>NC_136107.1:6758135-7385290 GCF_965212315.1 Lampetra planeri | reverse complement strand
TTCTCCACAAATCTGGCTGTCGCCTGATGAAGCTAGCTGTAATTACTGGCGAAACGTCGTACTCAGATTGTAAATGTTGTGGCTTTGCTCTCCAACTCACCGGTGTGCTGTACTAGTGACGAATTGGCATGTTCTGCTTCCATGACAACCCTTACTAGTTGGATGTGTCGGGTGGTGGCAGGTATTAACGACACATTCATATATTCACGCGATCTAACCAAAACAAACTATTATGGATATTGGTCGCGAAAGCCTACATTTTAAATCTACAAATGGCTTTAACACTAAAAGCTCAGTCTGCCAATTTTAAGCACAGCAGTTGACCTTGACCCCTTCAGGAGTGATGAAATCATCATGTTAACTCTGCATGGGCTAGCTGTTGAGTGTGGCAAAGTGGTCATCATCACCGGAGAGGCTCGTGTTGCTTTTAATAGGGAACGCCTAGTAATGCTTCAGATGAGCATGAAGTGGTGATCATCTCCATTTGCTAGTGGTGGAAATGACAAATCCCCTGCTGAGGCAAGTCTCTCAACAGGACAACCACTGTGAACACATGACTGGGATTGAGCGTTTTTTCACAACGCACGTTTTACCCTTGTATGTGTTACGTTTAATGTCATGTAACACAACTACGTTAACATCGGAAATGTACTTGTGGATAGTTTATAACAGCATAAGCCCTATAATAATCACATTTGACCTTTAGCATTGCTGAGGCTTAATAGGAACTAAAGGTCTCATAAAATTAGGATACCACCCATTAGCATTTCTACGACACGTGTTTCCATTTTGCAGACAATTTTTTGTATTTGTAGAGACGGTCATAGGGTCACTATGGCGTATGCGCTATCTAGGGTCACAAGCCGGAATTGAGTGTCTCTCTCTCTCTCTCTGGTACCGGCGTAGGGAGGGCAGGGAAGCGGGCCCTCGAGAACGTGGTCCATGGACGGGTAGAGAGAGGACACATGAGGACGTGACCATGTGGTGACATCGAGAGGGCACGTGACCGGCACAGGATAGCAAAGGGGGCTCAAAAGGGGGCTTGAAGAACACGTGACACTGACCCCAGATCCTTCGGGAAAGATCCCGAGGGGGGCGCGGCCGGAAGCGGAGCAAGGCCACGCCCCCCTGTATTGTGGAATCAACTCGAGAGCCCCCGCTCTTCGGTCGTCGGTTCGGTCTTGGGTGGTCGTCACGCTTGGCGTTGGCGTTATCTAGTTACCCCATTAAATGGATAAAGTGTGCGTTATGTAGTGGCCCTGTTGGGGTCTAGTTATCTACGTTCTATATTAGGGAGTTACCCTGATAGGGTCGTTAAATAAACGTGGTGCTTCAGAATTCCAGTGTGTGGCTCCATAGATCACACTACATATTTACAAGGTCCATCCTATATCTTGAAACAAGGTCATCAGGAAGCTGGCTGTTTTGAATGGAATTTAGCCGAGCGTATAAGCGGCATGACTCCCAGTATTTAAATCGTGAGCGCAAATCACAGCAGGGTCAACTCAGGTAATTAGGCACTGCTCGTTTCATTGACCTCCAGGGTCATTAAAACATCCACTACCTGCTGAGCAGCACTGTGTGGGGAGTGAACAGTGGTTGTCCAATAAAGGGTGTTTGGTGCTCACCATAAGAACTTGATATTTCTACCAAAATGGCTTCAGATAAGTGATGGCTGCAGATGTCAAGCCCAGTGATAGCTCCACAAGCATCTCGCTCCACAAAGCTCTCCCACAGATGCATGGGCACCATGATGGTGAAATGTTAACTACCTCACCTGGTATACATGTCGTGGGTTTTATCCTGACCCTGACACCTGTATATTTGTAGTTTGCATGTTCTCGCTTTTTATTTCACCAGGTAAAAGTTAATAAAGGTTTACTGTGTATTTTACTGAATAAACTGTAGTTACAAAGTGTTTTTTACAGTTTAGTTGTAATTATATTTAAGAATTTGGGATACAATAATGGATCATAATGGCTTGTACTTGCACATAATGCTCCTGGGTTCTCGATGTTTACTTCACAGCACAGAGTGGCTCATGCTTCCTCACAAAATTATTGGGCAGCTACAGGAATCCAACTGTACAGTTTATGCAAATGTTGCTGCTTACCACCAGGAAATGGAAATTACACAGACAATATTCCATGGGAAATCAACACAAAGTGTCTCGAAATGAATTGATAAAAAATCAGTTTATAGCGTAAACACTAATTCTAGATTTGAAGCTTTCGTGACTGCAAGGCATCATATTCTTAGGTTTTTTCGGTAAAGTCACGTAGGTAAAACATCAAAATTCATGAAAATAAAATAAAATAAAAACAAAAATCACGACGTTTCGGAGGCAACACAAGTCTCCGTCATCAGGTGGGACCGTCACAGCCGAATTAGCTGCATCAATTTATAAAAAAAATAATTGTTTTGAGTCCTATCATTTTCTATCATTTGACAAAATTTTATTTAGAAAATAACAAAAAAAATGTGTTGCCACTAGCTCACACTTACACATTTGTAACTTTTAACCTGATGTATCTAGACAACCAAAGAGTAAGTTGAAAGCGTGTTAAAAGTTTTTAAAGTTAGAAATCTGAGTTAATTTTACGTGCAAATGTTGTTGTAATTTTGGTACAAAAAAGTTAGCTATTATATACACCCACATCTTTTCAAAAGATTACTATGCAATCGAAGGTGTTGCCATGGTCTAATGACCACCATTAAATAATTATGAGCAGTTTTAGCGTGGCTAATACAGTAAAACTATACACACACTTGGTAGTATAAAGATTTTATTGTACAAGTTTCGTCCATCTAGACCTACACAGGTCCATAATGACTGACGAAAGCATTTCATCAAGATTCGAGAGAGTCCCAGATGTTCAATAACAACTTGGGTAAAGACTGTTTAACATATTCTTGGTTCTTTCGGTAAAGTCACGTAGAAGGGAAATAATAAAATAATAATAAAACATAATACAATTAAATTCTCACGACGTTTCGGCCACAACGCAAGCAGCCTTCCTCAGCTGAAGAAACAGAGCTGTCGGAAAGACTGTTTAACATACTTCCATTACGTCCTGGTAAACAACACCGGGCGAAAATAATTATCCTGAGTAGAGAAATAACCATGAGTAGGTCATGAATACAATTTAATTAATAGTTTTGAGCATCAGTCATGGAAGACTGAAGTAATGTGGTTCAAGTGTTGAAGTAAAAGTAATTTGTACAAAACCCAAAACCAATGGCAGCTTCGCGATTTCAAGATCACCAAGATTTCCATCGGATTTTATTCTTCAGGGATCAACCTCGATGTCTGGGCAATGTCTTCTGGTGATCTGGAGGTATATTAATTCAAAACGTATTAAATACATTGTTCTTAAGTTTCTAATATAATTAATATGTGATGAAGTCTACTTTCTCAAACGTAGGGATTACCCTGAATCTAGCTGCTTGGAACACCCTCCCTCTGGATATTGTCACTGCTGGCTGTCTCCCCCTATCCAAGTCCAATTCAATGCTTTTCTCATATCCTCCAGCTAAGAATGGCTTCCTTTCTACCGTGACTTTAATCCTATTTTACACCTTTCTTTGTACTTTATGGTTCCTCCTTTAACTCTGCGAATAATATTCCCAAGTAAAAAAAAAACCTGCCACTGATTCATTACAAAAGCTGATCACAATCCCCATCATGTTGTATAAATACAAAAATGATATTTTAGATGGGTAAGAAATTCCAGTGGGTTGGTGATGCAATCCAATGCCTGTATTATCTGATTACCGTATCTAATTATGAATAATTATCTGATCAAAGACAAGGCTAAGATATTATCATGGCAAATGCTAAGATTTTGACAGAGGTCACAGAAATCTTGAAATTGAATAACATCAGTGACATCTTGGAAATGGTTATAGAAAGATATGAGATTACACGCTTAGTTGTGTCATTTAAAATATCCCCTAAGGCATGCACTAAAAACTTAAATCTATTTTCAGCGCATGGCATGGGGCGGTGCCAGCGCTGTGGTAGCATGGGAAGGGGGAAGAGGCATGGGGCTGCACCGATGCAAATTGGTTGCCCCATATCTGGATTAAAAAAAGTATCATTAATCTGAAATTGATTCAAATTTTAATAACATTTTTTTAACTTTCTTAATAAAAACAATATTTGAATACAAAATTAAAATAAAGAAAATTTTAGGTAGAGCATTGCCCCACCTTATTTCATGACCTTTTCATTAAATCGTTTTTTCTCGATGTTCTTGGTGCTGAGTTGTGAATAATAATAAATGTTTGATACATAGTAAGGTTGGGAATGCTGAGAGCTCAAAGAGCCAAGGTAATGTCAACTATTGTTACAGTTGCCAATCTATAAATTGATCAATAAAGGATGATCAATTTATAGATACCCCACTGATTTTAATGGCCTTTTATTTGTAATGACCTCAGATCATACATCCTTAAATGTTGTAAGCTAATCACACTGGCTTTCTTAGCCAAAGTGTATAGGGACTGTTGTAAGATATGATAACTGTATTACAATCTGTGAGAGACATGGTGTTGAGATTTTGTATGAAAATGTTTGATTTTAACGTATCCTCGATCATTGTGTATGTATCCTCTATCAATTTAGTGAGTATCTATAAATGGATCAGCCTCCATATCTAACATAGACACAGGTGTGATGTTGAACGTATTGGCTGTCTCTTTGCCCACGTCCACGTGATCCACCTGCCATGCGGATATGCTCACCTGCGGCGCTGTCTGCGTGAACAGAGCAGCGCCGCTCCCTTCATCGCCAGGGCGCCGACAGGGTCCCAGTTGCTGTAGTGGTTGAGGAGAGCGGTCCCAAAAAACGAGAGGAAAATCGGCATGGCGCCCAGAAAAAAGAGCCAGGAGAAACTCGCCTGGAATCACATTTAAAGACAGCAGCACATCAGGCTGAGAGTGTGTATGGCTACCAACACGCAACCATAAAGTTTCCCGTTGAACCCATACACACACTATATATGTACATGATCTTTATAACCAGGCAATAATCCATCAAGACCTGGGCTTGCAGTTAGCAAGAAAATATAATCACTGATATGATGCACCACATTTGGCACTCATTTCAGGCTAAACTGATCTATAAGAGGGCCAGACTGGGTTTAGATACAACTTGCTGATGGTGTGCATGGCCTGAAACTCAATCTAGTTCCCCTGGATGGTTGCTTTGACCAATACTCCCATTATCTGTCTTGCATACACACACACAGTACTTAACATTGAGTAAAAAACTTTTATTTTCTGGATGTGATTTAACATAACTTTTACGATTCAAGGTTACAATTCGCAAAAAAATTATTTTTGTTAGCCTTCGGATGCAAAGGAAAAAAGTTAAGGAATCAATTCTTACGTGTGATTCACCCAGCCAATGATTATCAGGTGCCACAGTCGTAAGATGTTAACTCCCTCGCCTAGGATGCAGGAGTTTATGGGTTCGATCCTGACCCTGACGCCTGTATATTTAGAGTTTGCATGTTCTCCCCGTGGTCATGTGGATTTTTCATCGGGTCCTCCGTTTTTAGCCTCCACGTTTAAAAACGTGCGTATAAGGTTGCTAAAAAATTCCATAAAAGCCACTTCATTGAGCTTTTGTGGCTAGGTCGCTTCTGATTTTTTTTTATATAGCTCAGTGGTCCTTACCTGGTAAAATAAAAAAAAGAGTTTATAGTTTATCTGAATGTAAGGGTTGACTTTAATCTATTAACCGTACCTTCTGAGTGAAGATGTCTGTGACGATGGAGAGTGGGATGGTGAGGCTCAGGGCAAGGGTGCCCATGAGGGATGTGGTCAGAAAGCAGCCCCTGCCAGACCAGCCACCACCACGCAGTGTCAGTCAGAGGGTTCCACAGGTTAATACCAACACACATTCTCATGCATTTGCAAGTTAAAGGATGAAAGTTAAAGGTGCAACCATGAAACTACTTTCCCATGCCATTGCTCCCCAGAAGGGTCTCCACTCGAGGGTATTTGGCCTACTTTTTCACGATGGCCAGATGTCTTGGAAGAGGTGGAGGAATCCACACTTCATCTCACCACTTTCAACTTGCTGAATGACTGGTGTACCTATTTATACTGCTGCGTGGGCAGCGGCGATGGGATTTAAGAAACTTGCCCCAGTGTTTCAAATGCTATGTCAGGAGAAATGGCGACCTCTGGATTGCAAGTCCCGAGGGCTAACTATTACATGATGGCAGCATCTTACAGGCTAAACAGAACCATACATCCAAATATTGACAATGTAATATTAGATGTTCCTTTGCAAATTAATTTATTAAATTTTCACAAATCTATCACTGATCCTATTTTTTATTTTAAACACCCTGATATGGTCATTTTGAAACGATCCCACTGTGTGGTGCAGTGGCCAGAGCAAGTTTGCAATAGGAAGGTTACAAGTGTAGTGACATCGGTAATGTTACTGTGTGGTGGCGTGCGACGTACTTATGTCGCGGACAGCACCGTGTGTGTTGCTGAGTGAGGCCGGCTCTAGCAGAACACGGCGTGCGAAGAACCGCCATCGCGTACACCCCGTAGGTGAGTGTAGTACCAGCCCTAGCGGGGCTTGGTGAGCGCTGGGATAGCGCGGGCACCACGCATGGCGTGCAGTGCGGGCTCCCACAAGGGGAAGCGGGAGAGTGTCAGCCCAGGGGCAGGGTTGCCCCGGGCCATGGCACTCTGGTTGACCCCGTAGACACGTGATCCGGAGTGTCCACAGAGAGGCCCCCAGGTGTGGGGGCTAGGGGGTGATCACGTGTCCGGGGAGGGCTCTCGAGAGGGATCGAATGGGAGCTAGAACGCTCGCGAAGGTGGGCTGGGCCGAGGGCGGAGCCGGCCCCGACCCGCAGAGGATATAAGGTGGGTCCCTGAGAGGGACCGAGGTCGCTTCGTTCTACAAGCTGGGAGCCCCACATCCTACGTCTGAAGAGGCACCAACAGGTGGCCGGGACCCGAGTGAGGGTCTGGTTCATCGTAGCTGTAACTCCTGTGTGTAGTGTAGTTAGCTGGGTGGTCACCACCCTAGGCTGTATCTGGTAAAGGGGCAGTAACCCCTTTTGTACATACGTGTTGTGAATGTGTTGCCTCTGAAGAACAACGTCTGCGACTCAGTTGGACTCACTACACAAGTACAAATTCTGGTTGTCAGTCAACTCAGCACTTCATTTCTCCGGGGGATGATAAAATTTATATCACTATGTGGGATGTCTACAGAAGTTTTCCTATTGATATACTTACGTTTGTCATAGGAACGTGGACTTTTCAATCCCATCACTGACTCTGTTTTAACAAAATGAGCAACTCCCCAAGTACATTTCAGTGGGAAAATACTTAAAATTTTAAGGAGATTGCAGAAGTTTATAATGCAACTTGCCACAGTTCATAATGCAACTTGCAGTTTCTGTAGAAGTATGTACCAAATATTCACATGACCACACTGGTAAGCAGGTGTGCAGTAAATGCATCGTAATGCCCTTCTAGTGGACATTGTGAAAACAGCAGGAAAATGGAAACCAAGTCACGATTTATGCAGTCTTGTGATATTGCATCTGGTGAATGTATATAAATATGTGCACCTAAGCCATTCATGGACAATGGCATATATTCACAATATCAATGATTTTGAAACATCATGTAAATGTCACATTTAATTATCATGGACTTTTATATAGCACATTCATTATTTGTTGCATGGCACTCAGTGGCAGTGAACTATTTTTGCTAAACAGTGAGCAGACAGTTCCTTGTGGCTGGGTAGCATCCTCACAATCATATCAAAGTCGTTATACTTTCGTCCTGACCAGGAGACCACCATACCTACCAGAGCCACAAGAACTCAGAGAGTACAGTGCCCACCAGGCCATTGATGAGGATGTAGGCCCACACAGTGTTGCTGGGAAACACAAATGTCTCAAAGCCTGCGTAGTGAAGCAGCGGGAAGCCAGGCCACAGGCAAAGCAGGTTGAAGAGCCCCACAAAGCCTGCGACAGGACAACCCAGCCAATGTCAGCGTATCTCCCACACAAGCACTATCAGAATCAGAATATGTATTTATAGTTGAGGAATCCGATGAGCTGGGAAGCTCTATTTCACAGATGTCCAGCAGGGGTAGGTCAGAACGTTACAACAACAATACAAAAACATGATAGCAGTTCAAAGTATAGGAAAGGTAAACAAATCACTTACAAATATACAAATAAAAATAAACTATGACCTAACAATAGCTAAATAAAAAAAATATAACTGAACATTTCATAGTTATTCTTGAGGGCTCAAACAAAAGGATGTCAAATGAAGGCCTTTTGTATTACCTCAATGTACTTAAAATATAATTTGTGTATGTTATTTTAAAGATACATTTAACAAAGCTACTGTCCATTTGGACCCTGTAAAAAATACTCTACATTAATTAACTTTCAGAATGTTTTATCATTCAAATATAAACGTTGGTTAGTGTATACTGAACAAAAACCTATGAATAGGAATCCATGTAAATTACATCAAAGGACGATATTTTCTGAATAAGTCTTAAAGAAGTGAATACCAATAATTCAATTAACTAAAAGCCAAATTGAGGAATGTCTGCATAAAAGGGAGCTGCAAACGTTTCCTCCACTACCTATCCTGTTTGCGCTGTACATACTGAGGCAATGGTATAAAGAAGCTTTGCAAAATGTCACTGGACAGCGTGATGTGCCAGGGGCCAATTACGGGGGCAGTGGAGCCCCAAAGCGGTAATAGAGCCACTTTAGACAGCAGGAATGTAACTGTTCATGGATAGCACTGTGTGAACTAATAAGTTACCTTTAACTAATGCATGTTTAAACCTTTAGGCTAATGCCATGAGCAAGTGGTGAGTATTCCATTTCACTACCATGGAGGCCAATCGATCAACAGCACAACCATTGTTGACTTCTAGCAGTGATACCAATTGAACCCAAAGGGATGATGAGCTTCATCAGTTTCTAATGTCTGCTATGAGGTGAATATATATGCTCTCTTTTAGATATACTACATATAAAATAGTAAATGACAAGCATATATTGACCCCAAATTGTGATTCGAGAATGAATACATTTTCCCTTGTTTTCCCCCCATCTCATTTCTATTGTCCTAATCTTGTGTTGTCTTGATTATTCCCACAAGTAACATTTGCATGTAACACAAATAATCGATGCTTACATGCATGGTTCAATGCATTTATAGTGAGCGCAAGAATTGATTTTCATGGTGGAATCGATGAATAATGGCTGCGTGTCAGATACAATTTGGCCATGCGCTCGGGTTTGACAAATTCCTGTGCAAAGCACTTAATAAACGTAGTACAAGTATGTATGTATACCTTCTTTCGCACCATACATAGCCAACCGTGCTAATCGGAGGTGCGGGGGGAGGACAACAAACTAAACACAAACAGCAGTTTTCAAGTAAAGGCCCCTCGCTGTGTACCGAAGAACATGGGTATGTCCAGCTGACGGTCGCCTCCTACGCTCCGCTGCAGCAGCACAAGGTATGTGGCGTACAGCAGAGCTCCCAGCAAGGACCAGATGGAGCCTGAAGACAACAGCAGCAGGGCCAGAGGATAGCACGGGTTAATAGATTGAAAGGAATTACCCTTCTACAGTCTCGGTTACAATGAAGCTTCAATGAGGGGGTCATCCGTAAGGAGTTCCCAGAAACACTTAAGAGATGACTGCAAATGGGGCTGCCACTATTATGGGGGTTTTCTCGTATTAATAGTGTTATATTGAATACCCTCAGGATTACTTTGAAAATGTTCAAAGACCAATACTGACTTAATGGTTGCAATGAAATTGTAAAAAACCATCAATAGGTGTCCCCTTGTATCTGTGATTGCTCAGGTGGCTCTTGCAAGACAATGGATCTTATATGAGCTCTAATTTGGTTAAATAAAGGCCACTAAGTTGATTTAAATATAATTTAAGGAATTTATGTAATATTGTAAAAATCACACGGAACTTTTGAATTACATGGAACTGTAATGGTCTTGGACTTATTGATTAGATCTGCTGAGGCACTTACAGAGCTTTGTCAATTTCGTTTTCAAGGGGCTCAAGTTGTTTCCAGCTGGCTCCATGTGTACACGAAAGATGGATATTTAAGATTATGAAGTAATATGATACCCGCCCTAAGTTAGATCCATATTCCAGTGTCAATTGTATTCTTGTGTTATTTTGCAGGGATAGCAGACAATAGTTCTTGGAAGCTAATCAAGTTTGAGCTGAGGCAAGTGCTTTAATTGGGTGACTAGCTATTGTGTTGTATAAACGCATCCCCCATAATAAATGCATTCAAAGTTAGTGGGTTATTTGTTTGAACATTTTACATTTTTACTTTATGAGGGGATTAGTCCAGTATAAAATCCACTTCTCTACTGTCGTAAACTAAAGGAATGTATTACATTGTTAATCACATTCTCTGCAGATATGCTTCTCATGTCCATTCCTGGGTATTCCATGTGTTTGTTCAAAAACATGCCGAAGTGTACTCTATGTTGTGTTTGAGTGTGGTGGTAAAATTGTTTTCGCAATGAGTTATAATCTCAGTGACTCTTCGCCTTGTGTAACACCAGAGGAAATCATTGTCTGATCATGACCTGGATCTGCACTTGGTAAACTGAACCTAATATGGATAAAATTACTTGGCATGTTGACAACAGAAGTGGGGAAAATTACGATGTGGTGTGCCGCTGTCCTGAATAGGTACTCACAGCACTTTCCCCATCCTTCTACCTCACTAAAGAAGGGACATTTTCTGTCGGTGGGGTAGTGGACAGAGACAAAGGCACACGCTTGTGAATTTATGGTCAATGCCATAAGAGAAATGAAATGTTTAAATCATATTGCTGTTAGTGAGCACCTATTAAGGTTAACGTGCCACAGAATGAAAGTAAGGCAAACACCATCCCCGAGCCATCACAATTGCTGACGTCGACACACTACAAAATGGATCGTTAGGCTGAGCTGACCTGATGGATCCCAGAACTAGGTCCAGGTAGCAATATTCACTGGATTAGTGTTTCGCCATAATTTACCCTGCATTACCAGGAACACAACAGCATTTTAACCTTCATGTTGAACGTGAATTTCGTTCACACCATTCGTCGTCAGCCATGCTAATCGGAGGTGAAAATATGTATCTCTATATTATATCACTTATAAATATGTATGCTCCCAATTTTAAGATGATGAAAAAAAATCAAGGCTAGATACAAAATCCAGGATGTGACATCACAGGGCATGACATCCCTTCTATGGCATTACATTTGAGCTTTTCTTACCAAAAGTGTCATCACATGATGATATTTTAACAACAAACACCTGTTGTCACCATTGCTAAAGTTATTAACATCTAAATATATATGTTATGTTGACTCGTGTTTTAATGATGAATCTTAATACAATTTTACCTAAAAAATCAGAAAATCTAATTCACACGCAGAAGTATTATGTACTAGCAGGAAGTACCTGGCTTTGCCCGGGTGAAATATATTTCAAAACTTGTCTTCTCTTAAAAAATATAACATATACATACACAAATACTAAGCTATTGTGAGAGCCCGGCATTCTGTTTGTCTGTCCATTTGTCCGTCAACAAAAATTTAAGAGCCTTTCAGAAGTCCTGAATAAAAAAGTTAAAGTGGGGGGTCAATAGTTGATATAAAAAGTTTCCCAAAATTATCGACCTCTCCCACTACCCAATTTTTTTGGAGGCATATATATACCTACACACCCTACATACAATAGAGTTAGTAGGACCTACTGACTCTATAGTAGCATCTACTGACTATAGTACTGACTGTAATATTATCTACTGACTCGATAGTTGTGTAATGAGTGGCTCCGGCATAGTAAATGACTTCAAGTTGTTTATTAATAAATCTGCGGTACAGCCACGTCTCTCTCTCTCTCCGCGGATGTCGACCTGCTCTCGTGGCTGTACTGCCCCGCACCACGTGGCGCTCACCCCGCTCGCTAACATACCGCTGGATGGCAGCACGCTAGGGAGCGGCTGGAGGTCGAGCCGCCACGTGGCAGGTGGAGATGGCGGGGCAGCAGCGACGGGGAGCTCCTCTTGATCTTCGGACACCGACCCCTAACGTTGCTGTGCCCCCGGCATATATTCACTCCCTGGAGGCTAAGCCCCGCCTCTGGCCACGCCCCTCCTGGAACCTTCGGGAACGTTCCAGAGGCTTCGCTGTTAGATCCGCCTAATCACCTGGCCCCAGATGTAATCGCTACTATAGATAAACCGTGGACAGTATAAGGTAATGTAACCCCTACAATAATACAGGAGATGGCGCTCTCTTATTACAGTAGTATCTACTTACTATAGTAGAATCTACTGACTGTAATAGTATCTACTGACTCTACAGTAGTATCTACTGACTATAGTAGTAACTACCAACTCTATAGCAGTATCTACTGACTCTATAGTAGTATCTACTGACTATAGTAGTAACTACCGACTCTATAGCAGTATCTACTGACTCTATAGTAGTATCTACCGACTATAGTAGTAAATGCCGACTCTATAGCAGTATCTACTGACTCTATAGTAGTGTAGTGCCATGGATGGGCTGCACTTGCAGGCAACAGGCATCCCGGAAGCGGTTGGGGGTTGTGAGGGGTCCTACGATCCCTCGCAAACACTCCCAACGGCCGGGGGGGGGGGGCTGCGGATGCAGTGGGCTACAATGGCAGACATGCGGACCTCGGTGAGGGACTCTGGGTCACCTGCGTCCCTCACGGAGGTCCGCACCTCGGCTGAGAAACGTATATAAAGCAGACCTCTGAAGAGGTCCAGGCAGTTGAAGACGACCAGTTTAAGCAAGAAGACCTGCTAGAATAGGACCCTGGACCCCTAGCTTCGCCGTCCTTTTAAGGGCCGAAGCTCTGTGAGGCCAGTGGTGGACCCTGGGTCTCCCATAGGATATTATAGCCGGGGGACCTGGAGCACAGCCAGGGTAGGCACGCTACGTAGGAGGCGTATACTATACCGAGTGGAAGTGCTCGAGATAAACTGTACGAGGAGTTGATGTTTAGTAGTTAGTAGTTAGGGCGCGTGTGTATAATAACGACGTGCCCCCTACAAAGTGTCTCCGGAGAAAACACTACAGTAGTATATACTGACTATATTAGTGATGACTAACTCAATAGTTGTATCTGCTGACTCTATAGCAGTGTCTGCTGACTCTATAGTAGTATCTAGTGACTAAATAGTAGTATATGGCTCAACAGTAGCATCTACTCACTGTATAGTAGTATCCACTGACTCTGCAGTAGCATCTACAGACTCTACAGTAGTATCTACTGACTATAGTAGTAACTACTGACTCTACAGGAGTATCTACTGCCTCTACAGCAGTATCTAACGACTCTATAGTAGTAACTAGACTATGGTAGTATCTACTGTAGTATCTACTAACTCTATAGTAGTATCTATTCACTATAGTAGTAACTACTAACTCAATAGCAGTATATACTTACTCTATAGCAATATCTATGGACTCTATAGTCGTATCTACTGACTCTACGGCAGTATCTACTAAACTCAATAGTAGTATCTACTGACTAAAGTAGTATCTACAGCAGTATCTACTAACTCAATAGTAGTATCTACTGATAAAAGTAGTATCTCCTGACTCTACAGTAGTACATACTGACTCTACAGTTGTATCTGCTAATTATATAGCATTTACCGACTCTACAGTAGTATCTACCGACTCTATCGTAGTATCTACCGACTCCATAGTAGTATCAACGGAATCTATAGTAGTATATATTGACTCTATAGTAGTATCTACTGAGTTTATAGTCGTATCTACTGACTCTATAGTAGTAACTGCACACGTTGAGGTAAATCCTGTTCAGGATTCCTGTTCAGGATTTACCTCAGTGTTGTGCTTGTCTTTTGCCTTTTTTACACGAAAAAGAACCTCCCTAACGAGCTCGTGTGCGTTGCTAGGGGCAACCGTGAGTCAGCATTTCCGCACATGCGCAGATGCGTGCTTCAGCATACATTGTTAAAGAGTGTGATTTTACTGGTAGGAACGAAGTGGACCAGCCACCAATATATTATATCGTCCGTCCGTTTGTCCGTCCGTCCGTGTAGCAACATCGCCCCCTACTGCAAACACTTGGCATGACCCTAAAAAAACCGAGACCTAGGCCTGAAACTCTCCCTTCGTATCGTACCCCAGCGTGTGTGAAAGGGAGTTAATGTTTAACACTGTTACATTCCCTGATGTTTTAAATAGAAACATTTACATTTAAAGCTTTTACATAAATAATTAAAACATTTATATTAACAATTAACTCACGGCGGCCTAAGGCCTACAGCTAGGCCTAAAGCCTAGACCTAGGCCTCAAGCTCTCCCTTCGTATAGTTCCCCCGTGTGTGAAAGGGAGTTAATGTTTAACAATGTTACATTCCCTGATGTTTTTTAATAGCAACATTTACATTTAAAGCTTTTACATAAATAATTAAAACATTTATACTAACAATTAACTCACGGCGGCCTAAGGCCTACAGCTAGGCCTAAAGCCTAGACCTAGGCCTCAAGCTCTCCCTTCGTATAGTTCCCCCGTGTGTGTGACAGGGAGTTAATGTTTAACAATGTTACATTCCCTGATGTTTTTTAATAGAAACATTTAAATTTAAAGCTTTTACATTAAAAACAACTCCCTACCCCCCCCCTCGTCGGCGGCTCTCCAGCCGAGCCAGGCCTGGGAATCTCTCCCCCGCTCGGGGTGTATTGGGCGGGGCTACAGCGGCAGGGGGCGGGGCTACATGGGGCTGGGCGGGGCAACAGCGGCAGGGGGTGTGGGCACGAGGTGGAGGGCGGGGCTACGCGGGGTTGGGGTGGGGTTACGGCGGTAAGGGGCGGGGCAACGAGCTGGGGGCGGGGACACCGAGATGGGGCGGGGCCACGGGTGGCCGGGGCGGGGTTACGCGGGTGGAGGGCGGGGCCACGGGGCATCCACTTATTGGCGGCCATTTTTTGCCATTTCATTTTATTATAGCCATTCAATTGTTTGGTCCTACCAGCCCACCCCACAGGGTCCTGTTATTAGGTTACATTTGACCAACGGCAAATACATGTATAACGTTCTGGGGCTTAGTTTGTTGTATCTGTGTACTTTGTTGAAACGTAAACCCAACAGTTTGTCAGTTAAAAGCGTTACACGTCCACACACACAGAAAAATGTACTTTTATAGGTAAGATACTGCTTATCCAAACATAACTATCGTGGCACTTGTGGCTTACATGCTACAGTGGGATGAGTGATGCATATAAAAACCTTCTAAAGAGCCACCTCACCTGCCATCACAGCCTCAGCAGAAGAGCTCGCCACAGTCGAGAGACTAACAAGCAGCACACCACCAATGCTGTGTGACAAACAAGCAACACTCTTAGCGGTCCTTGCAATTGAACATTATCAGCATGACAAAGTGCAAGTTAAAAGTCTCCTTGCCCAAATGAGAGTCGTGCAGTGCTTATATTTATTGGCAGTCGTGCATCAGTGTACAACACCTCTTATAGGAAAGAGTGTATGTGCTCTCAGCAATGGGTTGTTCCTTGTGTGGAATGCACTATGTATATTTTCATAATAGTGTATTTCTACAGGAATTAGCAATTATTGACATATGTGATCCCACTGGAAGCAAACTGACCACTGGAATTTTCTAGAACAATGAAATCAGTTGAAGGGACTTAGACCTTTGAAGAAATGCATTTTATAGAATCCAGAGTTCAAGAGCATCAAAGATAACAAAAAATTCCTTTGTCCTCTGTGGATTTTTCTCCGGGTTCTTGGATTTTTACCTCCAAATTTAGAATCAACATGTGTTTACAGTATTTGGCTGATGTAAATTTCAATATGATAAGCCATTTTGTTGACCTATCATTTGTGGTCAGGTCACTTCTGAAAACGGGCTTCATGGCTCAGTGGGCCTTACCTGCTAAAATAAAAATAGCAGTACCAAATTTAACAATTTTAAGTCAGGCGCTTTCGTCTTTCTTCATGTTAAGTCAATGAAGAAAGAGGTACATATTATTTAATGAACTAGATAGTTTCCATGAAAGCTGACCGACTATCCCAGGATGAACATCATGCTGGCATTTTTTTTAAACAAAAGTTTTTGTGTTGTCTCTCTAAACCAGGCTCATGGATGAATATGTAATGCGGCTAAGATGAGCAGCCATAATAACACTTTACAGTCTACACTGGGATAATATTTATAGTAATGGAGAAAGTTTAACAGGACATGGAACGCAGTTTGGTGTCCGTGACAGATCGGGCTGTGGTGAACTCTACCTCATGTCTGGGTTTTCTCTGGGCAGTCCAGTGTCACGCAATGTAAAACATAAAAATTATACGATTTGTTTTGTAAAAATACCTGAGTCTTGAGACTCAGGTAGGATTTCAAGGGTAAGTATGAGGACATAGTATCTCAATGCTAATACAATTTTGAATGACTAAAATTCCACTTTCCTATGAAGAGACAAATCTGTCCATTGGACAATTTCTGCAGACTTTCTACAGTATGGTATGAACTTTATTTCATTATCGTCCACAGACGGATGATGGGCTGACTAGGATTTGAACTGAATTGGAATTATCAGACAGTGCTCTGCAATGTTGTCACCCAGCCGTGGGCTCGTGAGGTAGCAAAACTTTAAGAACATAGGCACATTAGGGAGTAAAAACAAATTGATGAGTGAGAAAAGCCCATGGGCTACGATACCTCAGTAAGACTGCCAAGAGCTTGGAGAGAGAGAACCGGTCATTGCTGCTGCTGGGAAGGAATGCTGCCAACACCAGTGTGAAGAGACCTGTAACACATTTCAGGTAAAGCTGACTCCTAATTTCAGGCCAACTTAGAATGTAACACAGCGCTAGTTCCCAAACTGGCAACAACATAATTCAGACCTCTACAGTACGGGGATGTGTAATGGTCATGCAAGGTTGCAAGTGAAGTGATATGATTTCAGACAACGTAAAAAAAGGCATCCACACAAGCCAGCTTGAGATATATATTACTATACTCTTACAATATTTTATCAGATTAGTTTGGCCCGTTGAGTCATGGCCATGTTAAGTGGCTCTCAAAAATGAAAAAATGTCTTAGTCTAATTCTAGATTTGAAGCTTTCGTGACTGCAAGGATTCATATTCTTAGGTTTTTTCGGTAAAGTCATGTAGGTAAAACATCAAAATTAATAAAAATAAAATAAAATAAAAAATCACGACGTTTCGGAGGCAACACAAGTCTCCGTCATCAGGTGGGACCGTCACAGCCAGATTAGCTGCATCAAGTGAGGCAATGATTCAAGATGTAATCCCTTAAAAGCAAGTTGAGGGGGGAGGAGAGGGGGGGGGCTCATCAGAATGTGGTAGCCAATGAATGGAACGTATCGGGAGGGAGGGGGGCGGGGCTCAAAGACGGCACGGAGTGCCACGTACAACGTATCGGGAGGGGGAGGGGGGCGGGGCCAAAAGGATGGACGACGGCGTGGACGCGGTTGTGCGCAAGCAACTACTGCTGCACACGCCAACGCATTGGACAGAGAGGGGGAGGGGAGGCCAGATACACATGATAAAAAATAACGAAAATGCCCATGTTTATACCAATGCTGGCTGGACAATGAAGAGAGTACTGTTAAACACTGGGGATGTTAACACTCGGTAAAGTAAAGTAAAAAAGTGCCTGTCAGATAAGATGGTCCAAAAAAGTGTAATTAAGTCTTTTTTGCGTGGTTGATAACATCTTTCCAATGATTACTAAGTTTGTACCCATCATCACGGTTGAAATTATGTCTGTGTTTGTATATTTGTATGGCTTCGTGTACAAACCTTTGATGGTAGCCAGGAGGTTTGCAGAGAACCTTGGTCTCAGAAAAGACAATTTCATGAGAGCCCACCGAGTTGTAGCAATGATCGGCAACGGCCGAAGAATCAGTTCTGCCGTGTTTCAGATCTGACTTGTGCTCGCGGACACGATCAGAAACATGACGTTTCGTTTCTCCAATGTAGCAATCACCACAAATGCAACTCAATTTGTAGACTCCAGGATACTGTAAGGTAATACCCATCGCTTTCACACTCACATCCGCTGCTGTGTCCTCACCAAACTCTAAACAGATCTTATTTAAAGCTAGCCTATCACTAATCTCGGAGAGAATAAAGTTACTCCGATCTGAACTCGATAATTTAGACAAGACTCTCTTACAAACACATTTAATGTTAACACAAAAAATGTCACCTTCTGACTGGAACCACGTTGATAACATGACTTCTGCTTCTGCTGACTCAATGTCAGCCAAATGCAAAGCTAACCTGATTTCTAAATTCAACCTCCTATCTAAGAAAAAACCAGAGCCACACATCGCAAAGCTGGATGTTAACAAGACCGTGATTAATCAGAGTAACATCCCAATTTCTGACAATCTAAAAACGGTACTGGCCAAAGGACTAAATTTCGCCGTCACCCATAAATATATACCAGTAGAGGATATGATTTCTCAGATTGATGTAGCCCTCAGAGGCATAGGACACATCCATGCGGATGTAGCAAGAGCTGAAATAGCTACTATTCTTAAGAATGCTAAGAAACCCACTAGTAACATCAGCAAAAACGAACGCTCTGAACTCGCGGACCTAAAAAAAAGAGATGATATAGTCATCCTCTCGGCAGACAAGGGCAATGCCACGGTCATCATGGATAAAGATTCATACAACAACAAAATCCTGGACCTTCTTAATGATGGGAGTTACTCCAAAATTAAAAACGATCCCACTAAAAGCCTAACGACGAAAACCAACAGTATCATCACGAGTTCGACTTCCCTAATCGAACCAAGCAAACGTCCCTTTCTAAAACCATCGGCGGCAAGACCTCCCAGACTCTATGGTCTTCCCAAAATCCATAAGGAAGGCACCCCGCTACGACCCATCGTGTCGACGATAAACTCTCCTACGTACAAACTAGCCCGTTTTCTATCAGATACTCTGCTCCCCTTCACAGGCAAGACCTCTTCGGCAGTACTCAACTCAACCCAATTAGTCTCTATGGTTAAGGACATGGTACTATCTCCTGATGATGTAGCATCTTTGTTTACCAAAGTCCCAGTACCGGACACCCTAACAATAATTGAGGACTTAGTCCAACATGGATTGAATTCTGATGTACCTGCGCTGGTTAGGCATTGCCTCACCAACACCTATTTTACCTGGAATGGCACCTTCTACAAACAGAATGAGGGTACCCCTATGGGCTCCCCCTTGTCACCAGTTATAGCCAACATGTTCATGGAAAAGTTTGAATCAGACGCCATCCAGACATCCACCCTGCGTCCTTCCCTGTGGAAGAGGTATGTGGATGACACTTTCGTTATCTGGTCACATGGCCTCCCAGCATTGAACCACTTCTTGGACCACATCAATTCTAGACACCCATCCATCAGATTCACCATGGAAGTGGAGAAAGACGGTAAACTACCATTCTTGGATATTCTGTTTGAGAGGAGGCCTGACGGATCCTTGGGACATTCTGTCTACAGGAAAGCCATCCACACAGATTCCTACTTGAAACCGGATTCCCACCACCACCCATCTCAAAAGAATTCTCTCATCAAAACGCTATACCACAGAGCCCATGGCATTTCTGACCAACACCACCTGACCGGTGAATTAAGACATGTACATCGGGCCCTCAGGATGAACGGATACTCTGACCGTACTATCCGCCAAGCTGTCTCTCCCACCACACAGAAACAGCCACATGAAACTCCGACCAAAACTATCACATTACCATACATAGCAGGCATGACCAAAAAGATCTCCAAAATTCTAAACAAACATAAGATCCAAGTCCGATTCAGTACAGTGCATAAAATCCGTGATCTGATTCCATCTGTGAAGGATGTCGTTCCTGACTTACAGTATCCTGGAGTCTACAAATTGAGTTGCATTTGTGGTGATTGCTACATTGGAGAAACGAAACGTCATGTTTCTGATCGTGTCCGCGAGCACAAGTCAGATCTGAAACACGGCAGAACTGATTCTTCGGCCGTTGCCGATCATTGCTACAACTCGGTGGGCTCTCATGAAATTGTCTTTTCCGAGACCAAGGTTCTCTGCAAACCTCCTGGCTACCATCAAAGGTTTGTACACGAAGCCATACAAATATACAAACACAGACATAATTTCAACCGTGATGATGGGTACAAACTTAGTAATCATTGGAAAGATGTTATCAACCACGCAAAAAAGACTTAATTACACTTGTTTGGACCATCTTATCTGACAGGCACTTTTTTACTTTACCGAGTGTTAACATCCCCAGTGTGTAACAGTACTCTCTTCATTGTCCAGCCAGCATTGGTATAAACATGGGCATTTTCGTTATTTTCTATCATGTGTATCTGGCCTCCCCTCCCCCTCTCTGTCCAATGCGTTGGCGTGTGCAGCAGTAGTTGCTTGCGCACAACCGCGTCCACGCCGTCGTCCATCCTTTTGGCCCCGCCCCCCTCCCCCTCCCGATACGTTGTACGTGGCACTCCGTGCCGTCTTTGAGCCCCGCCCCCCTCCCTCCCGATACGTTCCATTCATTGGCTACCACATTCTGATGAGCTCCCCCCCCCCCTCTCCTCCCCCCTCAACTTGCTTTTAAGGGATTACATCTTGAATCATTGCCTCACTTGATGCAGCTAATCTGGCTGTGACGGTCCCACCTGATGACGGAGACTTGTGTTGCCTCCGAAACGTCGTGATTTTTTATTTTATTTTTATTAATTTTGATGTTTTACCTACGTGACTTTACCGAAAAAACCTAAGAAAAATGTCTTAGTCTGACATATGGCTTGTGGAGATCCACGGTTATTAAAACTTTGCCAATAACGGCACATGGTATGTTTTTATATTCATTCTTAAATAATGATTATTTTTATATATGCTAAAATACAAATGCTGCATATGAATATATCATCTCTGTCTTGGCATCATCTCAGTGTTGGGAAATGATATGTTACAATTGTTACGCTACAGAAATTATTATGCTTTTAAAATGTATTTTTACTATTTTACCCAAGGAAACCTCACTGAGTCTCAATACTTTTTCAGGAGGGTCCAATTTCAAACATTAAATTATAAATATATTTTTCGCATCAATTATATCTCAATTGTGTTATCAGATTATTTCATCAAATGAGGAAATGTCTTTTTGAAACTCCCATAGTGAGGTGAACATCAAGCGATGTCAGAGAACATCAAATGGAAGGCAATGCCACAAAACGATTTGTGGAAGCACTTCAACAGACTTGTCATCTCGTGCAACGCTTACTGGTTCTTTCATAATCTGAAATGTTTGTCACCACACCTGGAATATTGAGAATAAAGTTAAATCATTCTGGTCACTGGTGATCAGGCTGAGACCATTGGTTCTCTACATTTGACTACATGTTAGAATGTGGTTACAGCCTGGGTGATTGCACAGATGTTTAATCTAATATCCAAGCAGTCTAGGTTCAATACTCTGACATGGGTATTCGAACCCTAAATCACCTTGCCTCCTCTGAAACGCAATCACTTTTTAATGACAAACATAATAATGAAGCACTCTGAGTTCATCGTTATCATCAGCCATTGGTTATGCACTGCTGGATGAAGGCCTCCTCATGCCATCGCCATCCTTCCCAGTCCAGTGCTGATAAAATTCATCTCAATGCTGCACATTAATTCAGTTCTTAAGTGTTGTATAATTGTTCATTGGAGGTCATATGCAGCAATACCCGAGGTTGAAGAAATGATGTTCACTATGGCCACGTGTGTGTAGGCCAGGGCTTGCTGATAGGAGAAGTTTGCCAAGAACCACTGGAAGGGCAGTATACATCAGTGCATTAAAACCATGGGCAATAGAAAAACAAAAACTTCGTAAGTTTCTGCACAAAAAACGAATCACAAATTGTCCCCAACCATGTTGGAAATGTGTTTCACATCTTTGCGACTAATTGTAAATACATTTCTGTTACCAACTACTTTTTTGTAATACTGTATAGTCTGTACAAGTGTTGTACATTATGTATTATGGACCCTGATAGATAACTTAATAGTTGAAATGTCAACCTTCACCCCTACCCTGTGACACTGCAGGCACTCAAAATCTGAACTTTAAAAATATCTATATTCTGTTGTTTCTTGGCGACGTGGAGTCCAATGAGGTGGACGGTAGGGAGAGTGCTATGCATAAATATTCACACTAATTTGCTAAGTATAGTTCAAGTTCATTTATTAGGTATAGCCCTGTGAGCCATTCGGCTCTTGAATCGGGTGCAACCGCAACAAACAAAAAACAAAAACATGAACAAAAAACATCTTAAAGTGAATATGTGACTGAGTGCAAACAGTAAAGCTATAAGGAAGAGTGGCTACACTGCAGGTGCCTGGCATCGATTTCCACTACCTTTTGTAGATAAACATACATCCCTACAAATAGTTGAACAGGCCTCATGGATTTTTAAAAACCTTATTCAAAGTATCTGCAGTGTATATGAAATGAGAGGCAATGTGGTGCCCATTAACCCTCCATCTGTATGGAGGGTTAATGTTCTCGATTAGAAGAAGTGGGTTTGTTTATAGCCACTTTGGACTCTTGTCACAAACAAAAAACACTGCAGTCCAAAAGGAATTGGCTGAACAAACAGAGTAGGGACCTCCTTAACAGTTGAATTATTATCATCGTCACCATCATATTTGATTCTCACAATTGTTTAAATGTGCAGCCTCCAGTATTCACCATATGAGCAGTTATTATTTTATTCCACAAAACTTTATGATAGAGCAAAATTAACACATCATCCTGTGTGATGTCCGGTTAGCTCAGAGGTCGAATGCTTATGTCTGAGCACTGAAATCATGGGTTGTGATTCGCACTAAAATATCTGATAATATAAGAAAAATCGATTAATCTACTGATTATTGGTTCAATTACTCAACTAATCAAATAAAAAGTCTTTGAAGTGCTTTTCCTGACCACCTTGTCTGTGGGTTCCCTCCATTAGGTCTCCATCTGGCTGTTCTTTTGGCAACTTGGTGACATTTATCCTTAACACATGATGCGTCCATTGCAGTTGTGCTGTAGTAAGCATGGCTTCAAATCCTAAGGAGTGGCTGAACTGTAGAACCTCAATACTGTAAACATTATTTTGCCATTTAACGTGAGGTATGCTGCAGTGATGCAGATGTAGTGATGATAGCGATACGAGTGAGGTATTTGTAGTGTGCCCTTCCTACTGATGCTCCACTCACTGATAGCATTTCGAAAAGGATATTTATTTGCCTCAAGACATGAACCCAATGTGACAATTAGGCTATAACATATTGGTTGCTTCATACTACGAAACGTCATAGGTCGAACATTGCAAAGGGTGTGTGGGGCAAAGCTCAGAGGTGGAGCGGTGCTCATCCCCCCCAAAGATGGTGTAAGTCAGTTGTGGAAATACTGCAATCTGCTAGTGAGAGTCAATCTCTTCATAGGACATCCATTGGTGACTCAACACAACCTTCTGATTAGGAGGCAAGTACCCTGGTACAATGCACACTGGGCCAAATAATCACGTGAAATCTTTTTTATGATCTAAACGCTAAATCTTGACTTAAAGCTTTTGTGACTGCAGGAATTCATATTCTTTGGGTCTTACGGTAAAGTCACGTAGATCGGTTCGAAGAAAATGAACCTATCTATGTAACTTTACCGAAAGACCCAAAGAATATAGATCTAAACGCTTTTACGGTTTGTGGAAACAACATTCAAAATGTAGGGTCCAAAGAACATCAATGATTGACCAGAGCTTAAGCAGTTCAACTTTAATGACACCTTAGAATGCACTAACCCCAAACTTAGATCAATGCATTACTCTGTTTCATAAACGCAAGTAACAATTGTAACAATTTAACGATTAAGTCATTAATGAAGCACATCTTCGTTATCATATCTTTTTTTGTAATCAATAACTTTAAAAGTTTTACTGACTTCTGCTTGCACATGGCTTGACTTGCTTACAGTGAGGGAAAAAATATTTGATCCCCTGCTGATTTTGTACGTTTGCCCACTGACAAATACATGATCAGTCTATAATTTCAATGGTAGGTTTATTTGAACAGTGAGAGACAGAATAACAACAACAAAATCCAGAAAAACGCATGTCAAAATTTTTATAAATTGATTTGCATTTTAATGAGGGAAATAAGTATTTGACCCCTCTACAAACATGACTTAGTACTTGGTGGCAAAACCCTTGTTGGCAATCACAGAGGTCAGACGTTTCTTGTAGTTGGCCACCAGGTTTGCATACATCTCAGGAGGGATTTTGTCCCACTCCTCTTTGCAGATCTTCTCCAAGTCATTAAGGTTTCGATGCTGACGTTTGGCAACTCGAGCCTTCAGCTCCCTCCACAGATTTTCTGTGGGATTAAGGTCTGGAGACTGGCTAGGCCACTCCAGGACCTTAATGTGCTTCTTCTTGAGCCATTCCTTTGTTGCCTTGGCCATGTGTTTTGGGTCATTGTCATGCTGGAATACCCATCCACGACCCATTTTCAATGCCCTGGCTGCGGGAAGGAGGTTCTCACCCAAGATTTGACGGTACATGGCCCTGTCCATCGTCCCTTTGATGCGGTGAAGTTGTCCTGTCCCCTTGGCAGAAAAACACGCCCAAAGCATAATGTTTCCACCTCCATGGTTGACGGTGGGGATGGTGTTCTTGGGGTCATAGGCAGCATTCTTCCTCCTCCAAAAACGGCGAGTTGAGTTGATGCCAAAGAGCTCCATTTTGGTCTCATCTGACCACAACACTTTCACCCAGTTGTCCTCTGAATCATTCAGATGTTCATTGGCAAACTTCAGACGGGCATGTATATGTGCTTTCTTGAGCAGGGGGACCTTGCGGGCGCTGCAGGATTTCAGTCCTTCACGGCGTATTGTGTTACCAACTGTTTTCTTGGTGACTATGGTCCAAGCTGCCTTGAAATCATTGACAAGATCCTCCCGTGTAGTTCTGGGCTGATTCCTCACCGTTCTCATGATCATTGCCACTCCACGAGGTGACATCTTGCATGGAGCCCCAGGCCGAGGGAGATTGACAGTTCTTTTGTGTTTCTTCCATTTGCGAATAATCACACCAACTGTTGTCACTTTCTCACCAAGCTGCTTGGCGATGGTCTTGTAGCCCATTTCAGCCTTGTGTAGGTCTACAATCTTGTCCCTGACATCCTTGGAGAGCTCTTTGGTCTTGGCCATGGTGGAGAGTTTGGAATCTAATTGATTGATTTCTTCTGTGAACAGATGTCTTTTATACAGGTAACAAGCTGAGATTAGGAGCACTCCCTTTAAGAGTGTGCTCCTAATCTCAGCTCGTTACCTGTATAAAAGACACCTGGGAGCCAGAAATCTTTCTGATTGAGAGGGCGTCCAATACTTATTTCCCTCATTAAAATGCAAATCAATTTATACCATTTTTTACATGCGTTTTTCTGGATTTTTGTTGTTGTTATTCTGTCTCTCACTTCAAATAAACCTACCATGAAAATTATAGACTGATCATTTCTTTGTCAGTGGGCAAACGTACAAAATCAGCAGGGGATCAAATACTTTTTTCCCTCACTGTACCTTTTTCTCTATTTTGCACTCCTATCGTTTTTTGTATTGTTTGCTGTTGTAACTTGCTGACCTGCCCTTACTGGACATCTGTGAAAAAGAGCTTCATTGCTCATCAGATTCCTCTAGTCTAAATAAAGATGATCATTCTCATCCATTAATTTACAGTAGGATCCAACTGTACAGCAGTATTGATCTTTGCAGATATTGTACTAAATAAAATAATTATGCAAGACACCTGTTTAATGGTAAAAAATATATCCAACCATTTAATTTAAAATAGCATTTTATCTATCAGAGGGCCTTCTGGACCAAAGCTTTACGATTTAATTTGTTTGAACAAGTTCACAAGTTAATATTGTTTAACCAGGTGATAAATTAAGAGACAAGTATTGTCTCATTTTCAAGAGTGACCTGGGGCATTGTGTCTGCCAGTTGGTGGCTATGATTGCTACGTATAATCCCAAACTAGTGATATGCGGTGTGACATTTTTAAACTTTGCAAATTTGGAAAATACGCAAGGAAAACCATAGTTTGAATTAAACTTCATTGAGTCTCATGGGTCGGGAGTGGTTTGTTATGTAAATCCTTCTGGGGAGCTTGAAACCGATCGCATATAGATGTTCTGTTTAAATTATTCACAACCTTGTACTGCATAGCTTGAAATGAGAAAGACATTGTATTGCTGGTAATTTATACGAAGCACAAACTGCATGGGTGAACGAGAAAAACAAGGCTCACCACGAAGCAGAAAGAGAAGCTGAGCTTGGCTACTTGTGCAACCGAGAGCTTCCTGTTGCCTGGGGGGGGACCTTCTGCAGACACGGAGTCCTGCAGCAAGGGCGTTCGGCACTCCGCAGGGGTGGCTGCGCCCTCTGCAGGACCCGCTGCGCCCTCCGATGGCCTTTCGCCTGCACCACCACAGTGCACATAAACTACTGAGGCACATATAACAGATATATTCTCAGGGAGGCATCCATGTGTCTTCAAGGCCATTTATTCAGAAAGCAAACTGGAAGACAAAAACCCAACCCGCACAGAGGAAAACACTCAAATAATGTATAAATAGGCAGATAAGTCAGCCAACTACTTGCTGCCTCATACAGGTGCCTGGCCACCCAAATTCAGAAGGGACAGTACAATCTGCATGGAATGACGTTAACTACAACAATGTCAAGATGTATGTGAATTGCAGGGCAAGGTGATACATAATTTAAAAAATTCTTCTGAAGGCACCTGCAATGCACTTTTCCACATTTTTCAGGCAAAATATGGGGTGACACACAACAAATAAACTAAACAAATCAAGATATAATTTATCATCACTACGATCACGTCAATCGCTATATACACAAAAGACAAAGATCACCCATATAGTCTTCAACAGACTGTTAAGAGCAAGGACTGTTAGTGAGCAACTATTAAGGCTGGCATAGTACACAAGGGGATGGGTGGCCAACACCACGACTGGCCACCTTTGTCTCCCCAGTGCTGATATTGACACACTGCACCAGGTACTCATTTAAGGCTGAGTCAACCTAGGGAAGGCCCAGGGCCGGTACCGATATTCGTCACTGATGTTGAGAGCGGGAATCAAACTCATGTGGCTGGGTTCCCTTCTAAATACACACACCAGTCACACACACATATCACTTACACACTGCATATGTGAACCAGCGATTCTAAGAAATATACACGTGCTGTACTGTTATATAGAATCCGTGCTTCAGGATGCCGTTGTCATCCACGTGTGTTTCTAGGATGTTGCGGGGAGGCAGGTTTGTGCGTGATTTCACTAGCAATTGAGCGCTTCTGAGTGATATTACTTTTAATTAAAGACCCACAGAAAAATCCAGCTGCACTGCCCACCTGTGGTATTGTCTTCTTCATTGTCCTCCACGGGTACATATAGTGGCTCCCTCTGATAAGAAAAGGAAGAACATTTGTACAATGGTATACTGTCACAACACCTGCCTTATAATAGTACCAGTATTGAGACACAAGATGTATCATTACAAATTAATGTGGTACAAGTGTAGGGAGTGACTTCCGAGACACGACGTGTAGAGGGCTCCTTGTTTATTTCTCACACTTTACAGGCACAATCACGGAGCAACATGTATATTGGGCTACGCATGGCTGACCCACTCATACAGCCCCATCGCCGACGTCTAACTATATAGCTGGCTGACTAATACAGCCATGACGACGATGGGAGCCGTACAGCGGATCGGCCATGCGGCCGGGCAATGGAGAAGAGATGACGGCGAAGACAGTGACGGCAGCCAAGACCCAGACCCCTACGACAGCCCCGAACCTCCGGTTACGTCCCCTTTATATACTCCTCAACGTGACCAAGCCCCGCTTCATGCAACGCCCCCTTCTAGAACCTTCGAGCAGGTTCCCGGAGCTGATCCCCGCCTCTGACCTTTAGCCCAGTTACGCCCCCCTTATGGTTGGCTATTATATAACGCACCAATACCCGTAATTATCCCTTCTGGTCAACAGATGGCACCCTGTCACGACATATGTATTGGTGATTAAGAGCAAATGGAAGTCTGCAATGGCCAGCTTAGCTACAGGAGTTGGCCTTGATCAATAACCACCTAATAAGACCTCCACTAAACATACTTCAAAAGCAATAATTGGTTTTATACTGTTTTGTTTACTTTTGTAATTTCTTCCTGAGCTACTGACATTTGCAAAATAGTAATGACACTTTGACAAACCAACAAAATAACTTACAAATCAGACTCGTGCGATGTCTAAATATGACCATATCCCAAAGTACATCTACAGAGATTGAGGCACTTTAAAATAATCCTGCCATGCCACCATTTAGAAAGCATATTTTTGTACAACATGCATTGAATATGAATATGCAATTTGGTGATGAGATTTTTAAAATAAAAATTATACTGTGAAATAAATACTTGTAGATGGATGTTGCATTGAGGTCATGAAGGGATGTGATTTCAGTCTGTTTCTGCTCCACAAAGGGCACATTTTGGTATGTAACTGTGACACATTAGGTACTACTGTATCAAGAAAATTCTCTCATTGCTACATTAGGCAAAGTACAGAATACATCTGGAGTGTCGTAGGTCTGTTCTTCCTTCTTGCTCGAGGCTTGTGTGTGTGTGCAGGTGGCATGTGTCGCACACACATCAGTCAGAGACGAGGTAGTCACAGGAGGCACTGTCCTCCCCTTTTATTGTTGTTGAGTTCCCGCAACCAACTCGGGCCCCCTCTCTCTCACGACCACGCTGCCGCACGACCTGGCCCAGACACGACCCTGTCCGCGTTGCACCGACAGCATCGACCGAGACAGCCAACTACTGTCCGGCCGTGCAATGATCGGGTGAAGGCGGCAGCAATGAAGGTGGTGACGACGACAGTGACGACGAGACGAGTTTACTCCCAGAACCGGCAGCCTGGAGCTCTCGCTCTCTGCTGCTTATATTCCCCTCGGCGTGGCTTGGATCCGCCCTACCCACGCCTCCCTTCTCAAACCCACCAGAGGGTTCCAGGGGCTTCTGTACGAGGTCTACCGTGACCCTTGCCCTAGTTCCTCTGCCCTACCAGAACACCTGCGTATATGCTCAACGACGTGTGCGCTAAGTGCCCACCTACAGTTGCAGCAGTTGTACAATAGTCAGCGCTATGTCACTACATCACCCCCCCTCCGTTAAAAAAAACAGCCGTCCCGGCTGCCAATACAGCAGAAACAACTGGTAGGCAGGCAGGGCAACTCCCTTAACTCGTGGAACATCAACGAGGAAAAAATAAAACTTCCCCACAATCCCGTTACACTCACCCCAACGGGACGCCCCCGATCTCGCGAATCGGCAAACTCTACTGCATGGCGCCCCCACCGATGAATCGGCAACTCTCCCACAGGCCCCCCATCCACAAATCGACAACACCCCACACACAACGCAGCGCCCCCCATCCGCGAATCGGCGACACCACACACCCAACGCGGTGCCTCCCTGCAACCGACACACCACCTCAATTTCCCTTTAACCCAGGCCCTTAGCCCCAATACCCCTTCACTCTTAGATCCCCTCTCAGTGCAAGAGAGAGTCCCCATCCCGGGACATAGCTCACGTGATCCGGTCCATGGCGCCGGTCACCCCCGTATCAGCGGGGTCCTGTACCTCTGGAACCCAGAGGGCCAAGAGACGATGGAGGCAGAGTCCTCGGCTCAAAGGGCATGGCTCCTCACTGTTCGGCAGCGCCCACTTGGATCCGGTCCCCGAGACCTCGCACTTGGCGGTCTCGGTAGGCCTAAGAGACCCGGTCTGGCAGGGCTTGAGTTGACTATGCTGAAGACCCAGCGAGCACGGCTGACCTACAGGTGGTTACTCGTCACCCCGACACTACACAGCAGTGTGGCCCGACAGACGGAGCTTTCCCCGCCACGGGTCCTCCCGCAGGGATATTGTTGCTTGAGCCCCCCGGCCCCCCACCGCCACCACCATATCTTGCAGGCTCCATGTCGCGGCCTCCCACCTTGTCCGCTGCTGTTTCTCCTCGAAGACCTTTATCTCCTGGCCACCGTTGAGGATGACATTTCTGGGCCAATGGCGGAGGGCAGGGCAACCCTCAATTTTCTTGCCAGCTCCCGCAGCCTCTCCGCCACTCGAAGATTGAGCGCCCCCTCACCCAAAAGTGGGTATGCCTCACGTCCCAGCGCCAATAGCGCTGACCAGAAGGTGTAGGGCATCTCGTTCTCCATCCACTTTCTATGCAGGAATCTTGTGCGAGCCTCCCGTGCCAGAGCAGGAGCAGCTTCTTGCAGCTACGTCACTCTTCGCACCTCCTCCACGCGCTCCCGCGCTCGGCTCAAAATGGCGCACGCCATTTTGAGCCGAGCGCGTCCGTCGACGTGCATCCGCTCTCTCTCCGTCGACATGCAGACTCTCTCTCCTTCGACGTTCAGCCGCTCCCACAACCTGGCGTAGCCACTTTTGTCATTGACACTCGGCCGCTCTCTCCCTGTCGATGTACAGCCGTTCTCGCCGTCGACGCGCAGCCGCTCCTGCCGTCTTTCATAGCCACTCACGCCGTCGACGCCCAGCAGCTCTCTCTCCGTCGATGCGTAGCCGCTCCCACCTCCTTGCATAGACGCTCTCGCCGTCGACATCCAGCCGCTCTCCCCTCACGGATGCGTAGCCGCTCACCCCGCAAATTTTGCGTAGCAGCTGTCCCGCCAATCCGCGGCGGTTCCAGGGGCTTCCCCACGAAGTCTACGGTGACCCTTGTTCCAGTTCCTCCGCCCTGCTGGCACATCCGCGTATATGCTCAACGTCGTGTGCGCTAAGTGCCCACCTACAGTTGCAGCTGCTGTATAAGTCAGCGCTATGTCACTACATCACCCCCCATTTGCACACAAGGGAAATATGGTGGCATGTTTAATTTTCAGTTGTGAAGCTACATAACCAGAGTATTTTCATACTCGCCGAGAATAGTTATTACAGAACATCCCTGCTGCCTTAGTGACATCATCAGATAACATTATACAAAACAGCCTTACCCACAATGAGGCCACAACATTAAGGAACACTGAGGCAGATTGAAGGCTTCTTAAAAAAGCTTTCTTTGCCTGCTTAAATATTGTATTTTCATCTTGGCTTTGCAATATTTTATATGTGTGCATTTTTCTAAATGATTAAAAGATATATATTTTCTATTTAATACTGTACTAATAAAAAAAAACACCTAAGAATTCGAAAACAACTACAATGCAAACCAACTTATTTTTTTTTATCTCTAGATCTATTTCAATGCAATGGGGAGCAAAGGGATTTTTAGTAATCTTTGAAGTTCGTTAACTTCACACATTCTGAAGCTAACCTTTTTGCAGACAGTACAGCTCCTTAATATATCCGTCTTTCCACAAAATATTTTTTACATCAAACACAGGTCTTCTGGGAATGCACACTTACTCGACCACAAGGCCTTCTGGGAGTGCACAATTTCAGCAGCGATGATTCAGTACAAACTCTGGAATGTTTTCGACAGTGTCTCATCAGCACATCCATGCTTGCTCGAGCCAGTGCTGGTGAATAGCCACTTAAGAAATAAAGGGATTTATACATAATCTATTGACTACAGTCTTCCCTGTGAAAGTCAATCTTCCATAGGAGCTTGTCCAATTTACATCTATGACGGAATAGCCATGGCATCCAAGATGTGAAAGCTGGGTGTTCTGCGTGCCCTCACCGACTGGGTAGGGCATCCCTGTGCACAAGCTCGTCTCCATGGCGGCCACAGCACAAAGCCCAGCAGGTAGAAAGAGAACAGAGATGTCTTCACAAAGGTGCTGAAGAACGGTTTGTTGAACTCTGTGTAGATGTACTAGAGAGATGGCAGATTCAGCAGGAAAACAGAAATTGCATTACATTGAGGCACAACCCAGAAAACCATCACCTGTTCTCTCCTGAATATACACCGAGGCTGTGTGTATCAGGTTGTGTGTCGTAAGTGGGCCACTAAGACTGAAGACATTGGCTTAATTGAAATAAGCTGACTACATTGAATATGACCCAACAATGAACACGACGGCATGACTGCCAGCTAGCATGTTGCTGGTCACAATGTGTGTTGTACCCAGGTGAGCTCTGAGGATGCCACCCAGATAAAGTCCACCAGAAGCAGCACCCCTATGCCCAGCAGCATGCGCCGCCGGGTCTGCATTGGGCCCGCCCGCCCACCGTCCATCCTGTGGCACTTAGCACTGCATTCAGATCTTGAACACTGTGGACAGAAAGTGTGAATGTTAAAGCAAAGCCCCAGAAGGCTACACGTCGATGGACCCATTTTGAACAGTTTTGTGTTGGCAAATATTGCATATAAAGCAAACCTTTCATTATTCTAGTACATATAGTGATTGAAATAAAAAACATAGACCATTATAATAATGCAAAATGTCACTATGTAAGGTCCCGAGGGACCAGTAGTTATATGGATGGCGCAGTTTGGATACCATTGTTTTGTTAAGTAGGTAATCTACTGTTACGCATGCCTATTCATGAATTATCACACACAAGGTCCAGTTCTGTAGAGTACATCATAGTGTTATGAGCCTATGAGCCAGATATCCATATTTAATCCATTGTCTTGAAAACATCTTCCCCTACCATATACTGCACTTTTCCTGGCTTGCAATTAAGAGGTCATGTTAAGAAAGCAGACATTTTGGATACATTTCTCACATTCCTGAACATATGCTATAGCTTTGCTGAATACATTACCTCTTCCAAAGACTGTACCTTTATTGTGTTTACAGCCAAATGGCCATTCTACATAGTCATTGTGTTCTGAACTTTGCTATGCTTTTCTCCAATGTGCAACATAGGTGCATGCACTGTTCTGGACATGCCTTTAATAATGCAGGATTTTCCACTGGCTCGGAAAGAAGCATTTTAGGATTCTTTGTTTGGGCCTGTTGAGTGATGGCGCAATGGTTAGCAGACCACACTATAAAACTGGTGACCTTACTCTTTGGTTCTTTCTGGTGACCTCAGTTTTTTTCTGGTGGCCTGGCACCCACCCCTCCACCAACCTGCACTAAACAGGTTTAAAAAAAAAAGTACTGTATGCAGTCGTTAAACCCCTGTAACTGAGCCTGCATGGAGTGGCATGTATCAAGCAGTGGATTAAGAGTACCATAATTATTATTAAGGCATGAAACTCACTCTTGATATAACCATTCTCCAGAAATATGCTTCATTATTCAGGAAAAGATTATCTGTAAATGTTTCTTAGGGAATATTAATATGTCCTGAAGACCAGCGGAAATGTTGATTTTCTTCTTCTCTCGGTACAGTAAACAAACCCTTGAATTGTTTTTTTTACCTTTTATAGGTTCACTAAAGCAGCAACGTTACACCTTATATAATATTTGAAGGCATTTAAATATCAAAATAGTTTGGCAGTTGTATATGTTATCAGAAGACTGTTCAAGTGCCATGTGCTACTTTTTCTAAACTGCATTCCACATCTTGGAATCTGGTTTGTAAAGGTGTCTTGGACTATTCAAAACCAGTTATTTGTGACAAGGAAGTAACCTTGTTGAGTGCTTGTGGTCATCCTATCAGATACACTCCAGTACTGTACTCATCATAATCTTGGAAGGGACTAGTTATATTTACATACAGTACGTTAATGCACTGCTTGCTAACGTGTGTACTCTGTAGTCTACCACCCAGTCTATTACAACCACGTGTTTAACTTTTTTTCCCAACAGCACACAACACAACATGCTTCTGTCCAAACATACACCACATACATCTGAAGCCTTGGTCGGGTTTATCGATACCGTACTAGTGTAAGGAATATTTCAGGCTGAAAATGTTTGTTGGGTGTAGTCGTGATCTAGGTGGAATTTTATTTTATGAAAGTATGCACACCCATTTAATTGAACAAGCTTGGAGTAGGGTTGATCGATCAAGGATGGTGTCACCTTATGTAAGACATGCCCATTAAGGGCAGGGAGATGCCTTTAGGAAAAAGTACAGAAAATAATCTCATGTGGTTGGTTGCATAATACATTTCAAGTGATTCCCCCCCAACCCCTAAAATTGTACTTCTTTAAATGACAGAAAGTGGTCATTGTTTCGCTGCAGATGTTTGAATTCCTCATCTCTGTTATTCACACATATTGTAATCCGGTTTCCTTCCAAGTATGAAAATACCCAAACAGGAAATTGCTATAAAATCTCAAGCTTAACTATCCTGATAATACTGTAGTGAAGAAACTCAGAGGCGTTCCTGGGTAAAGAAGTGTTGTAATCAATAAAGGTTGACCATTCCATGATTAACCAATGTAATGTGCAGACTTGCACCATTCTTTTAAACTAGCCTTTTGCCCGTCCAAGGACGGGTGTATTGAAGTGAATCTGAAACTTGCAAGCGAAAAGCAGATGTCTCGGAAGAGGTGGAGAAACCCACACTTTATCTCACCACTTGCAACCAGACGATTAATTGATGTCAATCGTCATTGGGCTACTGCACTTTTGAACGTTGACCAGACGTGTTCGCAAAGGTGGGCGTACCCACGCTTTACCCCACCACACGCGACCTGCCGATCAATACTGTCGCCTACCCATTTAAACGTCTCAAATCAGCTGCCGCGCCAGGATATCGAATCGAACCGGCGATCTCTGGATTTTAAGTCGAGTGTGCTAAACCATGACAACGGCAGTTTTCCCTACGCTTCTCAATTAACACATTCCTCCTGCGGAGGGAGCCGGTAGGAACGTTGGGTTGCTCGGTCAATGGCCAGGGTCAACGGCAGCGTGATGTATTCCGCAAATATGGCCGACTGTGAGGGCGGGCACAAGCCGGCGTGAGTAGGTTAAACGTTGAGTTTTATAAGGGCACCACGGGGTGACCAGCCCCTGCCCACCCAGCCCCTGCCCACCCAGCCCCTGCCCACCCAGCCCCTGCCCACCCAGCCCCTGCCCACCCAGCCCCTGCCCACCCAGCCCCTGCCCACCCAGCCCCTCCCCACCCTCCACCCAGCCCCTCCCCGCACGACGGACGGACGGACACAATAATCCCGTGGGCTGGTGTAACCAGGTTCCTACCAGTATAAATCTGTGTATTGTCCGCCATGTGTACATACTGTATATATATGTGCAGCAAACCGGTAACCGGTTTTGCGTGCGGTTACCGGTAATGAAAATGAACCGATGTGTCAAATCTCGTTCACCAATCGATTTTGTAGGATGGGGTTGGTTTTGTTTTATGTGTTTGGGTGATTTGTTTACCTTTCTTGTACTTTGCACTACTCTGTTATTGCACTTTGTTGTTACGTTCTCATCCGCCCCTGTTGGACATTTGTGTAGAAGAGCTGCAGAAGAGCTTTATAGGTTAGATCGGATTCCTCCGCAATTCACTCATTCTGATCAAGCGGCTACTCACCCGTCACGCTGCTTCCGGTTCGCTTCCGCATCACGTGCCCACAGGATGTGATGCCCCTCCCCCATGGCCCCCCCTACTTCCCTCGCCCCCCCTCACTTCCCCCGCTGCACCCCCCCCACTTCCCCCGCGGCCCCCCCCTACTTCCCCCGCACCCCCCCCACTTCCCCCGCGGCCCCCCCCCTACTTCCCCCGCACCCCCCCCCCCACTTCCCCCGCGGCCCCCCCCCACTTACCTCGCGCCCCCCCCCCTACTTCCCCCCCACTACCCCCGCAGCCCCCCCACTACCCCCGCGGCCCCCCCCCTACTTCCCCCGCGCCCCCCCCCCCCTCACCAAGCCAAGTCACTGTGCCATGGTGGTTGTTGTTGTTGTTGCTGTACTCGTTGCAGGCGCCCAGTGGTGGCAGTGTGGGCGGGGAGTCGATAAATAATATTCTTGGTTCTTTCGGTAAAGTCACGTAGAAGAGGAATAAGAAAGTAATACAAATAAATTTTATTTTCTATTTTTATTATTTCCCTTCTACGTGACTTTACCGAAAGAACCAAGAATATGAATCCCTGCAGTCACGAAAGCTTTAAATCAAAATCTATAAATACTATACAGTACCCGCTTACCTCCGCGTATAAAGACAAAGTACCACCCACGCAGAGCCTTTAACAGACTCTAGTAGGAGCAAGTGGCTATAAGCGAGCGCCAATGAAGGATAAGTGTAAAATACGGTGACTGCACATGCCTCTGAAGACAGGAATTACTGTTCAGGGATGTTCTGCCCACCGCCTCTCCAATCAGTTGAGAGTACAGTATATTAGTTCACTTGTTAGTCCTCAATTGGTCAAAGTGTCCCATTCAGAGACAGGAGCCCAGTGGCATCGTGGTATAGCCACTAATTATATTTTTGCCACGATTTGTTTCGGGTTGATGCTTAATAGAATACTGTACAGTATATGAACAAATGCGAAAACATTTTTTGTATCATGTTGAATCTTAACTTAAAGCTTTCGCGACTGCAGGAATTCATATTATTTGTGTCTTTCGGTAAAGTCACGTAGAACAAAACAACACGAAACTATGCCGATTGCTTGTGTTGCGATCGATACGAATTTTATTTTTTTGTTGGACGTGACTTTACCGAAAGACCCAAACAATATGTATACACTTGATTTAAGATTTGACTTGGTATTTATATTTAGACCTGTTTCTGACATTAAACAGTAAGTGCAAGACGAAACCAGACGTGGACGTGGGAAAGGGAATATACAACGTTCCAGAGACACATTTTGTGTACCTATCTTCAAACATGAAAGGAAGTTAATGTGGAGGACACGACGACGCACGTGTAGCCAGGCGTGGAGGGGAATGGCTCTTTCTAGGGCCCCCAGCTGCATGTCGTAGCTCAGATTAGCGCGGTTGTCTACGTACGGTGCGAAAGAAGTTCAACACAGTACGTACAGTACCTATGGACAGTATATGCACGTCCCCTAAAGGGGCCCTCCTCTTCCGGGTCACGTGCGCCACAAGCGCGCGACATTTCACCTTTAACCCGGAAGCGGATGGACCCCCCATGTACCCCCTGTACCCCCACCACTCACCAACGAACGCGTCGCGATTCTCGAGCCGCGATTTTATCAAAGAATCGATTTTTACTTTATTCCGAGGTGCACGTCGTAGCGGCCGCATGCCGCAGGACGGCGGTTTCCCGCGAAAGACCAATACAATACGACGCATATGAATCTACACACACACATGCACGACTCATATTTTACACAAGCGAGAGCGAGTCAATGCGTGGATCGTTAGAAAGCGGAGTCGATGTCGCGAGGGGTGAATCGTCGATTCATCATTTCGCCCCGGACCCCCCTCCCCCACGCACCGGGAGGTGAGGGGGTGGTGAGCCCCCCCCATCCGCCCCACCAGCGCGTGCCGATCCTGTCACGTGTCCGGTGCGGCGATCACGTGATGGGCACGCGCGGTTATGGTGGTGGTGGGGGGGGGTCTTGAGCTCTCCAGGGGTCAGAGGGGCGGGGCTGTTTGATGGTGGTGGTGTGGGGGGGGGTCAAACTGAGGGGGGCCGTTGCGAGCATTAAGAGGGCGGGGCTGACAAGAAGGGGGCGGAGTCAGTCGGAAGGGGGCGGAGTCAGTCGGAAGGGGGCGGTGTCTTCCGTGAAGGCGTGGCTCCACCGTCGTTCCGGCTCCTCAGCCCCGCCGACATGGCCGGACGCCTGCCAGCCTGCGTGGTGGACTGTGGCACCGGGTAAGACGGCGCTTTGACACGCACCACGGCAAAGTCGATCCCGCGCCCGGGGCAGTAGTCAGGGTACGGGGAAATCACGGAGCCCCCCCCCCTCTGTCTCCTGCGTCTGGCAGCCTCGGGGGCTGTCTTCCAACCCTGTCATTGCGTGAGGAAATTCCGCCCGGGCGGCGCGGGGGTGAAGAGTGAGCCGGGGACTCACTCGGGGGGGTGGGGGGTTGGAACACCGGGACCAGTTGACTTCGTTCCCTTCCCCTGATCGCTCGGCCCAACTCTGCTTCCAGACCCGGTCGCCAACGCTGACGGATTCCCACTTCCCTGAGAAAAATCCTCGCCGCCTCCAACGCTGCCCCAATTCCAATCCCGACCTCTAACTCGTGACTGATGGCCCCAGGGCGCAATCCACACACCCCATCGCTAACTCGACGCGTGCCATGGGACCCCAACCTAATCCTATCTTAACCCGCTACCCAGAACTGTGATCCCAGACCCCGATTCCTAATCGTAGGACCTGAGCCCCCAATCTGACCTCGGCCTTCACCCTGACTCCGTCTCTGACCTCGGGGGTCACCCACAAACCTCTCGGATGGGCCCCCTCGTCCAGAGCCAACGCGACGTGGCCACAATTCGCGTTAACAAAAATTCGTCTTTGCATGTTTGTAATGCGTTTGCGTTTCTTCCCGTCCGGAACTTTGAACTACGCGGCAGTATTCGTCTCCGGGCCCTCCTTCAAGTGTCCGTCTTTCTCACCACAGGCATTCTAACCACTGTTGCATTGTAATCTTTCAAGTGACATTTTTCAAGGATCTCGTGTGTCAAAACCTCTAGGCTGTGTGCGGTTTCTATCTTCCCCCGAAACAATGTTAAGGCTCTGTTTCCACAGCCTATATTCTTGCATTCCATACTGGTTATAATCAAGACACCCTTCAGGGATCTGTCATACGGTAGTCTCCAGTCACTATTCTGTACTGAACAATTTTAGTCTTTTCTAGACATTCTTCGAGAGTCTACTCACGATGTCTAGACTGCTCGAATATTGAGTGTGCCTGGAATCCTTAAGGCTTTATTTTACCACAATATCTTGATCACTCTGTGTATCCATTCGCATTACACCCTCAAAATTGTGTCTTTGTAAATAATCTGTTATATTGGGAATTTTGCCCGACAGCTCTTTCACTGGATCATCTTGACTCAATCTTTAATCTGCACTCGCTTTATCCCACCCACATACATTGTTTCAGGGTCTATTTTACCATAGCTTCTAGGTATTATTGGCTGTGTAGTCTCATTGGCTGTGTAGATGAGAATGGTTTGATGTGAGCCTCTTGCTTCGACCTGGGGAAGCTCAGTTTGAGTTTACACCAATATGATTTTATTTTTGTTAGTAATTGTGTTTTTGCTGAACCACCAGCTAAACTCATCGGCCTTTTGAACGTGTGTGGTGTAATCAGGATTGGCAGCGTCTCAAAACTTCGGCAGTTTTCTCATTGCTCTGATAAGGGCTTTGTGCGCCCCCTTGAGCCACGCAGCTTCCTTGCCTCCTCACCCTACGGTATTATTATCACATGAATTGCGAGGGAGCTGTAATGACGGTGCCGTCGCTCAGGATTTGCTTGAACCCCCAGCACGTGAAAGTGTAACTCATTGGCACAGCCGTAAAATGTATACTGCCCAGTTGTCTGTAAGAATATCGTTTTACAGCAGTATGGTTATCCAACAAACGTGGCCGTGCCATTGGCTTTGTGAGCTCCGCAGTTGAGGTATATTTCTCGCATGTCAGGGAAACCTTAAGCAGATGATTGATTGAGCTTAATGTAGGGAAGGTATGCATTTACATCACATTTTGGAACATGCTCTGATCCTTGGAATGGTTGCTGCGAAACTTTTTGCAAGATGCATACCACAATTTAAGACGATATGGTGTTGTGCATTATCTTATTTTACATTTATCATGCGCCTTTGATCAACATCCAAAGCACCTTGTCATAAAGATTTACATTGTGATGAGGCAGAATAACAGCAATCTGACAGTACTAGGACACTGTTGGACCAAAAGTGGAGCTGTAATTTGTAATATCTAGTGCACATGATGGTTCCAATACGGGTGGCGTTCTCATTTTTGAATTGCATATGGCTCAGCTAAAACTTGGAAGGTTATACATTTACATCGCAGTGGTTTGTTGCTTTTCATGCCTGCACACTTGTTCCAGTTTGTCAGAAGTCAATGGTCTCTGGACAAACTGGTTGTCACTGTAGACATTTCATATTTCCACTTCTGGTCCACTGGTTGAGCAATGAACCACTTTGATTTGAGTGTTCCAAAGTTTTTGTCGTGTTGAACCATTGTTGAAATTATGCTCTCCCTGAGGACCCTGTGACTGATAAGAAAACAGACGTATTGTCTAATACTTATTTTCTGACTTAAGGCACCATTGGAATCTGCTGCCATTGAATACTTTACTCTTTTCTCAGGTACACGAAGATTGGCTATGCGGGCAACACAGAGCCTCAGTTCATCATTCCGTCATGTGAGTTTTTCCAGTGATAATATTTTTATGTGTTCGTAATTTTATTTAGCTGTTGTGAAACTACACAAGTGCAAATTGATGTAATTTAGAAATGCATTTTTCAACTGGCAGTGAATTGTAATTTGTTGATGGATATTGACGTACATTCCTGTAAAAAATTGTATACTATATTTGATGTTGAATTAAGTTAGCTATATTATATGCCAAACAGTAGTTTGTGAATTGTAAAGAAAAGTTTTATCTCTGTAAAGTATGCCCTCTAATGGTGACAGCGAAGACTACATGAAATTCAGCATGTCCCACTCCGCTACAAATGTGCTGCAAATGTATAGTATCCATTACCACTAAGAACTGCACATGCACCTTCTAATGTAGTGCAGTCAACTTGTTATTCATAAGGAAAGAAAGCATGCCTTTTTAGAATGTAAAATTAAAATAGATTTTTTTTTTCTGGAACAACAAGGGTGATGTTTATTATGGAGTGATGGTTCAAATGACTGGTGCATGTAAATGTGTTTTGTGGTACCAGTGATTATGGTAATGATAAAACCGTAGGACTGAGACTGATGAATATTTGTCTCTTGTTATAGGCATTTCCATCAAAGAATCCGCCAAGGTGGGCGACCAGTCCCAGAGGAGGGTCATGAAGGGTGTCGATGACTTGGATTTCTTCATTGGTGATGAAGCCATTGAAAAGCCCAACTACTCCACGAAGGTATGGATATCCACATCCATCCACATTTGGAATTGAAATTGAGGGTTGTGCTGAAAAACCTCAGCCCTTGCCAAATGAGCTGTGATGTTTATTTCATATTCTCAACTGTATGGATAAAATCATAATTTTGGTCATGTCTCTAATACTATCACAAACACCTTTGTAACTGTAAATATCAGATGTTGGGCAGAGGTATCATGGAACAAATTCTAAAGTATCTTCAAGTTATCTCTTATTCACAGGTGTCCAGCCACCTGACTACAGAGAGAAGTGTTTGTCACATGACAGTTAAAATTATATTTGTATTTCTGGAAATTAGCCACATTAACTTTAATACCAACGTTAATGATGGGTTTTTTCATCAGTCGTTGGTGACTGCACTTGATAACCCAGTTTAATCATGGGGAGCTGCCTGGATTCGAACCCAATATCAGAGGTGCCAACTCAGCTTAATGACGCCTGAGCCAACTGATCACCTTATTCTATCAATTATTTTAACATTTTTAAGTGAGATGATGCCTGTTATTGACGGCCCTTGTCCTTGGTATAGAGTTGTGTTGTGGAGAGTTATACTATAAGCTTGATTTATTTTACATAACCAAGTAATTACATCTTTCGGATTCATTTTAAATATCGAAGGCAAAGATTACTTATATTTTTAATTTTAAATAAATGGTTATAATTGCAATATGTTCTAACATGTGAATGATTAGATGAGTAGCTGGGAGAGATATCTTGTGCAGGCTGAAAAGGCTGTCTTGTTACAACTAATTCATGAGTGTATTCCATTGATGTTAAGCAGCCTAGACTTGAAAATCTGGAAAATAAACCAATTGTATTTGTTTATCATGAATGGCATCATGTGCATTTTGTTTTTTTCCCACAATTGTAATGGGTTTTCTCTTTGTCAGCATACACTGATTATAATAAAAAAAATTACAAAGAAACTACAAAAGACAACTTTAAATAATTAACTCCGTGAAACAATGGTTGCTTACTTGTACTGCACTATCTAAAGATATTGTCAAATATGTTTGCCAATAAATTACTAATTAATGAATCAACTTTTGACTTAACAGAATATCCATGGAGGGGAAGATGCATTCTAATTAAATGTAGCTAATTGGGCATTTGAACATGCAGTCTTTATGTCCACAAGTTATACTAAAACCCTGCTATTAAAAGCAAGCATGCACTCTTAAGTACTCTTTCACAGGCCTTAAATAAGACTGTTTATATGTTTGTAATGTTTTTCTTGTTGCCGTTATAGTGGCCGATCCGTCATGGCATAGTGGAGGACTGGGATCTGATGGAGAGGTTCATGGAGCAAGTGATCTTTAAGTATCTTCGTGCTGAACCCGAGGACCACTACTTCCTCCTGGTAAGTGCTTATCAGTCTTCCGCAGGCATGAGCCTGGCTTTACCGCACCCACACTGTGTTAGTGTTTTACGAGGATGTTACTTACAAGAAAAACACATTTGCATGGAAAAAATACTTTTTTTTAAAGTCAATGTCTGTGATCAACTTAACGGGACCTTTGCTGATCCCATTGCTAATCCTGAGCCAGGGGTGGAAATCCTCATTCCTGTGGTGGAGGCTAGTCTATCCATAGGACAACCGTTTTTGAATAGACACAAAGTGTTACAAATTTTATAACCTTGGATTGATGATGAGCCCAGTCAATCTTCATTTAGATTTTAAACTCCCAGCCGTCTGATTGTGAGTTGAGTGGTTTCACCACATCGCCACACGGCCGTGCATATTATGCATGTGTAGTCACTCGATATGTATTTACAGCACTAGATAACACACACTAACCCAACATTACACCATCCAGTCTTCCTATTTCGCCTCTACCCACAGGCCACACATTTCCATTGATTACCACATCCTATGACTCATTTTTCTAACTCGTCAGTAATGAGGAAGCTGTGCAGGTTTTGTGTAAAAATGCAGAAGCACAGTGAAAACTGACTTTTAGTTTTAGAACTTTCGTGACTGCAGGAATTATTATTTGTTTCTTTCGGTTAAGTCACGTCTAAAGATAAAATAATAAATTAAATTAAATAATAGAATAGACGTTTCGATTGCAACACAAGCAATCATCATCAGGTATAATGAAATAGCGACATAAAATCTAACCAGAAAACTATAGACAGACATATTAGCAGACAGATATCACCAAGATACATAGCGAGAGCAACACAGGTAACAGAGAGGGGTGATCGTCTCTGTGTGGTGGCCTTAAATAGACAGAGGGGGGGGCGGAGGCAGAGAGAGGGAGGAGGGTTAGAGAAAAAATTAGCATATCAATGAGTGGACCAACCACGTCTGTTGACCACTCATTGATATGCTAATTTTTTCTCTAACCCTCCTCCCTCTCTCTGCCTCCGCCCCCCCCTCTGTCTATTTAAGGCCACCACACAGAGACGATCACCCCTCTCTGTTACCTGTGTTGCTCTCGCTATGTATCTTGGTGATATCTGTCTGCTAATATGTCTGTCTATAGTTTTCTGGTTAGATTTTATGTCGCTATTTCATTATACCTGATGATGATTGCTTGTGTTGCAATCGAAACGTCTATTCTATTATTTAATTTAATTTATTATTTTATCTTTAGACGTGACTTAACCGAAAGAAACAAATAATAATGACTTTTAGTTGTCCATCAGATAATTATTATTTAACTAAAGGTGCAACCTAAAACGAAGTTTCCTTTATGTTAAAATATTATCTTAATCCACATTTTGATAATGTCCATAGTTATACCATCTGGTTCAGGAGCTTACATTTTTTTCTCATATCGTATGGGGTGTTGTTTACTGCTTTAGTTATGACATCGGGAGCCTCCATTTGTCATGGGTCATTGGTCCATGTTTCTCCCTAAGGCCAGGATCCACTGGGGCAATTTGAGGCCAATTGTTTCTGGCATTCATCACCGGCAGTGGTTGCTGCAGGATTGATTATTGCAAACCTTTTGTTTAGCAATATCTGAATAAATGTGATCACATCCCCCTGGTGGTCAACTGGGACAGCAGCATTAAATCGGATCACGGAGGTCACGTGACGTTTTTCAAATGAAACGTGCTTTATTTGAAAAATAGCAGCTTCAAGCCTATGCATGGTTTGCTTGGTCTTGTGATGGTGTGATGTATTGGTGTGATTTGATAATGTGGAGAGGGGGTGTGGCGTGCTAGTGTGGTGAGATGGTGTGACAATGTTGTGACGGTATGACCTGATGGTTTGGATTACTGGTGTGCCATTAGATAAATTTCAACAACAGATTAATTTCCAATCTGTAAACACATAAATGTGAATCAAACGCATTGCTTTGATTGACTAGAGGAAGGCCTGTCACTCCATTACTGGTGGCTGGCAAGTTGTCAAAGTTACTGATGGTTCATGTGTTGCTAGTGACGATTACCGGCAATGGATTTCCCTTAAAAAAAATGTCATGCTCGCATTGCTTCATACGATGCCTTCATTAAATTTTTATCTTGTGCTCAATGAGTTTTTCTCATTTGTTTTTCTGAATATGAAAATTATCTGTGTCTAGTTACATTATTTTAAGGCATGTGCACAATGATCCGACACAATTACTTATTTAAACCCAGAATCAGTTGTGGATATAAAAACATAACATAATCTCTTAAGAAGACAAAGCAGTGTTAAGTGACTTTGGTCAGTGGCAGAGCCGGGTTTCCTGGATAAATAATGTCTTAATTTTGTCTACATTTACAGGATTGTTGGGGTTTCACAGCTTTCTCATAATTTGAAGGACATGGTTTCACATTTCAGTTAAGGGTGAACTCATATTTATTATGTTTGTATTCCAGTTGTTGCACTCTTGATGAAGATAACTGATTGGTTTGTGCTGATATCGGTTGGCTTGCATTGTGCTATTTCCTGTTTGCTATGAGCCTATAATCAACAACTCCTGATGATTTCCTGGTCAATTGGAGATGCACTATATGATAAGCAGCCCACACGTAAAGCTGTGGTGGGAGTGCAATGTTAGTGTTATATACAATGTAGGACAAAAACATCACTGGTCAATCTCATACTGTGGCATTTTATATATATATTCTGCTTAAGAGAGTATTGTAAACAAAATTGTATGACTCAAATGTTAAAAATGCCAAGTTGTACACTAGAAATGCACGTGCTTAATACATTTGTGAATGGATGTTTTTCTTTGACCACAGACCGAACCTCCACTCAACACACCTGAGAACAGGGAATATACAGCCGAGATAATGTTCGAGTCCTTCAATATCCCTGGCCTCTACATAGCTGTGCAGGTGAACCTCCAGCTGTGAATGTTCACATGTATTTATACTCTATACTCTTGTACACCCATAATAGAGGTTTTTTGGGTTAGATCGCGCATATATAAATGTGTCGTTAAGACCCGCCACCACCTGACACAGCCAACTAGTAAGGGTTGTCACGTAAACAGAACATGCCAATTTGTCACGAGTATGGCACACTGGTGTGTTGGAGAGCCAAGCCACAACATTTACAAACTTAGTATGACGTTTCGCCAGTAATTACAACTAGCTTCATCAGGCGACAGCCAGATTTGTGGAGAAGTCTTACTGTTTCGTTCCTTACATAGAGGCGTAAATGTGTTGACCACCCTTCTGCGCTTTTGCACAATGATGGGGGGGGGGGCGGGATTACTGAGGAAACGTACATTATGTATGTGCATTATGCGAGCCCTTTGAACTTGTCCTTCCTGTCTATTGTGTTTTTTATTATAATAGCCCTACCAATGGTAATCTCTATTGAAGTACGCTGCCCTTTGTAGGCATGCATTTAAATAATGTATTATTTGATGATTCGCTTCCAAGCAGAACTAAGACGGTAACTATCCGAATGGTTAAAGTTATTTCGATTTCTTTCAATTTCAATAGATTTTCTAATTAGTCTTGGCCAGTAGTAGCTAGTTTTGCACAAAACATCAACATCAAAATCAATTGCGTGTCCCTGTTGGCATGCGTGTTCTGCTACTGCTGACAGTTGCATTTGGGAAAATTTAATATTTCTCTGATGTTCTTTTTGTCTCATGCTGATTATTCGTTCTGTTTGCCCAACATAACATTTACCACACGTGCAGTTAATTCTGTACACAACTTCTGTTGATAGCTTCAGTAATACATCTTTTGTACCAGATATTAAATTCTGTATTTTATGTACCATGCCAAATCTGACTCGGATGTTTTGTTTTTCTAAATATCTAGCTAGATTATCAGTTACTCCCGCAATGTACGGTATTTTGATCGTTTTAATTACTTGGGAAGTTTCAATGCTCTTGTTATTTGATTTGGTTTTGGTATTCAGAACATGCGTGCCAACAAGGACACTCAATTGATTTTGATCATGTTGAAGTTTCATGCAAAACAAGCTATGACTGGCCAAGATTAATTAGAGAATCTATCGAAATTTAAAGAAATCAAAATAACTTTAACCGTTCGCATAGCTACCGTCTTAGTACTGCGTGGAAGCAAATCATCAAATAATACATTATTTAAATGCATGCCTACAAAGGGGAATGTACTTCAATAAGGATTACCGTTGGTAGGGCTATTTTAATAAACACGATAGATAGGAAGGACAAGTTCAAAGGGCTCGCATAATGCACATGCATAATGTACGTTGCCTCAGTCATCCCGCCCCCCCCCTATTATTGTGCAGGAGCGCAGAAGGGTGGTCAACACATCTACACCTCTATATAAGGAACAAAACAGTTAGACTTCTCCACATATCTGGCTGTCGCCTGATGAAGCGAGTTGTTATTACTGGCGAAACGTCGTACTCTGTTTGTAAATGTTGTGGCTTGGCTTTCCAACACACCAGTGTGCTGTACTAGTGACGAATTGGCATGTTCTGTTTACGTGACAACCCTTACCAGTTGGCTGTGTCGGGTGGTGGCGGGTTTTAACGACACATTTACGCGATATAACCCCAAAACCTCTAATATGGATGATATTGGTCGCGAAAGCCTACGTGTTAAACTGACTCTTGTACACGTGTATTCTTCACAGCCAGCATTCTTTCCCACTGATAGTTGTGAAGTATACTGACTTTTCAGTAACTGTCAAACCAGTTGCCACAGAACTATGCAATATTAATTTGGGTCAATGATCTTTCATAAAACCCATGGTAATATATGACACGATATCAGTTTTGTACAGCAAATGAGCCTGGAATGTATGCACGCTCTGATCTTTTTTAAAATTCGTTACCAAGCATATGCATATGAATTGTGAATACAACTTAAAGTTTACACAAGCATAATTATATTTTGATTATAATAACAAGTGCATTGTTTCAATCAGTTTATTGCGTTGGCCTTGCAGTTACTGAGCATATACCTCCTTTGCAATTGTTTCATATGACAGTAGTAAAATGCTTCAATTTGTAGTGTAATAGCACCGTCTGCTGTCCAGCAACGGCAACTGCGGTGGACGAGCAGTACATACGCCGGTGAGCATATATGCGGGTGTGTTGGCAGGGTGGAGAAACTGGGGCAAGGGTCATGGAAGACCCCATCTGGAAGCCCCTGGAACCCGCTAGTGGGTTCGAGAAGGGAGGTGCGGCCAGGGCAGAGCCAGGCCGCGCCGGGTAGCATAAAAGCAGCTGAGAGCGGGTGCTCGTGGCTGCTGGTCATGGGAAGTGGACTCGTCTTATCGTCGCTGTCGTCTTCGCCGCTTTCGTCGCTGCCGTCTTCGCTAGATATTGTGTGGCCGGATAGTTGTTGGTTATCTCAGTCGGCGCCGTCGGTGTTACACGGTCAGGGTTGTGTTAAGGTTAGGCTAGATGACTCGGGAGAGTGCGAGGGTAAACCTGTGAACCTGAAGGTGTTAATAAGGAAGGTGCTCCTGAAAAACCTTGTCTCCTGCTCCACTGACACTATAAATGAAACAGCACATTTTGAGTATATTTTAATAAGTTTACAACAGTTGAAGTGTTACGAAAAAGAGTCATTCATAGAATTAGTACTTTTTTGCCCAAACGAGTTTTTGTAAAGTGACCAGCTAGGGAGGGAGGTAAGGGTACCACCAATGATTGACCACTTGGCTCTTAGGGGTGCCGGAACCCATGATATGCATCGTAAATCCAGTTAGGTTTTACCCAGCTGATGACCGTGAGTGTGCGCACACCTACAGGCAGTCCTGGCGTTGGCCGCCTCATGGACGTCACGTCAGGTTGGGGAGAGAACTCTCACAGGCACGGTCATCGACAGCGGCGACGGCGTCACCCACGTCATTCCTGTGGTGAGCTATGTGTCTCCAGTGGGGCTGAGATTGTGGTGGGGAAGGCTTTTGTTGGCTTCACAGTGTGGTTTAGTGAGGTGTGATGTCAAGGTCAGGGATTTATCACAGCCAGTGTTGTTGGATGGCAACCTAGGTTACAGGTTGATAATTCACAATGTCTTATGATTTGTGGTCATATTGCTGAATGACAGGAGAAGTATGATTACAATACAATTGGATCAAGTTTAAAACAGTCATTTAAATATGGTTGAAACGTTTGAAAATGTCTTTAAGAAATGGAAACTAGAATTTAGCAGGGTATTAAATTAAATCAGGAATAAATTCGGTTATCAGCAGCACAAAAAAGGGGAGGTAGTCAACAAGACATACAGCAGTAGCTGTTCAGGTATGAAGAACAACTAGGCATATGATAAAAAAATCTCTCTTTTGATGTCTCCTTTTTGAATGTGTTTAGTATTGCGAATGGTTACAGGTTGCTAATTGGTGATAACTGACATTCTGAACGAAAATAAGCCGCAAAAAAGGCATCCTTCTTGCTATACTCTGAGCAGCTTCCACTTGTATAACATTATCTTCATAACTTAAATAAATAAATAACAGTCATAAGTTTACAACACACTGTAACCTCAACTATTGAGCAGAGACGGTTCAATTAAAATCGGAAAAATCTATATTTATAAGATGGATGTGCAGTTCTGAGGGCTCATGCTGTAACCCCAGGGTTTGTCTTGCAAAACAGACAATGTTTCATATCTCGGTGGGTTTATTTCAGCTCCTGGTTACAATAAGGATACAAAAACAACTTGGTATACCCATATCTTTGTACTGAGAGTAAACCTAAGTCTGAATAGAAACAAGGGGTTTAGAGATTTTGAAAACAAATCTTCCAAATAAACTTTGTATAAGCCCAGATCTGGGGACACTTTTTCATGCATTTCTCTATGCAGCTGAAGAGGCAATCTCATGTGTTCCCTTTTTGGATGTCAAGCAAAAAGGCTGTACTGGTTTATTTTTACTGCATGGGTTTTAGAACCTGTTTTGTCTTTTTTGTCAATGGCACAATGGGGATATCATTCTCCCAGATAATTGGGTTTCCTTTGTGTGATCATCACTATTATTTATTTAGTGTGGAATACACAAGGATGTATTGCATAACATACACAATTAAATCTGAATAATGCCTCTGTGGGTAGAGGATAAACACATCATGTCGGCATTGTCTATAGCGCAACCATAAATTGGATACATGCCAGCAATGTGGAGCCCTTATAGACAGCACACTGAAGTAAAACAGCTAGCTCCACATGATGTAAAAAACTGACGAGGATTTATGGAGATTATTTGTCCTTTTTGTGCTAATTTTCTACCATGCTTAATAACTGCACCATAAACATTGCGTGAATGTAAGTCATATGTGTATGCAGTTTACAAAAGTGTGCCTTGTATTTCACAAGGTGATTTTTCACAATGTGACCGAAGGGTGATTCTCACAATAGCATTATTATTGCCCCGTCACAGGGTGTCTCACCAAGACTCGCCGATTAACACCTCGCCACTGTCATTACCACTGCCTTTTGATCGAAAAATATACCCTAGGATAATGTTGCTCTCCATTATCTATGACGACTAGCTATTGAGCTTAACATTATCCTTACCATTTATTTTATTTTATGATAATAGTGGTGAGGTTTATTAGGTCTGTCCTCATACAACACTGATAATGTAGGCCTTGAAGATTTGATCAACATTCACAACTCTTTGATATGGTGACCCACAATACTCCATCCTCATCCTCCTGCTTTTCTCATCTCCCTATTTGCAACAATCTCCCGTTTTAATGTTAACCATCAGTTTTATGCTGATGACACCTAGCTCTACCGTGAACCTATTCGGGCAGTGATCTTCTCCATGGGTGACCAAGAGTAATTGGTAGGAATTCCACATTCCCATGGTGTGGCTATTTTATCCCTTAGAAGCCACTGTTGATTTCTGTTACAGCAAGATGTGTCAGGAAGAGGTTGGGGTAAACTTGATAAGTATGCTAACACACGGTTAGGCCTTCTGTTACCAAAACCAGTATTGTAATGTTGAGCTGGTTCATCTGTGCATGTCCTGTAACAGTCAAACATGTTGAAAGGTGTTCTTAACATTTTAAGTATAATTTTAATTGTATTTAAACTGCTATCCATCTGTTTAGATCCCTTGTAAATTAAGTGAAGCTGTCTAATACATACATGAACCTGACATTGCTATGATATATTATTGTTATTCTGTGAAAGAGATATTGTTTTCATTAATTAATACTGTGTTTCTCATAAAAAAGATCATTACCAATACATTTAAAGTAAGTCAATGGCTGCACCAAAATCGTCTGCTGTGGCCCATGCAGGCAGAAGGATATGTCATTGGAAGCTGCATCAAACACATCCCCATAGCTGGCCGCGATATCACCTACTTCATCCAGCAGCTGTTGAGGGAGCGGGAGGTGGGAATCCCACCAGAGCAGTCACTCGAGACAGCCAAAGTGATCAAGGTAAGAGAGATTTGACACGCGTTGCCTGCTTTAACTCATAGTTAAGCATGCTTTGTGTCGTCGTTCTTGCCACAGCTTTCATGGAGTACAAGCAAAGATATTTGTGCAAACGTCTATACAAAGTTTACACTGACCAATATCAGCTTGTAGCAGATACTGTACATGGGTAATTATCAAAATATATGTTTTTGATGAACACTGAACCACTTATGGACATGTCAGGTTTCAAACTAAATGGGCACAATCATATGAGGAGTGTTCTTGAAAGCCACAACTATGATAATTGGTTTTTTACTCTTCTATCTGGCAACAAAACTGACACCTTTTTACAAGGAGTCATGTTTGCATAGACCGCAATACCTGCAGTCATAATACAAACAAAAGACATAACTCTGATAATGTGCACTGCCCTTGAAGTTGATTGGTCCACACCCGAGACAGCTTTCCTTAGAGCCTAGTCTCACATGGGTTGGACCAGATGACTGCAGGTATTGCGGTCTATGCAAACATGACTCCTTGTAAAAAGGTGTCAGTTTAGTTGCCAGATAGAAGGGTAAAAAACCAATTATCATATTTTTACTGGCAAATGAGGTTCCCATAAAGCCACAACTATGTAAATATAGGTTGTAGATGTGCAGCCAGGACTATAAAATACAACTTCATCATTAGAAGCGACTCTGATGACATCACTGTGCAGTTACTCCTGTACACTTTTATGCCTAACTGGCAACGGATCGTAGAGGCCTCCACTCTCACAAGAGTCTGTGCTGCCTGAGCCGAGAGGCCTGTGCCCATCTTGACCTACTGCCAGATGTGAAATGTCCGGCATGCTGGACACTTTAGATTTTGATTTGGTCCCATGCCACACTTTTGACTTTACACATGGGTGCTATGGGCCAAGGGGATTGTAGGGTACCTTCCATAGGTCACATGGTTGCGGTTTCTGAGGCCGGAAGGTGCTCTGATTGCGTTGTTAGTCAAAAAGTGAAAGGCTATGTGACTGCGGACATACGTGCATGGGGTGAACAGTGCTGCGTTCCTTTAAAATGTTGCGTTCCTCTAAAATGCGACTACCAGTAGAGGGCACTCATCATTCATAGACCCGACATAGGCTCCAACTGCACCATTGTTAGCTTGGCCCTGCTTGTTTTCTTTCCAGCACTTTTAGACATGTGACTGCACTCTTTCACCACTCAGTACTTTTGTACTGCTTATTTTTAGTTGACACCCTTTCATACAATATCACTCATTTAACACTTGATACTGTGACCCAACTGCTTTTTTTGATGGTGTGAGCTATATATTGTGTAAATATGTTGGCATATGTGGTGACATATTGTGTTGTCTTTGTTTTTAAGGAGCGGTTCTCATACATATGTCCCGATATCGTCAAGGAATTTAGCAAGTTTGACGCGGACCCTAGCAAATGGATGAAGCAGTACACAGGCATCAATGCCATCACTAAAAAAGAGTTCACCATTGACGTGGGTTATGAGCGCTTCTTGGGACCGGAGATCTTCTTCCATCCTGAGGTATTATATGAGCACACAACATTCTACACAGTGGCATGAGTTACAGGCGTGGGTGCATGTGCAGATATTCACACCAAGCTGACACTAATTAAACATATAAACATGTGAATACATCATTCTGTACACTGTCTATATTTGGCACATGCTATGGTATTGTTTATTAAGCAATGGTAAAGATGCTGGTTTTCTCAAAGTACACTGATTTTATTCAGGAATTGTCCAACCATCCCAGGATTTTCTGTATTATTGTAATATCTTAAACAGCCTTGCTGTCAGAAATCAATAGGCTCAGACTCGTACACTTTGGTCACATGAGGTCTGGATTAACCTGGAGAAACCGTAGGTCATTGGGAGGTCAAGTGCTGGGTATCAAAAGCCAGCGATGGATTAAGAAGGCTTCCGTAGGCATAATAATGCACTATAGGGTACATCCTTGGTCAGTACCGTAGCGAGATATTTTAGTGTGTTGCAAGGCGTCCTTCTGTCTCTCCCCCCACTCCTCCACTGCACTGCCCCACCAAAAGTTGTAGCTACCATTTGTCACTCTTGCTTCGTTTCGAATTGTTCAGCTATACATTCGGGTGGTGCTGTAATACAATAAACTGGACACTCCGGAATCACCGATAAGCCCATATATGGACTAAAGTTGGTGTGGTGTTGCCCGTAGGTGCATGTCTTTGCCCATACAGTGATACCTCGGTTCACGAACTTAATTCGTGAACTGACTCTGGTCGTGAACCGAATTGGTCGTGAACCGAGGCACATTTTCCCATAGGGTTCAATGTAAATCCGGTTAATCCGTTCTGACCCTTTTTTTTGGTTTTTGAAGCACAAAAATATGAAACAAATGACAATACACATTACTGTAGTACTGTACAGTATAGTAATGTATAAAGAGAGAACACTAACCTTGCTTGAGATGACTTCTGGCATGGAGGAAGGCAGGTGGGAGGCGGGTGGGAGACAGTAAGCACTCAAACGGGTGAACTGTACAATACAGTAAGTACAGTATTGTACAGTACAGTAGTACAGTACAGTACTGTATGTGCTAAAAAGCACACCAAAAATCAAAAAGTCACTGAAAGTGTCTTCACAGTACTCACAGTACTTCTTTGTGTGTCTCTGCTTCTCTCCACGATCTTCCTACAGGAAGTCACGACCATGTGACAGCCTGGAATTAGCATAAAAATGGGAGCGGCTCCTGTTCGTGAACCGAAGCGGAGTTCGTGAACTGGAGCATATTTTTATGAAATTTTCTGTTTGTGAACCGAGTTGTTCGTGAACCGAAGCGTTCGTGAACCAAGGTATCACTGTATATGGTTTTGTGAAACCTGAATCGAGGTATATTGTATCGATTCTGCTCATAGTCGATCGGACAGCCATGTTAAGAGTATCGATTCATTGAGGGTTAATCAATGCTTAGGTTAATTGAGTAATTCCATTGGTTCGTATAGGGTCATGTGAAACGGCCTCTTTTTGTTGATTTGCATGATTGGTGATTCACTCGCAGTCCGTTTTTTTCGCATTACAATGCCCCTATTAGGAGGTGCAACCGTGGTGGCTGCCTTGCATTTGTTACAGCACTATCATCAATCTTCGTTTCAAGGCAGTGTTAAACTAGCCTCTTTCACAACCTTAGGTGTGAGATATCATGAAATGCTAAGTAAATTATACGGTCCCAATTAATCTTATAAAGAGGGAATATCACTGCATCACAACGATGCAGAAAGGCAGTTGCAAGGAGGGGCATGCATATTTTCCTGTACTGCATTCCTAACATTGCTACACAGTTAACTGCTTGTGTATCTATTTTATAACTACTATGCAGTACTGCCCATTCTTATAACATGAACCACTTGTTCCTCCTGATTGTGGAGGCACTATAAATAGTTGTTTTGCTATGATGCAAACAAGTGTTTAGAGTAGATCAGTACAATTAAATAATTGTGTAAAGAGAGTTCCAGCCCAGGTTAGTCTTGAACTTCGACCTTTATTACTTCTTCAGCATAGCACATAACACTTAAGGCAATTAACTCCATTCAAATGCCACAAATCCATTCTATCCGCTCCTTTTAACCCCCTCTCCATCCTTTCTGGAACTTTCCCTTATTCCACCAATCCCCTTGGTTTCTCTCAACGGTCTCCCAACCAACTCCTCATTTGGATTTGGGTTTTCGTGGGCTCTTTCTTATTACCCTGGTAACCAATCCGATTTTTAATGGTTCTCCATATTCAAATCAGATTGCGTGCCCTACATCGTCTCCCCCTGTGATACCTCGCCAATGAGTCGAACGTGGTGTTTGAACTCACAAGCTGTTAGTGTATATTGATTCATAAATAGGGTTCACCTCTTGGTGTCCCTTACAATGATATAATGATGAAGCGATAACATAATTATTTGATCACAACAGAATAAAATTCAGGCTGAAAATTTGATTTAACAACACACAAAGGTGTGCTTTACATTAACAAAATATCTCAATTCAAACCACCGACTCAAATAACTAAATATGTGGCCATTTTGTCATTGAGACTACCAACTCAAAGAGTTGAGAAAATGACCATTCCAACAAGCAGCAGTGAAACAAAGACAATCGTCACTGCCGCCATATACCTCCCAGAGGCTTATAGCAGCAGTGAACATTGACTGCTGCACTAATGAGACCTAATGAGTTTTAATGAGGTATATTGCAGCATCAAACATTGATTACTGTCCTGATGAGTCCTAATTAGGATGACAATGGTGCCTTTGTTCTAATGCTGTCTGTGAGGATGGTCACATTTTTTGAAATCTAGGAGTTGATGGTATAAATTACAAAATGGACACACATTTACTTATTTTTTAAATCCTTTATATTAAGTTCACTTGCTTGCTTGCGCGCTTACGACCGTGCAAATCTTTCGGTCGTTTTTTAACCCACTTCCCGTAATCCAATCGAGCTGACATCTTGCACACAGACTCGTTGTGCGTGACAATTTATTTTCGTGAAAAAATGTTTCCTAAATTTTACACTTTTTAGGATTTTTTTTTTATATTTAATTACCAATTGCTTAATGGTGGCAGGCAATCATCTGACCCATAGGTGGCAGCCATCTCAAGCCAGAGGATGAGAGGACTCTAGCTGCCACTCATATAAAGGATTTATAGTGAAAAACTTAGTTTTTACGGGTTAATTTTTTTAGCTTGCGGTCTGGATAAGCCTGAGAGCTTTTGTTTCAAGATGATTGGATGAAATTTCTTCATAAAATTCACATTTTATTTAACAGCAGCAGATATCTATGGTCACACATACGTGTCCTCATGTTATTCTTTCAATTATACATGTGTGTTACACATGTTGTGGAGTCAACGGCTTTGGCCGTGTTGACTGATCGTGAAATATCACGGTTTGTTAGCATTATTAACATTTATTTATGCATGAGTATAATGTGTAATGGTTGTCTCCTCCAGCAGAGGGTATGATTGGTAAATTTTTTCATGGGTTTGGTGGCTCACATCGTTTTCATGAAAAACATGCAGTAATTTCAGGGCTGCACCCTGTCCTGCATACAATTTCCATGCAGTTTACAAATATGTCAATCAATGCAACTTAGTGGTTTGAGTTGCAACAATTTTCGCATCACTTGGGTCCATATTGTTCTTAAATATTGCCTATCTTAAGCATTTGCACAAGGCTATGCACCTAAAGCTTCACTCTTGCTCGATTGGCACACTCCAAAAGCATATCTGACCTACAAAGGGTGTCTTGACAAAAATTATAACCTACTTACATAATGGAAATAATTGAGACATTTCAGAACAATGTAAAAAACCCTATTGTCTTTCATGAAATAAATGAAATAAATGAAAAGGGTGAGTATTATTATTGAATCTGTAACCTCCCCAAATTTAACACTCCTTTCTTCATTGAGGCGTTGGTTGGGTTTAACAGCACTATCGTAGGTGCTGGCCCCTCATTACTGTCAAACCCAGCCCATGACAGCGATGTGTCTTCATCATGAAACCATTTCTAGCTGGTTGTGTACAGACAATACTGCTTGTTACAAGCGAAAATGAATTTTTCCAGTGTTAGATATAATGTTAATGCACTTGTGAAGTGTGAAAATTCCACGTACTTATGTTGAAGACCAGCAGCTTACAAACACATTCAAATTCACACCATAGCTAGCAGAATATTAACTACTTTTTAATGCACTTAATTATTTGCCTAATTTTAACAAGAAAGCCAGCTTGTTGGATTTCATATATCACCGCACCAGGCAGGCTAATTAAAGAAATAAAAAATGTAAAATAAATTTTACTAAAATGTATATATAGTAGAAACATTTACCTACTATAGGATTTTAAAGATGTTATTTAATGTACAATGTATAATAGCAATGCATTCGAACATGCCTCATTGTTATAATGTATACAATATGTAATTAAAGTATAATACATTTACTTAAGGAAATATGTAAGTGGTTGTCGATGGTGGGTAGGGGGTGACAGTGGAGGGGGTGGTGGTCTGTACAACAACGCATGCACTGCACACATTCGTACATTTACAGTAATACATTTACTTCATATAGTAACACAGGGTTGTTGTTGTTTTATTTGATTAGTTTTGCAGCAAGTTCGACTTTTTAGTTAGCCAGACCAGAGCTGCCTGCTCCTCATCCGTATTGGATTGTTTGGCAAATACTGATTTTGAAAGTGGCAAGTAACCAGAGTAGCAAAATAAAATGTATACCGGTAAATACCAGAGGATGACACATAAAGATCCGTAGATATAGGTCAGCGACCTACTTTGTGTACCTATAGCTACTGTCTACCTCACAGGCCAGCAGATTTGTATACAATAAAATATGCATGGTATATTTGTACCTTTCCTGTAGAGCATTTAAATCCAGGTGTGACACCACACCCGAAATGACATCATATGCTTCATGAAGCATGTGAACTGTGTGTCCATTGTAAAATATACCTTATACTGTGTTTGTTTCAAATATGGTCTTGACAAATGAATAATCGTATTTCTTGCAGTTCTGCAACCCAGACTTCACCCAGCCCATTTCAGAGGTGGTGGACAATGTCATTCAGAACTGCCCCATTGATGTGCGGCGTCCACTGTACAAGGTGAGTGCTCCTGTCTGTCAGATGGGCTCTGCTCTTGTTTGGTCAAAACATTCCACCAAATCTCAGGGCTTAAACTGTCAGAACTTATGCTTCGGACTCTTGCCTAGCAGAAAAAAGGGAAACATGCTTTTATGTGCCCTTTAAAAATATACACACATGTACGTGCATGCCGGTATATGTTGTCAAGTATAATTGCTTTTTTAGGGCATGTTGTATTTCCCTTAGGCTTGGTGTTAAATTATTAAATGTGGAATTAAAATGTTTTATTTATTAAAGACTTCACATCATGTCAACTGCTTATGTTCTGAGAAGGGATATGTCTTTGCAGCCTATATTATTCCTCATGCGTTATTTGTCTGGTTCTACATACGAAAGCACCACTTATTGACAGCTGATAATTAAATAGCTGGCCTGAATATTTGACCAGCATTTTGCAGAGCCAGCTCACAAACGACTGTGCACTCCACAGGTGGCCTTTTTCACATTTACTGTACAAAAAGCTGGCCAATTGACCAGATATTTGAATACATCTCCATTTGCATCCTGCAGCCAGTGGTGGAAATTTCACATTCAAATCATGATCAAAAGTTGACTGAACTTATAATTACTCGAGAATCAACAGAATGAGCACCGCTCTGCGAGAAGTAAAGAAAACCCGTAGGCATTCTTTCTAGAGAATGGCCCTTCCTTGCCTTTGAAACATTAAATGTTCACGTTTTAAGCAAAGCCACCAACTTTTGCTGAGCACTACCAAAGGCTAATTTTAGCACTGACATATACAAATGACGATACAAACAGTGCAAATCGTGTTTATTATAGTGAAACACTGATTTCATAACTGGAAGCCTATCAATTACAGTGAAATCACCTGTTGAAAAAAGCTGAACATTGTAAAGGCTCGTATCCTTGTAATTTTGTTTTATCAAGTTCTTGTAAACATCTGTGCAATATAATTTATTCCAGTATCTACATTAGACAACTTAATAACAGCATATCAGCTTTTAACTTTTTTCTATCAGCTTTTAAGTTAAGCTTTTAACTGTCCAACAGTTGCAGCAACTGGCAGAAGAAAACAAGCCATGGTGAAGTGTGGTGGCATATTTTACTGTTGGCCAAGCTTTGACCTCTTTTATTGTTACAATATATTATGAATGTGTGCCAAGCACGAAGGTTAGCTAACTCTGGATTACATAATTAGGCAAATAGTAATTTGAGTTGCCACTGGACGACTGCTTCACTCCTCCCTCTAGAAGCAGATCTATAAATCTTCTTGGTTCTTTCGGTAAAGTCACGTAGAAGGGAAATAATAAAATAATAAAAAATAAAACATTAAATATATTATTGTTTTATTTGTATTATTTCCCTTCTAAAAACCATCCATTTTAACTTATTTTCAAGTCTCTGAATACTTAAACTCTGCACACCATTACACATTCCTATAAAAAAAGCACATAATATATTTTATTATGTTGTATATTGTATTATTTTATTATTTCCCTTCTACGTGACTTTACCAAAAGAACCAAGAAGATGAATCCCTGCAGTCACGAAAGCTTTCAATCGAAATTCAGATCTATAACTTTTTTCTCCCTCCTAAAACACAATATTGGTAAAAATTGAAATACACGTCAACGATATACCAATTTTCAGGGTCACATTTGGGGAGCTTCCATCGGATCCGCCACCAACTTCCCCGCCTCCCCACCCCCCTTCCAATCTTGCACTACATTTTTTCTCCACCAATAATTGCATTCGATCATCAGCTTTGACCAAACCAATTAGTTTGACTCGTTGGTTCTTTCGGTAAAGTCACGTATAAAGATAAAATAATAAATTAAATACTAGCATACGACGTTTCGATTGCAACACAAGCAATCAGAATGCTAAATTTGAGAGAGAGATAAAGCACAGAACCAGAAACATATAGACAGACATATAAGCAGACAGATATCACAGAGATACATAGAGATAGAATTCTCAGGAAGAATGTAATAAACCAGGTAGGGTGTTGACTGTTATGTTATCCGACTCTCTGTTGTATTACATTCCATTTCTAAGTATACTAGATTTGTGTTTCTATTTCATTTATACCTGATGATGATTGCTTGTTTTGCAATCGAAGCGTCGTATGCTAGTATTTAATTTATTATTTTTTCTTTATACGTGACTTTACCGAAAGAACCAGAGTAATTCCTGCAGTCACGAAAGCTCCAAATTAAGATTCAATTAGTTTGAAACAAGTATAATCATTGATGGAATATTCAGCGTATCCCTAATTTGTGCAAACTAAAAATGCACTTATTCTGCCATGGTGGTCTTCATTTGGAAAGGGTGGGGCAAAGAATTTTGCAGACTGCACGCATGTTGAAAAGGCACATGGATTGGATCGCCAATTTCACTTCAAATTCACTTCGGTGGCTATGTCCTCCCCCCCCCCCCCAGATACAGAGCAGTGCGGTTTCACACTGGAATTGTGCCTTTTGAGTTGTGGGTACATTTTTAACACTTCTATAGCCCCCACCCAAACTCTGGCTGAATCATTCCACCATGCAGAACGAAGGCACAAAAATGCGTTAATTCCAAACTTTCTGCACAAAGAGCAATTCACCACAAACCAGGCCTCAGACTTTTATCAGAAACTTGTTTGGCAATAAACTCTGCAATAATCAAGCTCCTATATCGGTATCAGAATGTATTTAAGGTACTTCATGAATTCCAAATAGATCTCATGTGAGACTTAGAATGTGTTAAGTTCCCCCATTTTTGGGATTGTTTTGGCTATTTTTGGATGGGTGGCTCCATTGTAAGGGCACTCAACTTGCGACTAGAATGTGATCACTTCAAATCCTGACCAGGGCTGGATGCAGCCTGTTATTTTTCTGCAGTAGATAAAATATATAGTAGTATACATTTTTGTTTTGGAAATCAAAAGTGGATTAACTGGATTTTCACCACTGACTCAGGACTGCTAACAGAGATGAGCACTACTTCCCACGTAATTAACCGCTTTGATTTCATTTTAATGGTTTATTTGAGATAGTCAGTCAAACATCAATGTAATAGGCTATTGGTATCATGACAATGCAATAACATTTTCATTGTTATTCAAAAGCAGCAAAGCATGAAAAGTTGTTTTCAAAATGCATTTTCCATTAATTAGCTTTATATGAAGACCGTTGATAATAGGTTTTCCCCTTTTTTCTGGCAACATAACAGGGATTAAGATGTTAAAACACCAAACTGAAACCTTTTACAAGGAATCATGTCTGCATTAACCACAATGCTTGTGGTCAGAATGCAAACAAGGAGGTCCCATGATAAAGACCGTTATTTAATGGTACAGCAAGACATGTATACACATGTCAAGTCACTTGTTTTCACCATTGGATGTAGCCTTATTTATTTTCCTCAGGATTTTCGAGGTTCTGCATATTTAGCTTTGGACACTAGATGGTAGAATGCAGCAGAGCTTACTTTTTTTTACCTCGCCACTACTGAGTACTGTGGAATGACATGTGGTGGAATAGTTTGCTGAAGGTAAACATATTCCTGCAGCATTGCAGAAATTATTAGATGTGGTGTTCAATGAAAACTGCCCATGAAATGGAAGTGAGCAACATAAATGCATGAGAGGTTACGCATGATGCACACGCGTATTCCTCAAGTGTTTCCATTGCTTGATATGAATGCTTTGGAGCGCTACGCATGATGCATATGTCCGTCAGCGAGTGGCTGTTGTGGTTCCAACAAGCAACAATTTCCGATTATGTTTATGTAATTTTCTGAAATTGCCTAATTTTTGCCAATTGTTGCAATGTATGGAAAATGCAGTTGAAATTCAGGTGGGTGGTGAAGCGTAAACATTGAATCACACTTGGCGAAATCGCGCGCAATCACTTGCGGAATGAGGTTTTTTCGGTGCAATAGAAAGAGCTGGATGTTTCATCCGCTACATATATACACATTCGTATGATTCATGTAACTTAAATACCTTTGCTTAAGGACCTCATGAAATTGGTCGTTGAATTTTAACCTGCTTGGTCGTGACGACATTTTGATGTTGGATTTATTTCAATTTCTAAGTGTATGTTTTAATGCGTTTGTAAAGAATCTGTTAACTCACAGCCAACACCGGTGACGATTATCCAAACCAGTCCTGGGGCTCCCCCAGGTCGACTCAGCCTCAAATGAGTACCTGTGGCAGTGTGTAAACATTGCCACTGGGGAGACAAAGGCGTCCGGGCATGGTGCTGGCCACCCATCCCCTTGTGTGCTGTGCCATCCTTCATAGGTGCTGGCTTGCAACACTTGCCCCAACAGTCTGTTAAGGCTATACGGGGGACATCTGTGTGTGCATGCGTGCATTCATGTGTATCTGCACCCAGAATGTTGTGCTGTCTGGTGGCTCCACCATGTTCCGCGACTTTGGGCGTCGTCTCCAACGGGACCTCAAGCGCACTGTGGACAGCCGGCTGAAGTTCAGTGAAGAGCTAAGTGGAGGCCGGATCAAGGTGATTATACTGCCTCCAGCGGTACACAATCGTACACAGTGTGGGACCTCATTGTTCCAGTTGCAGCTCAGACATTGGGCAGATTAACCATACCGTGGTAGCTGTATGTCATAAATTCACAAAATTCCACAACCGTGCACGTCATTTGCAAAACGAGCTGCAAAACCTCTTTTGGAGCATGTGTATGTGGAGCCAAGCCTTGGACTATGCATACTATTTTGGCTGCAGGTGCTACTCTGTGCCGAGTACCAGGTTGTGGGGCATGCACAGAGCCACGTGCATTAAATGAGGCACACCTCAAAATTACGGAGTAAAGTATGTAGAATCCGGAGGTGGCTAAGAATCCGTAGTGCTGGCTTAGTGCTCTGATTAAGCAAACTCTAACAATGTTTTGGTTTGCTTTTTCCAGTGGATACATTTCACACTTATATGGCAGGGGTCTGTGTCCCCATTATAACAACCACTGTTGACTTCTCACGATTGGTAGCTATTATTTTAATCCTGTAGGTAAGATATGAACTTAAAACGTGCCAATTGTGGGTTGTGTACTCTTACATCACTGTTATCCAGTTGGGTGTAATGATCACTTATGTTGAATAAGAATGTTGTCTTTTTTCTTGCAGCCTAAACCCATCGATGTGCAAGTGATTACCCATCACATGCAACGCTATGCAGTGTGGTTTGGGGGCTCCATGTTGGCTTCCACAGTAAGTTTCCTTTCCAAAATGCCCCAAACTAGATGGCAGCGACATGAATTAATAACCACGTGCACATTTTTGTATGAGCTTTCAGGAGTATTTTATGTTACATATTAGTGAATACCATAAACATTACAGTTATAATTGCTGAAGCTGTTGGAGACAATATTGAACTAATACCACATTTTCAGTAGTATTATTTCACCATTTCCAATAGCCTCAGTGATGAGACAAGAATCATCTAGCCTACATGTCAATGTGGAATTATTGTCAGTGGAAGCTATTCTTAATCCTATCATTGAAATCAGTTTACTTGAAAAGCACAAAGTGAAGCATTATATTGACAAAATATGGATAGACCATGTTGAAATGTTTTATTTAACTGCCATATCACATTGGCTGCAGATCACCAGCGAAAATGTATGCATTTAAGAGATCAAAACTACAAATCCATAGGGAGAGACTGGCAAGTTCCCTGCTTTACCGTCAGCTATTTGCCACCACCTAATACTGCAGGTCGGTGTGCTTCTTGCACAAAATGTTACAGATCCTATAATTGTACCAGCCCAATGTCTCATCATTGCTGGTTTTGGGTTTTCCTCTTGCTGACTCGAATTAAATAACTGAAGCACATCTGTTACTTAGTCGAACTATCATGAGCAATAACTTATCATTTATAGGTTGGCATTAACATTTAATTCATTCTGTAGATTTACAATTTTCCTTAGATAGCCAGAAAATATAAAAACATTTTTATCTCAATCACTGGCAACATTACAAAATATGAATGTATTGAACATACCAGTTAGCTATGTAGTATACAATGTATATCATCATGAATCTTCAAGCATCTTACAGTCAGATAAAATATGCCACATCCATTAGTTCTTATAAAGCATCCCTACCTCTGCTGGTCATGGCAGAAGCAGTAGCCTCCTACAACGGGCACAAGAGCTGTATCTTTGTGTGTATTTTATGGCTGAATTAGCACTTTTATATTTTTTGTGCTCCTGCAAGGCACAATTTATTGCAGTGACAGGTATATTGTTGGAGGAAAATTGTGTTGCATATTTTAGATATTACGAGGCCATGTCAAATGTTATTATAGTATAGTCTTGCTAAAATGCTACGATAGCAATATAGTCTTGTACAAAAAGGTCCAGACGCATTGGCAAGTTGTTATCCAGGTTAACTATAATTTTGTTGAATCATGTGTGAAAGAATCTTTTTGATATGTATATGCTGTATGTAATGGGGTCACGTTACCCATGCAGCAACAAGAAGTGCTGCAATTCAATGCAATGTAAAAAAAAAGTATAAAATTGTGATCTTTAGTCATAACAATTTAAAAAAAAAACGTCGTGGTCTATTATTTTTTAAACCTACGTGACTTTACCGAAAGAACCAAAGAGTACGAAAAGCATTTCTAAAGAAATGAGTTTTCAATGTAGACGTCACACAATGTGTGTTATCGAGACGCACATATATGATGCAGTGAACAATCACACACATGGCTACAAACACTCTTTCACATTTGTTCAGCGCTGCAAGGCTGTTTTCTCTCTTCCAACTCGCTCAAACCCGCTGAACACCATTTTGTAAATTTTCAGGTGTGATGACGTCACATTGAACACATAATTAGACCCACCCCTGGCCCTGCCGGGCCCCTCGCCAGATTCGGATGCATTATGAGGCCAGGGTATCATAGTTTGGTTCTGGTTCGGCACTGCAAATAGCCAGTGGAAAACCACCTGTACCGTGAGGGTTCTGTGTTGGTGCACCTTAGATGTACCAGTGAAAAGGGGCTATTTGTCATTTTCAACATGTTACTCAACACATTCGTCAATAACATTGCCTGAAAGAGACAATTATTGGTGTTGTTATTGTACTAATGTGAGTTTTTTTGTTTGTGCTTGTGCACCACTGCCAACGCATTATCACCAATAGAAAAAATAAACATGTTATAGGTCTGCCGAATGCTGTATGCACTGCTGTTTCTATTGAAACACTTGAAATGTCAAAATGAATTAAACAAAAATTCACTTATAATATGAGCTTAGTTTCAGTGAACTTTGAGTAGGTTGGACAATTTTCTAACACCATGCTTTGTCACCCCGTTGACCCCCAGCCTGAGTTTTTCCAGGTTTGCCATACCAAGAAGGATTACGAGGAATATGGCCCCAGCATCTGCCGTCACAACCCAGTGTTTGGCGTGATGTCCTAACACTTGCACATTCCTTTTGAGTTCTGCCAAACAGGATGTTTCCAAGCCTTCTTCCCAGCTCTTTCTTCTTCAGTGTAGAGAGCTCAGACACAACACACTGTAAACACATACCACCTACGAAATACCTTTCCGCTCGGTTTGATTTTTTTTATTTTGTGACAAATGTTATTTGTATGCAAATGCTTGCATTGCATTACTCAAGTATTTCAATGCAGATGTCATGGGCTGCCCCTTGATCATCAGATGGTTCTTTGCTGTCTGGGATGTTATGAAAAGCCTTAAGTACCAACATTTTATCTAAAAGGTGGCTGTCACAAATTGTGACTTTAGTGGTGGGCAATAATCTGCATAGCACATTACCGAAGTGTCAGCTTTGCTCTGAATTTGCCAAAACACTGAATATTTTTTCCCATTCTGCCTCATTTAAACGGTTCATAAATGTGTTGCCAGTCTTTTTTAGAACGCCAATTTCAAAATAATGTTTTGAGGATTGCTTAAAAACAAAAATAAGTGCTTCATTGAAATTGCCACAGGTTGCCACCATTTGTGTGGGCTTTGGAGATGGATTGAGCAACAGGGTTTGAATAAAAAAAAATAGATGTCTGCTATCCTCTGAATCATTGGTTTCCTCAAGAGAATCAGGACCCGCTTCTAAGCTTTGCTTGAAAGAAAACATGTTACGAACTCTACATGATTGATCCTCTGCAGAAATGTTTGTTGGTTATCGGTTGTGATTGATAATGGTAAAGCAAATTTTTTTATTACACTGTGTCTTGGCACATGCACACAGAGTGGTTTATCAGGACAGGCTGGCCAGTGGTTGATTGTGAAACAATCGGCCTGCCATTACTTTTTCTACTTGTACATCATGCATTATATAAGGTTCCAAGTTGGGTAATTTCGTTTTTTCTGAAGATTTTCTTTCTGATCAAAATATAAATTGGCGCCATTTTGACACAAATTTGCAGTAATGAATGACTAAACTTGTATATAAGTACATTTAAGAAAAATTTAATAATTAACCTTGTCACTGAAAATATACTTTTTAATCAAAATCAAGTTGGCATTGTAATTTGGGACTGCAGAAAACACATTTTGTTAGTTGTGTTTGTAAGATAAGATTTCCTCCAAAGATCCAAGTTTTGATGTTAAATTGATTATGTACTGACCAAACAATATACTTTTTTTCGTAATTACTTTAAACAGGGTTTTGGCAAAAAAAAGTGCAGTATTGAGGTAGTCTGCTTAAATACCTATCATTGGATTGATATTTTTGAAAATGCATTCATCGAATGTGATTTCACATGGGTGTGTGATAATTCAACATCCTCTTCTGCAAATGATGCATTCCCTTGGTTTAAAGCAAAACATGCCAATATCTATCCTTACCCCTGAGAGTGGCTGTATTTCTGATAATTCTATTTTTCAATTACAGCGTGGACCAAACACTCTTCTATATCAACTGTAATTGGTGACACTTTCAGCTGAATGCCAGAAAAGGTGTTTTAAGTGACTAGAAATATTAAAATGTAAAGTCACTGGATACTCGGAAATTAATACCATAAAATGGCTTTTCATGTTGTTGGATCTGCAGTATAGCCTTTTGTTATTTTTCACGTGATCTAAATACTGATTGTATGAAAGGTACAGCATTCCAATAAAAGGCACTTCTTTGCAGCTGAATGATTTTTGAATGTTATATACTAAAATATGTGGTAGCAGTTGTAACGATACTTTTCAGCCCATTAACCCATTCCTGGACAAAAACCTCCCTATGCCGTGCTGGTCATGGGTTTATTTATTTATATCATACTTCACTGTGCTAGCTGATATTGGTTGATGTGAATACTCTACTGCAAATAGCCAGCCTACTTTTCTGATGTGTCCAAAAGGAGGCTTTTCAAAGTACATCACCACGAGACTCAGAAACTTGGCTGCAATAGGAAATTAGAAGACGGTACAAAAAAGTTAACTGCTGTCCAATCTGCAGAGTTTAAATGGTCTCTCAGTTGTCACATTTCTCGAGCTATGCCGTTTTCCTCCAACACCCAAAAAGTTATCAAATGTCTGCCTAGTAGCTCATTGAAAAATGTTACGACGCATTTGAGCCAGCTGGAGGACTGTTACATGCGGTACTTAGTCTGAGGACATAGAGGTCATATCATATACTAGATAACCAGCTCATGGTGGTGCACACCATACATTGTTAAGCTGTTTGCAGCGTGACCTTATACTGACTTTTGACCTCGGTATTGGCTCTTGGGCCAACAGAATAATGCGTTGCTATGATAGAGCCATCATCTCCACGTAATTTTCAACAGTAGAAATGCAGCTCCATGTTTCACATCATGTCTGGATGCTGCTGTGGTGAGTCAAGCTGCAGACCATCAACACAGAGCCATCAAATACTCAGGCAAGGGGTATTTAGGATGGCAACATCTCCAGACTATCTTTGTGGTCCCACGAGCATATAAATGCACAAAATGTACTTGTGCCGAGTGATTATTGTTAGATGGACAATTAAACCTTATGGCGGGACCCCGGGGTCCCGAATAAACGGAGGTCAAAATCGTTAATATTTTATTCGAATCAATTCATCATTCTGTTGTCATATCGTCCAAGCACAGCGAGGACGAATGCGCAGAAGTGCTGAACAAGCGAATGCATTTCATGCTCGGGTATGGGCAGGATCATAAGTCTTTTCCTTAGCTGCTCAAACTGCCTACACGACTTAAGTTCTTTATTTGTCATAACGGTATGCATAATACAGTGAAACTGCTCTCTTATCTTCATTAACACGTTCCTTCGGAGTGGGCAGGTAGGAACTTGGTTGGACAGCGCATTCGTGCACGACAGACAGACAAATAATCCCTGGTGGGCAAGTGTGGAACCTGTTGTTCCTACCTGTATAAAATATAACTTGACTTGAGGTAGCCAGGCAGCCAGCCAGGTAGCCAGCCCCCTTAACTATCGGCATCCTCCCCCTTGCTTAGGCCCCTCCCATTACCCCCTCCCTTAGGCCCCTCCCCTGACCAACCCCCCATATCCTTAGGCCCCTCCCCTGACCCCCCTCCCTTAGGCCCCTCCCCTGACCCTCCTCCCTTAGGCACCTCCCCTCTCCGTACCCGGCAGTAGGTCTCCACCAATCAAAGAGCTGTTTGTAAGGTCTCCACCAATCAAAGAGATGTGTGTATTATATATTTATTTATGCACGACAGACAGACAATAAATCCCTGGTGGGCAGTGTGGAACATTGTTCCTACCTGTATTATTTGTGACCTACCAATGTCTGCAGCCAGGATCAATCGATGGCAATCCTATTGCCTGCAGGTATTTAACAGATGAGATGCGTTGCACCGTTCATTTCTCCTGTTTAATAATACTTCTCTCGTCCGTATGCATCTGTGCAGATAGGGTTTTTTTTACGGTTAAGCCATAGTCCCCCACATACCGCTCATATCATTGCGGATACGAGGAGCGGCGACCCACTACTCTGCAGAGTAACATTGGTATAAACGCTTATTACAATATGAGCCGTGCATTGAAAACGCGTACTATTTTATGTACTGTTTACAAAGTGTATTCACAAATCCATACTAAGAAACTGATTGACAGAGGGATGTAAATTATTTTTTCGATAGTGTATTTAAATCGAGGCACTGCAGGTAAGTAGTTTTCAGTTTTAAAGGCATAGTTTAACAAGACAACACTTGCCACCATCCTTCAAACTCATTGGTGAAAAAGAGCAAAGTTTTTGTTTACATTATAAAATAATGCTTATGCGAGAGCGGGGGGCTATATGGGAACCCTGGGTCCCGCCATGAGGTTAAATTCGAGCCGTACAATAAAGCTGCATAAAATATTGGGCCCTGGCATTATGGATGGTTCTTACCCATAACATTAAGCAACCCAGTAACACTCGTTTCATAGGACACTCTGCTGGTCAAATTTAATAAATACAAACTGGCCCCACGTTTTTACTTTTGAATAAAGTAATACTCCGATTTACGTCTCCCCCTTTAACGTCGTTTCTCAAATATGTCGGTACTTTATTAATACCACTAACTGATTTGCGTCACCTCAACCTATACGTCACTGACAGCATCATTCATCTTTTCTCGTATCCATCGGCTCAGCCGTCGCCTCTACCTACCCTGTAAATTGATTTGATTTACGTCGTTTTGATATTCGTTGCACTTTTCAGGAACGCATCTCCGATGTATACCGGGGTGTTACTGTACATAAATTGATCCAGAAGGCCAATTGGTCACTTAAATAATTTAATTGGTATGTTGATTAAACAATCTCCCTATATCATTACTTTACAGTAGTTAGTTTCATATAGAGGCTTAACAATTCGATCTGGTTACCAGCTCAGAATATAAAGGAAAATTATAATATTATGCAGATATTTCTGTTATCCAATCGCTTGCAGGGAAAGTGCATCTGAAATCCCATTTTCTGTGCGTCCCAAGTAAATCCCATTTAAATTGTGGCTGCTCGTGAATAATTAGGCCCATGCTCGTCGGGGTTTTCAGGAAATACTAGATAAGAGAGCTGCTTGGAAATTTGTTGCTGGCCCAAAGTGCACTTTGCCTAATCTGTGCCGAATCCAGGAACCAAATCGATTATATTTTTGGTGGGGTGAAGAGTAAAGGTAGAGGGCAACTGACTGCATCAAACACATGTCTTTATCCTAAAAGCCTCACTTTGTCTAAATACATTTTCAAATGGGTCTTTATGTATGTTGAAGATTTTTCACACCGCATGGAGCCGACCATGCTAATCGGAGGCGGGTTTGTGTCGAGGCAATCAGCTTGAGTGTCCTCGGACCGCCCGCTAACCTTGGTTAGCGGTCAGTCTTCAACAATGTACGTAATTTTCTCTCCTGCACCACAGCTACAGATTGGGTTGTCGCGTAAGCCCCATCTGTACAGGCTTGCTGCACACAGGCCTTGGTAATTTCTTGAGCACGGTGAGCAGGGCCCATTCATCCCACTGGATCATAGGATCATCCCCGAGGAATTGGTTCCTTGTTGTGTATGAGAGCTACCCGTGCTCCAGTGACTTTGCTGATGCGTCCTGGCATGGCATATAGGCCCGCAGTGCGTGCTGTGATGATAGCAGCAGGTGAGCCAAAGAGATTGACCGCAGACTTTGAGTTTGTGTGAATATTCTGCAAAAGCGTGGCAAGCCTTAGCCTCCCGATGGATGTGAGGAGGGGTGATGTCGCTCATAGATGGCAGCCAAACGGAGGGTATGAGTCGAATACTTCTGTAGATTATGCCAATTTTTGACCTATCGATATATATAGGTTAGAATCCTACAAGTCACACTGACATCCAAATGGAGAGGGGATCGCAACGACTTCGAATAACAGCACATGAGTGTATGTTTAATGTCGATTATGTTTACATGACCCATCAAGCCCGTCTCTACACTGGATTATATAGGGTTACAAGTTTCTGTGTAGACAAATGGATACTGCATAGTGGCTATGGAGACATGTTGGGCTATGGGGTGCAGACCAGGCGTAACAATGGTGCAGTTTTTTCCCGTGCTGGAAGCCCATGGCAAAACGGGCCCTCTACAATGTAACCCACACAACCGGTGTTTCATCCGACCGACCTCCCACCTTTGGAACCTCTCTGGGTGCTGTTAACTGGCATCTAACAATCTAGGCTTATTCGTGATTTGATGAACTATTACGATGTCGAGATAACAAAGAACCATTTTGTTTTCATTGTGTTGCATTGAAGCACCTCTAGTGGCTGCAGGAGTCACGAATGAACGAATTACATACGAATCAAAACCATGTTGATTCTCACATGCACAATTGTAAGCGTGCATCGTGAGCATTAGACAGTCCCTCCAGAAAAACGCGGAGTTTTTTGGTGATTGTTGCGGGCAAAAATCGTTGATTGTGCGGCACGTTTTCTTAAAAAATGCGATGGAATATGCGGGATATTTATGCAATTTTATACGATTAAATTGCGGGAACTTGCAAAAATTGCGGGAACTTGCAAAAATTGCGGGAACTTGCAAAAACTGCGGTTTGATGAAAAAGAGAAAAAAAAGTGATTCCCCCAACACCCTATTCACTAGGCTACTACTTTAATGTAAAGAGTCATTTCTTATTACTTCCTATGATAAGCAAGCATACTACATCACAGAAAGTGCTGGGAATATTTAAGTTCTCATCTTGTTTTATTTCAGACCTTAACAAACAGATGGCTCAAACTTACAAAACATTGAGTCGAACAAGTTCTGTAGCTTTACAAAATGAATATGCTACAACTTCTGTAAAAATGAATAAATAAAATATTAAGAAATAAAATGTGTGCTTCCTGTTTTACAGAGGTAGCTATGCAAAATAATTTGCCCCCACTGTCATGTAACACACTGGGGAACTGCTTTGCGCGGTCTTTTGCGCTTATGTTTGTTGGCAAATGAGAAAGATTTGCGGGCTTCATCATGGTTTCATTGGCATCGCGGGGTTTGCAGCTTTTCAATGATGTCGCGTAATGAGTAACGTCACTTCATAACGTTCCCGTGGCAACAGGGGAAATGGCTGCGCTTGTGTGAAGTAAACGCAACATTTTTCAACTTTCTACTAAGATATATGTGACTTTTTGCAACGAAAATGCGGGGATTATGAAATCATGCAAGCCCGCATATTTTGCGCGCGGAAATCTGCAATTTATGCGGCGAAAGTGCGGCGTATTTGAAAAAACGCGCCCCCCGCATAAATATGCGGACTTTGGCTGATTTTGCGTGAAATCTTGCGATCGCATAATCGCGTTTTTCTGGAGGGACTGATTAGAACCAAATAATAATCGAATCAATTCATCATTACATCCCAACTGCTAGTTCTCCTGCTGCTGTCGAACCTACTTGAGTAACCCCAGTAAATTTAGCATTATTTTTGGAGCCACCTCAGGGGGTGTTATTTGCCGACCACATGCACCGAAAGTACTCTCAGATGAGGACTTTACTTGTGACAGTGCTGTGGTGAGCAATTTCCCAACCCGTGCAGTCTGAGCTCGAGCACTGTGGTTGGTGGGAGCAGTGTCCTCACTCGCAGTTGCCCAGAGAAACAAGTCACATTGTCCCCTTCACATGGAGCTGCATGTTCTGATAGGTTTAATTTTATCAGCAAAATGGGATGGCGCCAGTACAAACTAATGAATCTACAGTATTGTGCACCACTACTATCCTCATCAACACTACCACCACCATACAGTATTGCAGTACCACCATAATTACTAATCTCCTGACCACCATCACAATTATCCTTACCAGAACTAATATCATCCTCCACCACCACCATAATCTACGTAAGCCAATGCTATCCTCACCACTAGTCAGCCATTATCTATCATCATCAGCCAATGTGTATCATCATCATTACCATCAGGCAATGCCTTAATTATTATTACAATTACCAAAATACGATCGTCATCCTAATTAATTTCCCGATGGAAACCGCGAACAACGCACCCTGAGCAGAGGGATCTCATTTGCATAAGGGCTGTCCTTATGGGAACAAAGCATCCTAATATGTGATTAAGGCCCCCTCCATCTCTATGCTATATATTTTTTTTCACGCAGGGGTTAAACCATAACAGTTCATGCAAATTTCCTGTAGACATTTTCCTGCCTTGAATAATTTTGGAATGATTGCTGCAGTCAGTTAAACATAAAAAAAATAAAAATCTGAATTTCCGTGTAATTACGGTCATTAGGAATATTGTAGATAATCTAAGTAACGGATTGTCTTTTGCAATTGACAGCGATTACATTACTGTATTAGTTCTGAATTATTACTACAATAACATGAAATTCTGTAAATATCGAAAGAAATAAAAGCCAAGGAATAATAGTAAACTGCATTTCGAGACAGGACTGCAAGTAAAAACGTTCGTGTTGAATGGTGATTTGTATTTTAATAATTACTGAATAAACTGAGAGCCATGCAATAAAAAAAGTAATTTACATAATTTTCGGGAATTCTGCAATAATAAGTTTAAGTTCATACATTTGGCATTGGCTTCTTTACAGTGTTGGATAATAAAACATGTAAATGTGGATAAAAGTATACTCTGATATAGGATGACAGCATTGGAAACATCCTGAATCTGGGTAACGGTGAAATATCTTTTTTATATATAAAAAATGCATTTATGGATTTTCCTAGGGAATGTTCGAGGTGCTGGTTCGGTATCAGCTCGACATTTATAACTCTATCGTGTTAGCTAATGTTCTCTCGTGATATTTTTGTGCAAAAAAGTATCAATGTCTCCAATGTGATGTGTTGCAGCTTCAGTATATTAATTTGGCCCAATATCTACTGCATGGGTTTGTTATAGATGATGCTCTACTTATATTGTGCCATTTCGGTGCGTCTTTTGTTGCCTTATTTGTAGTTGTTTGAGTGACATAGTTATACTCAATCGGTTATACGTAGTTTGACATGGGTCTAAAAATCCTCAATGTCAATGTGTCAAAAGGTTTTTTTCTCATTGTCCTGCCTCTGACAAGAAAGATTTCACTTTTGTTGGAAACGCTATCTCTTTATTTGATGCGCCATTGTGCGTATAGACGTAAGCCCATCTTGGCAAATAATCTTATGATGGCGACTCATATGTAATACATGTTTTGGTTGTGGAATGCAGTGTTACTCTGCAAGTTCTGCAGTGTAAAATGTGGAAATCTTGTTTGGTTTGCTGATACCTAGAGTGATGTAAGCTGAGCTGCACGTCAAAAGTAAGTGTCCAATACTCAAATGAGCATTGTAAATTGTAAATGCTCATTTCCATGTTGATTCAGAGACAGTGGTGAAATTCAACATTCTGCATAGGACCAATTTTGACTTGCTACCAAGTGATATACTTTTTTACCATTTTAAAATAACATGTGTAAGGCTTTTTACTGTTGAAGTCTGCTGCCAATCATGCTGTCATTTTTATTTTCTTAGCCACAGCAAAGCACCTAATTTTTCCCTCTATTAATGCCACAATGAACCCAAGCTTAAAAGGTAACAATCACAATTACGTGTTTGCAGTAGGAATATGTGTATTGCATTATTGTTTTGTAAATGCAGAGAAACAAAGCTATTTTTCTCAACAACATATTCTCTGCATGGCTATGAAGAGTCGTTTGCTCAGGGGACATTTTGCAGATCAAAACCAAATAATAATTTGAGAAAACTGTGTTGCCATGCAGTGTGAGCAATTGCATCTAATTGCCTTTGGAATGAAAAAGACACAATGAACACTGCAGGATAGAGCTTCCCGTGTGGTTTTTAAATTGCTGAAAATGGGTCACAAGACTTGAACAAGTCACTGAGTTTATAACACTACATTAGGGGCATGGCAGGTGGTCCAAGAAGTGGTGATTTCCTCCGCAAGCCTAGCAACAGCTGTGACAACTCTTTATTTTTTTCCCCAGCTGGCTAAATGCACATCAATATGGTAATTGTAGAAATTGTCCCTTTATTGGTTGATTTTCTGAATAGCCGTGTGGTCAAGCTTTTACTGCAAGAACTGTTTTATTTATTTCCGGCCTTCATATTGACACGGTACAACTGAGGCCTTGAACAGGACAGGATCGCACCCCATCAACCTCATTTACACTTTGTGATTGAACAATGCACTGTAAACTACAGTGCTGTCATTGACCCTTCTTATGAACATTAGACATGCACCACATTGTAAAATGTGATCTTTTATCTTTAAGTACTGTGTCGAGCTGGCACCACCGAGATCCTGGGGTTGAATCCAAGCAGCTGCATTTGATTAAACTGAGTTCTCAATCAAGTTCATTTTAAAGTCTCAGTCTAGACATTAATGACTGCACACCATTATCACATTCAATTTGTTTCAGTTTCTAATTGGAATAAATTCCAGCTCCGAGAATGAAAAACATAATTTCGATTGCCCTGTTGCAAACATTACTCTCTGTGGTAGGGTGAATGGGAAAGTGCCACCCTCTACTATACGAAGCAGGTCACTTGAAGGGATCTTAGCAGTAGCTCTAAATATCTGCATCTATGGAGTGGTCTTTAACATGAAGACTTGCACTGCACTGCAAGAAATCGGAATGGCTATTTCCTTACATGTGTAATGCGAGCGTAAATGGGGTTGTTGCTGGGCTCGGGTCCAATCACACGGCCCGGGGTATTGGGGGGCGGAGCCTGGTCTGCGGGGTGTGTGGGAGGGGCCACCGTTCACCTCGGCTCCAATGGGAGGCGAGGTGAATGAGGGCGGAACCAGCGGGGTAGTATGGGAAGGCCGGATCTGAGGGATCCGGAAGGGGAGGAGTCAGGGTCACGTGGGGGGGAATGTATATAAGTGGGAGCCCGGAAGAGATCGGGGCAGTCGGGGAAACTAAGAGGCTGAGCGACGTTGGGTGGTGAGAGGGATCCGCGCCATCGGCCACGTGGCCGAAGGACCTCTGCACGCCGTCATTCAGCGGTGTGCGGAGTGCGGGAATAGGGGAGTGTGCGGGGCACGAGAGAGAGAGAGAGAGCGTACGCGGGGCGTACGCGAGACAGGACTGGTCCGGGAGAGGGAGAGAGCGTGCGTGGGGCGCACGTGAGACAGGACTGGTCCGGGAGAGAGAGAGAGCGTGCGCGGGGCGCACGCGAGACAGCACTGGTCCAGGAGGAAGGCCAGTGGGGGTGCGGAAAAGAACCTAAATAAAAGACGAACGGAGACCAGCATCGCCTGACAGAGTCCTTTATTACACATGACTTGGCACTGAAGCAACATCTGGATAATATTGGGGAAAAAATAAAATACTATCACGAGAATACTGTTTAAACGTCTTACCTGTGTTATAAGGAACATACAAATATAAGGAGAACTTTATTCTGTCTCCACATATATGTAAAATAAATAAATAAAGTTTTAGTCCATCACTCGATTAGCCTTATAGACCAATACTATTAAGCAGAATGTATTAAAGTGTAATCCATGCCAACTATGCCAGTTTCAACCATTTTGGACCAGTTTCAACATTTTGGTCTCATCAACATTCAGGCTTGTTAAACAAATGCTGCTGGATTTTAATGAAAAATGGTCAGTTGCCTCGAACATTAGCCCAATCTACAGTATATTATTGCCAAATGCAAAAAATACCCCCATATTAAAAAAATCATTGGGTGGTGCCATCGCCATTGATGATGCTGAGAAAGTGAAAATTCCACATTCATGTGGCATGGACTAGTTCCGTCACTGGACAAACGCTGTTGACAGCCCACAAAGTGGTATTCAGCTTATGAACTCCAAATCTATTATAAAGGATTACTTACAATGGCATTGCTGAGTAAAAAAAGAAGTGCTTATATACCCGTTCCATGAGTTTACGTTTATGGCCAACTTTTCCCCTGGTACTTTTTTCTGTCCAATCAAGTTCAGATCCTTGTGTAAAGAAGAATTTACACACTTTTCTTGGGATGGTTTCTTTATTGACGACACGTTCACTCGAACAGGCAGAGACCCCATTGCAACAACCCCGAGTCTCCCGCGCATCTCCCTTATGTACGGACCGAGGCCACGCCCCCCTTCCCGAACCTTCTCGCTGACTCTGGACGCTCGCTCCACCAGCAGATTCTACCATCCTCTTCCGTCACCTGACCACGCTCCCCTTCTCGATCATTCCCATAGCCACCAGTCCCTTCGTACTCCCGTGGCCACTAGTGCATTCACACCGCAGCTAGACTCTACTGTCATTCCATCACCCCTATTTTTTGGTTCTTTCGGTAAAGTCACGTAGGTAGAAAAAATAATAGATCACGACGTTTCGATCTCAATGCAAAATGTAGCCATCCCGGCTAATACCAAGACTTAAAAAAGACAAAAATTCAACAATTAGGGGCAGAATGACAACCACATCTGAATAGAAGAAGCCGCAACTCGACTATAGAAACCAACAACAATACAATGAGTGAGTGGTGCAAGCCACCTAACACGAACAGCACAACCACCCCGGGGTACACACGAAAAAATGTTTGGCCTTGGGAATAGAAAGTTCACTTCGTGTTTTGGAGAACCGCGATCACAGCCGTAAAGTTATCGACCAGGTCCTTGATGCCGGTCCATTGCACATGGCAGAGTCTTGTGGTCCTCTGAGACTCAGAGAGTCGCATTCGGTGGGCGGCACAATGCGTTCCCTGTGTTTTACAATTACTTTGGATGACTGCCCTGGCACCTCGGACACACCAGACCCCGGCCGCACAGGATATGGAAATGAGATGTCTGGGCGGGGATGGACGTATGGTTTTAGGCGCGATGGGTGGACAAACCAACGGCGACGCCCTGCCTGTACTTGCACGCACTGCGGACGATTCACTTCCACAATCTCGACCGGTCCCCGCCATAGGCAGTGCAACTTAGGTGATGTACGCAGCGGCACCTGCAGACAATGCAGCCACGCTGTCGCCGAAAGCCCAAGGAAGCACGTGCTTGCACCGCCATGCGCTCTTCTCATTAGCGGCTTGTGCCCTGGCAGTATTTTCCCTCACTGCAGCACGTGCCTCGGACACCCACCTGAGCGTAACCTGCAGCGTCATGGGTGCATCCAGTATTTGTTCCTTTAAAGCCATATACAGTTGAACCTCTATGGGGGGGCTCGTGCTCCCGCCCGTACATTAGAAAAAAGGGGAAAATCCCAGAGGCATGTGGAGCTATCCTGTATGCTGCCAGAACCTCAGGGACATGCAAGTCCCAGTCCGTTTCCATTTCTGCCTCATTCACTGCCTGACAGAGCATGGATATTATCGTCCTATTCAAGTGTTCTACCATTTCATCCGTTTGAGGGTGGTATGGGGACGTTCTAATCTTTTTAGTACCAAACGTGTCACACACCTCGCGCAGCAGCTTAGATGAAAAATTTCGACCATTGTCAGCGAGAAGCTGCTCTGGGGCCCCCTTGTCTAACATGTTGCCGTGCAGGAACACGTCAGCAATGGATGTAGCTGTTTGATCCGGTAACGGCCAAGCCATTGGCCACCTGGTAAAATATTCCACCCCCACAAGAAGAAATTTGTTCCCCTTTTGTGAACATGGAAAGGGGCCCAGGATATCTAGCGTGACCAATTAGTTGATACGGGACACCGTGATCACTGCAAAGTCACAGTGTCTTATGACGTCCAAGGTGCAGCAGTTTAGTGTCATGCACCGCACGCATCAGCTTACCCCGTAGGGAAGTGGAGACCACCAGGCACCGATGATGGGTGACCCCATCCCACCGCATTAAAAGTCCCTCATGGATAATGAACTGCGAGACTCCCGCCGAGGCAGGGGTATCCCGCTTTGTTTCCGCATGATGCCGCAAAGCTAACAACGAACCATCCTCCATCTGCTGCTGTTCACATTTAGCATGCGTCAGCCCCAGTGTATTGTCACTAGGCACATTCGCTACGGTGGGTTCTGCCTCCCCCAGCGAAACCTTCATATAGACCACCTGGAAGGAGTACTCTTGCAGTATTTCCAGCCAACGTGAGCACTGACTGGAAGGTTGGTCAACCCGCAGGGAGTACTGCAAAGCCGCATGGTCAGTGCGGACCACGAAGTCCCTGCCATAGAGGTAGGGCCTGTATTTTTATATAAAGCAGATCATTGCCAGCAGCTCCCTCGGGGTAACACAATACCACTGCTCAGCCGGCGACAGAACGCAACTACCATAGGTGATGACCCTCTCGACTCCGTTTTTTACTTGAGACAGGACAGCCCCTATACCCAGGTCACTCGCGTCAATGTCTAAGATGAAGGGCAGAGAGAAATCGGGATAAGCCAAAGGAGGTGCATTGGAGAGGCAGTCGCGTAGTGCGACAAACGCAGCCTCTTCCTCCTCTCCCTATTTGAACTTTTAGATATTGGCAGTCAATGCATGCAAGGGCTTTGCAACGGCCGCGAACCGTGGAATGAACCATCAATAATAGGACGTGAATTCGACAAAACTGCGCACCTCACCCACAGACTTTAGGGTCGGCCAATCGCGCACGCACACTGTTTTGTCGGGGTCTGTAGCTATTTCAGAAGCGCTCACAATGTGTCCCAAGTGTCCTTTATTGGGTTCTTTCCTCGCACCCGCTGGTCCTCGCTCCGACCCTCGCCGTGCGCCCCGCGCACGTTCCGTGTGGCTCTTTCTCTCCGTCGCCGTGCGCCCCGCGCACGCTCCGTGTGGCTCTCGCCACGCCGTCTCCACCGGCCCCTCCGTGTGCTCTCTCCTCACCCGCCCGGGCCACACCGCCCTTCGGGTCCCCCACACCCACTCTGGCTCTCTCTCTCTCCGTGCGGTCCCACACGCTCCGCTGCCCGCGCACGCTGGACCCCAGTGCGCCTATCGGCCCCGACCACGTGGCAATGGCGCCACTTCTCCCTTCACCGCCAGCATGGCTCCCCTCCGTGGTTCACTCTCTTCTCCCCCTCCTCCTCTCCTTATATCCCCTCTCCCACGTGACCCAAACTCCACCTTCTCTTACTGCCCCTGTCTCCGCCCCCACTCACCCCGACAACCAGGCTCCGCCTCTCCAATACCCCGGCCCGTGTGAGTGGTGCGGAGGCAGCGCCCACCCTGTCCTTGCTCGCATTACACAAGTACCATACAGAGGATTGCAATAAATTACATTGTGGGCTTCAATTTCAAATTAGCAGAGCGTACTCTGGATAACACCGTACGCAACTGTTGCTAATGCTTCTCGAATGTATGACCGAACACGATCACATCATCCAAATAAATGAGGCACGAGCCCCATTGCAGTCCTGCCAGAACCAACTCCATGAGCCTCTGGAATGTGGCAGGTGCCGAATGCAACTCCATCAGGAGATAATTAAACTGATACAGTCTGTGTGGCGTACAAAATGCAGTTTTCAGTTTAGATGACTCATCCAGGGGTAATTGCCAAAATCCCGACAGCAAATCCAGCGTAGAAAAAAAACGATCACCCGACAACGCGTCCAACGTCATATGCGGAAGTGGGTATGCATCAGCTTGTTCAGTTTATGGAAATCAACACAGGACTTCAGACTACCGTATTACTTTTTCACTAGCACTACAGAGGCACCCCAAGGACTGGTCGACAGCGAAATTATATCCGCCGCCAACATCTCGTCCACTGCCTGTTTCACATGCTCCTTCTCCACTGGACTCATCCGATATGAGTTCTGGCGAATCGGGGCTGAGTCTCCCATATCAATAGAGAAGTACGACCGATGTCAAACTTGCCCTTCCTGAAAACGTCCGAAAATTGCAGCAACAACGACTTCAATTCACCCCGTTGCGCCTTAGATAAATTAGGATTCTCATTCAAAGGGTTTCTCCCCACATTTCAATTGACTCGGCTCTCTCCTCTACCGCTCCCACAGTGTCTGTCGCTGCTGGGTCTCCCACCTCGCAACACGCGGGCATCGCATGAGCCAACACGGTACCCGCTTGTACCATAGCCATCCTTCCACCCACATTTAACACTTGCAGGAACGGTTTTTGGCTCGCCCTCAGGATTGTCTGCGCACCCACCAGCGTAAGCCCACGTGTCGCTTTGTTGGATGGCATAAAGAGAACCGCCGCATCTGGGTCAGCCGAATGTAACCGCTTGCGGTACCGCAAGGGAACCTACATCTGCATGCCTGGCGGGCTCTCTACCGACTCCCTCACCAAGGCCTTAATCACGACGTTTGCACCCGCCTCCCTTCCAACAGAATCCAGAAAAACAACCGCTGACCCGACAGCATCTCTATACAAAGCTGTGTTTGCTCGATGTATGACTGGCCTGACCCTGTCAATCTCCTGCCGCAATCATAATGAGAGCACATATTTGAGAAACGACGTTAAAGGGGGAGACGTAAATCGGAGTATTATGCAGCCAACACTCCTGGAACATGCAGATCCAAAATCGTTTGGGCTGCTCTGACAGCAAGAGTAGGCATAGCTGTCAGAGTTTCATGCAGCTGTTGTACCATCCCATCCGTCTGAAGATGGTAAGGGGAACTTCGAATCTTATCAGTGCCGAGGACATCGCAAACTTCTCGTAGTAGCTTAGAGGAACATTTTCAGCCCTGATCCATGAGAAGCTGCTCGGGTGCACCCTTGTCCAACACGTAACCATGCAAAAACGCATCCGCAATAGAGGCTGCCAACTGGTCGGGCAGCGGCCAGGCCATAGGCCATCGTGACAAACATTCAACTCCTACCAATAGAAATCTGTTCCCTTTCTGCTTGGCAGGAAATGGCCCGAAGATGTCGAGTGCGACCAACTAGTCGATGCGCGAAACCGAAATAGACTGCAATGGAGGCTGTGACTTTTCCAACGGCGGTTTCCTACGTGTGAATTCCATGCAATCCTGAATGAGGTCGTGCACGTCGCTTGACATCCCCGGCCAATAATAATTGCATTGCAACATTAGTAATGTTTCCTGCACTCCAAGGTGTAACAACTTGTTCTCATGCACTTCCCGAGTTAGCTTGTGGTGGAGGGCAGCGGGCACAATGAAATGGTGCCGACGGAACACATCCTCGTACATCATCAAGACACCATCCCTTAGGACCGGTCACAGGCTGTCAAAGGGAGCGGACTCCTTCCATCCAGTTTCCGCTTGATGCCGTAAGGTCATAAGGGACACATCCTCCAATTGCAACCCTCCCCATTCAGTCCGCGTAAGGTGCAAAACACTATCCCCTGGCACGACATCCTCGTCGGGCCCTACTCTCCCAAACCTTGGCATAACAGGAGATGGCTTCGCCGCCGGAGGTGCATAATGACCCGTGCTCGATGCACACATACAACCAGTCATATCACAGAACACATCCGAAACCTTGCGTGGTAGCGATCGTAGCTTTCCCTGCCGCGCCGGAGACAACTGCGGGTTTCCCTGACTCAATACCTCCGCCCAGGTTTTTACCAATGTGACATTTTCATCCACAACGCCAACCATTCCGTTGCACGCATATCCTTCATGAAACGTGGCTGTCGCATAAGCCAGCACCATCCCCGCCTGAAGCACAGCCATCTCTGGTCCTACATTTAGCACCTTCAAGAACGGCTTTTGATTGAGGCCGATGACTGTCTGTGCGCCAATCTCCAAGTCACCGTGTTCGACGGAGTCAACAAGACACCTTAATGAGGATCCGCTGCCTGTATTCGTTTTTGATAGCGCCGCGGCGGCATATGCACCGATTCCTTGGCAAAAGCCCGGACCGTAACATTAGCAACCGTACTCTTGTGTGGGATCCGCAAAATAAAAACAGTCTGTGGCCCGATGCCATCTCCACACAGCCATGATCAGTGAGAATCTTAAGGGGCATTTTACTCATAAAATCCGTGCCCAAAAAGCAGGGCACCGCCAGCGTCCTCGAGATCAGTACCGGCCCAACAACTGATATCTCGCCAATCTCGATACGGGCCGCTATTTGCCCTATAAATCCCATACTACCACCGTTCACCACCGGTCTAACAATCCGGTTCCTGATCAGCAACAAGTAAAAAATAACATCCGAAATGATGGTGGTGGAAGCACCCGTATCAACTAACACTCGCACCTCAATACCTTGAATAGAACCCGACACAGCCAAGGCCCCTGCAGCAGCCCTGATAACCCGATACGCTAACGTTTTCCACTGTGTTCCCGACCTAGGCCATCCATGTGTAATCAATCCATCCCCCAGTGGCAACGTGAGTGCGATGTGGGGTGGAGATGACCTTCGTAAGCCTAGATGTATGAGGTTGTAACACAGGCCGAGTGTCTGGTATGTCGCAACTCGCCTGTTGGGGTTGGGATGCAGCTGTCGATGGAGCCGGGTGCGCCGGAGACGTCGTCGGAGCTTGACGCGGGCTCAGACATCCTCACGCGAAGTACCTCGGCTGGCCGCAGTGAAAACAGGTCAGTGCGGCCCTCCGTCGAAGATGATCCTCCTCCTCGCGCAGCCTCCAGTCCCACGACTGCCACGGCACCTCTCCCCGTCTGCGACTCCCCGCCGCAACCGCAGCTGCAACGTCACCCTCCATCGGTAGGTCCTCTGTCGGCTGATTCACGACGTTCCGTGGTGACCACCCCACTGGCTCGCCATCTCGGCTGGGGTCACCCATCCAGGCTGCCATCTGGGACTAACGTCGCAAGTTCTCGTGGGCCTGCAGACATCGGGCGGCCCATCGGGATGTCTGCTCATCCTCATCGATGACCGGCAAGACGACCCCCATTTCACATGCCAGTCCCAACATCCTTTCCATTACCAGAGAGTCAAGGGCCTTCGGGTCTATAGTAGGGTACGCCACTTCCCCCAGCACCAACAACGTGCTACAGTAGGCGAGACGCGTCTTGGCCTCCCCTCGCCTCCGATGAAAAAACTTCTTACAGGTGTCGGAAGGTGGTTTATATACCTCAGCCATATCGGCGCATGTGTAATGGCATTGTTGGGCGCGATACGCGATCAACACCACTCTTAGCCCGTAGTACCGGCCCGGTGTCAACAGGGGGCGGAAGAGAGGCTGAACCAGATAGTCTGGACGAAGTCGGGCCGTTGGGCCCAGGTAACTCCCAGGGAGGATCATGACCGAAGGTGCAGACCCCAGACCCCAAGAGGGGGCTGAGGGGATGAAATCACACTCCAGGTCCCTCTTGAAGGTTCCAGAAGGAAGGCGTGGCTAGAGGCGGATAGAGCTGGGACCGTATATAAAAGCCGGACCCCTGAACGGGTCCGGCAGTTGTCGTCCACTCGAAGACTTGAAGAAGCCACCCTGAAGACCTGGAGCCGGGGCCGGACCTGAGGACCTTGGCTGGGTCGGGTCCGAGTAGCCCCATGGTTAGGATCCGCGACTGTTATTGTTATAATAAACGTATTGCCTCCAAGAAGACTCTCTCTCTCCATTTGTACCCACTACAACTGGTGACAGAAGTGGCCAAATAGTTAGTTAGCATGGAGACGAAAAGAAAAATACGTACCAGGGCTCCGGATAAAGAGGACGACAAGTGAACAGCCCCAGGGTTGACCTGCCGCGAGTTGCCCTCGCCCCCCCCCCGCACCCCTCTGGATCCCCTAGGTGGCACTGTGCTTTGCCCACAGGTGCAACTGGTAGAACGGGCTGTTAACCCTAATTCTATTGTTTATCAATCTCCCAGCGGCACGCGCTCCAGTGACTCATTCACGTCACTACACATGTTAAAACAAATCTGCCGCCAACCCGCAAATTTGTCCATCAATAACCCGCCAACCCGCGAGTAATTGTGAGGAGGAATCTGCCGCGTGACTCCTCTTTACCATGAAAATGTCGTGTGCAATTGGAAGCTAATCTGCCATGAACTTTGGGAAGATTCACGGATGAAGGCGGAAAGTTGAAAGAATAGGGCCGTGGGGTAACTGGAGTTTCCACGGAACCTACTACTCCAGTAGATAACAAGGGGTCGCGGTAATATTGTCGTGCATGAGAGGAGTCCTCCTTTAGTACAATTGCTGCACTGTTTATAGTTCATCGAGAGGCCAGTGGACAGCGATGGAGGATGTTGATGACAAGTGGTACCTGCACCTCAGCTGGTCATTGGTAGCACATTTAGTTTTTTTCCCCCCATTTGTGTCCAACATTGCCGCTCTTTATTTTACCAGTTGATGACACCCCTCGATCACCAGCTCCACTTTTGAGCCATAAATTACTCACCCATTGCTCACACGTGCCAATGCCTCGGCACTCTGTTGCAAGGCTATCATATTGATTTATGAACCTTGATGTTGCTCTATCAAAGAAGGTGCCATACGATAGCTATGATAAAGAATACATTTGTAGAACAACAACTTGCACGTGAACTGATAGGCATTTGCAGCTACGAGTGATGTCCCTCACTATGAATGCAACGGCTGTGCTTACTGCGTGAATGCAGTACCAAACAAGAACGTGTAACGCTGAAAAGGTATGGTCATCCCATCGTAAATTATGAATATGTAGTGGCATGATTATTGATTCTGCACGAGGAGTGGCCTGCTTATTTATTCTGCAGGATTTCTGAAGCTCAACGCTATTTAAAACAAAACATGGACATAAGCAGTGGCTCAATAATCATGTAATACATATTAAATAACTCGCTCACATATATACTAACAGTGTGTATTAAACATGTTACTCACCTGGGTCATTTTGAGAATAGTGTGTAGACCTGGTGCCATCAGATTTACAGGATAGGCTGTAATGTGCCTTGGTAGACATTGATTATAGCCTAAGGAGAGGATTTATGTAAAGAGTTTATTGATGTAGATATAATAAGTCATAAAATCTATGGACTGTACGTTATATTGTTGGACAGAACAATTTACATTATTCTGGAGTCGTGGTGGCGAGATGTAAACTACCTCACCGGACGCTTGCATATTTGGAGTTTGCATGTTCACCCTGTGGTCGTCTGGATTTTTTCCGGGTCGTCCGATTTTTATCTCATTGAGAAACATTTGGCTGCTATAAATTTCCATGTGATAAGCCACTGCGTTGAGCTATCATTTGTGGGCAGGTCGCTTCTGAAAAAGAGTTCTATATAGCTGAGTGGGCCTTACCTGGTAAAATAACATTTTTTTAGAGTTTACAAGTTGGTTTTGTTTGCATGTTTGCGGACATCGACATTTTTTACAGTCCTGTTCTCATTCCACTGCTGGATGAGGGCCTGCGCACACCAACCATGTAGGTCCTGGGCTTTATTAGACCATACCTCTTCATGCTGGTTAATGTATATTGGTAAAGGTGGGGAGTATAGGCATGGGAGCATAGAAAGTAAAACGTAGAGCAGAGTATAAAACAAAGTAGAGTACAGTCTGGGATAGCATGATATGTTATTCTTGCAATTTTATTTCCACTGGGCTCCTAGGTAAAATGTGCACTGAGACAGCAGATTGGATACTCTAATAATGCCCCCTACCCCACCGCTGCTTACTGGGTCTAGCGGTAATGTGTGTCTATTTCACAAAGCTGATTTGACAATGCCAACTTTAGAAATAAGACTTTTAAACTGAAGTAGGATTTCATACAGGCTATAGGAAGACATCGTTCTTTGTCTGGAGAACAATCATTGAAGCCAGTGCTCACTGCAGGTGTATTATTCAGGCTCCATCTCTGTGTGACCTATCAACTTGACCTCCAAGTCATTCCATCGTACCCTGCTCATCGTACCTAACAGGTAATGTGAAGCTTACTCTGTAATTGGGAGCATGTTCTCCGACACTGACATTTCTCTGAATATGAAAAGTCACAGATATTCGAAAAATCCAAGTGTTGTGAGCGACTTCCGAGACACAACGTGTAGAGGGCTTCTTATTTATTTTCATACTTCAGGCACAATCACTAGGCGACTAATATACATACACGGCTACGCATAGCTGACCCACCTACACAGCCCCATCGTCGGCATCTAACTATATAGCTGGCTGACTAATATAGCGACGACAACGATAGGAGCCGTGCAGAGGATCGGCCATGCGGCCAGACGATGAAGAGATGACAGCGAAGACAGCGACGGCAGCCAAGACCCGGGACCCCATGACAGCCCCGAACCCTCAGTCAAGTCCCTCTTTTATACTTCCCTGTCATTACATCACCCCCCCCCCCCCCCCCCCCCACATTTAAAAGATAGCCGTCCCGGCTAATACTAATAAAATCAAAGACATTAGGAGTTCCACAATAAAAACAGCAAAAAAAGACAAAGACAACAAACAGTTTTTGTTAAGGCAGAACAATCCGCAATTAGAAGGGAAAGACCCAAGCAACAACTCGAGAAGATAGGGGGAAGGCCCAAGCTACAACTTGGAAGGTAGAGGGAAAAGGTGAGAAGAAAGAGAGGGAGGGAGGGAGAGAGAAAGAGAAAAACATTTCCCCTCCGCATAACTTGTGAGTGCGACCGCAACCCCCCCCCCCCTCATTACATACACACAGGGACATTGCTATCACCGGAAACTACAAGATTTTGACCGAGTCCTCGATGCCGGTCCGTCCACGGGGGGAATCTTCGCATTCTTCAAAGGGGATGCAGACTCGAACAGAAGACCCGGAGAAGTCAGTTCTATTCCCGGCTTTACAGGTGACATAAGCCGAGTTGCATCCGGCGGCCCCTCGCATTCGGCAAGACCTCGTGACCCGCCAACCTTCAGGGGCTCGGAAACTGTGGGTGGTACAAAACAATTCTTCTGACGCACGCTCTCCGTGGCCGCATCCCCCAGCTCATCCGACACATCAGACACCGGCCGTACAAAACTTGGAGGTGAGGTGTCAGTCTGGGGAGGAACATAAAGTTTCAACCGTGACGGATGGACAAACCAACGGCGATGGCCCACCCGTATACGCATGCACTGTGGCCGTTTAACCTCAACCACTTTCACAGGACCTTGCCACGGCCAATGCAATTTCAGGGGACGTTCCCAATGGCACCTGTGGGCAGTCCAACCACGCCCTGTCCCCTATGGCCCAATGCAGCACATGGTCATGCCGCCCTGCTTTTCGCTCGTTAGCCGCCTGCGCTTTGGCGCTGTTTTCCTTGGTCGCTCTGTGTGCTGACGAAACACGCTTCAGCATAATTTGCAGGGGCGTAGGAAAGATCTTTGTTCTGTGACAGACCCAATTGAACCTCCAGGGAAGTTCTAGATTTGAAGCTTTCGTGACTGCAAGGATTCATACTCTAAGGTTTTTTCGGTAAAGTCACGTAGGTGAAAATAAATAATGAAAATAATAGAAATAATAATAGAAATAAAATAATACATCACGACGTTTCGGAGGCAACACAAGTTTCCGTCATCAGGTGGGACCATCACAGCTAAATTTACTGTATCAAGTGAGGCAAAATTCCAAGAGACAAGCTCTTAAATACAAGTTAAGGAGGAGGGGGGGGGCTTATCTGAATGTGGTAGCCAGTGAATGGAACGTGTTGGGGGGGGGGGGGTGAGGCTAAAAGATAACAATCGGTGTGCCTCGACTTGGGACTGGCTAGAGACATGGGGGTGGTCTTACCTGTGTGTGACGAAGACATTCAAACATCCGATGGGCCGCCAGGTGTCTTCAGGCCCACCAAAATCTATAGCGTTGGTCTCAGATGGTGGTGTAGACGGGGGACCCTGGTCGAGATGGGGAGCCGAAGGGATGGTCGCCGAGTAAAGTTGTGGTGATTCCGGCCGGCGATACATCTTCGGAGGGGGACGTCGCTGCTGTGGTCCCACCATGGAATCAGAAACGGGGGGATGCTGCGCGCTGTCGATGGAGCTGGAGACCACGTCAACGTGAGGACTGGGTGGCGCAAAGGCCGCCTCTAGCCTGTTTCCGCTGCGGGCAGCCGGGGCACTTCACGAGGGGATGCCAGAATTGCCTTCCGACACCGACTGCTGCTACAGCGCCCGCTGCCCCTCCGACGGCTCCACCTCAATCCCAACAGGCGAGTCAGTACACATCAAAAACCTGGCCCATTTTGCAATCTCAGACATCTGATGACTCAGGGTTCACTCGCTCTCAGCATAACACACATGTTGACACTGGGCAACGGGATTCGGTTGTGCAGGGGTGGCCTAGCTCGAGGACACAGTGGAGGACATTGGCGCGTCATGTGGTCGCGGCGGCTGTGGGTTCCTTGGCGGTATCTGGTTCGGTGCAAGGTGTGGACACGGGAGCCTCGGCTACCATTATTTCGGACGTTATTTTTCAATTGTTGTCAATCCTTGCTCGTCAAATACGTCGTGTTGTTAATGCTTGCATCACGGCGAATGGTGGGAGCATGGGCATCATTGGTCAAGTGGATGCCCATATTGAAATTGGCGAAGTAACTGTGCTTGGACCTGTCCTGACCTCGAAGTCGCGAGCTGTTCCCTGCCTTTTGGTACCGATTTTCTCAAAAGGATGCCTGTTAAAATCCTCGTTGATCAGGGTTATGTGGAAATGCTGTCGGGTTGCAAATAGTTTTTTGCCGTCGTCGCTACGTTCGGCAGCAAGCGTCACGGTACAAGGTCTTGTTGATGTTGTGGTGAAGATCCCACCGGGATCTCAGATGCTTGTACTGCTACGCTATCGTAAGGAAATTAAAAGTGTTGATTTGACGGCTGGGGTCCTTTTGACCCCGTATAATATGGCGACTCGTGGACTGGCACTAGATGCCGGACAGACAGTCTTTCGCTCCGACCAGGAAATGTTCTTGCAAGTGCTTAACGTGGGCCCGGATGCGGTTGTGGTTCAAGCTGTTACGGTGTTGGCTCACGCCACTACCGCATTTTGTGAACACGATGCCGTTTTGCCGCAGAGTGTTGTGGGTGCTATTGACTGCATTGGGGTCGCGGATGAGATGCGGGCTGAAGCACTCTGTCGGGAGAATTCGCAGTTGTCTCCTGAGCAACATAACGACTTGCGTTTGCTCTTTTGCGAGTTCTCTGACGTTTTCAGCAAGAGTGAATTTGATAACGGTCGGACTTCCCTGTTGCATGATCGTATCGACACAGGGGAGGCCGGACCTATTCGTCAGAACTTGTATCGTTTGAGCCCAGTGAAAAAGAACGGATGCAACGGGCGGTCGACGACATGTTGGCCGCCGATATTATTTCTCCATCTAATAGCCCTTGGGGAGTGCCCGTCGTGCTTGTTAAGAAGAAAGACGGCAGTCTTATGTTTTATGTTGATTTCCGTAAGTTGAACGAAGTCTCTGTGGCCGGCGCATAGACGACTCCCTGGAAGCCTTGTCTGGTGCGTGGTTTTTCTCCACTCTCGATTTGTCTTCTGGGTTTTGGCAACTTCCCCTTGACAATTCGTCAAAGCCGAAAACCGCGTTCCGCACGCCCCAGGGACTCTTTCAATTTAATTGGCTTCCAATGGGCTTGAATTCGGCTCCGGCCACCTTTCAGCGACTCATGGAACTCGTCTCGACTGGCCTGCAGTGGGACTCTTGTCTCATTTATTTAGACGATGTCATTGTGTTCAGCCGCACTTTTGACGAACATCTCCGATGCCTGCATTCCGTTTTCGCTAGGATACGGTCAACCAATCTGAAATTTAAATCCGCAAAATGTCATTTGTTACAAAATTCGGTACGCTATTTGGGTCACATTGATAGCGCTGAGGGCATCACTACAGATCCGGAGAAAATGGCCTGTGTTCGCGATTGGCCGACCCCCAAGTGTGTGGGTGATGTGCGCAGTTTCTTTGGGTTTGCGTCATACTACCGTAGGTTTGTACCGCAATTTGCTACGGCCACCAAACCCTTGCATGCCTTGACTGCTAAGAACCAGAGGTTCCGGTGGGTGCCGGAGGAAGAGGCTACATTTCTGTCTGACGCGCCCACCCTCGAGTATCCCAATTTCTCCCTGCCATTTATCCTGGACACTGCCGCTAGTGATATGGGCATAGGCGCAATTTTGTTTCAAGTTAAGAACGGGCTTGAGAAGGTGGTCACGTATGGCAGCCGTGCCATCTTCCCCGCAGAACGTCGTTATTGTGTCACTAGGAGGGAATTATTGGCCATTGTTTATTTCATCCGACAATACAAACATTACCTCTACGGCAGGGAGTTCGTTGTTCATACGGATCACGCGGCCCTCTAGTATTCCCTGAAGGTCGACCAACCTTCTGGCCAACTTTTGCAATGGCTTGAAATCCTACTGGAATTCTCATTCCACGTGATATATCGGAAGGGTGCTCGACATTGTAACGCAGATGCCTTATTCCGGTTGCTTCAATCGCCTCATTGTCCATGTTCGTTGGGTGCGGACCATTGTAGACCCTCTGTGTTACAACTGGCTACCATTATGTCTGCAGTTGCTGGTTCGAAGCCCGATGGGGCAGTTGCGCCGGTTGATAGCGTGTTGCACCTTGCACGCTCTGCTTGGGTGCACGAGCAGTTGAATGATGATTCTCTACGTGTCTTGCGGCATCGTGCGGAAATTGTACGGGAAGCTCCCGCGTCAGTTGATGGGGCCCGATTTGATCCTTCATGACGACCTTTTGATGTGGAGAGAAAATTTGTTGGATCACTGGCGGGTTGTCGTCCCCACCGCTCTTCGGGGTGACCTGGTTCGTGCATTGCACGAGAATAAGCTGTTGCACCTCGGTGTCCAGAAGTCCTTGTTGACATTATAGCATGATTATTATTAGCCGGGATGACCACTGATGTTTCCAGGTGGGTCCAAGGATGTGCCGAATGTGCGCGCAGGAAACCGCCGCAGAGGAAGTCCCATCTGCCGCTGCACTCCATTTCGGCTTCATGTTTCAACGAATTGGTGGCCCTCGATATCCTTGGGCCCTTTCCGGCCACTCCAAGAGGGAATACATTTATTTTAGTGGGGGTTGAATATTTTTCCTGATGGCCTATGGCTTGGCCGTTGCCTGATCAGTCGGCGGCCTCCATTGCGGAGGCGTTTTTGTACGGTTATGTGATGGACAAGGGAGCCCCTGAGCAGTTGCTCACTGACCAGAGGTGCAATTTCACATCTAAACTGCTGCGCGAGGTTTGCGACGCTTTTGGTACTAGGAAAATGAGGACGTCGCCGTACCACCCTCAGACGGATGGGATGGTGGATCGCCTGAATAGAACTTTGACCTCCATGCTCTGTCAGACAGTTGACGCCGGGCAGACAGATTAGGATTTGCATGTGCCAAGTGTACTCGCTGCGTATAGGATGGCCCCTCATACTTCCACGGGGTTTTCGCCACTTTTTTCTCATGTATGGGCGGGAGAATGTGTCCTCTATAGATGTCCAATTGGGTTCGTCATTAGATAAAAGGAAGTCCACATTTCCTGACCATGTGCAAATTTCCCTGCAATGAATTTCTATGGCTCGAGAGGTGGCCAGAATTGACGCCACCAAAGCACAGGTGCGCAATGAACATAATGCGGGGAAACGGGATCACGTGCTGCCATGGTCCGTCGGCGAGGTTAAACGGCCACAATGTGTGCGTATCCGGGTGGGCCGTCACTGTTTGTTTGTCCATCCTTCTCAGTTGAAGCCGTTTGTCCCTCCGCGGGTTGCCTCTTTATCTCCAACGATTGGCCTGCCGGTGTCTGATGTGTCCGATGGGCCGGGGATGGTGCCTTCAGAGGGCATACATCAAAAGGATTGTGTCATGCCGTCCACAGCATCCGAGCCTGTGACCGTGGAGGGGGTTCGGAGCCTCGCCGGGAGCAAGGACGTGCCTGCTGCCGCCGAGCCTGCTGCTCCTGTGCCTCCCGTGTTGCAGCCCGCGTTTCCAGATGATCCGGCGATTGGCGCACCGCCTGAGCGGGGGCAGGAGATTGTCCCCATTGAGGGACCGCCGTCGTGGACTCGGTCCAAATGCTTGCGGTTCCGTTGATCCTTGTTCTGGGATTGCTCGGGAATGTCAGAAGTGCCGAAGGGTTGTTGTGTTCTGTTCCCTTCCTCTGTCTTGCTCCCCTTTGTATATCTCCTTCTCCCCATGTCCCCTCATTTTGGGTGTTAATTGTTCTAACAGGTTGTCCCGTCCTTTACGGCAAACGACACGAGTCCTGCTTGTATATCTCTTTATTGTCCATCTTAGTCTGCACATATGTGCACTTACATATTAATTATTAGCCGGGATGGCTACATTTTTATTTATTACGGGGGGTGATGTAATGATATGATGACATCTGCTGGTGGGTAAAAGGAAGCACGGGTACAGGCACCACTATAAACATATTCCAATCCCAAAGGGAGAGGTATCTAGGCCAAAGATGAAGGGCGGGGCCTCCCGAGATACTCCGGGAACCGACGAGAAGGTTCCACGAGAGGGCGTGGCCGGAGGCGGAGCCTAGCTGTGCCTGCGGCAATATAAGCGGAGGTGGAGGAGGACTTATGGTCGGGTCTGGACTACGTAGCTGCTCGCCGTCATCTCTCTCCGTCTTTCGGCCACGTGGCGGATCTCCTGCGGAGTTCCACCACCCTTACCGGCACGCCGTCAGCCAGCGGCAAGGCCAGGAGTGGACGGGTGGAACCCCGCCGGATGATCAACCGTGTGTGTAGTCTATAAGGACGTAAATATATAAAGTGTGTACTCGGAAGAGGAAGAAGATAACTTTGGCCTGTGCTGTACCCGTATGTGAAATAAAGAAGAGTACCCTCTACACGACGTGCCGCAGAAGTCGCTCATTACACGTGTAATACTGTTTGTTTATGTTAATTCTCAAACTGCACCACTTACAGGCCTCTTGCAATACTAACCTAAAATAAGAAAGAATAATCATGTACATGCATAGATTCTGTAACACTTTACAAAATGCATTTTGTTCTCAGAAGTGTTTATTTTTTTTATGAATGTCACACTACTTTAGTATACATTCATAAACAAAGATATGAATTGCTCTATCCATACCGAGATATTTGATTGCGTATGCTGGATAGAACTGGAAAACTAAACAGAGTATGTATACCTATGGCTATTATTGCAGTTGGACAAGAAAGAGAGGTAAACTATTGATCTGGATGAGAGCGGGTTGGAGTGTTTTTGTAAAGTTGAAGTTGATACATAAAAAGAACATAACAATGTGCCTCGAGAAGGAATAGTTTAATGACGGTCAGCCGAGACGGCTGAGTTTCATAAAGGGGAGGGGGGGGGGTGATGTAGAGACGTAAATAGCGTCTCCACGGCGTATAAGCCGACTACAACCACAACTGGTAAATGAGTGCGCACGTACCTCTTGATGGGGCCGACGGAGATGGCGAGGTCGTGTTCCTGGCGCTGCTCCACAGACCCGAACCTCTCGCGGTCCATCTCCGAGGGATCACCCCCTCTTCATCCTCTTCCTCCGAAGAAGCCCTGGTAGGTTGTCTTCTTCTCGTGTACATTTCAATCCTACGCTATCACCTCGCTATAAAGTATTTTCACTTTTGGCACCAGATGTAGTGTGTATCTCATGAGGCACACACAGAAGTCTGGAGGCACCACGATTTATTAACAACTTAACAGGGCTACGGGTTAACAATACTCGGGGTTATTCTAGACCCCCAAATGTTACTTGAGCCCCTGACGACCGACGCTCCCAGACCCCCGAAGCAACACCGCACGTTTAGCTCTCTACGCCAGACAACCATGATCGCTCTGCCTCCGTCCCTCTTATTCTCTCGAGCGTGGCCTCGCTTCCGCCCCCCGGACACACCCCTCCTTGGTCTCTCGCGACGGAACCAGAGCCAGCGTCACATGTCCTCCGGGCCCGCGTTTCCGGGCCCTCTTCACTACTCCGTGTCGGCACGTCCCCTCTCTCTCACTGTGACAGGACCCTGCTTTGTAGGGCCTGCTTCTCCAACACATCTCCGTCGGCCCCATCGAGAGGTACGTGCGCACTCATTTATCAGTAGTCGGCTTATACACCGTAGAGACACTATTTACGTATCTACAAATGCGTACTCTCTGATATGAAATTCGCCCAAAATGTTCACGAATTACAAAAATGGAAAAGCGATTAAATAAACAATATGTTTTAGGGGATAATGCCATGCTGTAATAGCCAGTAGGCTGGACTTGAAATCCAGAGGTCGCTGGTTCGATTCCATCTCCTGGCACTGCAGTTGATACAATGGAGCAAGTTTATTAAATCCTACCGTCCGCCCGCCTCTGTCTAACCAGCAGGATAATTGGGGCCAGCACGGTAAGCCTGTGTGTGGTTGGATAAAATCTGGGTACCTACATTTTTAAAATGTTATCTGACCAGCGTGGAAGAGTAGGCCTACATATCATCTAAAGGGTCCTGCCTAGAGCTCCCGCGAATGGAAGTCCTTCCACCAGCAATGGCACGAGCGATACATTGAAGATCTGCACCTTTCCCTGGAAAGGGGCACATAAACTACGCGGACCTTAGTCTCGAACACTTTGCACCTGAGTTTAAAGATGGGGGGAACCTCGACTCTTTTTAGTTCTTAGCATGACCTGCATGAATGGGTGAGAAATTATTAGGTAATTTTGATGTTACTTACAGGAACGTAGCAAGTGGATACTGGACTGTGCACGTTTTGTAACCTATCTTTGGATTCACATTACAGGTAAAAAGATGCATTGTAATCTGAGAACTTAAGACCGCTTGCTCGACAGCAAACAAAAAGGTTCCTTAAATGGGGTGTCAATTTTCTCATGCATAAGTCAGTTTGTATTTTAAAGTAATGGCAAACCATAAATACACCAATACATTGTGACAGATGGTGCATTGCATTATTAACTAGGGTGGTGAAGGCTAAACTATGACGAGGAAAATCAATAGCGTTGCACAGTCAGCACTGGAGTGTATTTATTTTTATGAGAACAGGAATTGGAGGTTGACCTCAGGGTAAAGGTCGATATGTTTAGTCTCCTGTGATGTTAATTGTTGCGTAGTATTCTTTAAGCTACCACTGACCATCCAAAGTTTGTGTATAGAGTACAAGGAAACATACGCAGACGTAAGTTCTGCATACAGATGCATTCATACGACAGCTGCTGATTTGTGGATTTTTTTTTATAAATCGAATATTCTTTATGGCACTGTGGAAGGTCAGGGATTGATTTGGACCATTAAGCCGCTGGGGTGAATAAGTTAAACACCATTTTGTAGGAAGGCAACAGTAGCTCATGTGTGGAGAGGCTGGTCCCGACTGCTATATGAATTGTGGAATTGTCCACCACCATCTCACCACCACGGACGGAGACGAGCACTGCCCCCAATAGACATCTGTGAATAAAGAGATTCGTAGCGCATTGGATTCCTCCAGTCTAAATAAATATTCTGATAATTATTGTAGTATATGGGCACACTGTCACTTGGACTGGACGCTCGTCATTCTTTAAACGCTACACGTCGCTTTAAGCTTTACATCGTTAAAGTACTGAAACGATACATTTTTATTTTCACAAAATACATTATTTTAATAATGTATAATACATTTTAAGAACAGCACCAAATGACAAGTGTTGCACCACCACTGCTCTCAACTGCCTCTGCCACAAAAGTTAATGTTATATTTTCATAGCCCTTTCACTGTATTTATTAATATAGGCATATTGCATTATAATAAACTTCACCGCCACAGTTTTCAGGGTACATTTTAATCTCCAGCAGTGCAGCTAGACCGGGGTCTATCACAAGGTGTTCATGTTGGTCTGTCCCAGCACCACCACCAGCAGCAGCAGTGGCCCCTTTTCCTGCAGTCAGACAGAGGCTGCCCCAAGATCTCAGCTCTTGCCACAAATGAACCACAATACCTTGCTGATCTCGTCAAGGACCATAAATTCCACTGTGTAACATTTTTTTGTTCCTGGGTAGTAAGTGTTATTTCCTAATTGCGTATGCCTCAAAAGTACATAAATTAGCTATTATTCTCCACAAACCTTGCTTTTGTGACCAGGACAGTGATATTTTAAAATGTACCTATTTTCAATGAGAAAACGGGCGAATTTGTGTCTTTTCGTTCACATAAAGTCAGAAAAAACAACATATGAATCAAAATTAACATGTATTTATACTAAAGTAATACAAAAATTACTACAAAAGATTTAGACACCAAGGCGCATTACGACAGGCGGAACTAGCTACAACAGATCGAGCTCTCTATGGCGAGGAACAACGTCAAGTGGGAGCCACTGGTGGACCCCCCAGAAGGTGCTGATGCCACCACTGCACATCAAATTGAGCCTTATGAAACAATTTGTCAGAGCTGTAGATAAGGAGTCGGCAGCCTTCAAGTACCTTCAAGACTTCTTCCCTAAGCTGTCTGAGGCAAAGGTCAAAGCTGGTGTCTTCGTCGGACCAAAGATAAAGAAGATCCTGGAGTGCAATGAATTCCCCAAGAAGCTCACTAGTAAGGAGAAAGCGGCTTAGAACAGCTTTGTCGCAGTGGTTCGTGGCTTCCTGGGCAATCACAAGGTCGAAAACTACGTGGAGCTGGTTGAAGAATGGGCTGTAGGATGTCCCTCAAAGTCCATATCCTTGATGCTCATCTTGATAAATTCAAGGAGAACATGGGAGCCTACTCGGAGGAGCAAGGTGAGCGCTTCCACCAGGATATACAGGACTTTTAATGTCGCTACCAAGACAGTATAACGAGAACATGATGGGAGACTACATTTGGGGGCTAATTCGTGAAAGTGATTTACAATATAATCGTAAATCTCGAAAAACGATTCACTTCTAAATCTTTTGCCTACATGTGTGTATTACTTTAGTGTAAATACATGTTAATTTTGATGAATATGTAGTTTTTTTCTGACTAATGTGAACGAAAAGACACACATTCGCCCGTTTTCTTATTGAAAATAGGTAAATTTCAAAATATCACTGTCCTGGTCACAAAAACAAAGTTTGTGGGGAATAATAGCCATTTTCTATATTTTTTTAGGCATAAGCAACTACGAAATAACACTTACTACCGAGGAACAAAAATTGTGTTACATAGTGTTATCACGCAAACTCTGGTCATCCTCACAGCAGTGGCTTTCGGTTGGCCATCGAACAAAGACAGTCACTGCATCGCGCGCTTTCAGATGCTCTCCTGCGGCCGTCTGGAACGCTCTTCCTAAAAATATTAGGAAAGCACTGGAGATATGCACTTTTAAATCTAGATTGAAAACTCATTTCTTTAGAACTGCATTTTGTGTTTAGTTTGTTGTCCTTTCCGTTTACCTCTGATTAGCACGGTTGGCTACGTACGGTGCCAAAGAAGTTCAACAACCATACATACAAAGCAAGGTAGGGAAGATGGCTTACAAGACGTGTCGTTGGCTCCAAACCTTATTCACCTCCTTTCCCACGCTCTACTATCTCTATCTGGCTGTGCCCCCTCGTCGTCACCTCTTCACTTGGCAAACATACAGAGCTCCCCTTACTCTGCTTCACACGCTTCATTCAGTTCGTGTGCATTATACCAACCTAGGTCAATGACGACCATTTGTTTTGCACAGCCTTGCACATGGTCAGTAATGGTGCTTAAATCACCAGCTGTGCACGGTTCCTGCGTAGCAGGCGACGCTACAGCAGAAGAGCAAGGAGGTCATCGTCCACTCTTCATCACGGACGCAGTTCGTGCTCTGGCCCTTTTCCAGATAGTTCCACTTGCTGAGGTTTGCTGTGCACGCCTTGCATCACTGATATGTTTATACGGCCCCTTGTTCGGTCTGTTGGGATGCTCCTGTATTTAGATGCTTTATAAACTGATCATAAAATTTCCTTTAGCAAACTACTGACCGCTTTCTGCATCCTCATTGGCTGCCAGAGTTATACAGGGTGGGCACTTCTCTTTACGAGGAGTAAACTGGTCACCGCAAAAACATAACTTTACTGAAATACAGCCACCTCAGTGTGCAAATTTGTCTGCAGTCTGTACACTTCCTTGCACATGGAGTGAAAGCCATAAGTGAGGCTGCTCTGACCTACACACATCTGCTGTGCCATGACCTGGAAATCTCTGAGCTACACACATTTCGTCTCTCATCACGTATGCATTTGAGGGAAAGATGCCACTGGATATTCCGTTTCATCATACATCACAGGGTGCCTGCAGAGATTTTGAGCTGGTTAAAGCTGACCTTATAGACTCGGCACAATCATAATATTTTCAGTCTGGTCTCTAGTGGCTTCATGTTTGTTATGCATTTAAAATATGTAAGGCGTATTTTTCCCCACGTGGTATTTTGGCACTCGTATTGACCTATATGGATAACAATCTCCAGCATATTTATGCATATACATTACTTAAAATGTCAATGTAACGAATACTATTTTATATTTCTAGATTTGAAGCTTTCGTGACTGCAATGATTCATATTCTTAGGTTTTTTCGGTAAAGTCACGTAGGTAAAAACATTAAAAAGTAAAATAAAATAAACATAAAAATCACGATGTTTCGGAGGCAATACAAGCTTCCGTCTTCAGGTGGTACCGTCACAGCCACGCTCAGCTGTATCAAGTAAATGAGAGATTGCAGGAGTTACCACTGCGTTTATATAATGGTTGGAGAAGGTGGTGGGGCAAGGGCCGCATACTTATTATTAATATGGTAAGGTGAGGCTTGAGACTAAGAATAGACTGCATAACAAAGGCTGAGCCTTTGTTATGGAGAGGTGCGGTTTGTGACTCAACCTGTAACAAGAAGACCACCACTAAACATGGTAAAACAGTAATGGTTGTCTGTCAAATAAGATTGGCAAATAAGTGTAGTTAAATCTTTTTTGCATGGTTAATCACATCTTCCCAATGATTACTCAGTTTGTAACCGTCATCACGGTTGAAATTGTCTGTGTTTGTATATTTGTATGGCTTCGTGTACAAACCTTTGATGGTAGCCAGGAGGTTTGCAGAGAACCTTGGTCTCGGAAAATACAATTTCATGAGAGCCCACCGAGTTGTAGCAATGATCGGCAACGGCCGAAGAATCAGTTCTGCCGTGTTTCAGATCTGACTTGTGCTCGCGGACACGATCAGAAACATGACGTTTCGTTTCTCCAATGTAGCAATCACCACAAATGCAACTCAATTTGTAGACTCCAGGATACTGTAAGTCAGGAACGACATCCTTCACAGATGGAATCAAATCACGGATTTTATGCACTGTACTGAATCGGACTTGGATCTTATGTTTGTTTAGAATTTTGGAGATCTTTTTGGTCACGCCTGCTATGTATGGCAACGTAATAGTTTTGGTCGGAGTTTCATGTGGCTGTTTCTGTATGGTGGGAGAGACAGCTTGGCGGATAGTGCGGTCAGAGTATCCGTTCATCCTGAGGGCCCGATGTACATGTCTTAATTCACCGGCCAGGTGGTGTTGGTCAGCAATGCCATGGGCTCTGTGGTATAGCGTTTTGATGAGAGAATTCTTTTATATATAAAAAATATATAATGCTCAGGTATTGAATTTCATTAATATAGATGCAGCACGTGTTTGTGCCGCACAGTGTTGGTAGGTGGCTCTTGCCCCGAACACAGTTACTTGGTGGCAACATGAAGGAGTGTATCTAGCTCACCGCAGGGTGATATCATGAGATGTTGTACCGAGAAGAAGTGCTGCCAGATGTTTACTGTCGACCTCTGAACCCAAAGCTGACACTGACGGATTTGATGGATGTTAATACAAGATAACGCACGTGTTGCACACTCGCAATGAAGGACGTGGGCAGATGCTCCAAATCGAGGGAAAACACGTTTATCGTGATAATCTGTAAAATGCAACAGCACGTGTGCTACACACAGAAATTATCAACCGAGTCGCCATTAACCACGTGACTGGTGTACCGGTCAAGTTACTCAATAACAGTTTCCCTTAAACCCAAGGCTGTAGCCATGGAGTTAACATTGGGGGGACCAAATCTTCCAGGGGGTCTGGGGGTCCCCTTCCCATAAAAAAAATATATCTAAATTTGGAAAAAATGTCCTGCCTAAAATATTTAAAAATTCACTAATACATGGGATGGACTTTTATTTATGTTTTTAAATAATGTCTAATAGTGTATTGTATTGCATTGCTCTGTTTATTTCTTTTTTACGTTGTCTTGTTTCATTGTATGTAATGGCAGATATCAGGGATTAATAAAGTACAACCATAACCACAATCATATAAACATAAATATATGCATTGTTATATGAAGATAAGTCCAGATATTGTGGCCAAGGTTTAGCAAATTGTTGTTTTTATTTACATATTTACAAGTAACCTTGGGTGGGCAGCAGGGGTGTTTGCTCTGCTCTCCTTTCCTATCTTCTCCTCTCCAGCCCTCACTCCTCCTCTGGTCCTATATTCTCCTTTCTTCTCCAGTCATCTTTCTTCCTCTCCCCTGATCTGCAGTAATTTCTGCTCCTTTCCTCTGCGCTCCTCTCCTATCCTCTCATCTCCTCTCCACGCAATGACAAGTGTTTTGACTTGCCATTCTTCAAGAAAAGGATCCAAGGCCTGTTTGTGCTTATCGTTGACACCGATAAAAGACTGCCATATTCCTTCATGGTCCAGTCTGTCCAGTTTTTCTTGATGCACGTGACACATGGTCACATTATTCAGCCTTGTTTGACTAATTGAAGATCTAAGCCATGTCTTAAGCCTCCTTAGGGCACTAAAACGCCTCAGCCTCTACAGAGGAGGCAGGGACGACCAGCAGAAGCCTTACTAGAGCTTCCACCTGACTGAAGAGACCTATCACCTCTGGCACCATTTCCCTAATAATGCTCGCATCTGAGCTCGTTTGATGTGTAATTTTCCCCAAACATGGCCAGCTGCACCTACAGTAGTCCTGAATTAAATTCAGGATACTCGTCTACCACCTTGTCCATGTCTCCGTGTAGCAGCACATTTTCAAGCTGCTGCAGCTTGTGGAATCCAGTTTGATCAAACCTCTCTATGAATTGAGTATTCACTGTGTCCAAGGCATTGTAGAATTGCGCTCTGTACAGAGACTGGGCATCCGGATGGATATGGGCTGCAGCCTGACTAGTGTAACGCTTTATAGGTTTGCGGATATGAGGCATCTCAATAGGTTGTAGGTCCAACTTTGTTGCCATAGCAGTTGCTTTGTGAACACGACATCAAAATGCTCCTCCGTTCGCTTGTCCTGCATGCATTTTTGACATGGTCCACAGCCTCCAACATGCCTGAAACAGTCTGTTTCCTTAGCTGCAGGGAGGTGTTCAGGCACTCCACATCCCCCATCAGGTCTTCAGCCATTACAAGGCCGAGCACAGTGTTCCCTTTTAGGAATGTTCCATGAAGACCATTGGCCTTAGTTGAAGTGTCAGATGAGCTGCATGATGCCATTTCTTCAAGGGCTGTCAGCACTGACTCATATTGGCTGAGAACTGAGCAGATGGCAGGGGTGTGAACAGTCCACCTGGTGGGACAGAGGTTTCAACGAGGTGAAACCATGCTCTGATTTTGCGATTTCCTGGAAAATCACCTTGAACTTGCCAGATTGATTAAAGAAGCCCCCAAATTCATGCACCAGACCCATTGATTATCTTACTAGTGGAGAGGCTACACAGGCAGCCTGCGTAACTAAGCCCACACAGTGTGGACCACAGTGACAATACATAGCCAGCGGTTGTTCTTTGCTTAAAATGGCTTGTACCCCCTGCAATCGTCCAGCCATATGTGCGGCACCATCATAGGTTTGTCCTCGAAGTTGGGACAGATGAAGGCCGAGAGCATCATCACATCACATGCCATCTTGGCTATATTTTGCCGTGTCGTTGATGACACTTCGTAGAGTCCCAGGAATTATTCCTTGGGTTGTAGATATGCATCTACAAGCGGAAACATATTGACTCCTGCTCAACTCCTGATCTATCCTGGGTGCCATCAATGATAAGTGCGAACTGGACCACTGGCATTGATGTTATTTCCGACACAATTTCGTCGACGATTGTATTGCCCACCAGCTTAAATTTTTTGTTTTGCATTTGGGGACTGGTGAAATCAAAGTGACCTTTCAGCCAGGTGGTCAGCTTTGCATCGCCCTCTGCCTTGTACTTTAGAAGCTGGCTGAAATCAACTCCTCGAAAAGCCAGATCTTGCCGTGCCAAGTAATTGACACCCCCAACAATCTTCATACGATTTCTCTTCGCTTGTTGCTGCTGTCTTTCAAGCTCACGTGAAAGTTGCACATTAACAGGTTTTGGCTCCTGAATCCGAGTAGTCACAGCTAATTTGTGACACTGTCTTTATGCGCACTATATTTCACCAGTGCCTTCTTCCAATTTTGAAAGCCATTCTTGACAAAAGCTGAAGCTGCTTTTGACGCAAGCTTAGACTTTTGTCTTGCAAAGTATTTTGCACAATAGAAACAGAGGACCCCGTTTAAGGATAGGCTGTAATGGAGCCAAGTATAATGTTTAAACCATTTCTCCTGAAAGTAGTGTCCTATTTGATAGGGTTTGACTAGGTATGACATTGATATTGGTAGGAACCTCCTGGTTACACCAGCCCACAGGGGATTATTGTGTCCGTCCGTCGTGCATTCATAAATGGGAGGGGTGGGGCTGGGTGAAGAGGGGAGGGTGGGGAGGGGCTGGGTGGGTAGGGTGAGGCTGGGTGGGGGGTGGGTGGGAGGGGTGGGGCTGGTCACCCCGTGGTGCCCTTATAAAACTCAACGTTTAACCTACTCACGCCGGCTTGTGCCCGCCCTCACAGTCGGCCATATTTGCGGAATAAACCACGCCGCCGTTGACCCTGGCCATTGACCGAGCAACCCAACGTTCCTACCAGCTCCCTCCGCAGGAATGTGTTATTTGGCTGATTGGGCGAGGTCCAAGCTCCTCCCCTCCTGCTCCTGCACCTTCATCTTTGCTTGCCTGTCTGCTCTCTTTCTCTCTGTCATTGTCTCAAACTCACTCTCCCTGCTTGATTGTATTATCTGAAATACACATGAGAAGCCATACTTAGAGGAATATCTTAGCTTAAATGAACATTAGAATTAGACTGTTGTGATGTCATTATTCGGTCTTAACCATCAATATTTGCTCCTTTTCTCACTCACCTCCATGTCACCTGCTCTCCCTGCCCTGTCGGCATCCTCATTCTCTCTTTCTCCCTCTCTCTCTTCATCTTTGATTCAAAACTGAATTTTCAAGATCGCATTGATTATATTGGTAAAAAGACAAAATTTAAAATTGGTTTTCTGTATCGACACAAGCACTGCTTTCCCCCTATGTTCTGTTTAGAATTGATAAAAGCTACCGTACTGCCTCTACTTTATTACTGTGACATCGTATATAAATCAGCCCCTAGTACTTTACTGAAGATGCCTGTCGGCTGGCCGAGTTCTCCAAGGCCGCCTGACATGCTTCGCACAGGTGATCAAGCGCAACCTTCATCAGAAGGGGAATGGAGGAACCCCTCTTGCCTGCACCGGGGTCCAGTTGGACCAGCACCGGGGGCTCGGATTATCTCCCATACATAAGGTAAAAAAGGGAGAACCCCGTCGAGGCATGTGGGGCCATCCTGTACGCGGTCAGAACCCCTGGGATGAACAGGTCCCAGTCCGATTGGGACGTGCTCACGTGATGGCACAACATAGACGTGAGAGTGCGGTTCAAACGTTCTACCATCCCGTCGGACTGGGGATGGTAGGGCGAGGTGCGGACGTTCGTCGTCCCAAGGAGGTCACAGACCTCCTTGAATAATCGTGAAGAAAAATTCTGCCTTTGATCAGTTAAGAGCCGTTCTGGCGCCCCCTTATCTAGAATATACCCCTGTACAAATGCCTCTGTGTTGGACGAGGCCGATTGGTCCACCAGGGGCCACGCCATGGGCCAACGTGTGAGGTATTCCACCCCCACCAAGAGGTATTTGTGTCCCCGTTGGGATGCAGGGAAGGGCCCTAAGATATTGAGCACCACGAGCTCATTTACACGAGAAACCCAGATGGACTGCAGCGGGGCCCAATTCTGACAAACTGGGGCCTTCCTCCGCGCACAGTCATGGCAACCCTTCAAAATAAGTGCCACATCATCCTCCACGCCCGGCCAATAGTAGTCCCGCTTAAGGGTCAATAGGGTCTTGTGGTAGCCGAGGTGCATAAGTTTCTCTTGAATGGCCCAGGTCAATATACCTCGCAAGCCAATGGGCACCACCACGCAATACCGTTGCAACTGAGTATCCCAAAGCATGAGGAGGCCGTCATGAATGGCGATCTCCGGGGTGGCCGACGGAGCCAAGCTCCGGGCCTTAGTCCCTACATGGCGTCGCAGCCTCAGCAGAGAGGATTCCTCCATCTGCATCTGGGACCATACCTCCCGGGGGAGCCCCAGGCCAAAATCCACAGGCAACACCACCCCCGGCGCAGGCGTCGTTTCGACCGATGTGAACAACTGGACCGCGGTATCCGCTGGGGCCTTACAGCGGCTGGAACCCAGGGTGCAGGCGCACTCGCCCTCCGGGGGCCGCCTGGAAAGGCCATCCGCATTCCCATGCAGAGTCCCCTTCCTATGGATGACATCGAAGAGGTACTCCTGGAGTACCTCGAGCCAGCGGGACAGCTGACCCGAGGGCTGGTCAATTCGGAGGGAATATTGCAGGGCTGCATGGTCGGTCCCGACGGTAAACCGGCGACCATACAGATATGGCCTGTATAATTGGACGAAAAAGACAATGGCCAGCAGCTCTCTCCTGGTCACACATTACCGCTGCTCAGTGGGGGACAAAATGCGGCTACCATAGGCCACCACCCGTTACACCCCGTCGACAACCTGAGCCAGGACAGCCCCGATGCCCGTGTCGCTGGCATCGGTGTCGATGAGGAATGGCCGGGAGAAATCCCGGTACCCCAGAGGCGACGCGTCCGCCAAAGCCGTACAAAGCGAAATTTCTGTCCTTTGGCAGAGAGTGCGTGCAGTGGCTTCGCATTGGTCGCAAAATTCCGGACGAACCGGCGATAGTACGATGCGAAGCCCACAAAGCTACGCACCTCAGCGACAGATGTAGGAGTCGGCCACGTCCAGACACAAGCAGTCTTTTCTGGATCCGTGACCACACCTGACGCACTCACAATGTGGCCCAAATACTTCACTAATAGTTGCAGCAGATGGCATTTCTGGGGTTTGAATTTCAAGCCCGTGGCACGCACTTTGGCGAACACTGCCTCCAACCACAGCAAGTGTTCGTCAAACGTACGACCGAAAACGATCACGTCGTCCAAGTAAATAAAGCAAGACTCTCACTGCAGCCCTGGCAGGACCAATTCCATGAGGCGCTGAAAGGTGGCTGGGGCCGAATGAAGACCCATAGGAAGCCGGAACGCGATCTTAGATTTGGAGGCCTCATCCAGTGGCAACTGCCAGAAGCCCGAAAGCAAATCTAGGGTCGAAATGAACCGCGCACCCGAGAGGGCGTCGAGGGAATCGTCCATGCGAGGCAAAGGGTATGCATCGGCCACTGAAACCTTGTTTAACTTACGGAAGTCGACGCAGAATCGGAGACTCCCGTCCTGTTTCTTGACTAGCACGATGGGGGCTCCTCAAGGGCTAGTGAAAGGGGAGATAATGTCCGCCGCCAACATGTCGTCAACTGCGGAGCGGACATGATCTTATTCCACTGGGCTAATGCGGTGTGAATTCAGCCGAATAGGGGCGGAGTCGCCCGTATCAATATGGTGTTCAAGAAGAGTAGTACGTCCCAAATCGAATTTACCCTGGCTGAACACATCGGCGAACCTGACGACGAGGTCGCAGAGCCGCTGGCACACCTGGGAGGACAACGAGGTGTTTTCGGTGCACAATGCATCAATCCACGATGCGTCGGCCCTCCCCGCGGGCAGCACACCCGCTACCACCCCTTCCGGCGGCCTCCAGACGTTGGGAGGAGGGCCTGGGGTGGCATGAGCCAACACCGCACCAACAGGGACAGCGATTGGCGTGGGCCCCGAATTTAGGACCTGCAAAAAATGATCCTGGCCCGCCACCACTGCAGTGAAAGCACCCACCAGCCCGTCAAACCTTGAAAAATAATTGGAGGGAGACAGGAGGATGCCTGTCTCCGGGGACTCCAACATCAGCGGGCGGCGCAGCCTCAGGGGAAGTAGGATCTGTGACCCGGGTGGGACCGTCACGGATTTTGTGGTCAGCGCGAACACTAGTGGCCAAGGGAGCCACCACAGAGGGGGACTGCAGGAAATGCAGTCGGTTCCCCAACGGCATTTCAATGCACCTCTGGTCGACCAGGATCTGAACGGGCATTCTGGCCAAAAAATCCGTGCCCAGTAGACATGGAACCGCCAAAGCCTTGGAGACCAACACGGGTCCCCGCAACGCGATCTCCCCGATCGCCAGAGATGCAATAACATGGCCCAAAATACCCAGGCTGCTACCGTTTGCAGCCACGCACGCCCCCCGAACTTGCCGCAACGGCCAAACACTGTGCGGCAGCGATCAAAAAACGGCCTCGGTCACCATGGTGGCGGACGCCCCCGTATCCACCAGGATCCGTACCTCGACCCCCTGCACGGGCCCCAGCACGGCCGAGGACCCGTCAGCAGTGGCCACCACGCGATGCGCGAGGGCCCGCCACTGGCGAGTCCATCTGGACCAGCCAGTCGTCGACCGCACTCCCGCGGCCCCCGAGTCGGACCCCCCAGAGATGGGCCCGTGAAGATGGACCCTAACCCCGTGAGATTCCTGAGGTGAAGGGAGCGGCCGTGCGATGGATGCGTCGCGACTTGCCTGGTGCCCGGGAGGTCCCGCCGCTGGAAGGGGGCGTGGCCCGACTCTGCCTCTGGCCACGCCCCCTTCCAGAACCTTTGAGCAGGTTCCCAGAGCTTCCCGACTAACCCCACCTTTTTCCTTTAACCCAAATATGCCCCCCTTCTGATTAGTTGTTACATAACCTTGCCCATACCCATGATTAGCATTCCAGGCCGACAGATGGCACCCTGTCATTACACATGTATAGGTTGTGTTTGTGTGTATACAGTATATCAGTCCAGCTGGATATGAGAGTAACCAGAATCAACGTACAGCAAATTCATCCTATTACGCATGCCTTTTGACCAGTCCCTTTTCCTGACATGCACTTAAGTAAATTACATAAGAACTCAGGATAATTGGATCTACGATGTCCATTCCAATATCACTGTGGATAAGAGTTTCATGACAAAAACAATTTAGTTCTAGCAAATGGAATCAATTCAACAATTCAGTGTCTCCCTATTCAAATTAGCATATCTCAAAGCCAGTTGAAGAAATTTTACAATCCTATGGCAGCACTTATCATATTATAGAACAAACACTGATAACCCAGTTAGGATTATGAGCTGAGTCTATATCCAAAAACATGAGTTATTACTGTTCATATATTTACTTAGAAGAATTGGCTAGAAAAATGTATAAACCTGTAGAGGAGTAGTGGGATGACGTCATGTCATCTGTAGAGGAGTGGGATGATGTGGAGTGATGACGTCATGTCATTGAGGCGGCGGGGTACTTAAGGGGGACCCCGGGATGAGGGCGGGGTCACCGTACGGAGGGTGAAGTGGCCGCCATGGGAAGAGGAACGAGAGCCTGTGTGGGAACACCCCAGCAGCCGCCGAAGAAAGGCTAGAGGGGTAGAGGCCTCACCTTGTCGCCGGGCGGTAATGGGGGGCATAGATAGTTGGAAGGAGTTCCACGTGCAGGCCAGAGTTCTGACATGCACCATAACGGGTGTGGGCGTCGAGTGTAGAGTGTAACCAGTCAGTGAACGTGCAGTACACAGAGTCGTGTGAAGAGTGTTTTTAAACCGGCATAAGCCCTTACCTGAGGTTCTGTCTCCGTGTGGTTCTACAATCCTGCTTGGTGTCAAGAGTTACTATGCAACAAACCCATAAATTATTATCGCAATATGATGAATGAGGAAAGTAACATTGTCAATGGTGATGCAGCGGTTGTATTCGAGGTTCCTCCAGCATAAATAAAGATTCTGATTCAGGCATTATTTTATGGCTTTGTAGAGTAATTATGAATACATGTTTTGTTTTGCCATGACAACACCCAGAGCATGCCTTTCCCAACATTTGTACAAATTTTGATCGTGGTGCATAATGCATTTAGAGTATTAGAAACGTGCGTTTAGAGCATTTGGCCAAGTCGCTTCTGAAAAAGAGCTATATAGCTCAGTGGGCCTTACCTGTAAAAATCTAAATAAAATGAGTTTTAGTTTAGTTTAGATCTTGATAGAGTGAGCGTGCTGTCCTGAATGTTATTTTATAATTCCTCAAACTTTCTCTTGTTTCAGCATTTTTTTCGAAACGAAAACAAATGCAGCGAATCCACAGCAGCCAGCTCACTCGGGCCCATAGGTTAGTGTCATGACGCAGCTCATGACTGCTGAGAGAAACTGGGACAGTTCTGTGGAACATGCAGCCACTGCAAGAAAGGGTTTCAAATGGAATGTGCACAAGAAGAGTGAATTTCTGTTCTGAAATTGCCTATTGACTTGAAGTCTGTTCCAATATTGGCTCCAGCCAATACTTCGTGCTCGCGTTGACCTCTTGTTTTGCTGTGAATCCTGACTGTGAACATATTTCTATATATTTATGTATTATTTTTTTCTAATTCTAATCACAAACTTATTATCAGTGGCCGAAATGGAAATGTAGAAGTCTCGGTATGGAATCTATTTATCCTGCAGCCCAAATTCACTGCCATTCACCCTATGCAGAAACATCGGAGTACAATCCAGTATAGGATTAGAAACCAATCTGAAAAGTGTCGGTATATAGTCGGTGTTCTGAGCAGGGCCGGTATGGTGTACCGTCATATCCCAGCCTATTTTGACCACTGATTATTATACCTGTTAAAAGTTTACCAGCCCAGACTCTTAGTGGTAATCAAGATCTGGTGCCTGAGATGCCTATACATATGTCACAGAGATTCAGAGCCTAATAAACTAAAATCCTCCTGAAGACGATCGCTTGTTTTGTGATCGAAACGTCGTGGTTTTTATTTTTTATTAACTTTATTAGAATTTTTTCTATCTACGTGACTTTACTGAAAGAACCAAAGAATATAAAATCTACCAGACGGTCTCAGAACCGTTAGAAAAAACATGCAATATAGTGTTGAAATTCACAGTAAAATCTCTAAAAACTGTACTACGGAGTGCATGGAAATATAAAGTTTCACTTAAATTGACTCCACCTTGCTGTAAGTGCTAGAATAAAGGAATTAATGTATTGCACGACTGATATTTGGGAAACATTTTAACACATCACAACCAATCTTAGTAGACAAGAAAGGGCTGTTTCAGGTAACTCAAGAAGTAATTACATAGCACCTTTTTAAAGGTAAGTCTCTGACATTGTCTGAACATTATGGAAAGGCTTAAAAACGAGACACTGTAATCATAAAAAAGATGAACAAGTAAATCCAATTTAGTGCAGAAATTATATAACGACAAATTTGTCAATGTAATTTGAGTGGTCGTGCATATGTGTGTTTATTTGCAGTAATGATGGTCACATGGCTAGTTCACTGCACTATAATCTCAGGGACCTGGATCTTATTCTTGACCATGCACATCAGTGGTATGTAATATGTGAAACTACCCTAATTCCTCACCTAGGTTAGCCAAAAGGCGTACCTATTGCACTGTTGAAATTACTGACGATGAGAGGAGAAAAAGGCGATGTGGTATTAGCCACACCACCTTTCTCATGTGTCGTGGACAGCCTTAATCGGTGCTGGCTTAACAACACTGGCTCTTGTCGTGGAAATGTTACATAGTGTGTCTCTGTCTTCATTGAGTGTGTAATTGGGAGGTGGTCAGAGAGTGCACTGCTCTTGATGATGCAATCACGGGACCTTCTGTGACCCAGACTACCGGGCCCCCTGTTGGGTGATAGTCTACATCAGGGGTCCTCAAACTACGGCCCGCGGGCCACATGCGGCCCACCGAGGACATTTATCCGGCCCATGGTCACTAATTGGGCTGCGCTTGTGAGCACTAATTGGGCTGCGCTGGTGAGCACTAATTGGGCTGCGCTGGTGAGCACTCATTGGGCTGCGGTGGTGGGCACTGATTGGGCTGCGGTGGCGAGCACTGATTTGGCTGCGCTGGTGAGCACTGAGCTGCGGCGGTGGGCACTGATTGAGCTGCGGCGGTGGGCACTCATTGGGCTGCGCTGGTGAATGGTTCAATGGGCCAATTGACTGGACTTGCCCCCCAGGCCTAAGGCTGCCAGCCCTCCCCTGGCTGCGCTTGACTGGCTCTCCCTCCCTCAGCTCCCTCACTTGCCCCTCGGCTCCAATCCCAGTGATATTCCTGTGTGCTGAGTAAATGATAGAGGGGTAATAACAGAGTGATCTCTGATCTCTGGAGGGGCTGCCTGCTGTTTTCCCGTGCTGGTCAGTGACAGACAGCCGAGGAGTAGAAAACCCAATTTAAATGACAGTAAGTGCATTTATATTCTGATTGCTATTCAGTTGTATGAGGTTATATGTTGTATGTTGTGTAAGCCCCGGTTCATACTGTTGCGATCTCTGAGCAGTGCGAGTTCAGCCATATGCTTGTATGGCTGAACTTGCATTAGATTCGGAAGAAAAAAGGCACATGTGCCTTCTTTTTTCCTGCAGTGGAATCGGATCGCATGGGTCTTCTCCCCCATGCGATCAGATTCCTATGCGAGTTCGCAGATCGCACTGCGATCTGTGAACAAAACTGCAGGTGTAATTAACTTTTTATAGCCACCCGCACCAGTGTGAGCCTGGGGTAAAAGCAGAGTTCTCCCAATCAGACTGCATTGATGGGCAGTGCAGTCTGTATGTCTCTGTGTGGGCAAAGTTATTGCTGGTATATTGTTTTTGTAGCGCTGTATATATATATTGGTATTTTACTAATAGCAATTTTGACTCCCTAGGAAACAATGATGTCAAGAAAGAGAAAAATTGACTCGGAGTGTAGGATATTTAAAGAACAGTGGACTTATGATTACTTTTTCATGCAGTACAAGGAAAGAGCTGTGTGTCTGATATGACAGAATATAGTGTCTGTGTTCAAAGAATATAATTTACGTCGACACTATGAAACTCAACATGAAGATAAATATGATTGTTTGGTCGGAGAAGTGAGAAAAGATAAAATATTAAAACTGAAAAATACATTAACAACTCAGCAAAATACTTTTGTGAAGCAGAAGCAGCTAAATATTTCATCACTGCGAGCAAGTTTTCAAGTTGCCAACCTAATAGCGTGCACTGGCAGACCATTCGTGGAGGGAGAATTTGTTAAAGAATGCCTTCTTTCTGTTGCCAAAGAGATGTGTCCAGAGAAGGCCGATTTATTTAGTACAGTGAGTCTTTCAGGACCTACAATTACACGGAGGATTGAAGAAATGGGAGACAATTTGCATCAGCATTTGCAAAACTCCACAAAAAAACTTTCCTATTTTTCCTTGGCACTCGACGAAAGCAATGATGTTCGTGATTCTGCACAACTTCTAATTTTTATTCGTGGGACGAATGACTATTTCGAAGTCACAGAAGAGCTTGCTGCACTGCAAATAATCAAAGGAACAACTACAGGAGAGGATATCTATGAAAAGGTTTGCCAAACTGTGAATGGTTTGGAGCTGAACTGGGCTTAACTAGCCAGTGTGACAACTGATGGTGCTCCTAGCATGGTGGGGTCTAAGAAAGGAGTAATTGCTCGCATTAACCAAGAGATGGACAAACATAACCATTCTCATCCAATAGCCATACACTGCCTCATCCACCAACAAGCGCTGTGTAGTAAATCACTGAAGTGGGACTCTGTTAACTTCATTAGAGCTCATGCACTAAACCACAGACAATTTCAGGAATTTCTGTCTGAGCTAAATGTTGACTATGAAGATGTTCTGTACCACACAGAAGTCCGTTGGCTGAGTCGAGGGAGAGTTTTGAAACGTTTCTATGACTTACTTCCACAGATTACAGCTTTTCTGCTTTCAAAAAACAAAGAAGTACCAGAGCTCAATGATGCAGAATGGAAATGGCACCTTGCCTTTCTGACAGATGTAACAGAGCTACTCAACAGTTTCAATGTGCAACTTCAAGGAAAGGGGAAGCTCATCTGTGATATGCAATCACATGTCAAAGCATATGAAGTAAAATCAAGCCTCCTCATCAAACAAGTGAAGGAGGAAAACTTCTGCCATCTCCCCACAACTCAAAATCTGTTAGCGGAAAAACCATTGGTTGCATTCCCAAACAAAACATGTGTGGATTCACTGGAAAAATTGCAAAATGAGTTCCAATTTAGATTTAAAGAGCTTCATCTCCATGAACAGGACATACAGCTTTTCCGTAACCCATTTTCTATTGACATTGAAAATGTGGATACAATTTACCAAATGGAACTGGCTGAACTGCAGAATTGTGACTCTCTGAAAGACGCATTCAAGTCAAGCAGCCTTCATAATTTCTATGCATCTCTCCCCTCTGAGACATATCCTCATCTCAGGAACCATGCACTCAAAATGGCAACCATCTTTGGCAGCACTTATGTCTGTGAACAGACTTTTTCCAGAATGAAACATTTGAAATCTCCAACCAGATCTAGACTAACGGATGCACACTTGCATCACTTGTTACGACTAGCAGTGACAAATATGGAACCGGACATTGACCATCTCATTAGCCAAAAGCAGGCCCATAGTTCCCATTGAAATACTGGCAAGTTGTTGATTTAACTTTACTTGTTCTTCATTTTAAATATTGTATTTGTTCCCGTTTTGTTTCTTCACTTCAAAATAAGATATATGCAGTGTGCATAGGAATTTGTTCATAGTTTTTTTTAACTATAGTCCGGCCCTCCAACGGTCTGAGCGACAGTGAACTGGCCCCCTGTTTAAAAAGTTTGAGGACCCCTGGTCTACATGATTCATCGCATCACAAACTCAAAATTTCCCATTGTTTGAACTATAATTTTTAAATTGTATTATACAATTTCCGCATAATATATGCAATAGATATACTATATTATACTTTCATGGGACGGATTGTGACAATTACATATTGGAGGCCAAAAATCTCAGAAACAATGTATACCAGTAAAGTCACGTAGAAAAAAATAAAGTAAATAAAAAAACACTAATGTAGAGCGTATTGGCAGTCTGTAATGTAGACTGTAGCAATGGTTATTGAACTGAGTGAGCGTACTGGCAGTCTATAATGTAGACTGTAGCCTGGTTCTTAACCTGAGTGAGTGTATATAGACTTATTATAATTGGTTCTTTCAGTAATAAAAATAAAATAAATAACAAAAACCACGACATTTCGATCGCAACACACGATAGTACATTTCAGAAATGTTATTCATGCTAAATGTCATTCATGCTAAATAACAGACAGGATCGTGAAAGATTATCCGGATTTAACTTGACATGTTTATAAATACTCAGCTGAGTTATGGTTAATTACATTTCTTTATATGAACCTTATGGTGGTACCCCGGGGTACCATAGTACCCCGGCTCTCGCATAATGTCCGTGATGCAGTCATTTTTAGTCTGTTGATGGTCGGCGATGCGGCAATTGACTCATCTCGACGAGCTGTACACGATGCACTATGGTGCATACGTGCGTTCAGGGTTTCAGCGCAATCGTCCTTGCTGCGTTTCGACATTGCGTAGTAGCACTGATTTCGGATTGATTGGTACCCCATTCGTGGAGTTAAGTACACCCCTGGCAAAATTTGTGTCCCAGAAATAAAATATTTAATTGCCTCGGCCATTTTGTAATATTTGGCTCCCCAGGGTACCGCCATAAGGATCATATATCCAGGTGCGTGCCCAATAAAGGTAAACACATAGAAAGTAACAAGTGTGTAATCGTTACAAACGTGTATCATATGCATCTGGAAACTGTATTATGCTGTGTCGCCGGTTATGGATTGCATTTTACGCATTCTTTGTTTTCTATTAAATTGGTCTACTGAAGCAGAAATCCACGATATACACACCTACACTATAAGATACTTTTTGTCATGGACCCCAAGGTATTTATGTTGGCTCATGCCCATGACAACTACCTATTTGGCAACTGTGACGTGATGGTTGGCTGAGTGATGAGCCAACTCCCCTTCCGGTCAATGAGAATGCCCATCAGCTCAAAGGCATTCCATGTGTGTCATGTTGAACTATTGCCTGTGGAAAATATCGATCTTGATGTGTTGTCAACTAAAGATTAAATATGTTTTGTTCCTCTGTGAAAGACCTGTTTTCCCTTAATACTGTATATATTCTTCCAATATGCAGAGTATACAATGTATACAGTACTCCTTGGTTCCGGTAAAGTCACGTAAGTATAAAACATAAAATAAAAAAATTAATCACGACGTTTCAATTGCAACACAAGCGACCGTGATCAGGTGGAACCGATACAGCAGGACAATTGCTGATTTAGGAGAAATATCTGCTAACAACAAGAGCTGATAAAGGGTTGTGGTGGGCTCAACCCCAGGGGTAAGTGGGCGGAGCGTGAAAAAAATTGCATGTCAATGCTACAGGAGGGTTTACGCGGTCCTTCGGAGTGGGCAGGTAGGAACTTGGTTGGACAGCGCATTCGTGCACGACAGAAAGCTCGCGGTCACGTGATGCACTTCAACCAATCCGGGAGCGTACATGTTTGGGAAGGGCTATGCACGATAGACAAAGAATCCCTGGTGGGCAGTGTGGAACTGTTGTTCCTACCTGTAAAAGGGAATTGTCGGGGGGCGGAGTGGGGGAGGGGAAAGGGAAGCAGCAAGCAACAAATCGGAAGGGATTAAAGGGAATTGTCGGGGGGTGGGGAGGGAAGAGGAGCTGCAAAAGCAAAAGGGAAGCGGATATGAAGGCAACACCATAAAGCATTTAAGATTTTACCTGGTTAATAACATCCTTCCTATGATTGCTCAATTTGTATCCATCTTCTCGGTTTACCAAAAGAACCAAAGAGTATGGATCCCTGCAGTCACGAAAACTTCAAATCTAGAATGTATACAGTGCCGACAATAAGTAAAGATCGAATACTTATTTTTTCACTCAATTTTTCCTGGAACATTTCCAGAAGAAAAGTCTGTAGTTGTATTAACCCGTGTTCACTTGATATTTTTTTTACGATTTTATTTTTAATTTACTTCCATTTTTCAATAAGTGGCACAACATGCTGATCATTCATATTGTGGCATTAACTACAGTTGCCTATGACCATGCATATACACGTTTTCTCAGCGAACATACCATTGCTTTAATTGAACTTGAGTGTTATTTTGGAAACCATCCTCTAGCAGCCGATGGTTGGCATAAAACAACTGCCTCTCTCGAATTATTGCCAATGCACTGTTGTTTTGGATGGAAGCAAAGTTAACTCCAAATACGAACCGAATCAATGGGTCATCCCTGGCCATACCTAACCCCAATGGGCGAGGCACATTTGCAGGATGGAGGGGGCCAGGTTACGGTGATGGGCTTGGAGGTGGCGTCGAGAGCTCGGCGACTGAGGGGGAAACTGAAGCCAGAAAGTGAGACAGCGCAAGAAAAAAGGCTTAGCGATTGGTTGCTGACTGACTACAGCAGCTGAGGAATCTAACAGAAGGAAACAATAGTAAAGTGCAGTTCCATTACTGGCCATGATGACCTTAGGACATTAATTTTGGACACTGAAAAGTACATTCTGTAATTGCTGGGGCTTTGTCTCTTTTGTTGGAGTTTGTAAATCTGCTTGAGAACATTTGTTTAGCATTGATTTAGTCCTTTGCATTATTAGGCATGCGTGACTGTACAATGTTAAGGCATTTCCAAAGCACAGGAATTGAATAGGTTACCAAAAAAACATGGCATCAACAATAAGCAATAAGTGATTCCATGGTGCAGTAAAAAACTACGTGAATGCAAGGCACCACTGAATGCTGAGGTGTCATCTCATGAAGAATTCATTTGTCTAAGGAATAGCATCCAGATTTTGTGCTTTGATCTATGTCACGTGAGAAGCATACATAATCAGTGGGGGAAAACAATTACCAAATGCGTGTAAAGTTAACATAGTTAAGTATATTTCCTGCACTAGTACAATTGCTTACTGTTTGTTCCTTTCACTATGAGCCAAAAAAGAAGAGGCTAACATTTAAGTAAAGAAATAACGGTGCTCTCCCATCTCATCGTGGAATTTGACATGCAATGTATGCAACTTAGCTGTGTTCAGAATACTGACGATGATATGAACGAGGGATATTAAAAATATAAATAGGGGTGCTGTGTTTTATACTTTGGTTCTCCAAAAGAAAATGCTTATTATTTCAATCACTTGTAATGACAATAAATAATTGGTCAAATTACCATCAGGACATGCTTGAATGGGAGTCTTGATAAGCCGAATTACATTTGCTCATGGAGTATGATAGAGATATTCAAATGAAAATAAGTAGGCCCATATTTGTGTATTGATGGAAAGTTTGTTTCTGATTATATTTACTTCCTGCCAATATATAAATCAGACCCTCTAGTCGAAATTTCAATCGTGCAACAAAACTTCTGCCATATATTTCGTCTTAAAATTTCACATCTTGGTGAAATATATGTAATTTTTTACTTTTCTGTCAAGGTGTCGTTGCTCTTGGTTGTCACTGGTTTGTTCGTACTCGGGCAGCACATTGTTATTTGTTTCTGCTTCATGAATGTGCATTTGCTGTCGTCGATTCCAGAAATCAGAAGCACTTGCAGTGCACAGCATCGTTGTATGCACAGCACGGCAGGGATTCTGAACTAAAACCAACATTATGCTGTTCCGTGGCGCGCCACGGTGCTGCAATGCATTATAAAGTGCTGTATTGCGCATGTATTTCACATATTGCTTTATTGACTCCGTATATGCAATATATTTTCTTGAAGCTTGCTTTGTCTGTAGTTTGTATAAAACATGTGCAGGGTAGTGCATGTATGTACGAACATTTGACTCCTATGTAGCATAAAAAGAGAGATACACTTTATAAATGAATTAAAATTCAAACAGGCAACATAAAGAATCATTGTTGATCCTTTTGACGGATATAAGTTAATACATGGCCATGTTCTTCCTGTTATCCAAAATGTATTGTACAGATTACTAGCCGTGGCTAAGGATTGCATTTTGCAGTAGGCACGGTATTTTAATAAATTCCCAGAAGTACAGGAAATGTTTCCTTGTTGTCTTCTTCTCCTGTTTTCTGCTCCTTTAACGTGTTAACCAAGATGAAAACCCAAGAATACCCATGTTCACGTCTGTAATATCTATGTATGTAACTACAATCTTCTACAATTGGTATTTTATTAAAGGTCATAAATCCTACCAAGTAAGGTATATTAAAAAAAACTGCACTTTCCAGGTTTAAAATTCAAAATGAGTTTCACGATGTTTTGCTCGTACAGTATAGGCAAAGAAGTGATGATGGGATACAGTAACTGTTTTGAAATATTTTGTCTCTGCTGTCAAGCAAGCTGTTTTTATACGTGCTTTTCAACAGTAAACAGATGTTAATTTCCATGCCATGTGTATGTATAAATAATCATATTATGTTATAGAGTAATTATAATATTTCTACAACTATCAATAAAATATATCAACTGAGTTGCAAGCCACATGCTCTGGTGGGCTCGGCAACAACGTGCTTACTATTTTTCCTTCTGCAGAGCGCGTTATAGCCGTGCAAGTAGGTTTTCCATAAATGTGCTCTGCAAAACACACCAACCATTCTTACAAATGTTGGGTCGTAACCGTGCCTGCGTGGAAACTTTCTAACTCTTGAGCGAGTGCATTTACAGAACGAGCATGCTATCGGGGAGTACGGATACCGTATCTGTCTTCCGTCCGATTGGCCCCATTGCCTATCGCCACCGCTGCTCTAAAAATATCCCCGTGTTAATATATAACCCACAGAGGTCCTCGTTGCGATGCGGGGTCATGACCTGACAGCGAGGTGCCCTGGAGGGAGATGTTGCAGAGCCTCGGTGGCTCCAGTACTGCAATCACAGAGCTGGGTCCCGCGGCACTGAGTATAAACTCCCCTCCTTCTGCTACCGCGCGCTGCAGGCACCGGTTGAACACGCCAACAAAGGTTTCTTGCCTTTCTTGACATAGGAGAGTACTGCGTGTTCACACAGTGAGGCCGCCTGCCTTGTTTAGACGGGCAATATGGTGGGGCTCAGCAAGGTGTGTGTGCCCCCGATCCACTGGCGGAAGTTCCACATTCTTATGGCCAGGGAGAAGTCAATAAGATGGCAACTGTTGTCTTCTTCAATGTGGTATATACATTTGATCGACCCTGCAGTTTCACGATTGTGAGATTCACACTCTGAAAGAACGGTACCAGGTAACACAGAAACTTAATAAGGAAATTAACCGTGCATGTCCCACGGCAAGACTGCCCCCACCATATGACAGTGAAATTTACACCACTGGTTTAGAGCGACACACAAAATTCGTCATGACAGACTCTGGAAATAATCCCAGGTCATGGTGGCCTGTTACTGTTGCAGAGCTCGCTGACACATTGGGCGTCCGTGTGGGATCAGTGAAAATAACCTTGCATTGTCATGGAGGAATTAAAACGTTGTGTGCATGTTGGGTTGCCAGAACGTTAGCGCGTGGACATGAAGGAAAAGTTCCTGATAATTTTTAGGATAATTTTGATTTGACTTAGGTAGACTGGGAAAAGTCTAAGAAGTGATTTATCACGAGCGATGAGACCTTGACTTGATGTTAATTATGACCTTGAATCTAGACCCCAGTCCATTCGGTGGAAGCATCCAACTTCTCCAGCATCCCAATAAATTAAAGGCGAAGCTCTCTCAGGCAAGATCATGTGCACCATTTCTAAATGCTAAAGGTGATCGTGTATATTGACTTCATGTCACACAGGCAGATAGATCTCAGGTAAATATTATCCAGACTTGCTCCATCGACTGAGCCAGAGAAAAGTATTGTGAAAAAATAAGAGCCATACAATTCCTTCTGTTTAACACATAGGCTTTCGCGGGTTGAGACACATTTATAAATAACGCGATCTAACCCCAAAACCTTTATTATGAACAATTGCTTCTGCACGACACTACCTTAGAGCAAACTCCGCAACAGCCACACAGACTGATGCTGTTATGGATTGCCACCTGCAGGAACGCCTGTATCCTCCCTATTCTGCAGATCCAGAACCCAGTCTTTCAGCTGTTTCCAAAACTGAAGGAGCATCTGTGTGGAATGCATTTTGAGGGTGAAAAAGATGAGGATGATGATCAGCTGAAAGAGACTGAATACGCTACAGGAAAGCATCTTCCCAGAGAGAATACAAATCGTAAATAGCGGTGGAAGGTTACGACACATTTATAAACAACGCAATCTAACACAAAAACCTTTATTATTAATAATATTGGTCGCGAAAACCTACGTGTTAAACTGACTAACCTCTATGGGGAGGATACTTTTCTTAAAACCAGAAAATTGGAGAAGCTCCGCATCAAGCGGATGAAATTGATATCGTCACTAACGTTCCTCAAAAGGTGCAGAAATTCGAAGATAATACCAAACACAGTTAAAATAACGCATCATATAAAGTCTGCTAAAGCTAATCAAATACTACACAAAGCTAGTGAATTATTATTAATAGAGAGAATACAGCACAACAGGAGTGAATTGTCTTACATTTCGGAATCTCTAAGGCTGTTGCACTTAGATATAAGCAATAGTGTATCCATGCATTATTGTAATATAATCGATACCATAACACAACAATCGGCTGATAATGTGTTTAATCTAACAAAAACTAGCCAAATTAATACATTATCTAGACTTCATAATAAACAATTCCCTACTAAAAACGAACAATTTAAAAACAAAACCGTAATGAACTTAACTAACACTGTTTTAACCAGTGACATGATTTCCATCCTTTCTAAAGGCCTCAACTTTGCCGTTACCCCACGCACAATTCCAGTGGATGAGATAATTGCTGAGGTAAAATCAGCAGTAAGACTACTTCCACATAATGAGGCAGAGATGACTAGCCACGAGGTTGCCAAAATAATTAAGAATAGTAAAGTACCAAAAGTAAATATTAGCTCGAACGAAGCAAAAGCCTTAAGAGAGATCCAATTAAATAGAGATATTCAAACTTAATTTGGAGCTTTCGTGACTGCAGGAATTATTCTTTGGTTCTTTCGGTAAAGTCACGTATAAAGATAAAATAATAAATTAAATTAAATACTAGCATACGACGTTTCGATTGCAACACAAGCAATCATCATCAGGTACAAATTAAATAGAAACACAAATCTAGTATACTTAGAAATGTAATGTAATACAACAGAGAGTCGGATAACATAACAGTTAACACCCTACCTGGTTGAGTATGTTCTTCCTGAGAATGCTAAATTTGAGAGAGAGATAAAACACAGAACCAGAGACATATAGACAGACATATAAGCAGACAGATATCACAAAGATACATAGAGAGAGAACAAACATAGGCACACAGAGAAATCACGCCTCTGTGTCGAGGCCTTAAATAGAGAGAAGGGGCGGGGGCGGAGAGAGAGGGAGGGGTTAGAGAATTCAAATCCTGGCAGCTGATAAAGGCAGCTGATAAAGGCCGCACTACTGTAGTGATGTGATGTCACGAGCCGATTATGATAATAAAATTAAAGATTTACTAGATGAAAGTACCTACGTTAAAATTAAACGAGATCCAACTAATACTTTAGAACGTAAGACTACTGCAATCATTGCAAATTCATTAATCATGAAGAATGAGCAATACCGAATTAAGCCAGGGCCTCAAAACCACCGAGATTGTATGGGCTACCAAAGGTTCATAAAATCGGCATCCCATTACGACCCATAGTCAGTACAATTGGCTCTGCCACATAAATTAGCAAAATATATAACTAAACAAATACAACCCTACATCGGTAGGACATCTTCATTCATAAAAAATTCAGAACATCTTGTGAATGTGATTAAAGATATCAAACTTAACCCTAATGATATTCAGGTGAGTTTTTATGTGATTTATCTATTCACAAAGGTTCCTGTGAACGAGTCGCTTAAATTACATGATACACTAGTAAAGAATACAGGTTAACCAAAAGATATCCTGAAACTAGCTGATCATTGTTTAAATAACACTTACTTCTTATGGAGAGGTGATTTCTATAAACAAAAGGAAGGAGCCGCAATGGGCTCTCCTTTATCTCCCGCTATAGCAAATCTGTACATGGAAAACTTTGAAACAAGAGCACTTGCCTCGAGTACATTAAAACCATCTTTTTGGTTTAGATATGTTGATGACACTTTGGTTGTCTGGCCACATGGTAAAGATGCACTTAATGATTTTCTAAATCACCTCAATGCACAAAACCCGGCCATCCAATTCACCATGGAAATGGAGGTGAATAACAGACTCCCATTCCTAGATACAGTGATACCTCGGTTCACGAACTTAATTCGTGAACTGACTCTGGTCGCGAACCGAATTGGTCGTGAACCGAGGCACATTTTCCCATAGGGTTCAATGTAAATCCGGTTAATCCGTTCTGATCTTTTTTTTTGGTTTTTGAAGCACAAAAATATGAAACAAATTACAATACACATTAGTACTGTACAGTATAGTAATGTATAAAGAGAGAACATTAACCTTGCTTGAGATGACTTCAGTAAGCACTCAAACGGGTGAACTGTACAATACAGTAAGTACAGTATTGTACAGTACAGTACAGTAGTACAGTACTGTATGTGCTAAAAAGCACACCAAAAAGCAAAAAGTCACTGAAAGTGTCTTCACAGTACTCACAGTACTTATTTCTGTGTCTCTTCTTCTCTCCACGATCTTCCTACAGGAAGTCACGACCATGTGACAGCCTGGAAATAGCATTAAAATGACCGCGGCTCCTGTTCGTGAACCGAAGCGGAGTTCGTGAACCAGAGCATATTTTTATGAACTTTTCTGTTCGTGAACCGAGTTGTTCGTGAACAGAAGCGTTCGTGAACCGAGGTATCACTGTATTTTGTTGGGACATGGTCTAAATGGCAAAATAACACACGGCGCTTACCGAAAGCAAACGCACACTAATGCCTATCTGAATGCAGATTCACATCATCACCCAGCTCAGAAATCCTCTCTTATCAAGACACTCATAAATCGGGCTAAAACAGTATCAGATGGTGAAAATCTAGTGAGAGAGATCAAACATGTTAAAGAAGCACTAAGACAGAATGGCTACAATAATGCTAAAATTAACTGAGCACTGAATGCCAAATCTGGAACGCAAAGCAACACTGCTGAAAGCGATAAGATTGTTCAAACAATTAAAATACCATATATCTCAGGAGTAACTGACAAATTAGCCTGTGTTTTGCAAAAGCAAAACATTAAAGTAAGATTTGGTACAGTACACAAAATTCAAAAACTGGTATCTGGCACTAAAGACGAATTGCCTAAATTATCAACAGAAGGTGTATATCGGATTGATTGTTTATGTGGTAGATGCTATATTGGACAGACGGGACGTAACATCAGCCTAAGACTAAAAGAACATCAAAGAAATATGAAATTATCTCAAACACCACTGTCGGCAGTGGCAGAGCATGCTTGTCAACAAGGACACTCAATTGATTTTGATAACGTTGAAGTGTTGTGTAAAACGAATTATTACTGACCAAGACTAATTAGAGAATCCATTGACATTGAGAGAAATACAAATAACTTGAATCGCTCTGACAGCTACAGGCTTAGTGCGGCCTGGAAGCGTATTATTAAATAAAATATAGAATACAATTACAATTCCTTATAAGGGAAACAAATACCAATGAATAACAATTGAATGATTACCAATCTATTATAGAATTACAATACCCTCCCCGCCTCAAATCACTGCACCTGAATGAATTAAATGATGACGTCACCCTGCTGCTCTATTTAAGACCTGGAGCAAGAGGAGAGCCTCACCATTCTGGCAAATTGCCCGATTAAACTGGATGTAATTACCAGCGAAACGGCGTACTCAAATTTTAAATTATGTTGATTCACTCTTGAATACACCGGTGGGCTAAAGTAGTGAACTATTTGTCCTTTGTAAACGTGACCCATTTTTTTACTGTTTGGCCGTGTCGGGTGGTGGAGGGTTACGACATTTATAAATAACGCGATCTAACCCAAAACCCTTCATTGACTAATTGTTACGTTGGAAAACAATTCGTGTTTTGGCTTATGTAGAGTATTTTGTGAATGTGTTGGGCTCATATCTTGTTGTGCCATCATTGTACGTTATATTAACATACCAGGTGTAAAGCAGTTTCCATATTACAACGGCTCTATTAAAATAATAAAACTTACAGCCCATTGCAAATCCTCTGCTGAGTGAAGGCCTACCCAAACTGTTTCAGTGATGGGGGTGTTCGACCACATACTTCGCTACACTGGTCAGTGCATGTTGAAGGGTAAGGGGATCAGGGATAGTTCAGGTATCAATCGCCACTCATGTTAGCCGTGGCCGGTAATCGAACTAATGTCCCCGGTTAATGGCGCAGTGCGCGAGCCACTAATACCGCCTGTTGCTTCCCACACCTATTAGTTTCCGTGTAATTACACGCGCGCATTGACAAAGTACAAGCAGCATACACGTTTCTTGTACAATGTAGATGTTTTATCCAGAGGGGGGTTGGGTGCAGAATAACACAAGACCTCCCTCCACACACGCTCGTAGCAGCATTGCTCGTGTAGCTTCTAGCGCAGCAGTTGTTGGCTACGACGCTGGTGCTGTAGTAGCAGCAGCATCAGCAAACAGCAGGCGAAAGCTCAGGCAGGGCAAGCAAACACGCCACCATGAACCAAACTGCGTCTGTTTCCAACCAGGTCAAGTGCCAGTCCAGCAAAGGCATGAAGGTGGGTAATGTGTGGACGACTGGGCGTCTGCGCCGTGTGTTGTTGGTGCTTGTCCACCCGTCGCACCATGTTTGCTTTTACGAATAAACACGCATGTGCATTGGGACTTTTATGCGGACGAGCGCGTTGTGAATTGGACTGCTCCCAAAGTAGACGATGGGGATTGGGATGGTTGCTGTGCAAAGTGGTGGGGTAACTGGCGCGTGTGTGGAACTTTTGAACAGGGCGAAAACCGTTACAGCGAAAATATGCGGGCCGATTAATCAAATTGATATGCAGATATTTTCCCGGCGATTGCCGCCTGAAGAGCGAAGCGCGGATGTCTCTCGCCGCGTGTTTACACGAGGGTGCTCTGCGTACGCTAATACGCGATAACCCTTGCGCGTTTGTTCATTAAACCACGTGGCATTGGAGCGATTTGCCCCCCCCCCCCCCCATTTGTTACGCGATTGGTTTATTGACTCGTCGAATAAGAATACGTTGAAGTGGTTGATTACGCCGACCCACAGCCAAGTCTTGGTTTGCATGGCAATGCAATAGCGGCTGATTGTGCACGGCGCATCGCCCGCCCCCACCCCCACGCTCATCGCGACTCTGTACGCGATTGAACACGAATCCACGAACCAGATAGAGGCTCTCAGCGCCATGCGTGGTCCGGGGGAGAAGCCAATTTGGCAACTGTAAACGAGACCCCGCCATCATGGGACCTCCTTTGCCAGTACCAAAATATGAGAATAGGGTTTCCCCTTTTTTTCTGGCAGCAAAACAGGTGTTAAGATGTTAAAACACCAAACTGAAACATTTTACACGGAATCATGTCTGCATTAACCACGTAGAAAGCAAAAAAAGCATACTTTGATAATATATGCATTGTCTTTGAAACTGAGTGGTCCGCATCGGAGACAGCTTTCTTTCGAGCCTAGTCTCCCCACCAACTTGTCATGAAAGGCTTGTGCGTGCCTGTGTAGCTAGCTGCGCGCCTGTGCGTCGTTGGCATACTAAGTGCTGTACTCGGAATATTTGTGGAAGGAAACGTGCGTTTGCAATTGTAATTATGCGGGATTTTCCTGTGCATGATGTATCCATTACCAGATATTAGCTCAATATTTGGACAAAAGCCCTTCTTCGCGGAGCGCATTGCCGTGTCAAGGAAACGACGTGGGTTGACGGGTGCTGCGAGTGACTTTTCTCAGCGCACCCGGGGGTCACGCGAATGTTAATTAGCATCACCTTGTCAGGCGTGCCGAGAAATTCTTCGGCGTGTTCAGGCGGCACAGCGCTATAAGGGCTTTCCTATCTTGGGGAATGTGCTTCATTTAGTAAATTAGTTCTCTGGCACGGTCTCAAGGCAGCAGGCAAGCTCAATTGACTCCCCGTGTAATAAGTGGCAAGGATTATACCAAGTTTAACACAATGGGGGGGGGGGGGGGGGGACTTGTCCGCAATGCGAACCAGCCCCGTCTCGTTTGCCAATTACACGGCGTGTTCTTTTAGTTAACATTCCGAGTCCGCGAGTGTTACTTAATTAGACGGGTTCGTTTATGCGGGAGTCCGCAGAGAATTCCTATCCGAGGTGGCAGAGAGTTCATTTGCAGAAGCTTTGCAAATGAGTGGTGAAGATGGCGTATCAAATTTCTCTTAAGACAAGTGCGCCCAGGTGCTTAATAAACTCGACGATGCGGACTGAAACATTTTGAATCTTGTTACACATCTGATTCAACTAAAACTAAACTTGCCCGTGCCAATTTAAGCACTGTACCTGTACTCAATATCAGATATGAATCCCCCGGAGGGATGTGACAAACAAATTGTTTGCTATTTTTATATGTAAAAACGTTTATACACGCCTACGTACGTAATGTTTCTAACTGTAATGTGTAATAAACTACGTCTTTCTGTACTGTGTTTATTTTCAGTAGGGCCTACCAGCTAAAAAAACAAATCAGCATATTTTGAATATTATGAATTCAATGTTGACAATTATATTCGATCAGTTATTGAAAATAACGTACACGAGATTAATTCTTAGGTTATTTGGAGAATCTGCTGAGCGTAAAATAAGAATGTTATTCAAATATATATATTTAAGTTATGACCTGCATTTTCATACTGATATTCGTCTGCATACATGAACTGTAATAGAAAACGGATAACTAGCCCACTTTAAGTGTAACACTTTTACTTTTATTAAAGTAATCTTAGCTGGAATACGTGCTTGATTAGGGTACAATTTACACCTGGCAAAACGTCACGTGTAGAACCACAGGCTGATAGTACATTGTCAACGAGAACACTCCCTACAGTTACGATGTAGTGTTCATGAACAATGGTAGTGGTAAAGTATTTAGTTTGAAATGATAAAATTATCTCAGTTAAATTTAACACTTTATTTGTGCACTCTGCATATCCCATTGGTCCGTACTCTTATGCCCCAGTCCAGAGTGGCCTCTGCTGGGCACTTTTTGGAATAGGACAAACTTCGACTGTTGTATGGCTCATGTGTGGGAACATACAAGTGATTAAAACAAGTCTGTATGCCAACACCATATTTACCATATTAAACATAATGCACATGTCGTCCATAACAATGTCACTGACCATTATGTACCCAATAAAATTATGATGCAGGCGTGTGGAATTTGTGAAAACTTTCACTGCCCGACCTGTTGCCAAAAGACCTGTGCCGAAAATCGTACAATAAGAAAAAATTGCATGGCCTATAGGTGCCTACAAGAAGTGAGTTTCGGATTTAATTTCCGACGTCGAATTTTCAGTGTTTTAGGCCGATTTTCAGATTCTATATCATATCTTTGGATATACATAAATTCGATTTGAAAACCTCTAGTTTATGCACTAAATGCACCCATTTTTATATTTGTATTATTAACCATTGCATTTTGATTTTTAATAAAGTCTCAAAAGTGAAGTGATTATGTAAATATCATGTTTTAGTCACTTAAACGGTGATTTCACGGACTTGACGTGGCTTCCTGAGATGCCACCCACATTCTCTGCTGAATTCACAGCACAAATTCGGATTATCCAAAATGTCATAACTATAGCAATTTTTTTATTACTTTCTTTGGATGAATGTGAAAACTGGGAACACATCCCTAGCTTGTATAATACACAGTCATTTTTAATTAAGTTCTGGTTGCTGGCTAAGTACTTGAAATATTTTCATGCCAACACCACCGGCCCGTTATTTACAGCTGCGATCCATCATTCTGTCTCCGCTTTGGTAGTCCCTTGGTGCGTGTTTCCTCTGGCTGTAACTCCATCTTTGGGTTAATCCACAAATATTCCTTTTCAGCAAAGTGCCCTGATCCATTATATTAGGACACTGAAATTGTAAATACAGTAGCGATTGTGATGTTTCCGATTAGTACTTACACGTTGTCAAATCGGTGTGATTTTTTTTCTTGCTTCTCAGCGCTGTGGTTATTCCAGAAACATTTTCAAGATTTTGTGTGTGAGAATAAAACAATTACATATTATAAGCACAGGGAGCCATGTTTTTATTGTGTTATAGGTGGTAGTATACAGCACATTGTAGAGCTTCTTCTGTAAGGAAAGTGGTAACTTGTCAGGAGAGATTTGTTTAAACAAATCGATTCTGCTCTACTTTAAATCGACCTGGGTGGTCATGATCCATCTTAAGCATAGGAGAAGACCTCGACTTACAAAGGCGTATCGAATATTTGGCTCATTGTTTTGATTGATGGCCATGCACATCAGGAGCAAGTCCTGTGTGAACCCAATCTGCATCCTCCCAGTGTGAGAGGATGTAATGCACTGTGTCAGTGGTGATACGAAGACAAAGGTGGCAAATAAAGTCTCCAAATATCAAGAAACTTCATAACAAAAAAAATCATGCAGGCCAGAAACAAAACAGACATTTGTACAAAAATCACTTGGCCTTTGTGCATTAGGCAAAAGCTCATCAGCAGTTCCTGAAAAAATGCATTGTATTCTTTGGGTCTTCCGGTAAAGTCACGTAGATAGGTTAAATTAAAATATATACGTGACTTTACCGGAAGAGCCAAAGAACATGGATTCCTGCAGTCACGAAAGCTTTAAGTCAATGCATTATAGTCCACGATTAAATATATTTGAGTGAATGTGACCGACTGACAGCAGTGGCAGTGAGACAGAGATGGACCGGTGGCTATGCTTGGTGCTGCCTTCACAGGTGCTTGGGAATCCGTATTATGACTGCAGGTGGTGCAGCTGTATGGGGCCTCTTTTTCTTTGTACACAACGTAAATACTCTATTTAACTATAGCCCATTTAATTAATTGTATGCTCACATGATCACTTTAACAAAGTTACAAATATAAGTAACATATTCTTTGGGTCTTTTGGTAAAGCCACGTAGAAAAAAACTATTACGACGTTTCGATCGCAACACAAGCAATCGTCATCAGGTGAAACAAATATAGCGGGAGAGCTGCTGAGGCAGGATGTTATAAAGGTTTGAGATGGGTGAAGCCCAGGGGTCATAAGCGAAGTGGATGGGGCTAGAGGTAAAATTTGCATGTAAATGTAGGATCGGAGAGCTGGGCTACCTCGACGACGACGAAGCTGTGGAGGTGGCCATTGCATTGTGAGAGATTAGCATGTCAATGTAAGAAAAACGAACAACACGAAAACCACTGCCACATCGAGGAAAACAAGCAACGGTGGCTGTGTTAGTGAGACATTTAGCCTGTTAATGTAAAGACATTTAACCTGGTAGAATAGCATGTCAATATAAGAAAAAAACGAGAGCCACCACCACATCGAGGAAAACGAGCAACGGTGGCTGTTAGTGAGACATTTAGCCAGTTAATGTAAAGACATTTAACCTGGTAATGTAACTCAGAGTCGAAAATAACTGCTAACATCGGCAGGTAGGATGGCAACATCACTGCCAGTTATGACTTAAACTGGTTAATAACGTCCTTCCAATGATTGCTCAGTTTGTACCCATCTTCTCGGTTGAAATTGTGTCTGTGTTTATATATCTGGATGGCTTCACGAACGAATCTTTGCTGATAGCCAGTGGGTTTACAGAGTACCTTCATCTTGGAAAAATCAATTGTGTGTGTGCTCACAGCATTAAAACAATGATCAGCCACGGCCAAGGTATTGGTCCTACTGTGTTTCAGAGCTGCCTTATGTTCACGAACACGGTCCGAGACATGTCTCTTAGTTTCCCCAATGCAACTACTGCCGCAGACACAGCTTAGTTTGTAGACACCGGGGTATTGCATGTCAGGGATCACATCCTTCACAGATGGGATCAGATCACAAATTTTATGTACTGTGTTAAATCGAACCTGGATCTTGTATTTGCTCATGATTTTTTAAATATTTTGGGAACCCCTGCTATGTATGGCAAGGTGATGGTTTTGAATGGGTCCTCAGATGGTTCTTTCCCAACAGTTGGGGTGATAGCTTTGCGGATTGTGTAGTCTGAATATCCATTCATCTTGAGGGCTTTGTGTACGTGCTCCAGTTCACTGGCTAGGTGGTGATGGTCAGAAATACAGCGAGCTCTTTGGTGTAGAGTTTTGATGAGAGAATTCTTCTGGGATGGATGGTGTTGGGAGTCAAGTTTTAGGTAGGCATCCGTATGGGTGGCGTTCCTGTAGACAGTGTACCATTGAGCCATCTGGTCTCTTTTCGATTAAAAGATCCAAGAATGGTAACTTGCCATCCTTTTCCAACTTCATGGTGAATTTGAAGGCTGGGTGTATGGAATTGATGTGGTTGAAGAATTGGCCCAGAGCTGGTATGCCATGTGGCCAGATGATGAACGTGTCATCTACGTATCTCTTCCACAAGGAAGGACATAAGATGCATGGACGGCATCTGTCTCAAAAATTTCCGCTGTGAGCACACACAAAATAGATTTTTCCAAGACGAAGGTACTCTGCAAACCCACTGGCTATCAGCAAAGATTCGTTCATGAAGCCATCCAGATATATAAACACAGACAATTTCAACCGAGAAGATGGGTACAAACTGAGCAATCATTGGAAGCACGTTATTAACCAGTTTAAGTCATAACTGGCTGTGATGTTTCCATCCTACCTGCCGATGTTAGCAGTTATTTTCGACTCTCTGAGTTACATAACCAGGTTAAATGTCTTTACATTAACAGGCTAAATGTCTCACTAACACAGCCCACCGTTGCTCGTTTTCCTCGATGTGGCAGTGGTTTTCATGTTGTTCGTTTTCTTACATTGACATGCTAATCTCTCCCAATACAATGGCCACTTCCACAGCTTCGTTGTCGCGGAGGTAGCCCAGCTCTCCGATCTTACATTTACATGCAAATTTTATCTCTAGCCCCACCCACTTCGCTTATGACCCATGGGTTACACCCATCTCAAACCTTTATAACATCCTGTCTCAGCAGCTCTCCCGCTATATTTTTTCCTGCCTCAGCAGCTCTCCCGCTATATTTTTCACCTGATGACGATTGCTTGTGTTGTGATCGAAACGTCGTATGTTTTTATTCTATCTATGTGGCTTTACCGAAAGACCCAACGAATATGAATTCCTGCAGTCACGAAAGCTTTAAGTCAAGCTAAATAACATAATTTACATCACTTTCTCAATCCATTGCTAGACTAAAACCTCGTTATGTTGTCAGTAATGGGGGTTGTTTGATCGTACTTCACTACACTGGTCAGTACTGGTTTGTGATGAGTATGGCCAGGACCAGTTGATATATCACTCAGCATTGATGTTAGCCTTGGGCGGGAATTAGACTCTGGTTGTCGGGTTTGTATCACAATCCATGAACCACTGCACTACCATTCAACCACCAGTTTAAAGGTATGCTATCCTAAATACATTTGAATGTGGTTATATACAGTGATACCTCGGTTCACGAACTTAATTCGTGAACTGACTCTGGTCGCGAACCGAATTGGTCGTGAACCGAGGCACATTTTCCCATAGGGTTCAATGTAAATCCGGTTAATCCGTTCTGACCTGGTTTTTTGGTTTTTGAAGCACAAAAATATGAAACAAATTACAATACACATTAGTACTGTACAGTATAGTAATGTATAAAGAGAGAACACTAACCTTGCTTGAGATGACTTCAGTAAGCACTCAAACGGGTGAACTGTACAATACAGTAAGTACAGTATTGTACAGCACAGTACTGTATGTGCTAAAAAGCACACCAAAAAGCAAAAAGTCACTGAAAGTGTCTTCACAGTACCCACAGTACTTCTTTCTGTGTCTCTTCTTCTCTCCACGATCTTCCTACAGGAAGTCACGACCATGTGACAGCCTGGAAATAGCATTAAAATGGCCGCGGCTCCTGTTCGTGAACCGAAGCGGAGTTCGTGAACCGGAGCATATTTTTTATGAACTTTTCTGTTCGTGAACCGAGTTGTTCGTGAACAGAGGCGTTCGTGAACCGAGGTATCACTGTACACATGTATTTCCTATACCACTACCACTATATGGCTTCCAGTATCCCACAGCAAATATAAAGTCACCCTTATATTAAATTTTCTCGAAGGTGCTCGGTAAGTTTGTGGCCTAATACAGAAGGCATTGACTGACCTTGATGAAAACACATTTTCTCTGTTACCTCTTTGAAGCACTTGGGCCAATTATGTTCCAAAGCTTTGATCACAGGCCGGGAATATTTTTTATCGTGCACCTCAAACGACCACGTTGCGGCAGAAATCATTCTGTTGCTCGAAAAAAACTACTTCCTTTTTAAGTGAATCCTTTACCCGTGGAAGCCTGTGCAAGTAGGGCATGATGACTGGTCGCTGTGGATTTTGCTCCACGTGTTTGTGTGTTTTTTTTCTATGTTTCACTTGACCGAATTGACGCTTTTCAGCACATTTTAATTATTGCTATGACATTTGGTAATACTGTTTGTTTACACTCAACTGCAGTACTGTGCTTCGATATGGACATGCATCTTTACAGAAGCAGTAGCTCGAGCAATAAACTTTTAATATTGGCCCAAGTTACACAATCCATTCGTACAAACCAATACTGTACTTTTGTTCTTTAGTTGCCAATTGTTGACAGAAGCTGTAATAATTTGTATTACTTATGAAAATGTCATCTTTCGATTTAAAGCTTTCGTGACTGCAGGGATTCATCTTCTTGGTTCTTTCGGTAAAGTCACGTAGAAGGGAAATAATAAAATAATAAAAATAAAACATAATAAAATAATTCTCACGACGTTTCAGCCACAACACAAGCAGCCGTCCTCAGGTGAAGAACAGGTCTGTCGGTAAGACAGCGTCTGAATGAAACACCCCAGGCTTGGAGCGTATATTTAAGCTGGGTTGGAGGGAGAAGAGCGCCTTGACAAAATAATTTGCATATGAAGAGGACATTAACATATATGGGAAATGCAGATATGGGATTAGTCACTACTTGTGAAATGCGTAGGAGGTGGGCGGGGGGTTTCAAAGTCATTATGCCCGTGCATTATGCAGGGTTTGCAGGATTAGCAGCATCAAAGGGAGGAGATAGGGGTGGCATTAATAAAGGGAAGGAATGTTAATAGTATGTAGCTGCAGTAACTAAACAACCACGTAAAAAACTAAAGTATAAACTACATAGTATCATCAGTATACTAAATATACTCTCCAATAAGCTGAGCTACTAACAGTAAGTAATACATTACAATTCTATGTCGCAAAAAATATAATATGCTACCAGCTAAACTTTTTTCTCTTACATCACATGGGTCTACCCCGTACTATATACTGCCATAGACAAACCCAACATTAAATTATATACTGTATTACTATACACCACCCTATACCTTCGACTATACATTGTAATATTGCACTATGTATTATTCTACCCACCCTATTATTTCCCTTCTACGTGACTTTACCGAAAGAACCAAGAAGAAAAATGTCATCTAGCAAAAGTGGACTTTCGTCACCCGACCATATTAAAGTCATAATCAGAATTTTATTTATCCTGGAGGAATCCAAATTATAAGTGGCAGCAGAGTAACATCAATCGGTAAATTAATGTTCTTTTCATACTTTCATATGCAAAATAGTGTTACATAACATAAATATTCCTCTCTTACCGAACACTGCACGGTGCTCCTTTGTACATTAAACATAGCAGTAGCAAAGTGTTCGCCGAATGTCTGTTCTTCAAATTATTATATTGATCTTGTCATCTGAGCCAGAACAAGCCAAATTGAGTTAAAACCCCCGTATTAGTCATGACTGTAAAGTAATTGACCAGGCTGACCCCATGAACTTGCTATCTTTTAAGACGATTTAGCCTCAAGTGGCTGTAGAGCTGGCTCAGTGCTTTGAAAATACATTATCTTGAGCCAAGACGTGTAACCTTTTCCATATCGACTAGCCTGAAATAACTACAATCTCCTGTGGTTCTTGTGAACATTTTGGTGTCTCTGGGAGGAGATAACAGGCTGGGTATGCCTATCCAGAATAATTAAATAAATACTAATGCAGGGATGTTGTTAGCTTTATTTACTAATGCTAAATCACAATTTAGAAAATGTTTAACTCGTAATTTGAAGATGATTATAAATTCTTCACTCCGTTCAGTAGTCCAGTCAGCCAGTACATGACAAATACAATGAGCAGCACTTTTGAGGATATCAACAGAAGTATTGTTGAGTTTCGTTAGATCCAAGATGTACTAACAAAAACATCTCAAGATTTGATAGACTTGTCATTTGTTATCCACAATACTTTGTGCCATGAAGCTGTGTTCCATTCCCAGACATGGCCAACATCAGTGCTGCATGATATGTAAAGTGGTCTTGGCTCCCCCCTTTACCAACCACGACTGACCAGTGCAGTGACATATGGTCTGCAACCAGCAGTAGATTGGCAAAGGGTTAAACAATGTATTATGCACATTGGTGGTTTTATACAGTCTTGTTTTGCACTGATGGGCCCCGCAGTTTAGATGGATGACACCTATTACACCGGGCAACATGGCCACATTTGTTTTTACAGACTTGACTGTGGATGGAACTCAGAAGGTCAAGACCAATCCAGAGTTTCCCTGCTTCAACACATGCTGTTCTGAAACATTTGTCTGGAAGACTCATAAGATGTGAAAGTTAAACATTATATGTAGAGACTAACTTCCTTTTTAACATTGTTCTGATTTAAACAGGTGAAGTTGCTTCTGGATCCTGTTGCAGTGAAAAAATGTATGGACAAATTTTGCCTCAAGCCTCTTGTTTAAAGTTGCTCCATTTATTACGCGCTTTTATTTAACTCACTGTCTATTGTTGTCGTATCCTCAAATCTTGTAACTCAATTTTACCCACTTCCCAATGTGGTATCGACTGCAAACTTGGTATACTTATATCACACTGATGACAATACTATATTCTATCATAACATTTTTTAACATTCTTTTTTATGTTATGTTTCGGCTTGGGTCTAATTGTCCACGCTCAACTGACGTTGGCTGTAAATCACCACGGTCCCTTACGTTATGGCAAGCCTCGGGGCCACTTCCTGGAGTCGTGGAGTTCTACCATTACTGTACTCGTACAGTACATTTCATTAAAGCGTGTTTAAAAATAAGTATTTTTAAATATTACTTATATGGCATCCAGACAGGTGCTAGTTGTTTTATGTAAAATTCTCTTGCCGTAGATATTACAACTTTGGTTTAGCTGTTTTTATTTGTCAATTCTTTCTATGATATTGACAGAGTTAGGGGCCATCCATTTAGTACGAACGCAAAAATCTGTCAACTTGACCCCCCCCCTCCCTGTCCGCACTCATTCTACCCCCCCACCCCCCACCTGCGTACGTACGCTTGACGCACCCCCCGAATCCTATAGAACGGCCGATATGTAATCCACGCCGAAACGATTAAGGATGAATAATATTAACGTGTTTAAGTAAACAGATAGTCCACCGCCGGACTATGTAATTAATTTGAAGGCCAATTTAGACGAATTATTATCGAGGCTTCACCCCCCATCCCCCATTTCCTATGCGTACGTACATTGTCAGTAGACCCCCCATACGCAAGCGTACGCATTTGGGTTAACCCCCCTCCATGCGTACGTACGAAATAGATGGCCCCTTTCCACGAGTTTAGCTTACAATTTTAACTTCCTATATTACCTCTCTTGTTTCTTGTGCCATTCTTCGTTCCATCAAATTCATGAATATTTCATTGTTCAAACTTCAAATTTTGCCAACAAATTTCCAAAACTGATTGTTCTATCATTTTGTCATTTTAATAGTGCTTGGATTTTTTATTAGCATTCAAAATTTGTTAAAGTAGAATTTAGACATGAATTTGAAACTGATGCATTTCCAAATATTCGTAATATGGCATTTAGAAGATTACATTGGAATCATCTATACTGGCTGTTCACACGCAGCTGCGAAGTGCAGAATAGTGGGCCGAATGAATAATTTATCAGTGCAAATTCTGATCAACTTTCCCTTTGGGTTGTATTATACTTTTACTTGCAAGATAATTTCTGGTTTCCAAGAAAGAAAAGGTATAAATGTCTCCACACTCCGACTCTGAACAGAAGTTATGACTTTTTTTCCCTGGTTGCATGTGTTGAATCCCATACGGAAACATTCTACCACACTCACAAATCTCAATGACACAGAATAAAACATGGGCAGTGAAGGCAGGTCTATCTATACACAACTCGCATTCGTCGAAGCCAAAGATAATTTACATCAGCTGGGGGAAATGTGTGCAGCCTAAGACAAAACACAAAATAAATCACGCAAAGTGAAAATAATTTAAAGCCACGTCGCATCTTGGGAAAACACAAAAATCTTCAATATCACGAAAACCGACTAGAGTGCACATACGGTGTGCATAGTCAATACGCATATATGACAATTTGATAAATATTCAGGATATGCGTGTGTTTGTTAAGTTTTAGGTTTATTGATCTGTCTACAATGGATCATTGGCTGGCGGCCTTGCATGTAATCCAGCACTGGAATCGATGGTTGGTGGATCACAGAATTGTGTAACTCCCGTGGGATTTTAGGTGCCATACCCTGGCTGTTATATCTGTAAAGATAGCGCGTTGCTCCTTGCACACGTGGGTATTTTCCAGGTGCTCTGTTTTCCTCTCCCACCTCTAAACACTAATTTGCCGATAACACATTAATATAGAGGACTGCAGAGCTTGGGCAATTGTTGGTAGTGGCTCACCGCCTGGCTGCTGCTGCCTTCCTGCTTGCTTATGGTTCCTGCTCGCATTTCTTGGTTGTTCTTGCTCTTTAAGAGTGACTGAATACTGTGCAAATTATAAGTTGACAATATAAAAAAAAGTTATCACTGGTGAAGTCTTCTGAATCACATTTTTTTTTCAAATATATTGTTGCTGGTTGAAACATCCTCAATTGTGTGACGTACGATACATGTGGAATGACTCTTGGACAACTTCTTGTCTTCGTTATCTATTTATTAAGGCACGTCACGCAGATAACGTGGTCTCATATCCTACAGATACACGTGCTAGAATTAACATATAGATACTTGGGCTAGGATAACAGATACTTGGGCTAGGATAACACAATCTTGATTTGAAGCTTTCTTGACCGCAGGAATCCATACTCTTTGGTTCTTTCGGTAAAGTCACGTAGGTAAAAAAATAATAGATTACAACGTTTCGATCGCAACACAAGCAATCGGCATCAGGTGGGACAACCACAGCAAGCAAAAACTGCTGAAGTAGGCGAGAGATCTGCCGTAGCACGAGGTTATATAGGCTTCGGCAGTAGGGGGGAAGTGAGAAGGGGGGAAAGGAGGCAGGGCACCGCAGCAGCACCTGGGTTACTGGAGTAAAGTGGACCACCGCGGCAGCACTAGAGAGATCGGTTGCAGGGGGGAAAGAGAAGGGGGGGGGGGGCGGAAAGTGGACCCCGCTGCAGCACCCGGGTCACTGGAGTAAAGTGGACCTCCGGGGCAGCACTGGAGAGATCAGCTGCAGGGGGGGGGGGGGGAGAGAGAAGGGGGGGATGGGCAGAAAGTAGGATAACACACTCGGCTAGGACAGCACCCAAGTAGCGATGACGCGAAGAGAGCGACGACGTAGAGACGGCGACAGCCCAAAGACAACGGCAGCGTGGAGAAAGTCCATCCCGATCCCACGGCAGCCCCGAGCTCCCTTGCCCACCGCCTTATATACCCCCCCCCCCCCGTGTGGCCTCGCTCCGCCCCCGGCCACGCCCCCTTCTCGAACTGCCTCAGCAAATCCCGAACTTCTCAGATGGATCCCTTCCTGTAATTATCACTCGTGACCACTTGGCCACGCACTGTCCCTGTACCCGCACTGTCTCCACACACGCACTGTCTCTCTCTTCGCACTGTCCCTAAACATGCAACAATATTTTTGCTCTGTAACATTGTACATGTTTTTCAGATATATTTTTAGCATGGCCTATGCTCCTGATGTAAGATGGCTGTTGAATGTACCTATAGTACGGTATTAGTTCAGTCCAAGCTCTCTCTTTGATGTATATTCTATACGTAGTTACGTACACAATCAGGTATGGTTTTCTTTGCACCTACCAGACAGTTCTTCCCGCTTACGTTTACTTTGCGTCATACCAGAGGTGTGGACTCGAGTCATGTGACTTGGACTCGAGTCAGACTCGAGTCATGAATTTGATGACTTGCGACTCGACTTGGACTTGCATAACAATGACTTTGTCCCACCTCTGCGTCATACTAATACGAGCTTTCCATGAGGGTATTCACATTATGCATGCATGGTTTAACGCCTTATTAATGTGTCCACACATACAATATTATAGTCTAGTCAAAGTTTATTCTCAGGACGGAGCAGTGCTTACGTGACCTTAGCAGCCTTCAGCCAGCGGTGAGAAATCCACATTACGATGGCAGGAACAATAAAGTCAATTACTTAAGTTCTACAAAGTTGTACTTTTTTTCAATCCTGACTGAATATGGGGCTGAAGATGTTTAACGTGTGCATGAAAGTGGTCAACAAACGTGCGTGGAAACGTCGAATGATTTAATTGCGCGAACACATTCCTTAACACGTAATGCAAGCCTTTTTTTGTTTGTTGATTTTCAAACTATTTGCAAGCTTGTTCACACCTCCCCACCCCACAGAATTGCAAGGTAACGCTCCGTTCTTAAACCATCGGTCGAGTTTTAACACAAACTCAGACGTCAAACTCGATCACCTAACTTAACGAAGATTTCCATTTTTGTGCGGAGACCTCTGAGTGAGCTGCAATGTTATTATTAAAGGAATAATGTATTTGTCGTGTAATAATGTCTTGATGCCTTTTCAATCGTCTTACAAGGGAGATTTTCTTTCTTTATCAACTTGTCTCATGCAAACATTCAAATAATTGACTCACCCAGCAGGTATTAAAGTGTTCACGTTGCCTACTCTTGCTTTCATTGGTATGCAGTATGAATAGAAACTTTCACATTTGGATTTCCTCAAGGGGTTCCCGGGTATCAAATGCATATTGCAGGAAGACACATCACTCACCAGCCGTGTTATTATGTAGATGTAAAGGATGGCTCGTATTCAATTTTCAATGAGCTCGGTGCATCGATTTCTCCAGTACATTACCATTCCGGTTTAATACGCATTAACATGTAATAGGTTGAATTTGACTGTGATTGCTGATGGTGCCTTCATTGTTGGCGTTGTCAGTGAGGGCTTGCTGTGATTGCATGATCACCTTCCGCTACAGTGACTAAATTATGGAATTAGTGAATGTTAGAGCACTGAGCAGCGCATGTGTTCATGGTGAACGGTAGTGAACAGGACAGCGCCGAGTGCAAGGCCGCGTGTGTTCATGGTGAACAATATGATTGCGGATGCTGGAGGCTCCCATCTTGAAAATGTTTTGACATAATTTTAAACTCCCATATAATATCAATTTATATGTGTATTCTTTTCGAAATTACACGTGACGAAAAGTACAGCTTATTCTGAAGACCCTGTAATAAATACAGGTCAAGTGCAGGTTTCGATAAATTGATTTCAGGCGATTGTTGATTTGATTTCTCCTGGGGTTCCACAAGGCTGCCAACTTGATGTCTGTCCTCCGATTGTGTCGTGATTCAGAAGCATAATACAGTACACCATCACCTTTCAGTGGTGTCGATTACATACATGTCCCTCAAAGACCTAAGTGAACAACCATTCCGTTGTTTATCCCAGATGCCTTCACAACTAGCAATATGAACAGGAAACCAGTCTCATATTCAAGTCAGTGTCTCCTTGCTCAATTCAGCATTGATTGCTGCTCATCTCCTGTCGGGAGATGCACAGATTTACCACTTTTCATAAGACATTTATTTACCTGACATAAATTTTGTGAAATGAACAGAAACTTCTGGTCATAGTAATTCGCGTGTAGAATGGCCAAGCTGCACGTTCTTCTTGCATTGTACCAGACACACAGCAAGCAATGCTACATGGCTTAACGAGAGTAAAATGAAGCCATTTTGCAGTATATCGTTTTCAGACTTCAATGCAAGGGGCATGTTTCACATATGTAGAGCTACGTTTTCGAAATAACCCTGCTCAAAAGCGGATTGGTGGTGCTTATTTTGTATGGTAAGGAGTCAGTTTCTCCACAGGACATCTGCTGTACACTTCCCACCAAAACGGTATTTATTTTATTGATGCCAGAATGATGATTGACTAAGTTCATCTGCAACTTTGATTCAGATTAAATATACTGTATTCCTCATTTGCTAGTGTCACCAGGTTGAATGATTGATTATAAAATTAGTTGACTTGATTGTATGTTTTAAACTTCTTCAGAGAGTGCATTTGTAATATGAGAATATATCCGGCTCACTGACGTATCACACCTTGATTTGAAGCTTTCGTGACTGCATGGATTCATACTCTTAGTTCTTTCGGTAAAGTCACGTAGGTAAAAAATGAAATTAATAAAAAAAATCACGACGTTTCGGAGGCAACACAAGTCTCCATCAGGTGGGACCATCACAGCCAGATTTGCTGCATCAAGTGAAGCAGGGATTCAAGATGCAAGCCCTTAAATACAAGTTAAGGGAGGAGGAGAGGGGGGGAGCTTATCAGAATGTGGTAGCCAATGAATGGAACGTATCGGGAGCGGGGGGGGCTAAAAGAAGGCACGAAGTGCTACGTAGGCGTCGGCGACGTGGACGTGTTTGTGCACAAGTAACTATTGTTGCACATGCTAACGTATTGGACGAGTAGGGGGGGGGGCTAAAAGAGAGTACGGGGTGCAAGTGTACGTGGACATGTATATGTACAAGCACCTGTTGATACACATGATAGAAAATAACGAAAATGCCCATGTTTATACCAGTGTTGGCTGACAATAAAGAGAGTACTGTTAAACACTGGGGATGTTAACACTCGGTAAAGTAAAATAGTCTATAAACTGAGTTGCAGCTGTGGTGACTGTTACATTGGGGAAACGAAACGTCATGTCTCTGATCGTGTCCGCGAGCACAAGTCGGATTTGAAACACGGCAAAATTGAGTCTTCCGCCGTTGCCGATCATTGCTACAACGCGGTGGGCTCTCATGATATTGTTTTTTTCCGAGACTAAGGTGCTCTGCAAACCCTCTGGCTACCATCAAAGGTTTGTACACGAAGCCATTCAGATATACAAACACCGACATAATTTCAACCGTGATGATGGGTACAAACTTAGTAATCATTGGAAAGATGTTATTAACCATGTAAAAAATATTTAACTACACATTTTTGGACCATCTTATCTGACAGGCACTATTTTACTTTACCGAGTGTTAACATCCCCAGTGTTTAACAGTACTCTCTTTATTGTCAGCCAACACTGGTATAAACATGGACATTTTCGTTCTTTTCTATCATGTGTATCAACAGGTGCTTGCACATGTACATGTCCACGTACACTTGCACCCCGTACTCTCTTTTAGCCCCCCCCCTCGTCCAATACGTTAGCATGTGCAACAATAGTTACTTGCGCACAAACACGTCCACGTCGCCGACGCCTACATAGCACTTCGTGCCTTCGAAACGTCGTGATTTTTTATTTTTTATTTCATTTTTATTAATTTTAATTTCATTTTTTACTTACGTGACTTTACCGAAAGAACTAAGAGTATGTATCACACCTTGTCATGGTGATTGGCTCTGCTGGTCCTGGTTTACAGCCAATGGGGGGGAAGCCTGGGGGCATGGCCCTGACGTGATGGAAGGGTGACAGCTATGGAGATTGGTTCTGCTGGCTTTGGCCTCAGCCAATGGGGAGATGAGTCAGGGGCATGGTCCCGGGAGTTGACGAGGGAGCCTGGAAGATTTGATGCAGGCTAACGAGGATTGGCTGAAGCGTACCACGTGACCCGGGGATTAAATAGGGGTAGAGAGGAATGACACGTGGTCAGAACGGGAACCAATGGAGGAAGGAGCCACGCGAGAGCGGGGCTTCGAGTTGCCACGTGGCAGTGCGTCTCTCTCGGTCTATCTGTCCCTTCACGTTGTCTACCAGCAGCGTGAAGTAGATGTAACCCAAAGTGAATAAAAGACGGATTCCAGAAGTCGTCTCAAAGAGTGTTATTACACATTGACATCTGAGGTCCAAAATTAGTGAACATGAGCAAATCAAGAATACAAGAAATGTCAGAAAACAGTACAGGACATTATGCAACATTGTGTACCAATAATTTCACAGAACTGTTGTCAAAACAACATGTTATTTAAGGTTATAACAGGACCCTGCGGGGTGGGCTGGTAGGAATAATACTAATACCGGTACAGGGATATCGATCGCACGCACGCACATACGCGCACACACGCACATACACGTACACACGCACGCACACACACGCACACACACCGCACGCACACACACACGTACACACACATGCACGCACGCACACAGTCACACATAAACACACACGCACACACAGACACGCGCACACGCACGCACGCAAACACACACGCACACACGCACACACACACACACGCATACACACGCACATACACACACGCACACACACACACACGCACCTCTCACCTGCAAGGCAGCGGTCGCTGCTTCTCCTCCCACATCTCTCGTCGCGGCAGCTGTAACGATGGTGCAAGTTTGTTTTTATCATCAATTCCTCCTCCACCCCTCCCCGCCACTGTTCACCCACCAGAATAAATGAGTTCGCCCATAGTCAGTCGATCAAAAAGTTTCGCCGTGAGGCGCCGGAAGCGACGGCCATCTTGTTTAATTCACAGATCGCAGGGGGAGCGGGCGGCCATCTTGTCGGACAGGGTCATGCCAAGTGTTTGCAGTAGGGGGCGATGTTGATACACGGACGGACGGACGATATAATCTATTGGTGGTCTGGTCCACTTCGTTCCTACCAGTATAACATTCTCATAGTCTTAAAGAGAGTAGTTATGAAACAATGTGACCTTAGGTGTGGATGTTGTGATATCTCTTTTCGGGCCTGCATTTATGTTATGGCTTTTCTCATCATTTACAGATTTGATTTGCCAAACCTCTAAGCAGAATCTATATTCTGCATCTGCCAAACATAAAACTTTACTGATAACTATTAGGAACAACTGGCAGTATATACTTTACTGAATGAGTCTACATGCAATTATAGTAACGATGGACATACAGATTGTGTTGAGTAGGATCAAGAGGTTAGGTACCTTTGGATAACTGAGTCGTTATCTTGAGGGTAGTAACATTTACCTGAAATCATTATCTACATTTCTTAGGTTGTTTTGGATGTCCTGTAATCAACTAAGCAATATTTGTTTTGACTCGCCTTCAATGTAGGTCTGCTTGTGTGAGAGTAAATGTGTTTTTCTAATTACATTGGATTGATTCCCATTACGTGTTAATGTCACCTTAATCTAGCTTGCATGCAATTTATTCTGTATATTTTATCGTGAATAATGGAAGCTAGCTTCATGATTGGTTTAAACGTGTCATATGCCAAATACTTAAAATAAAAGATTATACTCTATATATAATGCAATGATTTAAAAACATTTATTATTGTGATTCATATGCTGTTAAAAAGGCAATATGTGCTAATATTTGACGAAAAATTCTACATTTTACCGTTTTCAGCAGATGTGGAGGTTTTACTGCCAAATATCTGTCAATACAACAAATTAACTGAATATATGAAACAGGCCAAATACATTTTGGAATGGTGTATTCATCCCTGACCTTTGTCATGTCATTTAAATATTTTGTGAAAACAATTACGTAATTTTAAGCTGCAGACATCTTATTGTAATAGAGCCTCCATTTTTTTATTTAGTAGATAAATGTATGTTGCAGTTATAATTGCAATCATTAAAATTAGCCATTGTCTCTCCACTGCTGGGTGAAAGCATCCCCATGCCATCGCCATCCCTCATTATTCCACGATGCCACAATCCATCTCACGCCTGCACATTGACTGATCTAATTGCCATCCTCCTTGGCGAGGTCTAATTTGGCGAGGTCTCTAATTTGACTGCAAAGGAGGTCCCATGATGTAGCTGCTCAACCCGAGCTCTCATTACTCTGATAGTGATTGTCTTTGTGCTGTACGCCTTTTGGCGTCCTCTGGTCTAACACCGTTTTGACACTAGGCTCAAAAGAAAGATGTCTCTGATGTGGACCAATCAGTTTCAAAGACAATACATACATTATCAGAGTGTTTTTTTGTTTGCATTCTGACCACAAGTATTGTGGTTAATGCAGACATGATTCCTTGTAAAAGGTTCAGTTTGGTGTTTTAACATCTTAACACCTGTTTTGTTGCCAGAAAAAAGGGGAAAACCTATTCTCATATTTTGGTACTGGCAAAGGAGGTCCCATGATGTTCACCACTATATATTCAGCAGTTTTGTCCATCATCCATCCTACATTCTAGCGATGTGTCTTGTGTAAGCTCACTTTTTATCCTTAACAAAACATGAAACTTGAATGTCTCCGATTTGCATACATCTCTCAGGTTTGGTTTTGTACTTTTTGGGACTTTGTTCCAGTTTCTTTATCTAAATGTCCAGGTCTCTGATATAAATCATAACTGGAAATATGCCCTGACCAAAAACTTGCTCCTTCATGCTGCTTTTTTATGAACAAATTCAGATTAAAACAATTCATTCCATCCTTTTCTTGTTAATCTTTTTGTTAAAAAAATTGTATCCTGATTTTTGCTATGTTCTAGTTGTATTTCTCCAACAATTCCTTAAAATATGAGCAAGCTTCTATGTAACTTTTGCTGTGCTGATATTTATTGGTTCTTACAATTGTAATAAAAGACTCCGTCAGGCACTGCTGGTCTCCGCTTGTCTTTTATTCAGGTTCTTCTCCGCACCCCGCTGGTCTCCTCCACGGACCAGCGTTGTGTTGCGCGCCCCGCGCACGCTCCCTCTCGCGTGCCACGCACGCTCCTCCGTTAGCTCCTCTACTCCCGCACTCAGCACACCGCTGGCCGACGGCGTGTTGAGGTCCTTCGGCCACGTGGCCGATGGCGCGGATCTCTCTCTCACCACCCAACGTGGCTCAGACTCTTAACTTCCCCGACTGCCCCGATCTCTTCCAGGCTCCCACTTATATCCATTCCCCCCACGTGACCCTGACTCCTCCCCTTCCGGATCGTCAGATCCGGCCTTCCCATACTACCCCGCTGGCTCCGCCCCCATTCACCTCGCCTCCCATTGGAGCCGAGGTGAACGGTGGCCCCTCCCACACACCCCGCAGACCAGGCTCCGCTCCCCAATACCCCGGGCCGTGTGATTAGACCAGAGCCCAGCAACAACCCCATTTATGCTCGCATTACACAATTATGAATAATGTATATACTGTACTTGTGATGGGAGGCTATTGGGTCTGTAATTCTTCAAATCAGGTTTGTCTGAGTTTTTAACAGAACGACGACATTCACATATTGTTTCTACATTTCTTTTTACTTTGTAGTCAACCTCTAAGTATTCATGATTTATTACACTACTCATAATTTATATCGGTGGCACCCTGTTCATAATAAAATTTCTCAGGCATCCTTGACAGTCTGTTTTTTTTGTATTACGGTGTTAACATTTGCATGCTGGATCACGACACCAGCACACCACAACGTAGAGCTAACAATGTGTCCGGGTGAAGAGACCTTTATAACATTTCAACTTTAAAATATACAAAACTATCGACAGTACAATCCAACAACAACCGCCATTCGCCACTAAGTGGCGGTGACGTCACCACGGCGTTTGTGCCAGGCTATGTGCACTAAGTGCACATGAAGTGTTGAACGCCCGCTAGCAGGTCAAGGGACAGACCCAGGTGTCATGGGTTGACTGACTGAGATAACTGGCTGATGCACTGTGCCCCCTACTGTGCTAACTTGCTGTGTTTTAGTCGCTTGGCACTCCGCTCATTGTTGTGAGCGTCGCTCCCTCATTCCGTTTCCATAGTAGCTCGTGATTATGATTATCAGCAACGATTGACATAAAATTGCCCTAGACAATGGGTTTCTGATCTCAATCACACCAAATCACAAATCCCTAAAGCGTGATGAATCAATAATGCTAACAATTACCCAGCGGCGCCCGTGCCTTGCCATCGGCACCATGAAAGGTGTTGCAGTCCTGGCTGGTGATCTAGCCAAGGACCTATTGCCAGAGGAACCACAAGGCCTAAAAGTAAACACTCGGAGACACCAATAAACATCCTACACACCGCAGATTAATGTTGAATATTTCCCTAGCTGTCCCCTATTAAAAGCTCCCAGACCCCTTTTGAAGCCAAAAATACAAGATTGTGTTTGAAAACAGTCGAGAAATAAACACTATTTAAATGTCACCACTGTAAACACTCATACAATACCATTTCCCGAAGCGTCGCCTTCTATATATTTTTCCTTTTAAGGCAGCGCCATTAAAGATAAATTGAGCTCAGCTATAAATCTAACATATATTGTTTTTAAAGTGACACTTTAAATGTTCATCTGACGTTTGTAGCAGAACATAAATTCTGTCTAAAACGAATGATTGTTTGTTGGTTTCCCTTGCCTGTTTGTGTAATAAGATTAAGACAAAAATTATTATGTATTGTTGTGCACTCGAAATGAAGGACGTGGGCAGGTGCTCCAAATCGAGGGCAAACACATATTGTGGCAAATCTGTAAAATGCAACACGTGTGTCACACACAGCAATCCTCAACCGAGTCCCCATTAACCACGTGACTGGTGTACAAGTCCGGTTAATCAATAACAGTTTATCGTAAACCCAATTCTACTACTGATAAATCATCTTCGTCTTTGACAAAAACCTTTGCACTTCACTATTCAAATATTACTTTAATCCTAAGCTGTATGTCTATCTATACCATCCACTTATAGCGGTACACACATTATCTGTACTGTATGTGTACAGTATACATACTGTACTTGTCACCATTGTACAACTTACTACTGTACATGTATTATATACTCGATAGCATTGCAAGTAGTCATACTCTGCGTGCATGTGCATGGTTATAGAATAAACAGTATTAGGGTTGGAGAATTACAAGTATTAACTACAGTATGTCATCCTTTACAGTGCACAGTGCTAAAACTCCTCCTATTGTATATATCACAAACTAACAATTCAAAGCCAAGTTTGAAGTCTAGAACAAGTCTAGAACATTTCTATAACGATCAAAAACAACTTTTGGGTCCTTTACCTGTAAAATGCAACAGCACTTGTGTCACACACAGCAATCCTCAACCTAGTCGCCATGAACCACGTGACTGGTGTACAAGTCCAGTTAATAACCCGGCCAGCCACCCACAGGCCCAACTCTATTATCACATGCTGGTGTACACACGTACATTGATATACTGCACAGCACATACGGACTTTCACAAAACCACACTTTACTCCCTTGCTGCACGAGGAAATATTTAAAAGTGTAGTCCATTCCTAATGTGCCACACTAGGAACAGTGGGAGGTGAGAATATTCACAAGCAACGTCCAGTATATTTCGGCATGCATAGTGTGGGTCAAATTTTTCATTAAATTATCATATATGGATTCTATACAATGTGTGCTTTGATGTATGTTGGAGGTGGACATTAAAGCAATGTCGTCTTTGAGTTCTTTTTTCAAAGGGATGTTAGTTACTAAAGTGGGTTTTGTGTGGTATGACAGTTGGCTTTTGGTTTAACACCTAGGTTTTCGCGACCAATATCCATAATAAAGGTTTTTTGTTAGATCGTGTAAATGTGTCGTTAAACCCGCCACCACCCGACACAGCCAATTCGTAAGGTTTGTCACGTAAAACAAACACGCCAATTAGTTAGTAAACCCACAACATGTACAATTCGAGTACGACGTTTTGCTGGTAATTACAACCAGCTTCATTAGCGATAGCCAGAATTGTGAAGAAGTCCTCCTGTTTCAGTCTTAAATAGGGGGGTAAAGGTGATGTCACTTTGAGTATATCAGGTCCGAAGACCAGAGGGGGGTTAATGTAGTCATCTAAGTTACAATGGATCATGTTAATCATGTTAATCTGACAAATAGGTACAGCATAATATTGAAGTAACTAAATGGGATGTTTTGTTTACGTGACAAACCTTACTAATTGGCTGTGTCGGTGGTGGCGGGTTTAACGACACATTTATATTTACGCGATCTAAGCTAAAAACACCAGTTGACTCTTGGCCTGTGGGTGTATGGAAGTGAAGACTGTAATGGAGGATGTTCACCAGCAGTGTGAAAAAGCTGCTTCGTTTGCAGATCCTGGAAGAATTGTTACGTTCCAGAACTATGAGAGATGGCGACGGCTTGGGGAAGCCTTCATCCAGTAGTGGATTGATCATGGCTGATGATAATGATGATGGATATGCTGTGTATCTTCTAGCTTCTCTTTTGAACAATCAACTCATCTCTTGTTGAAGAGTATTTCATTGGCCTATAATTTATGTATTGGTACATAATCCTGAAGGCTGCCTTATATTATTCAGGATAAACAATACGTCAAAACAACAAGAATACAGACAGGATGATGGCATTGAAACAAAAAAAACTCAATAACGAATTGGACAATACTGTATTTCTAAGCTGCTTATTAGTAAATGTTAAAAATAGAGATTTAAAGAATATTAATGAACAATTCGAGTTAATTAACATAAACACTCATTTAAAGTTAAATTTACACTTTATACAGTTATATCTGCGAGTTCAAATTTTAGCCAATGTCCTTCAAATTTGATAAAAATGGGTACCGCTGTTTGGGAAGTTAACATTCCTAAGCCTGTTGACTTTCCACCACTAGCTCAGGACTGCGACGAGACGGAGACAATATACAATAAACCCTCGCTATGTGCCAGTGCTTGATTCACGAGCGTTTTCAAGAACATAACCTCCACGGATAGAGAGGGTTTACTATGCTTTAACATCCTAACTTGGTTTCCAAGATGCCAGTCTGTGTTGTGTAGGTCGATGAGACCTTTGACATTGTACCTGACATAATTTACAACACAAAAACCAATCTCACAATTTAACGTGAAGATCCTGGATATATATTTTTTGGTTTAAATCGCAGTATGGTACATGTGCTTGGCAAGAGCTTGACTATGTTTCAATGAAAGGAATTGCACCATTTCTTTCGTTCACTTTCATGAGGCTTTTTACTCCACCATGACAATAGTAGACAGACACCATATGCTTGTTTTGAAAATGGCAGCCCCCTGCTGGAAGTGGTGAGTGCTGTTGTATAATGCTCGGTTGACCTTTACCTTTTATCACACCACATTTGGTTTTGTTAAGTTTGACAGTGAGTAAATGGCCAATTTGAGAAGTTCATATGAAAAGGTGAAGGTCAGTCCTGCACACAGTACTCTCGCTAATGATTTCCATGCATACAATTGCAAAGGTTAATGTAGAATACAGACAACATTGATGGCTGATTTCATAAGCTGGACTGCTTTGCATTTCTCTTTGTCAAGACACGGGAATTAAAAAAAAAACAATTGTATGTAGATAAGCATGGGGTGATATTTTAATAACATTAGTATACAACTTATATGGAAAAAATGGCACAGTGGGATTAAACGACAAATGCTCATCTGGAGGGTGAAGGTGAATGAAGCGAAGAGGATAAGGGAAAAAGAGTTTAGGTTTTGGAGGAGATGACCTGAGTGCTCTGGTACAGGATGTGTCGGAAGCCCCTCTATTCCTGCCTTGAACACTGATATAGTCCTAACACGGTAGGGTTTCACAACCAAATATTAGGATTAATAATTGATGTTTGCGTCAGATCGCATAAGTTAAATGTGTGAACAAACATGCTAACTTCTTACTGATTCGTTGTGTTGGTGAGCAATCCACAAGATTTTACAATTTGTGTACAGATGTTTAGCTGTTAGTTGTAACCAGCATCATCAGGTAGTTGCCATAATGGAGAAATTTTTCTCCAGTCTTGTGCCTCCATATCATCCTTATTGTCTCGGCCTCGCTGTGTGCTGCGTTGCACCACTATCCGAGTTGTTAACCTTGCATTCAATAAACCTTCAGAGCCAGGGTGAACATCTGACTCTGACGTATTTAATGCATTTAACGAGGTAAAACTGATGGAAAAACAGCACAAAATACAGCATCTGCTAATACTTGTGTAGTGGTTTAACACGCGCCAAGGGGGGAAATTACACACACGTGCGTGTGAGGTACAGTGGGGGCACATCGGGACATGCGGCTGTTACCAGGGGCTGAAGGGTGAGTCGGAGACAGCCCGTCGAGCAATTAGGGATGCAGGGCTGTTATTGGCTGGTTGTTGTTGAGTCTGAGTGGCGCCTCCCAGTCTGGGAAAGGAGACAGGTGGCAGCGGGGGCTGGGAGCGTGGGGCGTCGGGGGGAAGCCAACTAATTAATTGGGAATTAATAAGGGCCGGAATAAATAGAAGGGAGTTTTAGAGTTGCGGGAAGTTGGAGGGGAGTCGGGCCTGGGAGTGGATGCAGATGGTCGGAGCTGAAGACAAGGAGTAACAGAAGAAGTATAGAGTAGCAGTGGAGTCAGTGGCGGCTCCTGCAAAATCTCTCAGGGGGGGCAAATGTCTGGATGATTGATAAGGTCCACCCATGCAATGAATAAATTAACAGCTTAAGCATGTAAAGGCAACTTCACTTCTTTAATATTAATGAAAAATAAAGTGACTCTTACAATACATCTTGTTTGTTTATATACTCACTATTAAAACAAACCACTCAAGTTTATTTTATTAAAGATTCCACTAGGTGGCGATAAATTATATTGTTGGATGAAACGTGCTTACGTATGATGACGTTAGCACGTATGATGACGTAAGCACGTTAGTGCATGCCCTCCCGGAAGCCATAGAGAATGCATTGCAGCGCCCCCGTTCGAAAAAAAACATCTTTGAATGTAAGTCTATGGGGCCACTCGGGGCGATTCTCAGCCGTAGTGAAATCGCCCAAAAAGAGGCGGTACTCCACAGAACGTGACATGACGCTGATTGGACTATATCCAGAGGCTGACAGTGACGGCTAGCGTGACTCTGTGGTTGAATGACATTGGTGGTCGTCGCCCAATCGCCCTAATGAAGAAACCGCCCCTGAGTGGAGTAACAGAAGAAGTATAGAGTAGCAGTGGGGTGAAGGAAGTATCGTGTAGCGGCTGGAGTGAGGCGTAGAAGCCGCGAGAGAGAGCGGCTGGAGTGAGACGGGGAGACCGCGAGAGAGCGGCGAGAGTGAGGCAGAGAGACGAGCGGAGAACGCGCTGGAGAATGTTACTCAGATGTGCTGCGTTAGTAGAAATAAAGTGACGACAGAAAAGCAAGAAGTTGTCCGTGTAAAGTACAGCACTCCACTTGCAATATCGATACAATGAATGAACACAAGGAGCATCATACTCTTTGGTTCTTTCGGTAAAGTCACAAAGTTAGAAATAAAATAAAACAAATCCTGACCATTTCGATCGCAACACAAGTGGTTGTCATCAGGCAAAGGAGTCAGCCTCTAAAGGCAAACTGTTTATAAAGGTTTGGGGATGGGCGTAGCTCAAGTGTATCAACAGCACCAGGAGCATGGGTGGTGCACGAGTGCCAATGCAGCAACAACAATGCTGATGCAGCAACAATGCCAATGCAGCAACAATGCCAATGTAGCAGCAATGCCAATGTAGCAGCAATGCCAATGTGGCAGCAATGCCAATGCAGCAACAATGCCAATGCAGTGGGCAAGAGAGCTGCCCTGGCAAGAGGTTATATAGATAAGAAAGGGGGGGGGAGCAAGGGGGGAGAGAAAGAGAGGGGGGGGTGGCGCTGCGTGAGCGCTAGGGGGAGAGAGGACGTGAAGCTGGGGGGGGGGGGGGGAATTGGGTGGGGCTGGAAGTGGGAGGCTGGGAACGCTGGGGATGTGAGGGGGGGAATTAACTCGGAAAAAATTAACCCGTAAAAACAAAGTTTTTCACTATAAATCCTTTATATGCGTGGCGGCTAGAGTCCTCTCGTCCTCTGGCTTGAGATGGCTGCCACCTATGGGTCAGATGATTGTCTGCCACCATTAAGCAATTGGTAATTAAATATTTAAAACATTTTCCCTAAACAGTGTAAAATTTTGGAAAAAAAATTTTCACGAAAAGTAATTGTCACGCACAACGAGTCTGTGTGCAAAATGTCAGCTCGATTGGATGACGGGAAGTGGGTTAAAAAACGACCAAAAGATTTGCACGGTCGTAAGCAAGCAAGCACGCAAGCAGGCAAGCAAGCAAGTGAACTTAATATAAAGGATTTTAAAATAGACTAGTACCCGGCAGATACGATGGAACAACCATAAACAGTTAAAGTTTTACCTGGTTAATAACATCCTTCCAATGATTGCTCAATTTGTATCCATCTTCTCGGTTGAAGTTATGTCTGTTTATATATCTGGATGGCTTCATGAACAAACCTTTTATAGTACAACATTACCATACATAGCAGGTGTTACCAAAATATTTTCTAAATCTTGAACATACACAAGATCCAGGTCTGATTTAATACAGTACACAATCTGTGATCTAACCCCATCTGTGAAGGGTGTCATTCCTGACATGCTATGATTACAGCAGTGCATACTGTGGTGGTGCCTGCTATGATTACAGCAGTGCATACTGTGGTGGTACCTGCTATGATGACAGCAGTGCATACTGTGGTGGTTCCTGCTTTCACTACAGCAGTGCATACTGTGGTGGTACCTGCTATGATTACAGCAGTGCATACTGACTGTGCTGGTACCTGCTATGATTACAGCAGTACACACTGACTGTGGTGGTACCTGCTATGATTACAAAAGTGCATACTGTGGTGGTACCTGCTATGACCACAGTAGTACATGCTGACTCTGTAGCAGAATATATCGACTCTATAGCACAAACTACTCCCTGACAGTGCCGTGGTGAGGCCTAGTCCCGTGCAGAGCCCCCGGCCTCGCCTAGATTGCCCAGCCGGCTGAGGCTGTGGGCTGGGCCGCTACCCCCCCCCCTCCCCCCTCGCGCTACAATAATACTATCTAAGCGCTATAATATTAGTATCTACCGACCCTATAGTAGTAAGTGCACACATTGGGGTGTGAAGGGAGAGAAGAGGACATGACACTTTGATGAATTTACCTCAGCGTTGTGTATTTTTTTTGCATTTTGAACGCGAAGGAGAAATCCCCCCCACCCTCCACCGATGACGCGCGTGCGTTGCCAGGGGCAACCCCTGGGCAGCTGTAGTGGCTCGAGGAAATAATTAAATAATGGGAAACAGCCATTCATTGTTCATTTAACTACTTTAAAGTTGACGGATGGGAAAACCAAATAGCGCTGGCTCACCACGGGGCTTACGGTGTGGTACCCGGCTACTTTTTTTAAAATGTAAACCCCACAGTTCGCAAGCCAAATACTTTGCAGCGCATTCGTGCACGACAGACAAATAATCTCTGGTGGGCAGTGTGGAACCTGTTGTTCCTACCTGTATAAAAGATAACTTGACTTGAGGTAACCAGGCAGCCAGCCAGGTAGCCAGCCTCCTAGACTATCGGCCCCTCCCCTTTGCTTAGGCCCCTCCCCGTACCCCCCCCCCCCCCCCCCCCTCAGGCCCCTCTCCTGACTCCCCCCTTCCTTAGGCCCCTCCCCTGACCCTCCTCCCATAGGACCCTCCCCTCTCCGTACCCGGCAGTAGGTCTCCACCAATCAAAGAGCTGTTTATATTATATATATTTATGCACGACAGTCAGACAGACAAATAATCCCTGGTGGGCAGTGTGGAACATTGTTCCTACCTGTAAAAAATGCCTTTTTACATGCTTTTTATGAACTCACTCTGTCTGTTGTTGTTGTTGTTTTCGTTGTTGTATTCTCAAATCTTGTAACTCAATTTTTACTCACTTCCCAATGTGGTATCGACTGCAAACTTGGTATACTTATGTCATACTGAAGACAATACTATATTCTATCATAAAAAAGAAAAAACATATTTTTAATTTTTTTATATGTTATGTTTTGGCTTGGGTCTAATTGTCCATGCTCAACTGATGTTGGCTGTAAATGACCACGGTCTCTTACGTTATGCCAAGCTTCGGGGCCACTTTCTGGAGTCGTGGAGTTATTCCATTACTAGCACGGTACATTTCATTAAAGCGTGTTTAAAAAAATAAGTTTTTTAAAAATATTACTTGTATAGGTAAAAATATTAACTCAAAGGTCAATATATACAAGTCGAGTTATTTTTTCATAGATAACAATCAATAGATTTGAAAGAAACTGATGGGTTCTTTGTGCACATGTTGTTATTATGTAATTCTTTTGAAGCATACACGCCAGTTTGCAGAGTTAATGTAATCTAAAATGGCTACAGCATTGTGTTTTGGTTCCATTTTAAATCGTGAAGCCACTCTAATTTAGTTTCAAGAAATGTGAAGTGACTTAACAATATTTTGGTGTACTTTAAATCACATGCAATCCTTTGAAAGTTTAATACGTCAAGAGTTCTAACCGCTGCCTTACTGTTACCTGAATGCTCAATGTTTCGACAGTCGATTCACTGTTTTGTTCTCAATAAAACTACTGCCTTTAATTGACATTTGAGGCTAATGTTTAAGGTATGACATTATGCAGCTGATATTTAATTACATATTGCAGTATATTGCTTTCATGGTTTGATGATACATCAGTCATTAAACTAGAAGATGGTTTACACATCACCTGTTGGCTTCATGACACTGCATTTCCTTTGGTTACATATGAAGTTACCGGTATATTCAACATGTTTTTTTGTGCGTTGATCAAAAAACTCTCAGGACCAGGTTCTCACACAGTATGGATGAAATGGTGGAAACGCATTGCACTGGGGATTTGGTCCATTAGTTTTGTCTTTCAAAGAAAGACAATCACAAACCCATAAATATGACCCACATTGTCTTTTTTGTAATTACAATATTTGATCCCACTTTCTCTTATTCTTGATTGAAGTTGACCTTTGTTGGGATTATTTGTATCAATTTAATAACCTATTTCATACATTCAGCAAGCAGTCTTTAAGAGATGTAACCTATGTACAGATCATTATCTTTACTTATTGAGTATTTTTTTGTTAACTATCGCATGGGTTCGCTCCATGGTGTGAGCAAATATTAGAGAACTGGAAAGTTTCTAGTCCAGCAAGAACACTTTGAGACTATATAATTTTGACTGTGCCAGAGTACTTGCAGTCAATCGTAATGGGTGCAGGTACTTTGTAAAGTAAATGAGCGATTATATCATGCACACCATGACGAAAAGAGGTTAAAAAAGGTGGAGGTTAGAAATCTGCAAGGCTCATAAAAATAGGCCAGCGTGTAGTTGAGAGTTCTATAATCTACTGCCTTTAATGGCCGTTGAGAATAAGAGCTGCCATAGAAAAACAAGGATAACTTATGAATCCAAAGTGAATACAAGACAATTTCAAGGCCTTCGATCTCATTACACAGTTTGCATGACGAGCCAGCGTATAAGAATGACATGATGAGTATTCATGAGTTTTGCAGTTGAAGTCTGAATGCTAAATGCCTGCTCTAGTGTTGCACCCACCTTGCTCTCTTACATGTTTTTCACTTGCTACAACATTGTAACGTATGTAGACATATATACTTCTACATAAAATACGGTAAGATGCAATGCGTTGAATATGGGCTAAATCAATTTCATAAACTATAATGTATCATTAATAGGGCAGGGCTAAAACGTACGTTAAACATTCAAACCTTCAATATTTGACTGCTTAATTCAGCGGTGTCTAAACATTTTGCAAAGAGGGCCAAATTTGATAAAGTGAAGATGCCCGGGGGCCAATAGTTCCTTCTGACATTTTTTGTAACCACAAATGTTACGTGAAAATTCACACTGTTATAAAACAATTTTCATTGTCACGATTGCCTTTATTTTTCAAACGACAATGTAACCAAATATAAGCCACTCAAGCAGACGTGAACAACTCTAAAACACAATTCTGCCTTTCATTCAGTCAGATAACATTGAACAAACTGTATAGAATACCTTAAATTTCCATGAGTTAAATATCTTTGCCTCATGAAAATTTTAAACAGGAGTTATAAGTAATGCAAAGTGGTCTGTTATCTTCTTGGTTCTTCCGGTAAAGTCACGTAGAATGGAAATAATAAAATAATAAAAAGAAAACATAACTCAGCTTATTGTAGAGTATATTTAGTATACTGATGATACTATGTAGTTTATACTTTAGTTGTTTACGTGGTGGTTTAGTTACTGCAGCTACATACTATTAACACTCCTTCCCTTTATTAATGCTACCCCTATCCCCTCCCTTTGATGCTGCTAATCCTGCATAATGCACGGGCATAATGACTTTAAACCCCTCGCCAAACCTCCTACGCATTTCACAAGTAGTACTAATCGCATATCTGCATTTCCCATAAATATGACTCTGTCTCCTCGACAGAGCTGTTCTCCACCTGATGACGGCTACTTGCGTTGTGGCCGAAACGTCGTGAGAATAATTTTATTATGTTTTATTTTTATTATTTTATTATTTCCATTCTACGTGACTTTACCGAAAGAACCAAGAAGATGAATCCCTGCAGTCACGAAAGCTTTAAATCGAAATGGTCTGTTATCATTAAACTTTAAAACAAGTGAATTTTGCCCTTGTCTTTTACAAGATCTTTCAGAAAGCAATAGTTTGTGTCACATCTACAGGTACATAACATCACAGTTATAACCAAATCTTATTCAAGAGTTTAATAAAACAAGTGCCATAAGTCCATGTGCATTAGTGTGCTTTAGGCTTTTCACTGTTAATAGTGACAGATGTTACCGTTCAAAACACTCAATTTCAGATTGATCAAGGAACATATAACTTGCTGACACTAATGAAAAGGGTGATACTGAGATCTAGATTTCAGTAAAGAGACCAGGTCTGACTTGAGGGCAGTGGTTGAGATGTGTAAAATGTCACGGAAGTGGGAGTCACTCATCCTTGACCTCAATTGGTTCTTGTTTAAGTTCATGACTGAGAATGTTTGCTCACACAAATATGTAGAGCCGAATAAGCTCAGCATTTTCTTAGCGAATGACCGCATTTCTGGAAACCTGCTTTTGTCCAGCTGCCGGTAAAAGTCAACAAGAGAACACTGCTGGTGTTTTCCGCGGCACTCATCGTCACACTGCAGCTCAATGAGCTCCAGCTGCAGCTGTGGAGGAGCATCATCAGGGTCCACGGAGAAGGGAAAAAAGAAAAGCAACATGTCCTTTTCAATAACTGCAAAGTCCCGAAAGCGTTTGTTAAATTCCACAGAAAGAGATGCGATAGCTGTTGCTTAACTCTTCATTTGCGCACCGATGTTGTCCTGTGAGAAACTGTCAATGACCTCTTTCAAAGCTGGGAAGTGCGCGGTGCAGGGCTCTGTTTGGGACAAGTGTCTTTGGAAAAGTTGCAGTTTGGTTCCAAAGGCCTTGATGTGAGCGTATAGCTGGCTTACCACTGCATCTTTTCCTTGAAGATTAACATTCAGCGCATTCAGATGCTTCGTTATGTCAACCAAAAAAGGCAGATTTGCCAGCCATACAGGATCGGACAGTTCTTCCATTGGTTGTCCCTTCTCACCCAAAAAATGTCAAATTTCCTCTTTGAGAGAGAAAAATTGCTGCAGTGCAGACCCCCGACTTAGCCACCTCACATCGTGATGTATTACGTCACCGTATTCAGCCTGGATGTCACGCAAGAACTGCCGAAACTGTCGGTGGTATAGAGCTTTAGAGCAAATAGAATTGATTGCCTTTGCCACTGGTTTCATAACATCGTAAAATTTGAGATGTTTGGCGCAGAGAGCCTGCTGGTGAATGATACAGTGAAGTTTAATAGCGTTACCTGCTTCTTCGCTGACTTTATTGCAGATCAGTGTGGACAATCCACTTCACTCACCAGCCATGGCAGGCGCACCATCGGTAATGATCCCAGAAACTCTACTCCATGGTAGTTTCATATCATCAACAGCTTCACAAACAGAAACGAATAAATCTGTTCCTCTGGTTTGCCCTTTAAGGCTTTTGAGGTCAAGCAGCTACTCTGTCACGTTCATGTTGTCATCAACTCCTCTTAAAAAATAAGTAGTTGTGCAGTCCATATTCTTAGGTTTTTTCGGTAAAGTCACGTAGGTAAAAATTTATAAAAGTAAACGTGCTGTGACGGTTCCACCTGAAGACGGAAGCTTGTGTCGCCTCCGAAACGTCGTGATTTTTTATTTTACTTTTATTAATTTAAATTTTTACCGACGTGACTTTACTGAAAAACCTAAGAATATGAATCCTTGCAGTCACGAAAGCTTCAAATCTGGAATTAGTTGTGCAGTGTCAGATGCATCGGTGCTTTCATCGCAGGCTAATGAAAAATAATCAAAAGCCACTCCCCTGTCCCCCAGTTGTCTCTGAATATCTGACGATATGTCCTCAACTCTCCGTGCCACAGTTTGGCGTGCCAGGCAAACATTCATACATTCGTAAATTCTTGCTTCTTCTCAGGGCAAATGTTCTCCACCATTTTCATGACAGTCTTTGATAAACGCACCTTCAGTAAAATGTTTGCCATGTTTAGCTATTAACATGGCCACTTCATAGCTGGCTTTGGTGATGTTTTCCTTTGACTCACAGGCCCAAGTGAAGAATCGCTTTTGCAATGCCAGAGCAGCTTGGAGTTGCTTCACTTTTTCAGCGCGGTCACTCCCTGTTAGCTTGTCGTATGTTGTAGCATGTTTAGTCTCGTAGTGTCTCTTTACGTTGAAATCCTTAAACAAGGCAACCGTCTCTTTACAAATAGACAAACACAATTGCCTCGATTTTCAGTGAAGAAGTATTGTAATTCCCACCGCTCCTGAAAGCGGCGGCCCTCACTGTCAACTTTTCTCTTTTTTTTTGCAGTCGCCATGGCAGAAATTATTCGAGAAGGGTTCGCGGCACGGATGCAGAGCCAGATAGCATTAGAATGGTGCTGCCACCGTGTGGTGAAAGGAGGAATTACATCTTAAAAATGTTATGATTTATTCATTCTGACAGAGCTAGCGAGTCATAAATAACACATTATAAGACCGAAGCTGCGGGCCATATGAAATCTGACCGCGGGCCGTGTTTGGCCCACGGGCCGGACTTTGGACATGCCTGGCTTAATTCAACAGTTCTATAAATTTCAAGATAATAGTTTTCATCAGTGTATAACAATATGTACATTTGGAGCAGGTCTTTGCAGTAGCGTACTACATTACAATACAGTTTTGCTGGATGGCTGACTGACTGTCGGGAGAGGTGGACTGGCAGACGGTTGGTTACGTCCAAGTCATGGGAATTGTTAGTTTACACTCGAAAATAAAATGTCTGTACATTTTATTAATACTGTCAGAGTGATACGTTGCATAACCCATAAGTTATCAACAAAACTCATCACAAAGACGGCGTAAAAGTGTTGCTTTATGATGTGTTATATAGGTTAGGTAAATATGCGACCGGTTGCTTTTTCATAATGTAAACAGCGCACGGGTTGGAATACAGTAGAATCATCAGTTTGAAAAAAAAATCAGGCAATTAATATTTTTTTCTGTAAGACAAAGACAATGAACGGTATTGGTTAGGCTTACCTTGTAGCAGTGGTTTAAATCAAAGATGATGATCCAGGGGTTCATTGTTTATTTACATTCTTTATTAAACCATATGGCAGGAGGCTATTGAGTGCCATTACTTTATTTACTTTATCTAAACGTGTGGGGACCCATTGCGAGAAATTAACCGTTTGACATAATTCAAATGGTTAAGAAAAGTAATTAGGCTTGGGCAGGAGCCTTCGCAAGAAGGGATCGTGGTCGATAGCCTAATATAGTAACGGAGTGGCAGCCAAGGAATGGAACGCATCCGAGAGAACGTGCACCAAGCAGATGGAGTTTACAGTAGCCGCTTCGTGGATGAATCGCAGGACTATGAGAGGTGGGTGCAGCTTGGTGAAGCCTTTATCCAGCAGTGAATTAAACATAGTTGATGATACAAGTTAGATAACGAAATTTTGTGTGCATTCAATATTAATTACATATTAATTACATAACTGTGTTTTATTGTAATATATACGGATATATTTAGTTCTTAATTTGAGCCGGGTGTGGACGGGTCAGAGGCCCGATAAACATTTCTGCACCCAGCATACCACGCTCAGTATACCTCTCGCGACAGATGTGGCTAATAGTCACGTATCCTTTCCAGTCTACCAGCGAAACATATTAAGTGAAAAATTAAGACCTGATTATATACTGCCCAGGAGTATATCTTACGAAGGTAATATGAATTGCATATCCTAGTCCAGGGGTCGGCAACCTACGGCTCCGGAGCCGCATGCGGCTCTTTACGGGCTGCTTCTTGACGATATGTACGTATGTACAGTATGTACTCAGATGCATTGCGGCTCTTGAAATACTGAATTTTGTACCGAATTGGAAAGAAATGGCTCTTCTTGTTATTTTGGTTGCCGACCCCTGTCCTAGTCCATGAACGTCGGGGTGGGTACATTTCGTTCTATTCTTGTGTACGACATGTTCAGGAGCTATATGCCGATGTCGAGGTATGCTAGCCACAAGAGGGCTTCAGGAAAGAGAGAGTTCGTGTAGTTTCGCGATTACTCAATTGAATGAGCGCAGACTACAGTTTACTGCACAGTCCATACACGACAGAATAGAACTGTTGTCCAAATCACATTGCAGGTTGTGTATGCAGTAGAAGACATAGCGCTCTCCTCGCTCATTTCCTGGGACGTTACACACACAGCCGCCTCGACGTGACTCTATAGTTGTTGTCCTGGAGTGCGTACCCCGTGTGTGCAGCATGCCTCAAGTTAATTTATTATCAAGTTCATTTATTAGGTATAGCCCTGTGAGCCATTCGGCTCTTGAATCGGGTGCAACCGCAACAAACAAAAACCAAAAACATGAACAAGAAAACATCTTAAAGTGACTATGTGACTATGTGCAAACTGAAAATCCAGGAAAAACCAGCAAAAAGTCCAGAATAAGTATAACCCGTAAAAACAAAGTTTTTTCACTATAAATCCTTTATATGCGTGGCAGCGAACTTAATATAAAGGATTTAAAAATATACTCGCCTGTGGAGGACGCGGGGATCGATCCCGCGACCTTTGGCATGGGAAGCGAGGGCGCTACCAACTGCGGTACTCCGCCACGGCCTGTGGAGGGGTTACGCTCTGGGCTCTTATACTGTGACGTTCAGCCAAAGCGATGAATGAGTTCTATTTGAATATATGTAAAATAAATGTTTTTTGCCTAAAAAGTGTTACATTTTGGGAATTTTTTTTCAGGAACATTAATTGTCTGGCACAACGAGTCTGTGTGGAAAATGTCAGCTCGATTGGATCACGGGAAGTGGGTTAAAAAACGACCGAAAGATTTTCACGGCGTAAGCAAGCAAGCAAGCACGCAAGCCAGCAAGCGAACTTAATATAAAGGATTTAAAAAAGCACCGTACACCAACGCTGTGTGCAAAAATCCGAGTGGGATGCAAGTCAAACAACAACAACAACAACCACTAGACAACTTAGATTAAGGCCATCAGTCTAACTCCGTACTACAACAAACATGGCCAAACCAAAAAACTTTTCGAAATCACCAAAATAAAGTCATAATCAATGTAACAGTGATCATAGGAACTATGACCGAATTTTCACAATAAACGACATAAACAACATGTACCACCAAACCCTGCAGCCATAGCTGGCTGCATGAGTCACTCCACAACATCAGGAGCATCAGTCGGAGTATCAATTTTTTCAATGCACCTTTAAGATCAGCACACTAAATCAAAACACAGATAATAATTTGCAGCGGTCATCCGGAGCGAAACGAGAAAAGAGGTAATTTTTTAACCATTTTACTGCGTTTTCGGAAAAACCGAGGCAACTTCGTTTACTAAGCCGGGTGTTGTGGTCGACTATCAAAGGCTTTGGACAAGTCAAAAAAAGACAGGCGCAGTACTGCTTATTATAAAGGCGACTGTAAATGTGATTCAGAGAGTCTAATGCAGCAGATGTGGTGCTGTATTTTTTTCGAAACCTAGATTGTTTTAGATGTAATAGATTGTTGGCGGACAGGAAACTGCTAATTTGGAAGTTCAATTATTTTTCAAAAAATTTCATCAACGGGGACAAAATTGAGATAGGTCGGTAGTTAATTGGATCATCTTTAGGCTCCTTTTGTGAAGTGGACGAACATAGGAATGTTTCCATTCTAGAGGAACTGATGCTTCTTTGATGGACAGGTTGAAAATATGGGCTATATGTTTGTATAATAGGTGACCAACAGTTAGTAGATTTCGATTTGAAGCTTTCGTGACTGCAGGGATTCATTTTCTTGGTTCTTTCGGTAAAGTCACGTAGAAGGGAAATAATAAAATAATAAAAATAAAACATATAAAATAATTCTCACGACGTTTCGGCCACAACGCAAGCAGCCGTCCTCAGGTGAAGACCAGGTCTGTTGGGGAGACAGCGTCTGAATGAAACACCACCACGCTTGGAGCGTATATTTAAGCTGGGTTGGAAGGGGAAGAGCGCCTTGACAAAATAATTTGCATATCAAGAGGAATTTAGCATATTTATGGGAAATTCAGATATGTGATTAGTACTACTTGTGAAATGCGTAGGAGGTGGGCGAGGGGTTTCAAAGTCATATTATGCCCCTGCATTATGCAGGATTAGCAGCATCAAAGGGAGGGGATAGGGGTAGCATTAATAAAGGGAAGGAATGTTAATAGTATGTAGCTGCAGTAACTAAACAACCACGTAAAAAACTAAAGTATAAACTACATAGTATCATCAGTATACTAAATATACTCTCCAATAAGTTGAGCTACTAACAGTAAGTAATACATTACAATTCTATGTCACAAAAAATATAATATGCTTCCAGCTAAACTTTTTTCCCCTTACATCACACGGGTCTACCCCGTACTATATACTGCCATAGACAAACCCAACATTAAATTATATACTGTATTACTATACACCACCCTATACCTGACCACATTACTGAGCACATGCCCAAGCCTTGTCCCTAGTTTTCATGAGCTTAGTAATCAACGGATAAAACCATGGTGGGCGGTTGCCTTTAGTTTTAAATCTAACCAATGGAGCATGTTTGTTAAGAATTTGGAGAAACGTGTACCTGAAAGTCTCCCAAGCCGTAGTCAGGTTGTCAATATCTGAGTGAAGCACATCATTAGTAAATGCCTGAGTGCTGAAGTGTCTCATGGAGTGCTTCTCAACCAATTTAGGGGGGGCTTTGGGTCTGGCTGATGATCTCACCCCAAAAATGAAGGAGTGATCATTAAGGTTATTACCCAGAACACCAGTCAGTGCGAAATTGTGAGGGGCATTTGTCAATAAGACGTCAAGCAGAGATGACTGTCCTGGATTTTTTAGGTTGGGTCTTGTGGGGACATTTATTAATTGAAAGAGTTTTGATTTAAAGCTTTCGTGACTGCAGGGATTCATCTTCTTGGTTCTTTCGGTAAAGTCACGTAGAAGGGAAGTAATAAAATAATAAAAATAAAACGAATAAAATTATTCTCACGACGTTTCGGCCACAACGCAAGCAGCCGTCCTCAGGTGAAAACCAGGTCCGTCAGACTCTGTCGCCTCGACGGACCTGGTTTTCACCTGAGGACGGCTGCTTGCGTTGTGGCCGAAACGTCGTGAGAATAATTTTATTATGTTTTATTTTTATTATTTTATTACTTCCCTTCTACGTGACTTTACCGAAAGAACCAAGAAGATAATTGAAACAGGTTAAATTAATCTGCAAAATTTGTGGCCACAGCCGGCGGGTTTAGCCAATTCCAATTTAGATCACCCACTAAAACTATTTCACCTTTAGGGAGGCCCCCAAGAAGCTCTCAGTGCAGAAGCAGCTTCAACATCCTTCCCACTAGGCGGTCTATAGCAGCACACTACCAATATCTGTTGATTATTTGCGAGCGTTATTCTGAGAGCCAGACCTTCAAATATATTTTTTAAACGAGTGAGCTGGTGAACATGCAATAGTACAGTATTATGAACATAGATGGCAACTCCACCTCCTTCAGATCCTTGGTCAAGCCGAAAGAGGTTGTATTTTTCAATCGTAATCTGCAAGTCATTTACGGCAGGAGTGAGAAATGTTTCTGTTAGGCAAAACATATCCGGATCAAGATTTGCCACTTATAGTTTTAGTTGACTTAATTTAATCACAAGCCCTCTGATGTTGACATGTAGAACACCAACACCTTTTCTGCCAGAAAAATCTACAGAATTATACGAGTTATTTACATTTGGGCCAGGATGAAGCTCAATACCACCCAGAAATAAGAAAAGTAGAATTAATAGTTTGCACAGGTATTTTCTGTGAAAAGATGAAGAGCGGCGAACCTTGGACGAATAGCAGCAACTCGCAGATGGTGTTATTTTTAAGAGCAGAATTAAGTTTGGAAGGAGTGCTGGTGAAGTAATGGGACAAAGATAGGGGTTAAAAGGATACAATGATGAAGTGTCTATAAGCTGTTTCATTAGCAGGTGTAGTGGCAAATCGAGCAACAAGTATGGACGCAAAGTAACGAGGGTAGCCGTTTGTAAAGTTGAATGTGGCACTAGATATGGCCGGGAGGGACAGCAGTAGGATACACAGCAGGATAATTGCCATCTTTAAAATATCCGGGGTACACACAGTTTAACACACACGTGGAAAAAACCCCATATACTTGTAGGCCGAGCGCGAGAAGACATCTTGCCGCACTCGTCACATGCACGGCTTCTCGAACGTGTGCTAGGGTTGAACAGCTACCCCCCCAGACAGGGACAGCAGATTCTTGGCTGCTGTGGGCTCCGCTGTAACGCTTGCACCGCCACCTTTCACCGCCGCAGGATGGTGCTCGAGCTAGCTCTCCTTGAGCTCAGCCCACTGCTGAAATGTCGTTGCTTGGCCTCTCGTGTCTCTGCCTCGTGCTACACATGGACAGCTCGCACTGGCTGATGCGTGTTTTGGTATCTGTCCAGCTATGTATGTTCGAATTTGTTTAATGTTCGAAAGGTCCCGAAAACGAATCTTTCAGCTTTCGTAAAATTGGATGCAATTGCTGTGGGTGGGGGAGAGGGGGCGGGGCGGGGCTGGAAAACTCCTTGTGGACCGACGGCCCCTGTGCATGGGATGGGATGCATCACGTTGATGGCAGCTGAGAGGAGATGTGTTGCGGGAAGCGTGGGTGGCAAGTGTGAGTACAATGATCGGAGGAATGGATAGAGCCATGGAGGAGCACGGCGATTGGATGGCCTGTGGGGGAGAGTGATTTGTCAGAATCAAAATACTGTATTTACCGTGGTCTGTAGGAGTCCGTTAAAATGGCACAGCGTCGTGGAAACTTGACTGCCTTTCTACTACATAAAATCTGATCAAAGGTGCTTTGTGCTCTTTAGATAATTGTGCGGCACGCGTTGTGTTACGAGCACTGCACATTTCTAGAAGCGGGACCAGCCTGCTTTTATGACAATCACCAGTGGCACAGTAAGTGGTGTTATCAAGTGACGGCAGAGGGAGTAGGTTAGGAATAAAACAGACCGAAGGAAAATCTTCCCAATATATAATGTACTGTGTAAGCTCTCCGATTCAGTAGAAATTTAATACTGTCCATATAAATGTATATACGGGGTGCAACACGTCTGTAACATAGCCCTTTGGGGGTGGGGTTGTTGGACCGTGCAGACATCATCCTGGGTGTGAGAATCTTAATCTACAGGGACACACGATGGTCAATTGATATAAGCACAGGAAACGTGCTTCTGACCGGTCAATATGGGTTTTGAGTCGTATACTTCCTTCACCATTTTTTTTAGTTTTCGGTTTGGGTTTTGTTGAACACTAAAATGTTCAATAAATATTGGCCAGATATCCCAAGCAGGACCCACATATATAACGTATTCCTTTATTTAACTCTGGGTTCTCATGGCACAGGGACGGTGAACTTCACAATAGCCCCGGGATACACATTATGGCGATAACCAGAAGCTCGCCATATGAAATGCGTTAAAAATTAAATTAAACCAAATACTGCACCGTAAATCAAAAGCATTTTAAATAACAGCACTCTCTTGATACTAATTTAGGCTTTTATGTGCAAGGGACATTATTACTAAAGTGCATATATTTGTTAACATTTGGTCTTGTCAGCCAGTTTAAATTGACAACGAAACGCATCCAGCCGAGCAATGCTCTACATCAGTTCTTCATTGCAAGGCCCACGGGCCACTGGTGGCATTTAGTATGACCCCTAACGTGCGGCCCCCGACAATACATAGCGATAACACCCCATCGTGCTGTCAAACACAATGGTTTCAAATGTGTGGCGGCCCTCAAACTGATGTCTAATCGGCAAAAGTGTCCCGCCCCCTCTGAAAATTAGTGAAGAACACTGCTCTACATTGAACTCTTGACTCGCCATATCATATACTGTATACATTTCGGGAAATCAGCAGTGGCCGTCCCGAGGACGGACTGGCTTCCACCAAGGCAAACGTGGACTTTCCAGACGCTTCTCTCCACACGGCAGGCATGTACACGTGTGGAACTCGTGAGCGGGCGGCATCTCGGTTGTCGAGAGCTAGCTCCATCGGAGCACGCACTTGCTCGGCGGAACGCGCACGATGCACTGGGCCCCGTGTCCACCTCCTCCCACCCGTGGCTGCACCCCACATGGGCCACGCGTGTGAATGTTGAGAGGGCGGTGCCACCTCGTGGCTGCTGCTCGCATCCCAGTAGCCATCAGTTTATCCCATCTCCCGGAGCAACCCGCGGGGTGGTCCTCGCAGGCTCGGGGCAATGTGGAGGTGGGAGGTTGGTGGGGGGGTCCCGTATTGGCCACGGCAGCAGCAGCAGCCAGAACAGTGACACGTGGTGTAGGAGCGCCGGGGCCCATATACTGTGGTGGTGGAGGTTGCTATATCTGCGACGCAGCTGCTGCAACGAGGATTGAATCGAGAAGTGGGAATGGGGCGGGGAAATAAAGAAATAAATGCATGTGCGTACTGCACATGATTTAGTGTAATGTAGCCTAGCGCTGTGGTGTTATTGGTGATATCATTTTTCAATAGCGCGTTGATAGTCGCGTTCATCAATGCGTCAGTCTATGAAAAGAAATGAAACAATGTAAATGGTGTTACAGTTTACGTAGGAATAGCAAGCGATGGAATTATTAACAGTCGAATGCGAATAATACAGAGGTGTATAATAATTGCCTACAATTATAATAAGACAATTCATAACAACGACACGGTACGTTATGGTATACTCGCAATCATAAACCACCACGGTATTATTATTATTCGTATAATCAAACATTATTGACGGTACTGTGAAGACGTGCATAGGAAGAGCGAGGAGGAGGAGAAGAAGAAGAAGAGCACTTTACGCAGCACACTCCTCGACACACAAACACGTGAGCGCCGCTCGCTGCGCACGGCCCTGGAGGGAGGGGATCCTCCGTGATGCTGCTGCCACCGCCACTGATGATGCTCCTCATGCCGGTGGTGCTGCTGCTGCTCACGTTGGAGGCTTCGCCACAGAACCCGGCCCGCGGACACGACTGCTGCTACTGCTGCTGAGGTCAACCATCCGCGTCCCATCCCCGTCGGTCCCGTCAGTTCGTCCACACCCAGAGAGCCGCCATGGGGGAAGAGCCCATGATCAAAACGGCCCGCATGGAGGGACACATGATGGTGAGCCGTCTGCCACCTTCCCCGCACCAAACCCCCTTTTTTTGTGGCCATTGGCCGTTTTGCTCTTCGCGGCCGCGTGTGCGAACGTCGAGAGCCCCGCCGGCGAGATGCGCTTGTGTGTGTCGTGTGTTGTATGTGGTGTGTTGTGTCTGTGTGTGTGTGGGACGTGAGGCACCGAAATGATCCACTGCGCGAACGCGACTGCGCGGAGAGTACTGCCCGTGTGCGTATTTACGCACGAGTTTGTCGTCGCTTTGAAAGATACTTTGGCAGTAAATATTGACGGCTGGTCGCGTGCGGTGGCGTGCCCGTGATAAAGGCACGAAGTCGTTGTTGAGAATTTGCTGATAGGGTTTCACGCTATGCCTGTATCTCCTATTGATTTGGCTGTCGCTTGAGGCTCCGATAGAGAGCGTCGGTGCAATCGTGAGTTATGGTAATCCGATACACGTCCCGGGTGCTATGGCGAAGCTCAAACGATCTCCCTACACGTTCACCCTCCCAACACCTTAACCAAGATTTCATTTGGCGATGCGACGCGTGTGGCCGTACACGGAATACAGGTTATTACTCTTATTTAGTAGTGGAAATATCTCGTCTCCCAAACAGCCGTGGCCACGGTGGCTCTGTAAACATGTATACGATATACATGTCACAGCTATGTGATGTTGATATGTTGTGTTTGGCGCTTGATATGGAATCAGTTATTGCTTGTTTGTGGTATGCTGCATTTAGTTCCCCCACGACGATGTGTTATAGCTACTGACTAAAGTACGTATACCACCCGTGTGTTAGAAAATGACACGATCTGAATGTCTGGCACGATATGATATCGCGTCTCAAAAGCAGCATTTTTACACAGTAATTGATATACGAGACGTGCTCAATAGTGCGTTTCATTTAACATGCCATATTTATATACTCCAGTCGTATAGGTAAGGGTTTCCAAGGAAGGTAGACGCTTATACATACATTGCTGCGTAAGTACTCTTAAGATATAAGTATGCAGCCTTCATCACGCCTAGACTCGTGGTTGTTGTTCAATAGGCCGATTGTGAATGCTGCAACATTTGCAAACCAACTTTGTTGATTAATCTATAATACATGTTATTTTGGGTTAGATCGCGTAAATATATAAATGTGTCGTTAAACCCGCCACCACCCGACACAGCCAATTAGTAAGGTTTGTCACGTAAACAGAACGTGCCAATTCGTTACTGGTACAGCAACAGCGGTACAGCAACAGCGGTGTGCTGTACTAGTGCTGTTGATTAAGTCAATCTCTTGTAATGTAACATGCAGCTGCACGCTTTGCCCTGTGTGTTCAAATATTTCTCTGGGAGTTAAGAGGCATGAAACCACTCCAAATTGCACACCTGCCAATTGAATAGAATGATTACCCTAATTGGCCACATTAATCAAAAGGACGAATGTTTTACATTCATAAAACATTGTTTTATGTGTATGTACTACATATCATTGTTGTGCTGTTTTACATGTTATACTTTGTCTATACTGTAGATAGTGATTTCCCTATCGTTTACCTACGTAATATATTATACATTATGTTAGGACATATTTTAAATTGCACAACACATTAATACACACTCATATAATTAATATACTGTATTTCAATAAACGATAAATGGAAACGCAAACAGTTTGTCCTCCTGTCACATTATTTGCAATTTTATCGGCCTGAAGCAATATAATACATAGCTATTTGGCCTTCCTGAAATTACATCAAGGGAGGGTTCAGGCCTGCTTTCTATGTAGATGGCTGACCTCCAAGGAAATACCATCCTTTTGAGGGGTAGTAGCTCTGATAAGAGCAAAGCAGTTAACGCCATTGTCCCTGGTAAAAGCTTAATGCATGTCAATACGATCCCTGGCCTTGGCAAACCTCTCCCCAATTGACTAATCCATACCATAACTTATTCCCCTGTGGTGACCAGACAACCCTGTTAAACAAGTCTATGTCAATAAATCCACCCATCACAATACAAATAAAAACAGATTTTCCAATTCTATTTAAACTGTGCAATTATGTATATGGTAATAATTGGTTGTCTTTGCCTGAAATTGACCTCTTCATGAAGGAAATCTTATTGACAGGTATGTTTATTTCTGCCCATTATTATTGAAGTCTTATATATTTTTTGTAAATCAGCTCAAGCCTTCTGTAATTCACATGACTCTGTGGCCACCCCCACTCTGGATTTCCTGCCCTTTCCCCACCCCTCTGAAAACGGATGTTGCTCTGCAGCATCGAGGCCGTTCTATAGCTTCATCCTCCCCATCCTAATCTGTTTTGACCCTTTGGTCCCACTTTTCCATTCCTTTTCCATCCTTTTTCTCTCATTTCCCATTATTTCACTTCTCGCTTCCCTTTCCGTTCCTCCTCCACACATTATATATCCTCGACTATTCCCCTTCTCGTGGTGTGCCACAGGTACAACGTTGCTTGCTTTTTTACGTTTCAAAGTGTATTTTATGTTAAGCTTATTTTTAAATGTTGGTTCCTATCCTGAAGTTATACTTAATCAACGATAATAATTATACAATCGCACGAAACATTCTTGAATAATCATTATAAAAATACTAATTGTATAGACGTATAACCAGGCTGTGTGTTCCGAGTTAGTCAACCTGCATGTTAACCTTTTTTACTGATTAAACCAAATATTTAAAATTTACTTTCATGTGTACTCTAGTGATGTCACTGCAGTGATCTAATACACGAGCTAGCGCTGAATAATATGCTTCATTTACTTTTTAAGTCTCATATTTTATTACCGATGCTTAATATGTGTGCAGGATAGCCCAGGCACACAGCCTATGCATGTCTCTGCAATACTTAATGATCAGGTTGCATTTTTCTGTTATTTATTGTAGCGTGCTGAAAGTAGAACTTTACTATTCACAGGGTAGGACATTGAGCGATAAAGGAAACTAAGTAGTTAATACATAAGAAATGCTAATTCCCTGGATCATGCAAACTATTGACTCGTAATGTTCTTTTCGGTAAAGTCACGTACCTACGTGACTTTACCGAAAACACCCAAGAATATGAATCCTTGCAGTCACGAAAGCTTCAAATCTAGAATCGTAATGGTTTGCTCATGGCTTTGTTGTAATCTGCCGATGGTTACCACAGGCATTCCAAAGTATTACTATTTCTCAAAGGTCTATGATCAACAAAACAATGTCATGGAACCTTTTAATGGTTCTGGACTCATTTAGGCCAGTGTCATTACAGCATTGGGTCATTACTGCAGGAGTAGAAGATTACATATAGAGGACACACTTTTTTAACTTCAATATCAGGTGTCGGGAGTGTTTACCGTCGTACAATTTACACGTGACACTTGACCATAACACAGCGGCCAAGTTCTTATTCAGATATTGGCAGAGCATGCTATGGTGTCCATTCAACTTATAAATCTACTTCACTTTGTATCGGTTGTCCAATCGCCCAAATGTTCAATTTCAAGTTATGTACTGTAATTCAATTGTTACGTTTTCGTAACTGGTTACTGTTCCATTTCAGTTAACATTGCCTTTCTGCCTTTCAGTCAGCAGTATGTAGGCTTTAAATTGTTTAAAGTTATAAATCTTACAATGATTAAACGCTCTTCTAAACTAAATATAATTCTATAAAGAGCACGTGGGAGTGGGGATGGTGTGGATTTTTTAAACCATGGCTTTGCTCCGAATGCATTGCATCCAAAAAAGTTGTGTAATTAAGAGTTTTAGGGGTCGATTATCACCCTACATTGTTCATCCAACAGCACTACAGAGGTAAATTTTAAATCGTACGACCGTCTGGATAGTATTATTTATTTATGAAAAATGCGAGTGCTTATTGAGACAAAACTTATTCCCTTGCAAAGGGCGACCTTCACAAAGTATCTAGCACTGCAGTCGTCTAAATAATACAGGGTTATTATTTTTTATACATAAAATTTTTAATCATTAGAAATGTATTGCTCAAGTTTAAGATGTTCATTAGTGCCTGTAATAAAGGTTAATTTCAATATGTAAAAATGCTTACAGTAAAATAAAATTTCACTTAAAACAATTTATGTGCTCAAATATTTTGTCGCCTAAGGAAATCACAATAAAAATAGATGAGGTTAAACGGAAATTTAAATAAATAAATATTTAGAACTCCATGACTCCAGGAAGTGGCCTCGAAGCTTGCCATAGCGTAAGGGAGTGTCCCCCCCGGCCAACTCCGAGTTGCCCCTCCTCGTGATCCCTTCCCCCATCGCCCCTCCCCTCCTTCCACATCCCCCGCCCCTCGGCGTGGTTTTCCGAGGCTTGCCATAACGTAAGGGACCGTGGTCATTTACAGCCAACGTGAGTTGAGCGTGGTCAATTATACCCGTTAAAAAGATTGTTTAAAACTATATAATATTTTAATTTTTAATGATAGAATATAGTATTGTCATCAGTATGACATACCTATACCAAGTTTGCAGTCGATACGACATTGGGAAGACGGTTGAAATTAAGTTACAAGATTTGAGGATACAACAGAGTGAATTAAATAAAAGCGTGTAAAATTTCGATTTAAAGCTTTCGTGACTGCAGGGATTCATCTTCTTGGTTCTTTCTCACATTGTATTTTGTTTTATTCTTATTATTTTATTATTTCCCTTCTACGTGACTTTACATTGTATTTTATTATGTTTTATTTTTATTATTTTATTATTTCCCTTCTACGTGACTTTACCGAAAGAACCAAGAAGCGTGTAAATGTTTTAAAATATATATAAAAAAAATAATGATAGAATGTAGTCTTTGTCATCAGTATGACATAAGTATACCAAGTTTGCAGTCGATAGCACATTGGGAAGTGGGTAAAAATTGAGTTACAAGATTTGTTGAGGATACGACCAACAGACGGAGTGAGTTAAATAAAAGCGTGTAATAATAATAATAAAATAGGATTTACTGGCCAATCGGATTTTCAGATTACATAAATTTAATTTTATTAGCATGTTTGAAGAAGGCAACCATTTACTGGTTATTTCAACTGACCTCATCAGAAATAAAGTTAAGATAGTATTTTGTACTTCTGTTATCCACACAATAAAACTAGCTACCGGTTTGCCGTACATTTGGAAATATGTATCCATGAATGTAATATGTTTAACTCTTTAACATTATTAACTCAATGCTTTAAAAAAATGTATTTATGAGAAACGAATGGGGGCTGTCGTGTAATTATTGGCACACTGTACTTGCAATCCAGAGGCTGCCAGTTAGATTCGATTTCCCAGCGCGGTAAAGTGTGGGTATACCCACTTCTTATAACACATCTGGTGAACAGGGAAGGGACCAAATACCCTTTTAGGCCTCCCTCTAGTGGAGGTCGTTTGGTTAGCAGTGAAATGAGCAAGTATCAATTACATGGCTGCAACATTGCCCTTTCAATAAATTTGGGCCTATGTACCACGTGGTGACTTAGACCGCCATGCAGTTTGTACATTGGCTCATGCAAATCAGCGCACTCAACGACGAAACTTCTCCTGGAAACGATTAGCATTTCATGGCAAGGAATTGTTTTACCGATTATCGTTTAACAACCGTAATCAGCAACATGTGATTTGTTTTACCCGGCAGGAACAATTTCTAAACAATGTCAAATTCAGAAATGCAGAGGAAATCTCCAGTTTTTTTGTGCTTAAGTTTATCTTATTTCCTTTCAGCAGTTTACTCTCCTTAATTGAGTAGTTCACTTCAGCACCAATTATATACTTTTATATCATTTGTTTTAAAATTATCCAGAGATTTGTGGAAAACATTCAATGTTATCCATAGTATATTATTTTAAACAGCATTTTTGCACGAAGATAATACAAACTGACCCCTAGGAGAATCTGTTAATGAGCCGCTTTACTTAACGAATATGAGGCAATGTATAACGTTTTACAAATTAATTTCAGATGCTACAGCGATTTTAAAATGATTCTGCAAGGATCAATCTTTGGTTCATTCGTTTTTTATTTGCATATACATAACATTGACTTGGGTATAATGTACTTTGTTATACATGACAATTGTATGCAGACTATATAATTTAACACCTACAAAACTTGTTAAGTGTTGCAAAAACAATAAGAGATTGATTTTAACATTGCTCAACAGCAACTTATATCTAAACCTGATACTTTTCTACGATAATGTCAAATAGGAAATAAACGACACATTTAAACCATTTTAAACTCCTGAACTTTCACTCATCTGCATATACAGTACAACTTTTAAGTGTTCTGCATTAACTTGTACAACATTTGCAATGTTGGTTGTACATTTGTAATGTTGTTAGCTATGTAATATATTGATATGTCTGTCATGCGTTAAAGGTTTTTTATACAAATTTTTATCATTGTACCCACATTTTCTTACATTTTTGCCAAGTCCCCTTTGTACCTGATTTAAATAAGGCCGATCAATTAGTATTCTATATATAAAGGGTAATTTGTGTATGTGTGTCTGTTCGAAACGTTTAGCATACTTCCCGACATCCAACAAACTTGACATTTGGTATGTGGGTAGTTTTCAGACTGTACACCATGCAACAAGTATAAAAATAGACTTTTATATTTTGGGGGGGAGGGGCGCAATAATGCATATACATGTATTTTGCACGGCAAGTGAGCTGTGACGTCACATCTGTGATGTCACCCGCATGCGGAAGCGTCACACAGTGTGCCTGCTGATGTCACGCACCCCCCCCCCAACCCTCCGCGAGTAAAGTGCTATACAAATGTATTGGAGATCTAAGGCGTTCTTCGCGCAGCATTGGTTTATTATTTGAGTCGTTTACTGCCATACGTACCCTGAAAGTTGTGTGTGTCTGCAGCAAGCGCGTGTATGTGTACCTATGGACGCGCGCGCGTGTGTGGGGGGAGTGGTAGTGTCGTGGTTAGCGTGCTGCGCTACGAACCCGGCGACCCGAGTTTGATTCCCGCTCATGGCCACCACCGGTGACAATTATTTGAACCGGTCCTGGGCCTCCCCTAGGTCGACTCAGCCTCAAACGAGTAACTGGTGTGGTGTGAACATCGCCACTGGGGAGACAAAGGCGGCTGGGCGTGGTGAATCAAAGTTTCGGGCGAAGCCGGGTAGTAAAGCTAGTTTGAGCATATAATAAGGGGAATGGAGAGATGACCTGGCTTTGTGCATTGTCTCCTATTTTACAAGGTAATCCACACAAAACTCCGGGCTTTGTTTCCAAGTTCTTGGGCTCATAACGCATCGTGTAATTTATCTTGTTTGGCTTTATGTGAAGCTTCGGTAAGGTCAATGAAAATTACAATTGACAATTGCCCCCCTATGCTAATTGCATCAGAATGTACCATTGTACAGATTTGGCCAATCTGGTTTGATGCGACCGTGTCCTGCATCACTTTTGTATACATCGATATCCATCCACGAAGTATTCACTTAATATACTATAATACCGTGCCACTACACCCTCTCTTGTGTACTGAGGCAATCACTCCATTCCCTCTTTGGTTGACTATTTATATGTTCTCTCGGATACTATTGTTGACTCGTGATACTGTGGGGGCCGTTGGCCCCCGGGGTCCCTCCCGCCTGCATCCCCTATTCCGTTTACGTTACCCCACCTCCCTATTCCCCGCTACGGTTTCGCCGGCATTCGAACGCGACGCCCCTACTGTTACAGCCTCGCGCCGCGCTCCCACGCTGCGAGCATACGTGCGCACAGCATCATCAATCAAACGCCACACTCCCCCTCTTTACACCACTACGTACAGCTCTCGCACACTGCGAGCGTGTGCCCGTCTATAGCCCTGTGCGGCACTCGCCTCCACGTCGAATAACCACGTTACCAATGCGCATCCGTATCCGACACGTAACGAACGTATGCGCACTCACGCACACAGCTCTCCGCGGCACTCACTCACCACTGAATACTCGCGTTATGATCACGCACCTGTATCACACACGGAGTGAACACACGCGACACCCACTCTCGCACCGCTCTGCGCAGCGCTCCCCCGAGGCGAGCCGCAGCACTACAGAACCACTGTGTACACACGCTCACCCACGCGCTCAGCTCCGCGCAGCGCTCACTCACGTGGCGAACCACTGTGTACACCCGCGTACCCACACGCTCACACTGCTCGACAAGATCACGCGAGGCCATGCTTCGCTTTTAATGATTTATTATCTGCTACCTGGTAATTGATGTTAAATCAGTGAGTCGACGAGGCTGGCCTGTTCCACTAAACCTGTACCTATTCCCTATCTATCGGCTATTATCCTACTTCACCTCCCCATTCACCGTCAAGTGTCCACGGCGGTCCGCTGATCCTTGTGCTAACAGCGTACCTCGGTGCGTCGCTCGGACGTCCGGGTCGCTGGCTGGAGCTGCTGCTGGTCCTCTGGCGCTGGAGACAAGAGCCCGATTTCCCCTTTGCGCTCCCTATTTATCCTCCCTACCTCAAAGGGATGCAGCTCTGAACAATAGGCTCGCGACCCTCTGGCACGCGCACGGCGGTTCCGGGCGCTTTTGATATGCTAATTAATGCTCAACCTGCGCGACGCAAATTCCAATCAATCCCTTTCTCACGCAGGCCCCCCCATTATTGCAGTTCATGCGGCGGCGTCCGTCACAAAGGCTCGCCATGGGAATCTGTGCACAGGCTCCCCGCGCGCCTCCCCTCTCCCGATCTATTCATACCTTCAGCTCAATCATTTACCCTCCCCAACAATTGTGCCTGCGCGCTCAAGCGCAACTATCCCAACCTTCCGCGACTATGCGCAAGAGCCCCTGCGGTCCTGCTACTCATGCTGTCCCGTCCTTCCCCTGCTGGCCTCGTCGACGCATGGGGGGGGGGGGGGGGTGTGTGTGGGGGATGCGTTTCAACCATGGTGGCCGAATGCCCCTCGCCGCGGCCACACCATATTAAGGCCGGTCGCAGCGCCGCGGTGCAACGTAGCGTCGGGGGAGGTCATCCAATTCCCTGATCGCCGGAAACCGTGAGAGTTAATGCCGATAAGGGTTTCTCGGATAAAAACCGGTCGATCAGGTGTCCTCCCCTTCCCGCTCTATTGGGGGGGGGGGGATGCGTGCGGGTGTGTTCATGTGAGGTGAGGTGAGGGGGACGTGGGGTCGGCTCCGTCGCTTGGTGGTGGCGAGGCCGCAAACGGGGCGCCTGCTGAACGGCTTCGTGGTGGCGGCATCACATAGCCCCACGAGGTGCCAGTACCCGTCCCGGGTTGACTGGAGCACCTTGCTTGGGCCGCGCCCACGAGGAAACGTTGTGGGGTCCGGGGGATCCGTCCGGACCTGGTGGCTGGTCTCGGGGCGGGTGGCTCCGTCCTCTGTAGCTCCTGCGGCGGCCTCCTCCTCCACTCCAGCGGCTCTCCCCGTCCTCCGGCACCTGTGGGCTGGGGCACAAACTCAGCAGCGGAAGGGTTTAGGGGCCGTCGTCCGCTTTGTCACCTGACTGGATCGGGGCGTCTCAGGGGCCCGGCGAGGCCCATGTAGGGTGCGAGGCCCCCCAACACGAGGGGTGCGGGTACTCCGGGATTTCGGGGCCTTCGGGTGACGGGGTTCTCTCTCGCCGGGGCCGCTTTCCATGGTTTTAAGCGGCGGACGTTGACCACCGTCTCTCGATCCCTCTCCCCGCCATAAATTAGTACCGTCCAGGGGGAGATCTGTCGCACCACGGTCCAGGGTCCCCGCCAGTAGGTCGTCAGTTTCCCAACCTGCCCGGCCCCGACGCGAGGGGTGTGTAGCCACACCTTAGCGCCTGTCAGGAATAAGGGGGGTTCCATGCGGGGTCGGGTGCCCTGTTCCTGCCGCCGATGCGCGGCTTCCCCTTGCGGGTATGCTCGGCCTCGGGCTTCTCGCAGGGTCTCCAACAGGTGTTCCACGGGGCGGCTTCCCTCCTCCGGCTGGGGGGAAGGGACGCCGAATAGCAGATCTGCGGGTAAACGAGACTCACTGCCGAACATCATTAAAAACGGGGTTTGTCCCGTCGACGTGTGTACGGTGGTGGCGTAGGCGAAAAGGGCGTAGGGGAGGTGTTCGTCCCAATCCCGTTGATTTGCGGCCGCCATACGTTCGAGTTTCCCCGCTAGGGTCTGATTCATGCGCTCTACCATACCGTTCGCTTGGGGGTGGTACGCTGTGGTTCGGTCCTTCTGGATTCCGAATTCTCGGCACAGTGCCTGGAACAGCTCGGCCTCGAACTCGCTACCCTGGTCGGTGAGGACTCGTTCTGGGATCCCGTGCTTCAGTACGTAATGTTCCACAAATGCCCGGGCCACCACCAAGGCCGTTTTATCAGGGATGGCCAGGATATACCGGTTGCCTCGATGGGATCGCGGGAATGGCCCCTGTAGGTCGATCCCGACCAGCTGATTCGTGCGGCTGATGCGGAACGGCCTTAGGGGTACCTGGTATCGTGCCGGTTTCGGCCCGCACTGCTGACAGGCGCGGCAGCCCTGTACCCAGGCCGCCACGTCTTGTGCCAATTTGGGCCAGAGATATTGGCGACGCAGGGTCTCTCGAGTGCGTCGTTCCCCATCGTGGCCCCCGAGTGGGTGGTCATGCACCAGCCATAGCAGCTGGGGTCGCACCTGGGCAGGAACACAGATACACCCCGGCTGGCCGGCCTCGGTTAACTCCCGTACCACTCCGTTTTGCACACACAACCGGGCATACAAACCGCTCCAGGGTCCTGGTAGGGCGCTTTTTTCCTCCCGCAGTGTCGCCTCCACTGCCGCCAGATCCGGATCTCGCTGCTGGGTCTGTCTCAGCTGCTCGTCGTTTAGGCCCGGGAAGGCGCAGCCGACGTCCTCCTGGATCCGTCCGATCGGGTCCCGAGCCGCGGGTCCCGTGCTTGCCGGGCGGTCGACGGGATTCTTGGTGCCACCTGTGAGGGTCTCTGTGGCGCACACTGCACTCTCTCTCGCTGGGGGGGGGGTCAGTGGCCGCGGCCTCTCGGGGGTCTGTTGCCTGCCGGCAGCGTCCCCCCGTGAAACACGGGCAGGCCTCCTCCGCCCTTGTCTCGGCGTACACCGTGGGCCACCTCGACAAGGCGTCCGCGTTTGCATGCGTCCGGCCAGCCCGATACTCGATTTGCAGGTTGTATTCCTGCAACTGCGCCAACCACTGGGCCATCTGCCCCCGCGGCTCCTTGAATGTAAGAAGGAACTGCAGAGCATAATGGTCAGTGCGTACGCGACATCTCCTGCCGTACAAATACGGCCGGAACTGTTTGCATGCGAAAATCACGGCGTACAACTCTTGGCGGGTCACGCAATAGTTCAGCTCGGCCCCACTCAAGGTCCGGCTGGCGTACGCGATGACTCGTTCCGTCCCATCCTGTACCTGTGACAACACCGCGCCCAGCCCGCTGCTGCAGGCGTCGGTGTCCAAATTAAAATCGTTGGTAAAATCGGAGAAAGCGAGGGTGGGGGCGTGGGTGAAGTGGTCTTTGAGAGTGGTGAAGGCCGTCTGGCAGGCCCCCGTCCACTGATAGGTGTGCTTAGGGGAGGTGAGTTGGGTGAGGGGGCGTGCAATTGTTGTATGTGTCGGGTTATGAAATTTTGATGAAAATAATAAAAATTAATAATTTTCCGAAAAATGCGCAAATCACATTAATTATGTTAATGTGTGTATTAACATGCATAAATTATGGTAATATGTGTAATTATATGCATAAATTATGATAATCACGGAGATAATCGTAGTAATTTATGCGAATGCTTGCGATTATGTTAATGTGTGCAGTTATGATAATTAGGCTCAGCTTCGTTTATCCAGAGTTATCAATCAGGATAACCCGATTATCATCGATTTACCATTTACCGATTATCCTAGTGTGTGTTATGATATTTTAGGTCTCCATTTTCATATCTCATCACAGGATACAGTTATCAAGAATAAGATAGTTTTGCATGGACTTGGAATGAACACTCGATACGCTTCTGTGATAACAATTTTATTCTAACAAGCACGTGACATTCTATCATGCAGGTCAAACATGCGTCAATAATTCCTGAGCAAGATTATGCAATTAACGAACATGGATAACTAAAAATACTTCTTCATTTGCGAGACTATGCATTTAACTAAATTGAATAACCAAACTCTCATGCATTTGCGATATTATGCATTCGACTAATATGAATAACTAAAATTCTTATGCAATTACGAGATTATGCATTTGACTAAAATGAATGAATAAACACTTATGCATTTGCGAGACTATGCATTTGACTAAAATGAATGAATAAACACTTATGCATTTGCGAGACTATGCATTTAACTAAATTGAATAACTCAAAACTCTTATGCATTTGCGAGACTATGCATTAACTAATATGAATGAATAAACACTTATGCATTTGCGAGACTATGCATTTAACTAAATTGAATAACTCAAAACTCTTATGCATTTGCGATATTATGCATTTGACTAATATGAATAACTAAAATTCTTATGCAATTACGAGATTATGCATTTGACTAAAATGAATGAATGAACACATATGCATTTGCGAGACTATGCATTTGACTAAAATGAATGAATAAACACTTATGCATTTGCGAGACTATGCATTTAACTAAATTGAATAACTCAAAACTCTTATGCATTTGCGAGACTATGCATTAACTAATATGAATGAATAACACTTATGCATTTGCGACATGAGGCTTTTACGAACTGAATGACTAAAAACCCTCCTAACAATTGTAACCTCTACCTTTCCACCAGGCATCTCATTAGTTCGTTTTGGTATCGATCACCATCGGCGACTGGCCGAGTTTGAAACCAAGCATGACACACTTCATTTTGCGGAAATAAAAAGCACTTATTGTATCCCAGAGGCGAAAGTATATGTCAATAGATTCGTCGGCAAGTATAAAATCCTTTTAACGGATTGTTTGATATAATGGTGGGTGAGGGCGTGTGTGTGTGGGAGAGCGAATCTGGCTCTGTTTTAATTAATGCTTCGGCGAGACTCTATGACAAAGGGAACTGGTTTGACAAGATATTCTCTCTCTGTGAACTGTCAATTCGTAATGAGGATTTCGGGAGGTTGAGTTTGCCTCGACGAGTCTATTGATCGCCTATGTGATGAGCGGAATGAGGGAAAGGCACGGAAAACAACCTCACTCTTATAACCGACGGACTCTTAATCACTCGATGGGCCACGATTCCTCATGGCCAGCTAATGGTTCATGTGGTTGATAATCAGTCTTCTGATAATTGACTAGGGTTGATACGATGGTAAGGGTGAACTAGATAGGATAGTCTCACAGGTGAGTGGGGCGTCGATGCGTGCGTGTGTGTGGGTCTATTGGTGGGGGAAGTTGTGGGTACGAACGACTTCCGGAGAAGGGCCCTCTTTGTCGCGGTTGCGGTGATCGGCTGCTGCAGACTCCGCCCTCGGCTGACCCCGTACGATGATTGACGGCGCGGCCGCGCTCGTTTGCGTGGTCAGGCGATGCACCTCGGCGTGGCGACACGGCAAGGGAGCTGGGCTCACACACTCGTGTGCGGCAGGCGATGCACCTCGGCGTGGTGGCACGGCAAGGGAGCTGGGCTCGTACACTCGTGTGCGGCAGGCGATGCACCTCGGCGTGGTGACACGGCAAGGGAGCTGGGCTCGTACACTCGTGTGCGGCAGGCGATGCACCTCGGCGTGGTGGCACGGCAAGGGAGCTGGGCTCGTACACTCGTGTGCGGCAGGCGAGCACCTCGGCGTGGTGACACGGCAAGGGGGTTGAGTCTCGTGTACTCGTTTGCGGCAGGCGATGCGCCTCGGCACCCCGCGAACCTCGTCCTTCTGGATGACGAAAAGCTTCTTTGTTGGCGGCGACGAGAAGAGTTGGAGCCGAAGCCCTGGAGATCTGTGATGGGGCCAGAGGCCCTGACGATCTGGGTTGAATGGATTTTCCTTCGGCTTATATGGGAAATTTCCACTCAGTTTCCCGAGTTGTTCAAAGTCTGTCATAAAACCTTCCTGTGTTCGTGTGTGTGTCCGTCCGTGTGTTTATTAGCTTTGAAGACACAGCTGTGTGTCGTTCTGGAAGAGGGGGGGGGGGGTGCCTCGTGACGGCGCCACCGAAGTTATCCATTAGCCAGACCGATGATTCGCGTTCGCATTGAGTTATATATAAAAAGGTATTCGAATCCATGTTTTTGTTACTGAATAATATTTGTCGCGAAAACCTACGCGTTAAGCGAGCTTAATTATTCCCTCCCCTGCTCGGGGATCATATCTTTTGTCTCACACAGCTTAAGTTGTTTTGGTTTGGAAGTTGAAATGCGACTTATTTCCATTATGCCCCAGTTATGCCGAAACCGTGTTCCCGATGTTTCATCGTGACCCGATCTCTCATGGAAATGTTATTTCCTCGCGTGTGCAATTTTTGCTGTCCGTGTTGTGGGAAGACAAAGACGGTTGTTTCCACGGTGGAAGCACCCGGCGCATGCGCTTATTTATTTATTTCCGAGAGCGTGTTAATTTCCTTTGAGCCATTGCCCGGGAGTTTTATTGGGGTCATTTCCTCGCTTTTGTGCCTGCGTGTGGAGATCCTCTCGGAAAGACAAAGACGGTCGTGTTGCTCGCTTCCCATGGGGTGTTGCATTTGGCTAATCCCGAGAGCCTTCTCCGCCCTTGATTCCTCTTTCACTTTAATTCCGTACTTATTATTTGACTTCTTGTGATTATTTAATCTGATATCCCGGCTAGGGATCTTTGTTTTGGAGCGAAATAGATGTCATAATTATTCTTCGATGCTTCGGCCCGGCCGTGTAGAAATTCTTTAAAGGTAAATCATGTCAGTATTTAATTAACAATGATGGGTCACGATTCTGGTGCCTGTAGTCTGGTTATCAATTGGAGTAAGGATAGATACTGTTTGCTTACTCTTCATGGCTAAGTTGGTAATTGTTTATCTAACATGGTTCAAAACCCGTCTGTGTTTTTTTTTATCGTCAATGTTGTTTCCTTTGTTAAGAATATTATTATATATTTCGTGGCCTGGTTTTGTATTTATCAAAGGGTTTTTTTTAACAAAAGGATGTCCTCCTGACCCCCCCCCCCCCGTCTGCAATTCCCCCCTCCCTTGTTCCTCGTGTGTGAAATTCGGGGAGTTTTTATGACCTTGATTGCTCTCTTTCATGCCCTCTTTCCTTTGAAATGAGGTATGCGCGCGTCTGTGGAAGTGTGGGGGCGTGTCCGTTCTCACGTTGCCCCGTGTCTAAACAAAACGATATTTTATATGTTGGCAGAATAATTCTAAAAACAAATAATATTTAAAAAAAATAAAAAGGGGGCATATACACAACACAATCTCGCTGAATCCCTTTACAAATCGACGATAATAGGTGGCGAGCCCCAAAAATGATCTGATCTCCGTCAGATTCCTTGGCCGTGGCCACTCCACTACGGCGCGTAACTTCTCCGGATCGGTGCGCACGCCTGCCTCGCTGACGCGATGCCCGAGGTACCCCACCTCGCGTTGTGCGATGTAACACTTACGTGGCTTGAGCTTGAGATGAGCCGCTCGCAGTCGCTGGAACACCTCGTAGCCTGGACCAATGCTCAGACAAAGATCTACTGAACACGATCACATCGTCCAAGTAAATCAGGCACTGTTCCCATTGCAAGCCCCGCATCACCAACTCCATCAGCCGCTGGAACGTCGCGGGCGCATTGGTGAGTCCGAACGGGAGTACTCGAAACTCGAATAGCCCCATCGGGGTGGTGAATGCGGTTTTCGGCCGATCCTCCTCCGCCATCTCCACCTGCCAGTACCCGGACGCGAGATCGAGGGTGGAAAAATATCGCGCTCCGGCGAGGCTGTCGAAGGTGTCGTCGATGCGGGGTATGGGAAAGGCATCGCCGAGCGTGACTGCATTCAGTTTACGGTAATCGACGCAGAACCGGGTTGACCCATCCTTTTTCGTTACTAGTACCACTGGGGCTGACCAGGGGCTCGCCGAGGGCTGAATTATGTTATCGCGAAGCATGTCCCCAACTGCCTCTATGATTTGGGCGCGTTCGGGTGCGCCCACTCGGTACGCAGGGAGTTTAATGGGTCGGGCTGCACTGGTGACAATTTGGTGCTTAACAAGGTCGGTCCGACCCACGTCCGAGTCGTGTTCACTGAACACGTCGGCATACTCCCGCAGTAACTCGCGCAGCCGATCGGCCTCTCCCTTAGGTAAATCCGCCCATGGCACATGTAACGCGTCGAGCAGGGGGACGACCTCGGCTCGGGGAGTCGGGCCGACTCGCCAGGCCAGGTCCTGGTCACCCTCCGAACGACCGGGGTCCTCAGCCCAGAGTGCGAACACCGATTCGTCAGAGTGGCGTGCGTGCAGGGGGTGTACAGTGGCGATCGGGGTGCGCCGTCGCAGTATCGCTGGGGTATTGTGCGGGTTAAACATCCGCGTAAACAATCGGTCCCCATCTGCGTTTACCAACGTGGCGGATCCCACGACCCCATACCGTTTTGCCAACTCCGGGTGAGGAGTTAGCATTACCTCTCCTGATGGTCGGAGCGCGGGGTCGGTGGGGGATGTTGCCACCGGCACCAGCATCTCGGTGAGCGGCCCGATGGTGACTGCCGTCGCCAGGATAGCGGCCACAGGTGCGAAGCGGGGGCCTGTTGGTTCTCGTCCCAGGAATGGAATCCGCTCGCCGTTGCTCTCCATGGTGGCGCATCGCTGGCGGGGTTGCACGTTGAGTCCCAGCTTTTCTAAGAGGTCGGTACCTGCAATACACTCGTGACACAACGCACTCGACACGTAGAACTCCTGGGTGCACACCTGGCTGCCTATGCGGACCTCTAGGGTGGTTCTCCCCAGCAACCCCATTCCGGCTCCGCTCGCCGTGTGCAGCGCGCGGTCCGGGGCCTGCAGGTGACGCACGTCGACCCCGATCGCGCTGCAGTGCGCTGCGCTCACGAGCGAGGCCACCGCCCCCGTGTCCAGCAGGATTCGGGTACGCACTCTGTTTACTTCCCCTTCCACCAGCGACGTGGCCCCCGTGATCCCCGCCACCAGCTCCCGTAGCCAGTCGCCATGAGTCACCGTTTCCGTTGGCATTGTTGCTGGATCCTGTGTGGAGATCACTCGCTCGCCATTATTCTCACAGCTTGTTTGTGTCGGGGCTACGTCGATTTGACCCCCCGGTGGTCCCCTCTCTAGGGGGGCCTTAGTGTTTGACCTTAGCTCTTGTCTAGCTCGGGCGACCTGAGGACAGTCCCTCCTGAGATGCCCTCGCCGATCGCACACATAACACGCCCGGGGAGGGGTGGCGGCTCCGTAGTGGGCTCTCTGCCCACTCCCTCCTCCCCCAGTGCGCTGCTGCTCATACTCTGCTTCTAGTTGGGCTATCCTTCCAGTTAGCCCTCCTACCGTGGAGTCTAGTTCCCCCATCTCGGATCGGATGGTCTCAACGGAGGATTGCAGCTTGGTCATATTCTCACCTACGTTGGTTATCTTACCGTCCATATCTCCTATGCCGGTCTGTAACCCGGCTACCCAACCCGGGGTTGTTTCGCTGGGTCTCTGGGGCTCCCTTGCCCGTCCCCTTACTGCGATGGCGAGCTCTTCCTCCTCGTCGGAGAGTAGGCTCGCTACGGCGCACTCTCGTCCCCTCCCTCGAGGCTGCGCGCGCTCACCCGAGAGTTTCTCGCATTTGCGCGCGCGCTCGACGAGGGTGTTAAAGGAGAGGCGTGCACCGTCTACATTTGGCTGCCACCACGGGGTGCGTGCCAAATATCGTTGGATTTTACCGGCGGCGAGGCCCTCAATTATTTTGGCCTCGTACTCTGGGTACGCGAGCTGGGTCGACATGCGTACATCCTCGGCGTTATCTCGCAGATCCTCGCCGGGTTGGCGACGGCGTGCCTCTAAGGCCGCCTGCGCATCCTCCTCGTCATAGGCGCCGAAGCGCCGTTCGAGTTTCCCACATTAATTTTTCCCACTGAGTTTGTGCGCTTGCGGGCAAAGCTTCCACAAAGTCAGCTGCCCGCCCATCTAAATGTAGCTCTAACTGCTGCAACGCCTCCTCATCTGACCACCCATTAACTTTTTTAGCCCCTCTGATGCTGCGGGCAAACGATTTCCATGATGGAATTCCTTTGCCTGTAAATGTGCATTTGATTTTAATCTGGGTTGGGGGGCCTCTTTCCCTTGGGAGTGCGGGGGATCGTCCTGTTTCTGACACCAATATGTGGGGGCCGTTGGCCCCCGGGGTCCCTCCCGCCTGCATCCCCTATTCCGTTTACGTTACCCCACCTCCCTATTCCCCGCTACGGTTTCGCCGGCATTCGAACGCGACGCCCCTACTGTTACAGCCTCGCGCCGCGCTCCCACGCTGCGAGCATACGTGCGCACAGCATCATCAATCAAACGCCACACTCCCCCTCTTTACACCACTACGTACAGCTCTCGCACACTGCGAGCGTGTGCCCGTCTATAGCCCTGTGCGGCACTCGCCTCCACGTCGAATAACCACGTTACCAATGCGCATCCGTATCCGACACGTAACGAACGTATGCGCACTCACGCACACAGCTCTCCGCGGCACTCACTCACCACTGAATACTCGCGTTATGATCACGCACCTATATCACACACGGAGTGAACACACGCGACACCCACTCTCGCACCGCTCTGCGCAGCGCTCCCCCGAGGCGAGCCGCAGCACTACAGAACCACTGTGTACACACGCTCACCCACGCGCTCAGCTCCGCGCAGCGCTCACTCACGTGGCGAACCACTGTGTACACCCGCGTACCCACACGCTCACACTGCTCAACAAGATCACGCGAGGCCATGCTTCGCTATTAATGATTTATTATCTGCTACCTGGTAATTGATGTTAAATCAGTGAGTCGACGAGGCTGGCCTGTTCCACTAAACCTGTACCTATTCCCTATCTATCGGCTATTATCCTACTTCACCTCCCCACTCACCGTCAAGTGTCCACGGCGGTCCGCTGATCCTTGTGCTAACAGCGTACCTCGGTGCGTCGCTCGGACGTCCGGGTCGCTGGCTGGAGCTGCTGCTGGTCCTCTGGCGCTGGAGACAAGAGCCCGATTTCCCCTTTGCGCTCCCTATTTATCCTCCCTACCTCAAAGGGATGCGGCTCTGAACAATAGGCTCGCGACCCTCTGGCACGCGCACGGCGGTTCCGGGCGCTTTTGATATGCTAATTAATGCTCAACCTGCGCGGCGCAAATTCCAATCAATCCCTTTCTCACGCAGGCCCCCCCATTATTGCAGTTCATGCGGCGGCGTCCGTCACAAAGGCTCGCCGTGGGAATCTGTGCACAGGCTCCCCGCGCGCCTCCCCTCTCCCGATATATTCATACCTTCAGCTCAATCATTTACCCTCCCCAACAATTGTGCCTGCGCGCTCAAGCGCAACTATCCCAACCTTCCGCGACTATGCGCAAGAGCCCCTGCGGTCCTGCTACTCATGCTGTCCCGTCCTTCCCCTGCTGGCCTCGTCGACGCATGGGGGGGGGAGGGTGTGTGTGGGGGATGCGTTTCAACCATGGTGGCTGAATGCCCCTCGCCGCGGCCACACCATATTAAGGCCGGTCGCAGCGCCGCGGTGCAACGTAGCGTCGGGGGAGGTCATCCAATTCCCTGATCGCCGGAAACCGTGAGAGTTAATCCCGATAAGGGTTTCTCGGATAAAAACCGGTCGATCAGGTGTCCTCCCCTTCCCGCTCTATGGGGGGGGGGGGATGCGTGCGGGTGTGTTCATGTGAGGTGAGGGGGACGTGGGGTCGGCTCCGTCGCTTGGTGGTGGCGAGGCCGCAGATGGGGAGCCTGCTGAACGGCTTCGTGGTGGCGGCATCACAATACTTATCATTCCATCTGCAGAGTCCACTAATGTTTCTTAGTCGTGACTGAAATCTCATGGTGCTTGATCCCTCCGAGATCTGATTGTCTTGAGTTTTTCCAAGCATTCCCCATTGTGTTTAAAAAAAATACATTTATTTGTGCATGACACTGTACCAGAATGACACGAATTTCAGGTGCATGTGTCATTTCTGACAGCATGCAATTATTGAAGACTTGATTTATCACAGGATGGTTTATTTTATTGTTTGTGACGGAATCCATCCTTCCAAAACCAGACCACCACACTTGGTTTCTGTGTCAACAGTGTATTCATGATCCGTCTTGATTATTTTCGCTTACACACAATTGGGTATGTCACTATAGTTGTGCAGTACTACTCGAAGCATATTGATTGCCTTGAATAATATATTGCACCTTATATTTTGTGTTGATTATGTTTTCAGCTAAAGTTGAGTTCAGTCCATTTTCGTGTAATTTTGGCTCGCGCACATCTTATTGTGCTTGATTTTTAGACTTGTAAATCCGTTTAAAAGGCAGTTCCGTATGGCAGGAGTGAAATGTAGCAACACCGCCAGGATGTGCATTGATGGCACATTCATTGGTGATGTGGTTGATGGTTTGGACTCCACCACAGGATTATATTTAAGGCCACGACACAGAGGCTTTGGGTCTCTGTGTGTCTATGTTGTGTGTCTCTCTGCTTGTGTGTCTGTCTGTGTGTCTCCGTGTCTGTGTTTTGTTTCTCTCTGAAATTTAGTTCTACCTGATGACGACTGCTTGTGTTGCAATCAAAATGTCGTACAGTGATCCCTCGTTTATCGCGGTTAATGGGGACCGGAACCCCTCGCGATAGGTGAAAATCCGCGAAGTAGGATTGGCCCCCTAGGAATTTCCGTATATGTGTGTGTGGGTACCAGAATGTTTAAAATATGTATATTTATACTTTATATATATATTTTACTTAAATCTATTTAATTATTAAACCTTAATATTATACATTCACTCTCTCTCTCATACAATACGTAATATGGTGTTCTACATTCACCAATGACAGTAGTATCTTGAGACTTGACTCCAGTAATGACGACGACAACGATGACAATGACGATGACAATGACGACGATGACAGACCTGTGCAGTTCGATGAATGTGATGATGAATGATGATGATGATGGTGTTACTGCACAGGTATAATGCGGCCTTTAAATCAGTTCGAAAAATCCGCGATGCACTGAGGCCGCGAAACTTGAACCGCGAAGTGGTGAGGGATTACTGTATTCTATTTAATTTATTTTCTTTCTACGTGACTTTACCGAAAGAACCAAGGAGTAAGTCCTGCAGTCACGAAAGCTTCAAATCAAGTTTGGATTATATATGGTTTATGGGGTGGTGTCATAGTGGATCCCACACTACCTGGCCACAGCTAACATCAGTGACGAATTGGTATTTTAAATGGTCTTGGCCCCTCAACTTCACCGGCCCATATTGAATAGTGTGGTGAAGTATGTTCAAGCAACCTCCACAACTGAAAGCATGGTGGGAAGACCTTCATTTGGCAGTGGATCAACAAAGATCCGGAAATTAATATACTTTTATAACTTTATGATCGTATACTACTAATATATCGATACTATTTACATTCCCCAGTGTTTTTAAAGCATCACACTTTTGAAATATGTTTAGGTCAATGACATTTAAAGATAGGCTAAAAGTTATGTTGTTAAAAAGTACAAATTCAGGGACTAACAAAATGGTTGAGTCATTGATTTCACTATGTAACACGATTTTTGTTTCTGGGTAGTAAGTGTTATTTTCTAATTGCTTATGCCTCAAAAGTATAGAAAATAGCTATTATTCCTTACAAACTTTGCTTTTGTGACCAGGACTTTACGTGAAGGAATTACACAAATGCACACGTTTTTTCATTGAAAATAGGTAAATTTCAAAATATGACTGTCCTGGTCACAAAAGCAAAGTTTGTGGGGAATAATTCTGTACTTTTGAGGCATAAGCAATTAGGAAATAACACTTACTACCCAGGAAAAAAAATATTTGTTACACTGTTTTCATATAATGAAAATAATCAATATCACTTACATTTGTGTGCATTGACCAGTGGCGACTTGAGGTTCCAGTTCAAGGAAGCGATAAATTAGGTCTCAAGTTTTCCAGTTTTGGATGACATATACAAATGCTTTTATTGAATCACTAGAATGTGGAGGAAATGTGTAGAATAAGTCACCAGCATTGAGATGGTTTAGAGAGGTGTTCCTTGGTGAAGATGCGCAGAGTTTTGTGTGCCCATCACTGGCCCTATATTCTTATGATTGAATCACGGGCACATTTACCTGAAACAGGGGATCTCATGCAAGGGTGTTGTGTCACTTCTCTGAATTGGAGCATGACCCACCATTTGAAGAAAAAAAAACCCATTCCCAATTGAGGGTGGGGCTGTCCTCAGCCAATGGTGGAAATTCTACATTCTTATGGTAGGTATTAGGCTCTCTATAATGGTTACCATTATCTACCTAGTGGAATCCTCGTAACTGAGGGTTGATGCCCATGGCAGATGCTCTCCATTGTTTGCAATCCTTTGCGTCTCTCATGGAGAGTTCCATCCAACTGCTCATTTCGAAATGAAAAGTAGAAAATATAGCTCAGCTTCTTAACAGAAAAAAAACATTTAAACAAGTTGAGTAACTTACTATTTTCCAATATAAATTATAGTACTTCTGTTGAATGACTTCTGCTGATGCCATGTGATGGTGATGTTATTTACAGTATGATAATGATTCTAGCAAAGGATATAATCCACCAAATTAATTGATCAGTCTCCTTCCTCTTCCCGTCCCTTTTACCCTTCAGAATTGTCTTTATAATTATTTCAACGGACTCTCTTATGACATGCCCTGCATATGCCACATTTCTTCTCATCAGACTTGTCAGCAATTCCTGCTTGTGTTCTCTTTCAAAACCTTTTCATTCATATTCCTATTGCACAAGTTAATTATTTCCATTCTATGTAAAAAAAAACCCCATTGTCTTTTCATGTCATCCTTTCCGCATTGTCCATGTGTCACTCGCATGTCCACTGCAATCCACACCAAAGCTTTGTCCACTGGTAACTTCCCACAACAACACAGAGTACATACGTGTTTTATTGACCCTTGATGGATTATAGGCTGTCAATCCTTCCAATTCAAGCTCTTCCAGTTGAATGGTCTGGCATATAATCACTGCTGGATTGAGTCTCCATTGACTATACTTTACTATAGTTTTCTATTCGATCCGTGCTCAATATGAAGAATGGTTATATGTTTACAAGATAGTTTTATGGTACAAACTTTTAGGGAGTGATCATATTAACCTAATGTACAAGTACTGCAGGTTAAAACATGTTTTAAAAGTTGTCATTTTGAAAACAAACATTTATGGAAATGTTAAATATACTGCCAAATATTGAGTGCTACATACATGCAAACTAATGTTTATCATATAGAATGGGCAGTGTTTGCATTACAATGGTACATTCTATCCAGTACATGAGTACTTATGAGAGACAAACGATTCACTCCCCATTGGTTTGATTTATTGTGATTCGGTGTGAAGATTCGATTCAACAATTGATCATTTGTCTTATTTACCGACATTCTTGTTTTGTTCATCTCTTTTGTGTCTTGTTTCTAATGTATTAGCATCGTCATATAATTTACATACAGTTTGCATAAACCAAGGAATATGGATGTTTTAATCTATTTGATACATATCGTTAGCTTTGAGTCTTAATGAGTGAAATTATGCATCGACACACCCTGGGTAAGTACACACCACGCACAAATTACACAATGTTGTAGACAATACACATGTTACATGCAATACACAAATGCATGTATAAGATACATTCAAATGTTCACAAAATGTACATAAAAATTACCTGTATCTTGTATTTTCTTAGCATGACCAATGTTAAAATCACGTCGTTATGCTCATACAATATAGACGTTGCTAAGTATGCATAACCTTTGCTTGTATATAGCATCAAGACAATACATGACAGATGTGGAATATTGGGTTGTTAGTGGTGCATCAATACTGGCACTGGGTAACATAGCAGGAATAGAGGCACTCTCCAGTCGTATGTCTTCGATTATGGAACTCCTTATTCAGTCACTTACCATTACATTGGGCACTTGCTCCCCTAATCAACGTAATATAGTGCACACAGCTCAAGGGAACCCACTGATGACTGAACACACTAGCAGTGGTAACGGAAGGACGATGTGCTTCTTCCCGAGCTCTTCAGGTGCGGACCGCCTTAGGCGGAGTGAGAGACCTCAGGAACGTAGACGAACTCCCCGGACACTCTAAAAGCAGGGTGCTTCAGCTGAAATATCCTTGCGGCCAATCAGCTTCACCTGGCTTCCCCCCAGACTTACTGGTACCAAGCTACTCCTCCACATCATCACCCTACTACCAGATTGGCTCGTACCCAATTACATCATCCCTGTTGTTGTTGACGCAAGCCACTTGACCGAGATCATGTCCAATTTTCCAGATATTTTGAACGTTATCAAAGACTCCTCCCCTGTCTCTGCCACCTGACACCCAGTCTTCCACCACCCTTCACCCAGTTATTAGTGCAGCACACTGAACCCCCACCAATACCACTCTCGGCCACGTGTGGTTTAAGGGATTCGCGATCCACTCCAGATGCTAATTTAAAGCACTGGTTTACTAGCTTTAAAAAAAAGATACATTTTGAGGACGTCTAGTCAAAGTTGTTGGAGTGCACGGCTCGCAATCCTGAAGGTTAACTTAAACAGTATATTTTCAAATATGGATCAATCTGAGGGATGCGACGTCAACCCATCTCATCTTCTGCTCAGCTATTCAGCCCTCCAGGGGCCAGAGTACAACAGCGTCATTGTGTAAATCCAAGCAGAGATGTGTTTTGCGCACGCGTCGAAAAGTCGTAGTTGAGACAAGTTAAGTTCAAAGCCGCTTTGCTGCCTTTGCTCTGGACTACATCGGCACTCCTGCCCCACAGTCTCAGCCAAATCGGTTCCAGCGGGGATTTTGGAACCAACTTTATACAGATGCTAATTCTATTGCAACAGCAGCAGCGTGTGATGAGATGGATGCCCTCGTTTAGTAGCAGTTAGTGCGCTGTGAACCTCTTCTACCCATGTTCGATTCCCGCTCATGGCCAACATCAACCAAATCGATTATATTAAGCGGTCCTGGGCCTCCCCTAGGTTGACTCAGCCTCAAATGAGTACCTGGTGCCGTGTGTAAACATCGTCCACTGGGGAGATAAAGGCCGTCGGGCGTGGCGCTATAGCCACTCACCCCCATGCGCAGCGTGCCGGCCTTCATAGGTGTTCACGAACGGCACTTGCCCCAATAGTCTGTTAAGGCAATACGGGGGGGGGGGGGGGGGATCTATGTCTCTTTTTTTTGCCCTCGTTTGATGATGCGAGCTGTGTCCACCTCCGTGAACTTAACCCAGAACTTAGCGGTGGCAGCAGTGGGAGCCATGCAAGAAAGGGGCAAAGGCAATCATAATTATGTGAATAATATTTTTTTCTATCGTAAAAAATAATGTTAACCACGTTAAGAATTGTATTTAAGCTGATGATAGAGTAGAATGCAGTGTTAATGTAATACGCTTACGCTATCGTTTTTAAGTTTGTTTATTTTTATTTGTTATGCACATTCCATTTAGCCAGTTACCCGATTATATTACAAGGCGAGATCCATGGTGCGTGAGCACAGCGCATTAGCAATACAATACAAAAGATTAAAAAAACATCGGTATTGCAAAACTAACAAATAACACATTTATCAGTCAAAAAACAAAACACAATAGAATAAAAAAACAGTGCAAATGTAATGAGAGCAAGAGGTACTGTACCAGACAAAGTTAGCTACAAGTGCAAGCAAGATCCATCTAACGGTACCAAACACACGCGAATCGAAAAAGAGTGCAAACATGTGGGAACAAAAGGCGCCAAAAAAAGTTCTGTGCAAGTCAGCTCTGTGTTATAAATGTTAACCGTTTAAAAAAAAGGTTATCCAACTTACCACTCAAACCACAATCATACATCACAAAAGTGTGCCAACACAACTGCAGAAGAATATACAACCGCTCAAATACACATACACACCCAGCAACAAGAGCCACAGAGAAGACAAACACACAAATGCAAAAACACCAGCCTTTCATGCACCCGTGGCACAGAGTATATGGCAGATTTACGGCTGCTCCGCATCATTCATACGTTGTTGTGCAAAATTACGCAATCTGTGCATAAATCCCGTTGTGAATCGGACGACACAAAATGCTACAAAAACAACTTAAAAATGTATCATTACTGTTTGAGAAGTCAATAGTCGTTGTCTATGGATAGACTCGTTCCAACCATAAGTTGTGATTTTTTGCGACCAGCAGGGTTGTAAACAAGAGATGAGCACCACCCGACGCTTGTGCGTAGGCCTCGGCAAGGTAAGGTAAAAGTTAAAAGGTAAAAACAACGAGCCTACCTTTACCCTACCTTTTACCTTACCACAATACAATCACTCTACCTTACCTTTTACCCTTAAGCACGTAAGATAAAAGGTAAAAAGCAACGAGCTTACCTTTTACCCTACCTTTTACCCTTACCCCATACAAATTATCCGATTACAGGGTAATTACTAGGGAACTACACATGAACAAGGTTTATAACGGTAAATGCTGGGTAGAGCGCTTTATTAATATAGAATACTCTCGATGATTCCAATTTTACACGCTTTCTATTAACTCACTGTCTGTTCTTCTTGGTTCTTTCGGTAAAGTCACGTAGAAGGGAAATAATACAAATAAAACATTATTTTTATTATGTTTTATTTTTATTATTTTATTATTTCCCTTCTACGTGACTTTACCGAAAGAACCAAGAAGATGAATCCCTGCAGTCACGAAAGCTTTAAATCGAAATTTCACTGTCTGTTGTTGTTGTCGTTGTTGTCATTGTTGTTGTAATTGTTGTCGTCGTTGTATCCTCAAATCTTGCAACAAAATTTTTACCCACTTCCTAATGTGGTATCGACTGCAAAATTTGTATACTTATATCATTCTGATGACAATACTATATTCTATCATTAAACAAATATATATTTCTTAACATTCTTTTTTATATGTTATGTTTCGGCTTGGGTCTAATTGTCCACGCTAAACTGACGTTGGTTGTAATTGGCCACGGTCCCTTACGTTATGGCAAGCTTCGGGGGCCACTTCCTGGAGTCGTGAAGTTCTGCCATTACTAATACATTTAAGAAAAGCGTGTTTTTAAGAAAGTTTTTTTAAATATTACTTATTAAATGGAGGCCACGGACTGCGCCACGGAGCTTTTAGCGGTAAACAAGGTACCGTATTTACCGGGTAATACTTCGCGCTACCTTTACCCTACCGGGTAATTCTTCCGAGCTACCTTTACCCTGCCCTTTACCTTACCCCTTGGCATGTCGACACCTTTTCCCTTTACCTTTACCCTTTTACCCGGTAAAAAGGGTAAATTACCTTACCTTGCCGAGGCCTACTTGTGCGAGTGGGAAGCTACGAAGTTGAATGTCGTCACTGCTGCAACTGTGTACAGCACTTTACGTGAATAATGTTTCTTCGTGAAGAATGTGTTATCTTAATGGTAACAAATGAAACAAAAGCAAAACAGACTAAAACAAGGCAATATAATACAGTATACTGAAATGCTATATCCTACAATGGTAAAATACAGATATACACATCATATACGTTGACATTCAGGTCCGATTTATTTGCTATTTGCAGTGGTTTAGAGCACTGTACTGACCAATAACTGCACGTATTAACATCATAAGCAGTCCCAGATGAACTATTCATAATATAACCAATGCGTGGGTGTTGCCTATTCATTTCAAGAGCATGATTCATTGTAATTGCCTTAATCACAAGGTAATGTGGAATTTAAGAACCAAGGGAAAGCCCTTCAACCAGATGGTGGGATGCTGAAAAACTAGATGCGAGAGAGGGCTCAGGTGTTGACATCCTCAAAAAGCCAAGGAATCTACAAGGACGACAGAAATGATGGCGAAGTAGAATGGTATCAGTGGCTTTGGCCGTGATGGACCTTATGTTTGTCTTGATACTCAGTGCATTACCCAATTACTACTGGCAGTTCGTGTTTATATTAATGCCTTCTTAAGCAATTGTGCTTCTTGCTGACTCTGAGTTTCTTCAAACTAACACCAAGTAACGCACATCGTTTTTGCATTTATTGATATTGGAGGCAAATAAAAAAAAAAGACGCACAAGGCTAAACAGAAAATAAACATTTTAACAATAGAAAATACAGGAATAATAAATGTAACTCTCAAAAATGTAATGAGAAAACCTACAAAACATTTCTAATACATTAAATGGCAAAGGATGAAATCAACAATTCGAACACAATTTTTAATTAAAAATCATTATTATTCAAAGCATTACAAAGGACCAAATCAGGTCCTTTATATTCATATGCATATATTAATTACTTTGTAATTTTGTTTATACAGGCCATAGCTGTTTGTGTACATTCTGTGATTATACATAACAGTGTACATAGAACATCTCCGTACAGTATGGTCACTGTGGCTCCATGCTGAAATTAGCATAATTATCTCTGTTGACAACTCAGATCCAGGGGTGTAGATTCCACATTCTTATATGGTAGTGGGGATCGGATCGGTCTTTCTATAGGTGGAATACGACACCATGTATTGTTATAATACTGTACAAATGTAGGGATTGTCCCATGTGATCCCTGGGACAGCAATCAAGAAGGTGGGAGTAAACACTCCACGCTCTTATTGGTTAGGGCACAGAGGGCAAGAGGATTGGCCATATCATTTAAAAGTGAAAAGAGCTAGGGGGTTTGGTGAGCGTCAGGATGGATGGTTACGCCAGGTCCGGTAAAGAGAAGTTAATTGATGGAGATGAAGTGTGACGAGGGGTGGAGCCAGGAAGAGGTTAAAAGAGGGGGAGCGGGAGGCGGAGTTCGAGGCGTTGCGGGAGAGAGCGAGGATGAAGGTGTGGACCCATGCCGTAAAATAATGACCTGCCCTTGGTGACAAAAAAAGGGCCAGTCTTCTTTCAGTGGTGACAGCGGTGGGATCGACGAAGCGATGTCTCGACTGGTTTGCAAGAAAGTACCCACCGGGAGTCTGGATGAGGTTGAGGAGGGATCCACATCTCTTCCAAATTCCCTGGGACTGCACAGCCCGGAAATGGCCCGACGAGGGGAGGCTGGGCTGACCGGCCCGAGCCATGAGGGTGCAGATCCGGCAGAAAAACCCTAAACCCTGCAGATCCACATGGGGTCGAGAGATGGGAACGATTGGAGGGCCACGTGGACCAGCTGACCAACACAGTCTCCATGCTACTGCAACAAGTTACAACATTTCCGGCCCTGCAATCCACCCCAGCAGCAAGAGGGACCCAGCATGGCGCGGGAACGGGGGAAGGGGCCACCTGCTGTGAAGCATCCGACAACGGATTATTTTCCCGCTACGGGCTCTCAACCAGCAGAGGCCGACCCCCAGCCGTCCGCCGAGCAACAGCGGGGGGAGGTGGAGAGCGGCGGAGGTGGGAGAGAGCAGACCACCCATGAGCGAGGCAGCACCAGCCAGACTCAAGAGAACTAGGAGACCACGGGAGCCAGCCGAATAACAAATTGACTGGGCCCAGTCCGCGAGTTCATAGTGGCTGGCGGGGAATGGCGCTCGTTCGTACGAAGATTTGAGGCATATAATATGTTGAATTGGTCAGAGGAGGAAGCCCTCCAAGCGCTACCCACCGTGTTCAACGACGACGCATTACAAGTTTATGATGCCATCCCCAAGGAGAGGAAGAGCACACTGGCGGCTGCACACCGGGAGATGACTGAGATCTACGATCTCCCCTCAATCACAAGTTTCAGAGGCGAAATGTCTCCGGGTGCAAGAGGAGGTCAGACGGCTGCCGCGGGTCGCCGCGCACGTCAGAGACCAGAAGGAAGCAAAAGACGACCGGCCCTTGGAGCGATGGAGTCTGCCATCGCTGCGGTCGCACTGGCCACATAGGGTGGGGATGCCGGAGCCAACCGCTGCCGTCAGCTGGGACGTTGGGACAACCACCAGCATCGGCACTCGCTGGTCTCCCACAGGCACGGCGCGACCCCTCGGGCACCCCGGCATTTCACACCTCCATCTCACACTAAAACTATCACTATCACTCACCTCCGCCGTTGCCTTCTGAATCGCACTCATCCCATAGTCCATCACTGGGAGATACAGGCGGCATCTCAGGAACACTGGTCGAGTTCAGGGACACAGTGGCGCAAATTGGCTAGGCGGGTTGTGGCTGCAGCAGCAGGAACGTGGGTGCTGCTTGGAACGGTGGGAGGAGTTAGCGTGCGTATGCTTGTGGATACTGGGGCATCCGCTTCCATCATGTCCATGCACATTTTAAATTTGTTACTCCATCAGTTCCAGCCGTTACTACTGGTATACAACTAGTACATAGCCGCTAACGGATGGAACATGGGTATCATTGGACAGGTGTGCACAGATCTGTGTATTGGGGAGCTGCAGGTAACTGGTCCTGTGTTCGTCTCCACAGCCTTGGCGGTTTCGTATCTGTTGGGGACTGATTTTATAAATTGCCTGCCCCTGAAGATGCTCACAGATCAAGGCTGTGTGGATATTACACTTTCTGTGGCTCAGGAACGAGTCCAAGGGGTGGTACATGCTGTGGTCTGTGAGACTGTTACTATTCCACCGACAGCACATATATTAGTGCCATTATGGTACAGAACGCCCCTAGTTACAACCCGGCTTGACTCGTTTGTCTTCATCACACCAATAACAGCGTCCATCGGTCACCTCGAATTAGTGGGAGCAGAGACAGTGCTGCGCAGCAACCAGCCTTTGTTTCGCCAGTTGTTGAACACCGCGGAGATAGCGACGACGGTACAGGCAAGGACATTGTTGGCACATGTCATGCCTATGGCCACACTGCAGAAGAGCCACCCACCAGATCCGCTAGGAGCAGTCACAGGGAGGAACAGTACGTCGGATGACTTGTGGATGTCCATCTCTATGCAGAATCCAGATCTGTCCGATAAGCAACGACAGCAGTTGGTGCAGCTACTTAGAGAATATGAGGACACCTTTAGCTAGGGACCCTACGACTTGGGACATACTATAATAATGCAGCATAATATTGAGACAGGTAATTCACCTCCGATTCGCCAAAACTTGTATAAGATGGGGCCGATGGAAAAGGCTCACGTACAGCGAGCAGTCGAGCAAATGTTATAGGTGGATATCATCACTCTCTCCATGAGCACGGTTAAAGCTCAAACCTTCCAAGTGCCACTTGGTACAGTCTTCTGTAACATACCTGGGCCACGTTGTCAGTGCTGCAGGAGTCGCTACCGACCCAGAGAAGACGGCTTGCATCAGAAATTGACCCGTACCTGACTAAAGTGTCTGAGGTTCGCCATTTTATCGGATTTGTCTCCCAAACTTCTCCCTTGGCGTACCCAGACTTCAACCGACATTTCATCCTGGACACTGACGTGAATGATGTTGGCATCGAGGCAGTGCTGTGACAAGTGCTTACGGCAGTCGAGTGTTATTGCCCGCCAAATAGAGATATTGCATCACTCGCCGGGAGCTACTAGCGGTTGTTCATTTTGTTCAGCTCTTTCGGCGCTACTTGTACGGTCGATGATTCGCGGTACGTACAGACCACACTGCCTTGCAAAACTCATTGCGAATGGACCATATATCCGGCCTTGCAGAAGTTCACCTACGATGTAGTGCAACGCAAGGGCACTCGGCAAAGTAACGCGGACCCACTCTCGCACCTTCCACCGGTCACATCATGTCCTTGCACAGATAGTACCGCACGTTGCAAGACATCGCCTCAGCCATCTGTGCAACTGCTGGCACCTGTCACATCATGGGACCATAGCCGACAGGATCCTCTAACAGATCATGACCTGGGATGCTAGGCGACTGGCTCAAGGCTGGCTTGAGATTGTATTGCTGCAGCCAATTAAGAATATTGCACGAGACAGATCCGCTGCTACTTCACCACCACGGGAGAGTCAGTTTGTGTTGTGGCAAGGCTTGCTGATGCACTGGGATGTGAGTCGTCAAAAGCGTTGCCTCATAGTTCCTACCTCACTGAGGCACAAGCTTTTCACCACCTTGCATGCCAAGTGACTCCAGAATCTGGCTGAACGGAAAACACTGTTAACACTCCAAAACGTGTATTTCTGGCCACACATGGTGGTAGATATTTGCGAGGGGGTAGCCGCCTGCAAACAGTGTGCATTCCGCAAGCCTCCAGCGCGGCCAATTCAGCCCCCCTTGCAATCCATTGTAGTCGGCAGGGTGAACGAGCTTGGTTGCGCTGGACATCTTGGGGCACTTTCCACGGTCGGCTCAAGGGAACAAGTTTCTATGGGTGGGGGTCGAATATTATACCCGCTGGCCCATGGCGTGGCTGTTGGTTGACAAAACAGCTCAGTCCATAGCAGATGCTGTTATACGGGGATATGTATTATACAAGGGGCCCCGGAGAGACTCCTAACCGATCAAGGGAAAAAAATACATCACGCCTACTCCACGACGTATGTGACGTTATGGGGACCAAGAAGTTTTGGACTTCTCCCTATCACCCACAGATGGACGGGATGGTAGAGAGGCTTAACCGTACGTTGATCGCAATGGTATTGCAGGAAGTAGAGGGTGAGCAAACGAATTGGGACGCTAACATCTTGGCAGTACTAGACACATACTGAAGGGCCCCACATGCCTCCACAGGATTTTCACCTTTCTATTGTATGGCCATGACCCCAAACCGCCTATTGAGCGTCAGCTCGATGACATGCCGCCTAGGTCGGCCGCAGATTGCCGCTGTAGCGTCAGCGGCGGTGCAAAAGGCCAACGAGCGCTTAAAAGTTAACAGCTGCTACACCTGTGCCCTTTACGGTTGGGGATGAGGCCTAGCTACATTGCCCACAGGTCCCAGTGGGAACCTCTGCGAAATTACATTGCGCCCCCAGCACGTACGCGTGCAACTCGGCCACTGCCGGTGGTTTATCCATCCCAGCAAGCTCAAACCCCATGTCACCTCCCATCATGTGCCTTACTCACCTTCACCGTTGCCGGGGTCTGAGGGATTGCCTTGCCTGCTCAGATCAAGGACCCGCTCTCCCTCACCTGCATGTACCCCCTCGCAGGAGGACCGCTGACAGAACAACGGACAGCCGGGCCGACGCCACCCAAAGACGGGACGATTACCCGGTCGCGAGTGCGTGCGAGGTCCTTACGGTCAAATTTATGGGGCCACGCCGTGGATGAATGTTTGTGGCGAACGAGTTCGACGTGTCACCAAGAATCGTCCGCCATACACTACCCTGGGGACATTTCACCTTCAGTCACAGCAGACACACACATGCAAGCATTTCAGACCGAGGCGGTTTGTTCGTTACATTAATTTTTTTTATGGTTACACAAGTTTGGTTGCATGTCGGGTCATCCCCTGCGGTGGGGCCAACTCCTCATCCTTTACAGGGAAGGGTGGACCTAGCCGAGGACGGTTAGTTTTTTTTACACAAGGGGGGTGATGTAGAGCAATCAAGAAGGCGGGAGCAAACACTCCACACTCTGATTAGGGCATGGGGAGCAAGAGGATTGGTCAGATCATTCAAAAGGGAAAATAGCTAGAGGGTTGGGTGAGCGTCAGGTGGGACGGTTACACCAGGTCATGTTAAGAGAAGATGATTGGTGGAGACGGCGTGCGATGAGGGGCGGAGCCAGGAAGAGGTTAAAAGAGGGAGCGGGAGGCGGAGTTTGAGGCGTTGTGGGAGAGAGCAAAGATGAAGGTGTGGATCTGTGGCGTAAAATAAAGACCCTACCTTGGTGACAAAGAAAAGGGCCAGTCTTCTTTCACATATATAAAGTGGTGCTGGCCTGCCATTGCTTCCTTATGCCACTGCTGGTAGAAGGGCATCCACTCGTGAACTTTAGAGTATTTGCAATACTATTCCCCATTGACTAGATGTGTTGTACAGGTGGGTGTACCCAGACTTTACCCCACTGCACACGATCTCCCAATTAACAAAACTGTGATGTACCCGTTTACACTGCTGGATGGTGGTGGGAATTTAAGAAACTTGCCTATTACAGTGGAACCTCGGTATACATCGTTAATTCGTTCCAGAAGGTAGGACTTATACCGAAAATGATGTATACCAAACAAATTTTTCCCATAAGAAATAAAGGGAAAGGAAATAATCCGTTCCAGAGGAAAATAAATTATATTTTATATGGCATATTATACATTAATGGGGTTGTATAAAATAATTTAGACACTAATTACAAAAATGCATACAGAAGCCACGTGACCGCGCTGCTGCCTACTGCGCTGGTCACGTGGCGTACCTCAACCCCGCACGTCGTGTGCCCCTCGACCCGGGGCTCCACCCTCCATGGGGGCAGCCCCTGACGCCCCCCGCCCCTCTCCCCCACGCCCCTCTCCCCCACCCCTCTCCCCCACCCTTCTCCCCCACGTCCCCCGCCCCTCTCCCCCATGTCCCCCGCCCCTCTCCGCCACGTCCCCCGCCCCTCTCCACCAGGTCCCCTGCCCCTCTCCCCCACCCCTCTCCCCCACGTCCCTGCCCCTCTCCCCCAGGTCCCCCGCCCCTCTCCACCCACGTCCCCCGCCCCTCTCCCCCACGCCACCCCGTCCCTCTCGCTTTGTTTAAGTCGTGAACGGGGCATATGCGGGTACTTTACGCGGTGACTCATCCCGACCCATACAAGTGTAGTACCGTTGAGGACGCGTGGACACCCGAGTAGAGGCACACGTATTTATTTCACACCAGTCACTGGGGACATACAGTACTGGAGGGGGTATCGGCCCCCTCACCCGGATAGCTGGGAACACACGGCTAGCTACCCCTAGCCTGCCTCCTAATCCTCCAAATACTGGGCTAGGGGAGGCTGTCTGGCCCGACACTGGTCAGTCGGGCTACGGTACCCGGAGTCCCAGAGTCCTGGCTCTGGTTCACGGGACCACGCCGCTGGCTCGGTCCTGCGCGGCCCTGACAAGGGCGGCGTCCCAGGGGAGTCCAGGGCTCTAGCTAGGCAGTCTTCGGTCTTCAAGAGTTTACTTAAACATTCTGCCCCGAGCCCTCTGACACATCCCCCTTTATACTCCACCCCCGCTGAGGGGTGGGGCCCCGGGCTGCCTGGTGCGGACGTCGTTGAGAGCACCCCCCCGTGCACTCACGTAGCCCCGCCCACTGTGTTTGTTTCCCATAAGCTGCCATGCATAACGGCTCTCTCTCTAACACCCCTACACATACAGCTCCTCCGTAACACCCCTACACAAGTTCTAGCAAATGCGTCGTATCCCAAGGAAGACGTCTTATCCCAAGACATTTTTTCTCTCGAAAAAAACACGACATACCAAATTCGACGTATTCCAAAGCGGTCGTATACCGAGGTTCCACTATTTCAACTGCTGCTCTGGTAGATTGAATCAAACCGGCAACCTCAAGATTGTAACTCAAGTGTGACAGCCCTCACACCACGGCAGCTTCCGTCTGTACGTATGTAATGGGTTCCGGAGACACTTGTAGAGGTAACTTCTTTATTACAATCCAACAGCACTCCAACAGTCCAACAGTCCTGATACTCTGTAACAACTCCCAGGTACACAGCCTAGGTGCACAGCCTAGATACACTACTCTGGCTACGCTCTGGAACTCGCCCTCACAAGGTCGTAGAGTCGGGAATTCCAGAGTCCCACCACTGGCTCTCACAGCGTCCCAGGGTCCTCAGATGGCTGGTCTTGGGTCTTGGGTCTTGAGCTACGACTGGCCCTGATCGTCCAGGGAGCTCCCCTTTTATGCCTAGTCCCCAACGAGGGGTGGGGCCATGTGCGCCCCCAGATATCCCACAGAGCACACACAGCCCCCCCCCCCGTTGGTGGCGCCAAGGGGCTTAAGCGCCTGGGAACCCAGCGCCCGGCGCCAGGAGGCTTAAGCGTCTGGGCCGCCTGGGAACCCAGCGCCCGGCGCCAAGGGGCCCAAGCGCCTGGGCCGCCCAGGGTCCCAGAGCCCCCCAGCAGCCCCTCCCCTCCCATGTCACTACACGTATACCGTACATTGTGGGTCTGTACGTATACCGTACAGACCCACAATTTTGTATTCTCAAAACACTATCCGAGTGATTATAAATGTATGATCCAGTATATACACAGATATCATGATTGTTTATTATTTATATCAGGCCTTTCACCAGGTCTTATTATTTTGATAATCAACATGCATTCGTATGAATTACATTAAAAGCACAGACATTTCAACAATGTAAGCCATGTAAACTGACAGAGCAGGCAATAACAAAAACAATCCTGAAAAACACCACACAATCAGTCCGTAATATCTGCACGGTGCATATAGAATATACAATCGGTCGTATGTATATGCCTTTATATAGATGCCTTTATATAGATGCCTTTTGAGTTGGGATTTTGACATGGAAGAGCTGTCAATCACCCAAATAGGTTGTTGGAAGGAATTCCACGTTTATGGAGCTACATATGCAAAGCAGGGCTGCCCAGCACACTGCCTGCACTTGGCAGAATAGTTGATTTGTTGACCTCAGGGTCACGCTTCAGAACATGGTGAGCCAGCAGCTCAATAAGTGAGCCCAGAAAAATATCAAAGGCCATAATCAAATATTTAAATTCAATCAATGCCTTAGCTGATTAATGCCGCCTTTTCAATACCATTGTAAAGTTCAGGAATACAATTTTTGCATCCAAATATAGCATCGCAAGAGTAGATTATGAAAATGGCCTAGTTATACTCTTGGTATTCACACATTTTGTTACTAAGAGAGGACTATATTAAAAGTACAGTAAATGTATTATCAAGGGCAGCATACTCTGCCAGTCTGCATGGTGAGCGTATCATCAAATTGCACTCCAAATACATGAAATTTGGTTTCAGAGAACAGATGGTACTTTACATTTATTCAAACAATAATTGTGTAGTTTAGTTACAAACTGCACGTGGGCATGTCCAAATTTAACATCAAAACGTTGCAATAAAACTGTCCCAGTATCTTAAACATTTGATCGCAGTCGTTTCAAACGGAATTGAAGTGTACCTAAACGGTTTACACACACGTATAAATTATGAAAATAGCCAAGAAAGGTCAAGGATGCGTTTAATGGCTATAGAAAAAGGGGTGAAAGTGAAGGTCCTAACCACAAACTCTCAAGTACTCATTCTTGGTTCTTTCGGTAAAGTCACGTAGATAGAAAATAAAATAAAATTAATAAATTGAACATAATAAAAGCAAAAAACCCACGACGTTCCGATCGCAACACAAGCGGTCTTCATCAGGCGGAGAGAAAAGATGGGGCAAGCCTCCAAATGCAACTGCTTAAAAGGGTTTCCAAAGTGAGTGGGCGGGGGACGAGAGCTGGGAGGAGGAGGGCTGCGCGGCACAAACAGCATGGGCGGGGCAGTCAGTCAACCAGTGCTAATGTAGGAGTAGACAATTGAGGGAGGAAGGGGTAGAGATAGGGGGATAGAGAGGTGGGGAGATGGGGGGAATTGCACCTCACTACACACATCCACACTGCTGATGGTAGAGGTTGACAAAAAAACACAAATCAAGTCATGACTGAAAGTGGTTGATGACATCTTTCCAATGATTGCTGAGTTTAAAACCATCGTCTCGGTTGAAATTGTATCTGTGTCTGTATATATTATTGGCTTCGTGAACGAATCTTTGTTGATAGCCAGTATTCTCGAAGTGCTCCTTGAAGCAATGTTTTTCTTGAAAACGATTGACTCGCTTGAAATGTCTTCTACCTTTTTTCAGCCAAACCTGAGTGAAACCACTTCAAGGCTAGATTTATTTGTCAAAAGAAATGCTGGCAGCTGCATAAAAAGGCAATAAAGTGTACAACTGAATAAAGATAGAAAAGATTAACAAGTCTGCTGTACATATGAATTGTAAAATGTTATTTTACAATTTAGTTGATAAATAATCAGTTTTGTTTGTTGTAGTTACAAACGAAATTAATGCAGCTATTTGAAAAGTGGTTGGTTGATATAACTGGGTGTGATCGCGGAACACTCACACATATTAGAAATATGCAGGAACAAAACAATTGACGAACATACCACCAATACTTATACAGAAGCATAAGTAGCAAAGAAGAAAAAAATATTTAAACAGCTAAAATTATTTTTACCACAGGAATAACATTCCACGCGTTTTTTTAATAAGAGAGCCAACAGAGAATATTGTTATTTTCAGTTATTGTTTATCACCGTTTACACATCCCAGTGTATATGTATCCAGTGATAGACTGTCGCCTTACCACCCCATAAGTTCTACACAAGTTATACGATACGCCAGAGACTGTATGTTGAACTTCTTTCGCATTATATGTAGCCAACCGTACTAATCGGGGGTGCTGGGGGAATGACAACTAAAAACACGAAAAGCAGTTCTAAAGACATGAACTGTAAAAACAACCAGATCAGACTTCCCGTGAGTGCCCTTGATCTTCGGACTGCTCGGTCATGCTCCGGTCTCTTAACCCCGGAGGTCTGCTTGGGCTCTGCCTTGATATGAGGTCCTCTTGTCGTTCAATCGACTCAGACCTTTAATGGGGACCTCCTGCCAAATTCCTGAGGGCTAACCATGAAATGTATTATTCTACACGTAGTTATATTAACTCACCGCATCCTCAAATGTGCGTATAACGCGGTAAGATTTAAGTTCTATCTAACTTGTGCTTATTCAGCTTGCTTGATATGATGCCCACGAACTGTGGTCCAGCTTTGTCACATTGTCCAGAAAAACCAAAGCCGTCTCTTGCCCTTTCAGGGTGGCTAACTGTTGGGGCACGTGTCGGGCGAGCTCGTGTTAGACAACAGACCCAACTGTTAGGGAAGCCAGCTTTACATTTTCGATTAGAGCTGACGTCAACCGCCTCAGTGCAGAGGAGTAATAGCCAGTCAGATGGCTACTGTAAAGGTGTACAAATAGACCCCCCCACACACCCAATCACATGTACAACTAATGCCTCCTCCGAGACCCACACCAATTTAAGAGGATTGCGTCAACCTCTCCCTTGGTCTCGTCTCACCCAGTTCTAAACACCCACACGCCGATTCCAGGCTCGTCTCCCTCCCCACAAATACACTCCCGAGAGACAATTAAATTGTGGCCCCGTCTGTAACGGCTGCAGTTCAGTCAAGCCACACTCACCCCCCTTCTTTCTCCAGCACGAGCTAATTTCTCGGTGTACTTTCTCATTTGGCAGCCATTCCATTACCTTTTCACCCATGGCTACCATTCCTTTTAGCAATGTGCCCTGCCAAATCCCATGTTATTTTCTTCAAATTAAATACGTCTCTCATGTAAAATTGTTCTCTGATCCACGTGTTCCTCTTTCTGTCTTTCGGTGTTTTTTTGTCCAAGCATACACCTCTCCTTGCTCGTCTGGGCACTTTCAGGCGTTTGTTAAGTTTTCGTTGTTGATGGTTTCGGCTTGCAGATTATGCTTTACAAAATCGTTAAACACCCACTTTATTTAAAATAAAACATGTTGATAATTTCAGCACGCAGTTCCAGATATCAATCTTCTGGCTCCATGAAATTTGACCCAGTGGTGAGCTCAATAACCATGATAATATTATACTTTGAGCTGTACCAGTACCTGATTAGGGAGTTACATGGTCCTTTGGTAGCTAGCAACTAAGGGCACGCCAGTTAAGGCACACTGGGCTCCTGACATGTGCCAAGAATGCTACTAGCGTAATCTGACCCCAATTAGCTACGTTTGGGAATATTACCTTTTGATCATTAATAAATGAATGCTGTAATGTACTCTTATTATATTTGCCGTAAAATCAGTGACTGCCAGTGTGGCTGAGAGAAAGAGTGGTGAAGAGGAGTTTCCCTTGAGCCTACCTACCTCCCTGTTATCCATAACTTGCTTCTGTGTAATTTGTGATTGAGGCATGAGCAAATGTATTTGTGACACTACATTTCGGTGGGTGTCAACATTGTAGCTTGGCTGCAATTTTTTATGCAAAGTATATCATTCTCGTAATTTGTAGATTTCATTTATTGTTGCTATAAGGCAAGCAAACAGGGCCCAATAGTGTAAAGGCATGCCCTCTACATATATGAGGCTCCTAGAGGCCTCATATATGAGCCATACTAAGGATGAAACTAGTATACATTTGTGCCTTTGCTTCACTTCTGCCTTTCATTTGTCTACATTTTTTCAATGTATTGATGGTGGGCTCAGACAAAACGACCACTATGCCATTCTTATGAACTCGTGGTTTCACGTAATGAAAATATATTTGGCTGAGAGCTTTTGTACATGCAAAGCACATCTTTGTGTGTTGTTAAATATAAAATGTATCATTCATAATCAACGTTTTTGGGTTTAGATCGCGTTATTTATAAATGTGTCGTAACCCTCCACCACCCGACACGGCCAATCAGCAAAAAAGTGTCACGTTGACAAAAGACAAATTAGTTCACTGCTTTAGCCCACCGGTGTGTTGAAGCGCGAAACCACAACATTTACAATTTGAGTACGACGTTTCGCTGGTAATTGCATCCAGCATCATCGGGCAATTCGCCAGATGATGCTGGATGCAATTACCAGCGAAACGTCGTACTCAAATTGTAAATGTTGTGGTTTCGCGCTTCAACACACCGGTGGGCTAAAGCAGTGAACTAATTTGTCTTTTGTCAACGTGACACTTTTTTACTGATTGGCCGTGTCGGGTGGTGGAGGGTTACGACACATTTATAAATAACGCGATCTAAACCCAAAAACGTTGATTATGAATAATATTGGTCGCGAAAGCCTACGTGTTAAAATGTATCATGCCTGTGTGTGAGTGTAATCACAAAAATATACGAAACCTTTTAAGCATGCACTTTCCCCATTAACTTGGCGCTAAAAGCATTATCTCATAGGACACTGATTAAATGGCCTTGAATGTGCCATGTCAGTTTTCAGTTTGTTAATTGTCCAGTTGCCAATAAGGTAATTTGCATATTGATAGTTTCTAAATATGCATATAATCTAATGTATGCTATAATAGGGTCCAGTTATCTATTCATTATATTTAAACAATCTTGGACTAAATTTAAATCGCTTAGAATTAAATCTCTTTGCTGATGACACTGTCATGCTCGTGTAGTGTCAGCGATTCGGAGACGAGGCTTTCCAGGAGGCACCTTCTTTATTCAACACCATAAGAGCTAGTGGAGGTAGCTCTCTCCGATCTTACATTTAAATGCAAATTGCATCACTAGCCCTGCCCACCTCGCTTATGACCCTTGGGCTACACCCATCTCAAACCTTTATAACATCCTGCCTCAGCAGCTTTCCCGCTATGTTTTCACCTGATGACGATTGCTTTTGTTGCGATCGAAACGTCGTGATATTTTATTATTTTTCTATCTACGTGGCTTTACCGAAAGACCCAAAGAATATTAATTCCTGCAGTCTCGAAAGCTTTAAGTCAAGCTTTATACAATTCACACTTCTGCAATTGTTAAGCACACAGGCTTATACAAGTGTGTATCCTTACTGCATTTTCATTGCCAGTGGTGAATTAGCGTTTTGCGGTGCCCATCTTCATTCTAAACCCAAACTAATTGCAGAAATTCCACATATCTCAGGCAGGGACTAGTCTATCCTTTAAACGACTACTAGTGACATGCACAGCCATATGTGGTTCTGGATATGTGTATCATTACAAGGTTATCTATACCATACTAGCAGCATACGTATACAATACATACATCTCGAAAATAAAAAAAAAGTATACAGTGGTGCTTTAGCTTCTGCTTTTCCATTCTATACAGAGATAATCACATTTTAAGCATATATTCAGTGCACCATGCAAAGACTACTGTGCAAGTCTGCGAAACGCACAGCCCTGCATTACAGTGCCTTGTATTATATAGCTTCTCTATTGGTTGGCTATGAATGCCAGGGAGGTATTGTTAAAGCCATTGTTATTCTCCCTTTCAGCACATTCACGGTCACATGGAGATGTTTGCTATGGTTAAATGTCAGCTGAGATTTAGGGCACTTTTACAGAAGGCTCCTAAAAAAAATATTCCACGAAAAGTTTTTCTTGCTGTCTCAAATGATTTATGCAAAATAGCGGGCACTGATTGAACGACACACAATAGGCTCTTTAGTTTCTGGTCATTGCACTTGTATGTACACATCTGTGTCAAGAATCAACACATCTGGACTCAATAGTTGAGCCAGAGGTGCTCTCCAAATGGAGGGGCGGAAGACAATGGCAGCTCTTCGGAGTTAGCAAAATATGTCTAAGAAATGCTTAATTTTTCTATAATTGTCCGATTAAATTAAGAACCTAAATGGTAAGATAACTTAAACTCAACACATTTATCCAAAAGAGAATATAATGCGTAATTGGCAACAATTTAGGCAATGACCAATTCTTCATGACCAAAAAAAGGACCATTGCCTAAAATATTGCAGATTTTATATATACTTGACAGAGCAGTGGTATCGACAAAAATTTTGAGTGTTATTTGTATTTGCACACCACTGTCAACAACACAATAACACATTTTGTTGCATGAAGCTTTAATATATAATGTATAGAAAACAAGACTCCTACAGAAGCAAAACACACAGGAGTATTGGAAGCCTTCCAATCATTCACAGAAAGGTGATTACAATTTCATGGCCCAGAAAATGTATAAACTTGATTTGTGAACATTTGTACAAATATAAATGATTGAAATTGTAACAAAAATAAAGCCGGTAAATTGTGACTACGTGGACCACAGCTGGGCTCCTTGCTTATCCGAAAGATTTAAGGAAAGAGGGAAAAAGGATGATTAATAAGAATCTGGTTGTCAGATCTTAAAGATTGGAGAGGTTTTAGCTGGTTGCTGTGGCACACGCCTGTCATCCAGAGCTTTGGAGGCAAGGGTTGGTGGATCACGTATATTTATGAAACTCATAAACCCACTGAGCTGCAAGGTGGCTGGAGGGTGGACATGCACCAAATGAGTTCGTGAATTTGTTTTTGAAGACCTTTTGAGTGCTATCACCGTTGTATGTGTAGGCTTTCTCCAGGTAAAACATTTTTTTTTCCCTCACGTAAAAATATGCCTTACAAATTAATTAGCCAAATATCCCAATGAAAAATATTTTTAATAAGAGCCTTGAGACTCGGTGCAGGATTTCATACATTACATTATGATTACATTATTGTTTAAAATATTGGAATGGGAAAATTCACCACTGCAGCAACCGTATCGATTTGGTAGCCAACTTCCAGGTTGGAGATGGCACCTACAAGACACTGTTTTTCTCAGGTTTCTTCATTCCTTCAACCTGGACACCATATGCTCTCTGGTATATCTGTTTATATTCTTAACCCTGTTTACAAGCAAACTCAGGTGTTGTGAAGCTCACTAAACTGGATGCGTGTTGTGTCGTGTGAGATACAATTACCTCTTTCATTGGTGGCTTCTGCACACATGAATAGGGAATCATCACACATATAGTTGTGCTGAGACTGACTTTTGTTGGGCAATAAAGGCTGGCTGGTACCTTATTCACCTTTCTTATCGTCTATGTCCCCTTTTGCTCACTGTCCACATTGATCAGTTGGGTCAGCTTGGAGCACTACGTTCATGCAGGATCAATATTTTGGATGGCTGTTAGGCACATGGGTTCACTCACATTTATTCCATGGAATACTGGCTCAGTGTGTGTACTCTTCCATGGGAGTTGCCATGAAATTTAACTCATCGTTGGGTCATCTTCCATTTTTGGGCAATATATTTATCAAGTCCAGCAAACAGCGAGGTTATTTTGTGTATTCATAATTGTCCACTTGTTAAAAAATAAACATGTTCAGTGTGCTATTTGAGGTGGAAACTGAATTTTAAACAATACAATAAAGCATTTAAAGTATGACAATGCTGTAATTATAATTATTATCAGTCCAGTGGGGATTGCTAGTAATACAATGCTTTGGAGGTATAGTTGGTGAACCTTACACGTGCATGATGCTCTCAGTCTACACGGCTAGGAGAGCCAGGAAATGGCAGTACAGCAAGTGGTATGCAAACCTATCCATATTGTTTTCTTTGGTATCTCCTCATGTGTGGGTTTTCTTTGGGGACTCTGTTTTCCTTCTCAAATGTCGAAATACACAGCCGAACATTGCTAACAGGACCCTTCTGACAACAAAAGGACACATAAAATCATTATTGGTGTCTACAATAAATCAGGCACACGAAGAAAATTACTGGGCCTGATTCATGTAGCCACTTTCGACATCATTCTGCCAGTGTTTGACTGATTGAATGCGTTTTTTTATAAAACAATAACAACAACTTACATATGTAATGCTTCTCCTGACTATCTTTCAGTCAAACGGTTTTGGAGTTTCATGAATCTCCAAGTAATCCACCAACCCACGCATCTAAAGTGATGGATCACAATCGCCGTGCATTCACCGCACTAGTTGCCCATCTTCGTTTGAGTCGACCGAGAGGAAGCTTGGAAGAGATTCTGATCCCGCTTGCCACTGATGTTGTATTTACATTTTGCTAAGTAAAGGTTTGTTTGCCGATCCAATATTTGATTATGTATTCTCAACATATATGAAGGGGAGCGGCGGCGAACTGCGCTATGTATGTATAGAAATGTTGAACTTCTTTCGCACTGTACGTAGCCAACTGCTCATTGTAGGTGTGGGGTAAGGACAAGACCCGGCCACAGTGAGCATTTGTGGCGAGATAGATATGTGAACTGGTAATGGCCCCTCCACTTTACCAACCCAGACTACCAACTTTGGGAAGTATGGTTAGAAAAGCCCCCATGGCCATTATACTTGGTCTACCGGTGGGAAAAGCGCGTTGACTTCAGCGTGCGTTGCACCGACTCCTAAACTGCCTGCGGGGTATTTTTAGTTGTTGCGTGGAATAGGGCTCCACCCATAATTTCACTAAGGTGTTTTATATCATATGTCTACTTTATGGAAAATTGCATGGGCAATTTCTCCAGGAAAGTACCCGGTAGCTTCTGGAATAAAACTGTCAATTCTGTTTACATAGGCAATGCTGCTGAGCAACGGGGGATGCCTGTTACATTTAGCAAGAAATACGCAACACCGCAAGGCATGGCTGTTTGGGGGCAGTACAGTATTTATCGTGAAAATACAGTACACACGTAATAATACGTGCATTTCTTGTGCCTGCGCACTCAGTACGTGTATAGCACTAGGTGTGCATAGCAGCTTATCGCTTGTTTTCATGCTGTTTGTCACCGACTAAAATTAACACTGCTCGGGGCTCAACTTCATGAGAGGCCCTAAGCCAGCGGTGCAAATCCTCTTTGGTACGAGTCAGTCTCTCCAGATGATCACTGTCAGTAGTCCGCAAAGTGGTACTCCTTGTACAGGCTGGTAGGCTGTGCCGAACCCCAACTGGGATTTGAACTTGCAACCTTCTGATTGTAAGTTAAGAGTTCCAACCGTAATACTGCAATTCACCTGCATTTGTGATTTGGACTTTTATCTTTGAGGTGCATGTCGACCCAACTTACATTTGACAGACGGGCATGACCAAGATGCATGACCTTGTTAAGAGCAATTCACATCTCCCAAATTAAGGCTGGCAGACCTTTTAATACAAAAAGACCCTACACCAAAAAACAGACGTTCACTGTGTTGAGAAAGGTACGCAATTTAGTTAAAGTTTTAGTCAGTTAATTACTGTAATATGTAGTCAAAATTCGCCTGATGGCCATCTTCCAGCTCTGCAGAGTGATCTGCCAGCTTTGATGGTGGATCAGCAGGATCCTGAGAACCTGCAGAAATTGTGGCCTAAATAGTATTTAGGCAAACTGCAGCTCTTGAAGGCTTGCTTCGTAACGTTATTTATTAATTAATATGTATTCATAATATCAGGACCGTCTCGTATTCACATGCATTGTGGCTATTGAAATGTTGCGGGTTTTTTTACAGAATTCCCAAAAAATGGCTCTTGTTATTTTGGCTTCAGGTCCCTGTGCTATTAGGAAACCACTGGAACTATGCACTTTTACATCTAGATTCAAAACTAATTGATTTCGAACCGCCTTTTGTGTTTAGTTTGTTGTCCTTTCCCTGCACCTCCGATTAGCATGGTGGCTACGTATGGTGCAAAATAAGTTCAACATACATTAATTCGATAACAGGGTGGCAGAGTTATCGGCGTGTGATAATTGAGATAAGATGTACCTCCCCCCCACCCTCCCCCCATGGGTGTTATCATTTGTGCGTCTGTGTGCAGTGAATTTCTTGCCTCATGTAACTCAAAATCCCTTCATTAAATGCAACAAAACACGACACGGCTGATGATACAAATGTCCACAGCTAATCATTTGTGCACAATAGGGTATAGGTTACATTGTAAAAATACATTACATTAAAATGCTCCTGCTGTACCACGGCATGTGTTCAATATAAGAATGTTACCACATCTGTAGCAGGAATCCTGGCATGACGCAGGAGTTGTCAGGTGTTAAATTAAGTGAGCTCATTTGATAGCAATGCATGAACATGCGTAAGGCTTGCAAAAATGTGTATCTGTATATATTATAAAACTTAATTTATTCTGTATCCAAATGTTTGGCCAGTATGTTTGCATGAGTTTTTGCATCAGAGAGGAAACCACAGCACAAGGGAAAAAACCCACTTGTATGGGAAGGGAGGTGGGGTAACACTCAAAGGTCTGTACAGACAGGCCAAAAAACAGTTTTCAGAATTGCCATCTCCTGCCAATCTGGCATCCCAGCAAGTCTCACAACACATGCCAATCTCTCCATGATCTACCAACCATGCCTCTGAAGTAAACAATTTCAGGTATAGTCCCACCAGACCCGGGCAAAAGCGGTCCCACTGCCACACACGGCAGACACTTACACATGGCCGCATTGGACCAACAGAGTGGTAGCAGCCCATTAACGAGGAAGTGTATTGAATCTCGCTTAATGCAAGTGGTTTCTTCAGGAATTTGTGGTATCTCATTAAAACCAATGTGAGTGTCTTTACCACAAATAAAGCCCGAGTTCTAGCTTGTTAGTTCTGTGACACATATAATTCCCAGATCATCATAAGTCATGATCAATCCACTGCTGGATGAAAGCTTCCCAAAGTTATTGCCATTTGTTGTAGTACTGTGATGCAACACTCTGCCTAGCTCCTGCGTACGAGCTGATTTCACCCATCCGCATCATCTCCACGGTGGATGTGCTCTCAGGCGTGATGCAAATGCCAAATGACCAAAAAAGCCATGGTATCCCACATGGAAACAATCTGCTGGCTTCGCATGCAGTCATAAGCTCCAGGGGATTAGATCCCCTTATTATATTAAGGGATCATCTGTAAGCTCAATGTTCAGAGGCATTGAATAAAATACATTATGAATCAGGTTGGTTTTTATATACTACTAGCGGTAAGTACCCGGCGTTGCCCGGGCGAAAAAGACAGACACACATCGACTTACACACACTTTTTATGTACATGAGTTTAGTGCAAGAAGCAAGGAACATAAATATTATTTGTCCGCACACAAATATTATGATTGTAATATTTGCAAGGTGATTATTTAAAAAATAGGTTTCTATCAACGTGATTTGACACGAAAAAAAGAATGCAGAACAAGTTATTAAAAAATTATTAGTTGTGAGCACACAAACGAAAATATGTGAATATTTTCAAGGTGATTATAAAATAACAGGTTTCTGTGTACAAGAGTTGAGCGAAAGAAGCAAAGAATAGAAAAATGAGTTGTCTGCACACAAACATTATTAATGTACATTCATTGTGTATTTCGGAAAAGTCACGTAGATAGAAAAATATTGAAAGTGTAAAAAATATCACACAAAACCATATAACAACAACCGCCATTCGGCACTAAGTGGCGGTGACATCACCACGACGCTTGTGGCAGGCTATGTGCACCTTGAGGCCACGTGAAGTGTCGTACGCCTGCTGGCAGGAGGTGACGGGGCAGACCCAGATGCCACAGGTCGACTGACTGAGACGACTGGCTGATGCACCACCTGTGCCCCCTACTGTGCCCCTTACTGTGCCAACTTGCTGTGCTTTAGCCACCCGACGCTCCCCTCGTTGTTGTGAGCGTCGCTCCTCCGCCCTCCGTTGTTGGAGGACGATTGTTTCCAACTGGCCAGTAGCGTCCTTCACGAGCCTTTCTTACACAGAGGCCGATCATGAGACCACTGGTACCAGTCATCGGCAAGTCCACTCAGCTCCACATCCTCCTGTAGCACATCACTCCATCTCTTCTCTAGCCCGTGCTGCGCCCGTTTAGCCCCCACGTTCTGGCCGAACAAAAGCTGTTTAGGCATGCAGTGGCTGGGCATGCGGGCTACATGACCAAGCCAACGCAGCCTTGCCTGCCGGAGGAGCTCACCGATGGGACTTTGTCCAGATCTTTAAAAGATGTGTGAGCTCCTCACACAATCCAGCCTGGTTAGAGCCAGGATGGATCGTAGGCAGGCCAGCGTAAATGTTTGTAACCAGTGAAGATGTTCCATTTGGGGTATCGACATTTCGCATGCGTAGAGAACAGAGGGAATGAATGTGGCTGAGAAGACCTGAAGAATTCGTGCGGAGCGACAGACCAGGTAGCTTCCACACAGCGTTACGCAACTGATGAAAAGACAAAGCCGCTCGACTAATTCGGAGTGAGACCTCTGCTGTTAAACCAGAGCCAGTCATGAGTACACTGCCCAGGTATGGCAAACTCTCCACTCTCTTCACAACCGCCCCATCACCAATTGGGAGTTGTGGGGGTGGAGCGTCCGATGGTACAAAATACCCGGGGAGGTGCTTAGTTTTGGTGGGGCTGATGGCAAGGCCCCACCTCTTAGTGGCAAGCTCCAGGTTCAGCAGCAGCGCCTCCAACTCGTCCTCTGAGTGAGCAGCAATTACCAGATCATCGGCATATATAACATGGTTGAGCAATAGGGAGCCATCCCTTGACCGCACGTGGGCATCGATCAGCCTCCCATTGTATCTGTACCAGATGGAAATTCCTCCGGTACAGCTATTGAAGGCTTCACGAACTATGTGGTAAAAATAGATGTAAAATAATGTGGGAGCCAGAGGACATCCCTGTTGCACCCGAAGGTGTGCAGGGAATGGCTCCGACTCCCAGCCATGTAGTTTTACCCGGGCGGCAAAGAATATGAAATCCTGCAGTCACGAAAGCTGTAAGTTAAGATAAGTAATGTAAAAATAGGAAGGTGATAATTGCGTAAAGAGGTGTATTTGAACGTGAGTTGACACAACAAAAAAGATTAAAGTAATGGCCAAGTTATGAACAAAAAATATATGTTGTGAGCACACAAACAAAAATAATAGAAAATTTCCAAGGTGATGAATAAAACAACAGTTTTGTACGTACGTGATTGTAGCGTAAGAAGAAAGGAAATTGTACTTACCATAGCCGTGGTGAGGCCTAGTCCCATGCGGAGCCCCCGTCCTGGAGCCAGCGGAGGTGGCACGTTGCCAGGCTGGGGGTTGGGCCGCTACCCCCGCACACCCCCCCACCATCCCCCCGCCCGTGCAACAATAATGCTATCTAAGCACTATAATTTAATTATCTATGGACTCTGTAGTATAAACTACACGTATCGTGTTGGGGGGGGGGGGGCGAAGAGGACATCACACTGAGAAATACCTGCAGCGTTATGTGTATATGTATTGCATGTAAAACAAAATGGCCCCCTTCAGCCTCACCGAACGCGCATCACTTGGCAGGGTCCACCCCCCCCCCCCCCCACCGAATGCGCGTGAGTTGGTACGGTCGATTTCGCGCAATAAATAAATAAATAAAGCAACATCTCACAAAATGGCTAATTTAACTAATTTAAAGGTGACGGACGTGGAAAAGGAATAGCCTATGCCAAGCATGGGGCTTACAGCGTGGTACCTGGCAATTTTTTTTCACATAAACCCCACCATTTGAGAGCCAAATCCCTCGCAAGCGCGTGAACACACACAGATAGACGGACAGACAGACAAAAAATTACTTTTATTGGTTTCCCACTGGAGATTCCCAGTGGGAAACCAATATTTGAGCCAGAGCCCTGTTAACGTTGTACATGCTACATATTCCTGTAGTCGTTACACAATTAACATGCACAGGTAGGCGAGACTACGTACAGTGAGGGAAAAAAGTATTTGATCCCCTGCTGATTTTGTACGTTTGCCCACTGACAAAGAAATGATCAGCCTATATTTTAATGGTAGGTTTATTTGAACAGTGAGAGGCAGAATAACAACAAAAAAATCCAGAAAAACGCATGTCAAAAATGTTAGAAATTGATTTGCATTTTAATGAGGGAAATAAGTATTTGACCCCCTCTCAATCAGAAAGATTTCTGGCTCCCAGGTGTCTTTTATACAGGTAACGAGCTGAGATTAGGAGCACACTCTTAAAGGGAGTGCTCCTAATCTCAACTTGTTACCTGTATAAAAGACACCTGTTCACAGAAGCAATCAATCAGATTCCAAACTCTCCACCATGGCCAAGACCAAAGAGCTCTCAAAGGATGTCAGGGACAAGATTGTAGACCTGCACATGGCTGGAATGGGCTACAAGACCATCGCCAAGCAGCTTGGTGAGAAGGTGACAACAGTTGGTGCGAATGGAAGAAACACAAAAGAACTGTCAATCTCCCTCGGTCTGGGGCTCCATGCAAGATCTCACCTCGTGGAGTTGCAATGATCATGAGAACGGTGAGGAATCAGCTCAGAACTACACAGGAGGATCTTGTCAATGATCTCAAGGCAGCTGGGACCATAGTCACCAAGAGAACAGTTGGTAACACACTACGCCGTGAAGGACTGAAATCCTGCAGCGCCTGCAAGGTCCCCCTGCTCAAGAAAGCACATATACATGGCCGTGTGAAGTTTGCCAATGAACATTTGAATGATTCAGAGGACAACTGGGTGATAGTGTTGTGGTCAGATGAGACCAAAATGGAGCTCTTTGGCATCAACTCAACTCGCTGTGTTTGGAGGAGGAGGAATGCTGCCTATGACCCCAAGAACACCATCCCCACCGTCAAACATAGAGGTGGAAACATTATGCTTTGGGAGTGTTTTTCTGCTAAGGGGACAGGACAACTTCACCACATCAAAGGGACGATGGACGGGGCCATGTACCGTCAAATCTTGGGTGAGAACCTCCTTCCCTCAGCCAGGGCATTGAAAATGGGTCGTGGATGGGTATTCCAGCATGACAATGACCCAAAACACACGGTCAAGGCAACAAAGGAGTGGCTCAAGAAGAAGCACATTAAGGTCCTGGAGTGGCCTAGCCAGTCTCCAGACATTAATCCCATAGACAATCTGTGGAGGGAGCTGAAAGTTCGAGTTGCCATACGTCAGCCTCGAAACCTTAATGACTTGGAGAAGATCTGTAAAGAGGAGTGGGACAAAATCCCTCCTGAGATGTGTGCAAACCTGGTGGCCAACTATAAGAAACGTCTGACCTCTGTGATTGCCAACAAGGGTTTTGCCACCAAGTACGAAGTCATGTTTTGCAGAGGGGTCAAATACTTATTTCCCTCATTAAAATGCAAATCGATTTCTAACATTTTTGACATGCGTTTTTCTGGATTTTTTTGTTGTTATTCTGTCTCTCACTGTTCAAATAAACCTACCATTAAAATTATAGACTGATCATTTCTTCGTCAGTGGGCAAACGTACAAAATCAGCAGGGGATCAAATATTTTTTCCCTCACTGTATATATGTGTTTTAAGTGCCTTACAATCATATCGATAATTTCGCCATGAACAGTTTTTCACTCGGAACTCTCACAGTGAGCAGTGTATAGTTACGGAGCACAAATCTTGGAAGATGACTTCAATAGGACTCTTACCCACATTAGAAGGAGTACTTTTTATACTTTTTGGTTCTTTTGGTAAAGTCACATAGAAAGAAAAATAAATGAAATAATAACATACGACGTTTCGATTTCAACACAAGCAATCATCATCAGGTACGAATGAATGAGAAATCCAACCTAGTAAACTTAGAAATGTAATGCAATTCTAACGGGCGTATGTGACGCAGGAGAAGTTGATGGAGGCAACACGTATTTATTACAATTATTCTCAATACAGCAGAGTAACGACTCTAACACTCGAAGAGGTATCGGCCTCTTCACCCGGTCTATTAGAGGAAGTGTTCCCCAGCTAACGCTCCCCGTTAACTCCTTACTTCCCTCTATCCCAGACCTTCCCCAAATGTAGGCTAGCTAACCTGGCCCAGCTTCGGCGCAGGTTCCGACCCTCAGCTACACGAGTCTGGCCCTTACAAGGACATCAGACCTCGCTGCTCTGAGGTCGCACCACTGGCTTGCCCTGCTCGGCCCTTACAAGGACAGCGAGTCAGGGGAGTTCCAGGTCTAGCTAGCTGGCCTTCAGTCTTCACTGGTTCTTCATCTTGATCTGTACCCAACGACTGCCTCGAGCTCTCTCGTCTCCGCCTTATATACCAACATGCCCTCGAGGGGCGGGGCTGTGTGGGATCCCAGCCTCCCCCCCACACAGCCCCCCAGGGTGGTAACCATTTGCGGACGTGGATGTAGACACCCCAGTGTAACTGCCCGTTTCTCCCCGTTACGTAACACCTCTACAGAATATAACACAGAGAGTTGGCTAACATAACAGTCAACACCATACCTGGTTGATTACGTTATTCCAAAGATTGCTAAATTTGAGAGAGAGACAAAACACTGACACGGGGACACAGACAGACACATAAGCAGAGAGATAACACAGAGACACACAGAGAGAGACACACAAATAGGCAAATAGTGTTCATCACATTGTTGTATATGTTGGATATGAAAATGTTGATGTGTTGTATGCGTGCGTGGGTGAAATTATTATGTTGTATGTGTGGGTTATGAATATTCAGTGAAAATAATAATAATCAATTGAAATTTGGCCAAATGTGTAATTATCCGGAAATATGTTAATTTATGTAATTATGCACATTTAATTATGCCAATTCGAGAGGTAATTGTAGTAATTATGCGAGTGGGAGTAATTATGATAATGCCAGTCGTTATGATAACCAGACCCCGCCTCGGTGACGAGGGTGGGTTATCGATCGGAATAAGGCAATTAATCTTATGTAGTTATGCAGGTGTGGTGTAAGTATGCAAGATTAACTTAGATTAACTCGGCATCGTTGTCTAGGTTCGTCTCATTCTCGCTTATCTTTAGGTCCCCGGTTCACCCCGTTATCGCTTTAACATTTATTGAGTATGTGTTAGTGTGTTTATTAAGGTCACCAAGTTCAGATCTCAACGCAGAAGCAGATCTTATGCATACATTTCAGGAAAGAATCACACAACCACTTCTGTATTAATCAATTTATTACTAATTCAACTTCGACTATGATATAGTATGCGAACTCTCAATCCCGGAACGTCAACACGGCATCAATACAGTATCATCAATGATTGTCTGATTTCACTTGACAACGGCACATGGATCCCGCGTAACGCGATGGTTGTTAGTGGGAGAGAGTCGTTAAAACATGCAAATACTATGCTAAGAAAACCTTAACGTTAATGAATGAAAGATACTTGAAAGATTATACGGCGATAAAACACAATCAAAACAGTTATTATTCTTAAAGGCACCAATCTCAACAGATACATCGGCAGGTTATCTGACAACAGAATGGCTCGGAGTAAGGGCCGGCGACGATGCCCCTTTTCCGAAGATCGTTATCTTATATCAAATTTACTAATTGGGGACCAGATCACCTGATAAGGATCTGGTGGGCCACCACTCCCCACGTGAGCGTTGCTCGGCGGAAGGAGGTGCCAAGAATCAATTCGTATTGATGGATCTGTTGGGAATTTATGCGATTAAGAGTACAGCCCACTAAATATTAAAGATAAAATTACGAATACTCTTATAAACGACGGATGGCCATCACTCGGTCTCGAGTGTTTTCTTCACAGCCACGGATGGCTTATGGGTTCGAGTGGGTTTGAGTGGTAAGAGTTGTCTTCAATAGTCAGTGTTCGGAGTCGGTTCTTTATGTCAAACAGATGCCTGGGGGTCGTGTGGTGAGGGGGCGGTGCGCGTCATACGTATTAGTCGCTCCTCTGTCGCCGTGGGGAATTGGTTGGATGCCTGTTGATACGCTGTCGTAGTTCGGAACCCGGTCGGTAGGTGGCGCCCACAGCTCGCTCGCAGCGTCGTCGCCAAACCGCGATTCTCGCGGCAGCAGGGAAACCGACTCGGCAGAGGTTGAGCTGTCAAGCGGGTCTTGCCCGCCTGCAGAGGAGATGGGGAGCCGCTTGAGTCGAGCCCCGAGAGCCGGCTGAACTCGGCTGAGTCCCAGAAGCTGAAGAGTCGAGCCGACCCTTGGTCGCAGCTCGCCCTTGAGTCGACCCGCTCGGTCAACTCCTGATGAGTCGAGCCGACCCTCCCGGTCGAGCTCGCTCCTGAGTCGACCCGTTGGTCGCACTCGTGATGAGTTGACTCTCCTGGTCGAACTCGGCTGATGAGTCGAGCCGACCCTTCCGGTCGAGCTCGCTCATGAGTCGACCCGTTGGTCGCACTCGTGATGAGTTGACTCCTGGTCGAACTGGTTTCCAATGCTCAGAGTCCTTTCTTTTATGCCGAAAAATCCCTTTGGGTCCTGCCCACAAGGCGGGGTTTTCTTTTGATTTACTGTGTCAGGATCTGTCCGTGTGTAGGTGTGTTCATGTGTGTGTCCGTACGTCCGTGTGTCCTTGTGTGCATCACCCACGATATATCCCGTGGTCATATTCCCTCCATAAAATCCACGAGCAAACAATCAGGTGTTACAAATTGCCTCGAGGTCGTCTCTCTGTCTGGGTGCGATTTATCCCTTGTTTGGCCTTCTTCATGAACCAAAACACAGACGTTACAAACCGTATCACAGGCATCTTTGTCCGTGTTGCACCACCTGGAGGGAGGGGCACACTCCCTCCGACCTTCGCTGACGCACGAAGAAATGATTAAAAGTTTTAACATTTGTCCCTTACCATTTCCCAGTTATGATTCTATGTGTAACCTAAGGTCTGTCATTTCCCATCGTGGTGCTTGACTCAAGTGGAGGTGTTTCCCCGAGCGTATACACACTCATATCCCGCGCTGTGGGGATACAAAGACGGCCGGGATCTCCCTTTCTCTCCGACCCTGGATTTAACATCGCTCTTTTATTATGTATTTTATTTCGACCTGGTGGTGATTTATCCCGTTATGCTTCGGGTCGAGCCTACCCTGTTGTTAAATTCCGACTTTAACGTGACTTTAATAGCAATACAGAATAATTGAGCTTTTTGACTTAACTAGGCAAACACGAACTCCCGGCGGCCCCCCGCAGCCTCGCTGTTCAGCTGAGCCTGCAGCCTTGAGAGAGGCACAACACTCTTATTCGTCTCACTGTGGTCATCCAACCTTATGCTCTGGGAGTGTGATTAATTTCAGGACAAGGCCCCCTCACGTTCAGACGTGCAGTGGTTGTTAATCAGCCCCCTCTCCTGTGTACACAACCTTGAGCTGAGTTTATCTTGGCTTTTTCAGCTGCAGAGAACAAGGCGTATTACTCCTCCCTGTGTGCACGTGTTCCAATTAGCTCGAAATTCCTAACACACAATCAGTGATGACCCCCCCGGCCTTCTGTGGCCGTGATCCAGACAAAGGCGCCTCTGCTTCCTTTCATTGCATTCGAGTCGACACTGTTCCATTATTCGCCCATGTGCTGAGGTCATAGATGGTTGGGCTTTTTGCCTTAGCTATGTCTGGCTGACTCTCCCACTGTCTCTGCCGCCTGCACGGGTGACAGGTGTCGTTTATCAGGCCTTATCTTTCCTTGAAGCAAGGTTGCAATTCTGATCCTAGCCCTCCTCCCGTTCATTACTACAACCCCTGGTGTTTTGCAGTTTGCTGCGCTTTAGTGTTTTCATTCATTATATATCAATGATGATAATATATAAAAATATCAAGTTTGGAAGAAGGGTTAGGATACAACAACATCACAATGAAATCCATATGTTTAATACTCTGGGCCAAATTAGAGGAGAACCCACATACCATAGAGGGTTCTTGTGCAGTCATTGATGAAATAGTTGAAAGCATCAATCACTGCAGGACATTGCAGAGCCATTTAATTGATAGGTGGCCGTTGCAGGTTTTGCTGACATACAAAAGGATGGTGTGGTCCAGTGGCGGCTCCTGCAAAATCTCTCAGGGGGGGCAAATGTCTGGATGATTGATAAGGATAAGGTCCACCCATGCAATGGATAAATTAACAGCTAAAGCATGTAAAGGCAACTTCACTTCTTTAATATTAATGAAAAATAAAGTGACTCTTACAATACATCTTGTTTGTTTCTATACTCACTATTAAAACAAACCACTCAAGTTTATTTTATTAAAGATTCCACTAGGTGGCGACAAATTATATTGTTGGATGAAACGTGCTTACGTATGATGACGTAAGCACGTATGATGACGTAAGCACGTTAGGGCGAGCCCTCCCGGAAGCCATAGAGAATGCATTGCAGCGCCCCCGTTCGAAAAAAAAACATCTTTGAATGTAAGTCTATGGGACCACTCGGGGCGATTCTCAGCTGGAGGGAAATCGCCCAAAAAGAGGCGGTACTCCACAGAACGTAGCATGACGCTGATTGGACTATATCCAGAGGCACAGTGACGGCTAGCGTGACTCTGTGGTTGAATGACATTGGTGGTGCGTCGCCCAATCGCCCTAATGAAGAAACCGCCCCTGGTGTGGTCTCCTCTTGTTGACTCATTACTGATTTGATCTTTGTTATTGCCACTGTCACTCTTTGTACTTAATTTTTCTTCTGCTTCTCTTTACTTTCCTAGATAATATATATTTTCAACCAATTATTGTGGTTGCATTGAGCCTGCGTACTGTGGTCTTATTTATCTCTGTTTGCGTCATAAAAAATGAAAAAATTGACATCGCTGAAAAGGCTTATTCAAGTAAAATGTATTGGTTTAACCAGATCAGAACTCATGTGCTTTGACACCAGCATTAACCTATATCCAATTGCCTTTGACATCATATCTTTGAATTATTTACTCTTATTCTTAAAAAAGAGACAGTGATGGAAATGTCTGACCTTTTCAATACCTGTGTAATGTACGACTCCGGAGACAATAAACTGTAGAGGCACCTTATGTATTACTCATAACTTGCACTGTTACACCCGCTAGCACGTAACACAACACTGACCGCCTAGCAACGATGGTGTTATCTGACTAGATAGCTAGCAAGCTGACCCATGCCCCAGATCTTCCCCTTTGGTAGGTACACCTGTAATTGCTACTCCTGGTCGCCAGTCGGCGCTGCTACACTACATCACCTCCCCCCCCCCCGACCTCTTTAAAAGATAGCCGTCCCGGCTAATATTGAGCAAAAAGAAGATTTAGGGCAGAGCAACATCCCACAGATCAACACATAATCATCAGTAGTGCGGAACAATGACCTTCGGTTCTATGATAACACTAATAACACGACGCAAGGGCGAGGGAAGTAAAAAAAAAACACAACCCGTCGCTCGACGAACACGATTCCGACGCATATTCCCTTTTACAACCGCTCACGACTTGAATAATATCCATCATGGGATGGGACATTCGATTAACAGAACTTTACACATTTGGACAGGGTTCTCGATGCCGGTCTCCCGTCTTGGCCAGGGTCTTGTGTTCCTTGGGGCTCTGGGGATTCGCACAAAGGGCCTGAAGGGCTTGGCCCCTCCCTGGACTCATCAGAAGGACTCGACCGGACACCCACCTGGAATCCTTCGCCCGAGGTGGCTTCGGAAGGATTCCCAGACGTTAGTGGCTCGGATCCTGCGGGCAGCACAATGCAACTTTTCTGAGGCACAGCTTCCGGGGCCGACCGCCCTGGCTCGTCGGAAATATCAGACACTGGCCGTACAGGATTTGGGGATGAACTGTCTATCTGGGGATGAACATTGGGATTCAGGCATGACGGGTGAATAAACCAATGGCGATGCCCCGCCTGTATCCACACACACTGTGGTCTTCGAACCTCCACCACCTCAACAGGCCCTCGCCATGGCCGGTGTAATTTTGGGGATGTACCCGGTGGTACCTGCGGGCAGTGCAACCAAGCCCTGTCCCCAACTATCCATGGAAGCACGTACTCCTGCCGCCCTGCGCTCTTTTCGTTAGCCGCCTGCACTTTGGCGGAGTTCCATCTAGCCGCTTCGTGTGCCTCAGACAACCGCCCGAACGTGACCTGCATAGGCGTGGGCATGGCGGCCTTCTTTGCTTTCAAGGCCATGCCCAATTGAGCTTCTATGGGAGGTTCGTTCTCTTGCCCATACATAAGATAGAACGGGGGAAATCCCGTTGTGGCGTGTGGGGCAATCCTGTAAGCTGCTAGAACTCCCGGGATGTGCAAATCCTAATCCGTCTGTACCTCATTAACAGCCTGACAGAGCATTGACGTGAAGGTCCTGTGCAGGCATTCAACCATGCCATCCGTTTGAGGATGGTATGGTGAAGTTCTAATCTTTTTGGTGCCCAGAGCATCACACACCTTGCGCAGCAGCTTCGACGAAATATTGCCTCTTGATCCGTGAGAAGCTGCTCGGGCGCTCCCTTGTCCATCACGTCGCCATGCAATAAAGCGTTGGCAATGGATGCAGACGATTGGTCTGGTAGTGGCCAAGCCATTGGCCACCGGGAAAAATATTTCACACTGACCAGGAGAAATGTATTCCCCTTTTGGGTAGCCGGAAACGGCCCCAGAATGTCAAGCGCAACCAATTCATTAATTCAGGACACTGTGATGGATTGCAATGGTGTCTGAGCCCTTCTCAATGGTGGTTTCCGATGCGCACATTCAGCGCAGCCCTTCACCAGGTGGTACACATCGTTTGACATACCCGGCCAATAAAAATCTCTCTGCAGCGTCTAATGTCTTCCGAACTCCGAGGTGCAACAATTTATATTCGTGCAACACGCGCATCACTCTACCCTGCAGGGCAGTGGGAACCACTATGCAATGGCGCTGCAGCCTCTCATCCCACCTCATCAAAAGGCCTTCTCGAAGGACTATTTGGGACACTCCCGATGGAGCGAGATTTTCGCGATCCGACTCAGCTCGGCGCCATAAGCTCAGCAATAACACGTCTTTCACCTGCAGCCGTCCCCACTCGGTGTGCGTGAGGCCCAACGTGCTGCCCTCTAGGGCAACCCCCCTCGGTTGGTACTGCGTCTCTCGATGCCGCCATGACCTGTGGCGACCGAGCCGCTGGTGGTTTACACTGGGCAGCACCCGCTGAGCACGCACATGGCTTACTCGGCGGCAGGCCGGACAGTGCATCTGCATTGCAGTCCTGCAGACCTTTTCGGTAAACCACCCTGAATGAGTACTCCTGGAGTATTTCCAGTACTGGAGGGCCGTGTGGTCCGTGCGAACTATAAAGTCCCTGCCATAAAGATATGGCCTAAATTGCTGTATGAAATATACCATGGCCAAAAGCTCACTGCGGGGTTACACAATAGCGCTGCTCCGCGGTGGACAGGACGCGACTACCATACGTGACCACCCTTTCCACGCCATTCTTTATCTGGGACAAGACAGCGCCTATGCCCATATCACTGACATCCGTATCTAATACGAATGGCAAGGATAAATACGGATAGCCAAGAGGAGGTGCGTTAGCAAGGTGATCACAGTGCGGTGAATGCAGCTTCCTCCTCCCTTCATCGAAACTTTTGGTTTTTAGCGGTCAAAGCATGAAGCGGTTTGGCAATTCTCGCGAATTGAGGAACGAACCGTCAATAATAGGACGCAAACCCAACAAAACTGCAAACTTCACCCACCGACTTAGGGGTTGGCCAATCATGTATGCACGCTGTTTTGTCTGGATCCTTGGCTATCCCGGAAGCACTGACAATGTGACCCAAATACCGCACAGAGATTTGTAACAAATGGCATTTCTCTGGTTTCAACTTGAGATTAGCTGCCCATATCCTGACGAACACAACGCACCCACTGCAAATGCTCATACAAAGTGTGCCCGAACACAATGACGTCGTCTAGATAGATAAGGCACGAGTCCCATTGTAGACCTGCCAAGACCATCTCCATTAGCCTTTGGAACGTGGCTGGCGCTGAATGCAACCCCATAGGAAGGTAGTTAAACTGGAATAGTCCCTGGGGAGGTCAGAATGCGGTCTTCGGTTTAGAATCCTCATCAAGGAGTAGCTGCCAAAACCCCGTTATCAAATCAAGAGTCGAGAAGAACCATGCACCTGACAACGCACCCCAAAGGCTGGTAGAGGGATACATAATGTCAGCGGCCAACATCTCCTCAACCGCCTGCTGAACATGTTCTTTCTTCCTTGGGCTCAGCCTATACGAGTTTTACTGAATTGGAGCTGCATCGCCAGTGTCAATACGGCGTTGCAGCAAAGAGGTGCGGCCGATATAGAAATTTCCTTGTCTGAAAATATCAGTGAATTCCCGCACCAAGGTACGCACTTTGTCTCATTGCTCTTGAGACAAATCTGGATTCTCCGCGCACAACTTGTCTGCCCATGTGCTATCCAACTCGCCTCCTTGGTCCAACGTGCCCACGACCCTTTCTGCAGCTGAGTTGACAGCTTCACAGTCCTTAGCTCTCACGTGAGCCAAGACCATGCCGGCCTGGACAACAGCTGTGCCCAACCCAACGTTTAACGCCTGCAGGAATGGCTCCTCTCCGTCCTCAGGACTGTCTGAGCACCCACTAGTGTGAGGTCCTGGGTCGCTGTGTTCGAGGGCGTTAAAAGAACTCCCGCCTCAGAATCGGCGAACTGCAGCCGCTTACGGTAGCGCACCGGAACCGACATCTGCGCGCCCGGCGGGATCTCAACAGATTCCCTCGCCAGTGCTTGGACTGTGGCATTGGCCACAGTCACCCTACCTGGAGAACGCAAAAAGGGCAACCGCCCGCCCGACGGCATCTCGACACAGCCCTGGTCAGTCAAAATTTTCAGGGGCATCTTGCCCAAAAAGTCGGTACCCAGGAGGTAAGGCACGCCAACGTTCTCGAAACCAGCACAGGACCAGACGATTTCACCGATCCTGATACGCGCCTCTATATTCCCAACAATCCCCATGCTCTCCCCGTTGGCAGCAACACACACGTTCATGACCGGCCTAATACAACGGTTCTTTGGGGGCAGCAAATCATAAATCACATTTGTAATAATGGTAGTCGAGGCACCCGTATCAACGAAGACCTGTACTCCTACCCCTTGGATAAATCCCGCTATCGCTGACGAGCCCGCTGCGGCCGCGACCACTCGGCGCGCCAACTTCTTCCATTTCGTACCGGAATCCGGCCAACCATCTACTGTCGAACCCATCGCAAAAGCCTACGTGTTAAATTCTCGTCTATATTGGCCATCTATGTAGACAATATAAATTACTAATTTGGTCTGAACCAATCCGTGAAGTCATTCTTGTGCAGTAGTATTATCATGAGTATTACACCACGGGTGGTAGGCGTCTTAAAGCACCGGTGTGATAGATCATCTAAAACACCGGTGTCTTAAATCACCGCCTGGGCAAGTTGGTATAGGTTTTTTAAACACCACCCTGTTTGGGATAACTGGGGTGTATGTATTCAATGGGCAAAGCGCTCTGCCATGGCGCTCCGAGGTGGAGGTTCGCTCATATTGGAACGGTGTTGACAACGCGCGCTTCGCACACCGGTTCTGCCAATGAGCCGCGTGCGTTGTGTCTACGGTGTCTCCGATTGCCTACATTTTGACAGCTCGCCTCGCGCCCAGCGGGGCTGCTCTTCAGACCATGAGCTCTTCTTACGATGTGCCTCTGGGCTAATGGGTCATTCATTTGAAGAGTACTGTGGAGTTGCTGTATCCGTTGAAGGCATGCCGAGTTGAGATTGCTGATCAGTACTTGATCTAGTATTGCCTGCTCTAGCTGTAGTCAGCATGTGTTTTCTTCATGGTAGTCGTTCCAAAATCAACGCGAGGGAAACACACTGTATGTGCCCGAGTGTGGTTTTGGTGACGCCGAGGATATACGTGGGACATTTATTTTTTAAAGGAAAATTTAACACAGTCGTACAGTCAGGAGCGCAGAAATTAATCCTGCATTGTTTGCAATTGAACGATAGCTGTGAGGGTATATATTCACTTTCTCTAGCTGTGCTATTCGTATTATTTAAGTCACTTCGTATATTTAATCCATGGTAACGTTTATTGTTCAGTGTGCAATTGGGCTTGTCGGCCCCCAACGCTACGTAACCGCTCTATCTTTTACTCCAGTGTAGTGTATAAATGTGAGACCCATTTCGAAATCATATGACACATAGGCGTGTATGCTAGGGTGGGTGGCATGATGAGATGCCCATGAGTGCGAGCTTCTCTAAAAGTAATTCATTACTGTTGGATCTCAACAGGATTCCCGCTAGGGTTTGTAGAGCTGTTTTTTGTTGTTGTAAAAAATTGTGTCATTGTACTGAACTGGCACAACTGAGATATTCAGTCAAAGAACTTGGCCACCAGCTGGAGTAAAGGCTCAACTGACTTCCAATTACGTTTTCTGTGTTTATATAAGAGGCAACATTTTGTTGAGAGGAAAAAAACCCACTACAGTTAAACGTTTAGTATTTCCATTTGCAATATCTGGAGGCAAAATTCCAGTTTGGATTTGGGCAATCATACAAGACTCAACCAGTTTATCAAGTTTATTGGGTTTTTCCTGATGACCGCTTATGTTGCGATCGAAATGTCGTAGTTTTTGGTTATTTTCTTTGAACCTATCTCCGTGACTTTACCGAAAGACCCAAAGAATATTTATTGGGTTTGATGGCATCACTCTGATTACTGATATCATAGAATTTGTTTTTTCACTTTGGTGTTTTCCTCCCTAGCAGTTTATTCAGCAGACAGGCGCAGAGCGAACCTTCCATTTCGAGTCCAGTCTCGAAGAAGCAGCAATATTGGTTAAAACATCTTCATGTCTCTTTAGAGTCATTCTCCAACTTTATGGATCAGCTTTTGGAGAATGTCAGAAAGTAAATGTCTTCACACGTTGTCGAGGTGTGAATAACACCATTGGGTTATAGTTGGTGAAAAAAAATGCAAAAAGAAAATCAGAAAATAATGTTTGTACCATAACAATAAAGACAATAACCTATCACTCTGTACGATGTCACAGGGTGTTTAATGTTTACAGTGGGCGGCATGCTTTGCGGATGCCTTGCAGGATTGCTGGGTGGCTGTGCGAATGGAATCGTTGATCCTAGGCAAACCGCCTCAGCGACAGGCATGCCAACCACTTGGCTATTCAGCTGTTCTTTAACAGGGTTCCTATATGATGTCTCAGGCAACTCGCCAGTGAACTTTATTAAACACATGTCCATAAGGAGACAGACAAAAAATCCCTTGTGCCATTGGATTGGACTTACAGTCGTAAAAAGACTCCAAACCAAACAATGTCACCTAATTTAATTTAGCAATGTGGCTGAGATCTTCACCTCTGAACATTATGAAGAGGGCCATGTCTTCCAAAAGTCAATGATTAACTTCCCACAATGTTACTGATTGTATTCACCCCAGAGAAATTTGACTGCAAATCTTCCTGATAATTAAGCACTAAAACCAATGCATCTTACAATTACAGTATCCTGAGAATAACAAAATAAATGTATCAAAGATAAAATGACACAATCACCTGCACGGTTAGTTAATGCATTTCACAAGCTTTATAAATAATTCACTAAACATGCTCTGTGAGATCTTCCTGGAGCTGTTCTCTGCCAGGATTTGTCACAATGCTGTCAGTACTATGCTTACAGTGACGGAATACACTCAATAGACATCGCCCTATAACTGATGTTGCAAGTACAATTGCCGATAGATTGAGAAAAAAAGGCTCACCACCGCTTAAGAGCTGCTTTAAAGTCAATTTGGTCCTGCTGTCTAAAGCATTTTGTGATTGCTAAGTGTCTGAGAAGGGCTAATGCTTTTGTCGGAGCACTTAGTTGGTACCACGAAGATCCTCAGTTTTGATCTAAAACAATCACCACAGATAACAGCTATTTTAATGTATATAGCACCAAAAATCTAAGCATATCAAGCCGTACACACTAAGCATATAAATATAAACAGCACATTAAGAATACAAGTGTACTGCAATGTGTTATGATCGAAGCAACATCAACAACATCAATATATACAGCCAGTAAAAGAACAGGAGGACTGATGATTAGGATGGAGATGGAAGGGCAAAGGAGAGAAACAAGAGGAGAAACAAGGTTTTTATAGTCCAGTTAATTGACGGTCTTCGCCTGGAAAACAATTACAGCACTAACACTCCGATTATACCAACGCCCAGACTAATATCTGTATACTTATACATATAACAGGCATACAGCGAACTACTCTATGCGCAACATGAAGAAGCCCCTTCTAGGGGTTCTATAACAACGAGCTTAAGCTCTCCCCTCGCCTACCTTCCCGACCACATCTCCACTCCCCTTGCTTCAGTAACCAGGGCCTTTATTCAATAACACAAAGCAGCAACGCCTTCTGAATGGAAGGTCATTCTCTCTCTACTGCCTATGCTTGTTCAGAATTCCCTTCCCCCTGGCTGTGCACATTAATGACCCTTTTTCATTGTTCATCTCCAGACCTTAGAGTTGTCTCTCTTCCTCTGCATGAGCATCACTCCGTTCTTATTAAACTTTATATTTGATCTATTCTCAAACGCCAAACTCATTCCCCATGCATACAAAAAAACTTTCCACTCTCCCACCTTCCCCACTATACCTTATTGCCCCTAGAATTACCTTGCAATCTGTAAAACATATTGAGAGACAGCGCTTTTTGTACATATTTATAAAATGCATAAATACACATTGTATTGCTTTATACTGCTGCATATTACATCTGAATGGGTGTCGCTGTAGTTTGATTGCTTTACTTACAATCAGAAGGCAGTGCATTTAAATATGCTTCACAGTAGATGAACAGTGGCCTCTACCATAGACATATGGCATTTTCATATTTGGCTCATGACTTCTATTGCAGGTGAAGGCGACCCCATTGCTTGTTTAAGACAAGACATTGCTTAAACTTTATTTCGACTTTAGTGAGTGCATTGCTGATTGTAGTGAAAACAGAAAACACGTGTATTGCATTGTTCTAGAGTGGTAATACCCTGAACACAACAGACATTCAATGCAGACAGAGCGCATGAAGACCTGTCAAAGTCCACTATGAAGAACAAACATTCATCCGTCTAGAGCAGGGGTCCTCAAACTTTTTAAACAGGGGGCCAGTTCACTGTCCCTCAGACCGTTGGAGGGCTGGACTATAGTTAAAAAAAACTATGAACAAATTCCTATGCACACTGCATATATCTTATTTTGAAGTGACGAAACAAAACGGGAACAAATACAATATTTAAAATGAAGAACAAGTAAAGTTAAATCAACAAACTTGCCAGTATTTCAATGGGAACTATGGGCCTGCTTTTGGCTAATGAGATGGTCAATGTCCGGTTCCATATTTGTCACTGCTAGTCGTAACAAGTGATGCAAGTGTGCATCCGTTAGTCTAGATCTGGTTGGAGATTTCAAATGTTTCATTCTGGAAAAAGTTTGTTCACAGACATAAGCGCTGCCAAAGATGGTTGCCATTTTGAGTGCATGGTTCCTGAGATGAGGATATGTCTTAGAGGGGAGAAATGCATATAAATTATGAAGGCTGCTTGACTTGAATGCGTCTTTCAGAGAGTCACAATTCTGCAGTTCAGCCAGTTCTATTTGGTAAATTGTATCCACATTTTCAATGTCAATAGAAAATGGGTTACGGAAAAGCTGTATGTCCTGTTCATGGAGATGAAGCTCTTTAAATCTAAATTGGAACTCCTTTTGCAATTTTTCCAGTGAATCCACACATGTTTTGTTTGGGAATGCAACCAATGGTTTTTCCGCTAACAGATTTTGAGTTGTGGGGAGATGGCAGAAGTTTTCCTCCTTCACTTGTTTGATGAGGAGGCCTAATTTTACTTCAAATGCTTTGACATGTGATTGCATATCACAGATGAGCTTCCCCTTTCCTTGAAGTTGCACATTTAAACTGTTGAGTAGCTCTGTTACATTTGTCAGAGAGGCAAGGTGCCATTTCCATTCTGCATCATTGAGCTCTGGTACTTCTTTGTTTTTTGAAAACAGAAAAGCTGTAATCTGTGGAAGTAAGTCATAGAAACGTTTCAAAACTCTCCCTCGACTCAGCCAACGGACTTCTGTGTGGTACAGAACATCTTCATAGTCAACATTTAGCTCAGACAGAAATTCCTGAAATTGTCTGTGGTTTAGTGCATGAGCTCTAATGAAGTTAACAGAGTCCCACTTCAGTGATTTACTACATAGCGCTTGTTGGTGGATGAGGCAGTGTATGGCTATTGGATGAGAATGGTTATGTTTGTCCATCTCTTGGTTAATGCGAGCAATTACTCCTTTCTTAGACCCCACCATGCTAGGAGCACCATCAGTTGTCACACTGGCTAGTTTAGCCCAGTTCAGCTCCAAACCATTCACAGTTTGGCAAACCTTTTCATAGATATCCTCTCCTGTAGTTGTTCCTTTGATGCTTTGCAGTGCAGCAAGCTCTTCTGTGACTTTGAAATAGTCATTCGTCCCACGAATAAAAATTAGAAGTTGTGCAGAATCACGAACATCATTGCTTTCGTCGAGTGCCAAGGAAAAATAGGAAAGTTTTTTTGTGGAGTTTTGCAAATGCTGATGGAAATTGTCTCCCATTTCTTCAATCCTCCGTGTAATTGTAGGTCCTGAAAGACTCACTGTACTAAATAAATCGGCCTTCTCTGGACACATCTCTTTGGCAACAGAAATAAGGCATTCTTTAACAAATTCTCCCTCAACGAATGGTCTGCCAGTGCACACTATTAGCTTGGCAACTTGAAAACTTGCTCGCAGTGATGAAATATTTAGCTGCTTCTGCTTCACAAAAGTATTTTGCTGAGTTGTTAATGTATTTTTCAGTTTTTATATTTTATCTTTTCTCACTTCTCCGACCAAACTATCATATTTATCTTTATGTTGAGTTTCATAGTGTCGACGTAAATTGTATTCTTTGAACACAGACACTATATTCTGGCATATCAGACACACAGCTCTTTCCTTGTACTGCATGAAAAAGTAATCATAAGTCCACTGTTTTTTGAATATATCCTACACTCCGAGTAAATTTTTCTCTTTCTTGACATCATTGTTTTCTAGGGAGTCAAAATTGATATTAGTAAAATACCAATATATATACAGCGCTACAAAAACAATATACCAGCAATAACTTTGCCCACACAGAGACATACAGACTGCACTGCCCATCAATGCAGTCTGATTGTGGGAACTCCGCTTTTACCCCAGGCTCACACTGGTGCGGGTGCCATTAAAAAGTTAATTACACCTGCAGTTTTGTTCACAGATCGCAGCCCAATGAGTGCTCACCAGCGCAGCCCAATTAGTGCTCACCAGCGCAGCCCAATTAGTGCTCACAAGCGCAGCCCAATTAGTGACCATGGGCCGGATAAATGCCCTCGGTGGGCCGCATGTGGCCCGCGGGCCGTAGTTTGAGGACCCCTGGTCTAGAGTGATAAGAGCATAATTAGTAGAATAAACATGTGCACAGTAATACGTTCTGGTGGCAGCGTTACATTGTCAGAGTTGTAGAATTCAAAGATTGTTGAATCTATTATTATGGTACCTACATTTTATTGCAAGTTTCTATGCATTCTATATTCCTGGATGCCTAATAAGATATGTTTTGTTGTACTGGGTGGCTTTCAGAGGAAGCTATGCATAACGAATTACTGTTTGTTCATGCAGCCAACAAAAATCAAACAGCACGTATGAATACTGTAGTCAAGTTAAGAAAACATTCTACCGTATTGTATTGAGACTCCAAGTCTGAAGGACTCCGGTTTGAGGTGTCTCGTAGATGAAAGGACAGTAAATAAGGCTATATCAGTTTGTTGTGTAAGCTCCCTCTATTTTCCACTCAGAAACTGACCAAAAACATCTTTATGCTGCACTTTCCCGACACGAGTTTGAGAATCTCTGCAGAAGTAAAAATTATGTTATTATAATGGTTTAAAACAACAACTCGATCACTGTATTGGTGTATTTCAGAAACATGTTTGCGAATGGCTTGTGTCTAAATTATGGCTGCTAGTTATGATGCTGCAAAACAGATTTAAGGAATGAGTACCACCCCATGCACTTTACAGTACAGGTGTTTTGATAAGTACTGTATGTGTAGAGACGGCACACACCAGCGTTAGTTGCATACAGAACGCATCTCGTTCTGAGAGCATACGGTGTGCATACAAAGTACTCTCAATGCAAATTAAATGCTTGGTGCTTTCTGGGGTGAGGCCACGGAGTATCCAGCTAATACGACGACTGCACTCTTATTGCGCTCTCATACATTTTATGATTTCAAAATGGCACAATTTAAATTGCCAATACTGGACATTACTACATTATTGCTTCAGTACAAGTGCTATTGTGTGTGTATATATAACAGCGTAGCCGTTGCAATTTACGTATAGTCCTTATTAAAGCTATGACTTTGTCGTGTGGAAGTCATAATATAGTGCTGTATTGAATTTTTAATTGTGCCGTTGTTAGTCGAGTATTAAATGTATTGTATTACAGTGTGCATTGAGTGGATTGTAATTGTATTAACTGCCATACGGAGTCTATACCATGTGGTGGCACTATATATGCATGTTTCAACATTGGTACTTGTTCAGTACAATGTAATGATTTAGTCCCGTACATAACAGCAATACAGCATTATTGATACGATGGTAAACATATTTGTGCCAAATAAATGTTTATTTATATTTTTGGGTTGAGATAATATTGATTATATTGGATTGAAATTTTCATCGGGTATGTTAAAAAAAATCCTATCTTCTGTTTATATCGCAACCCAAGTCCCAAGAGTACAAGGTTGGCCCAAATCACAAATAATGGATATACGCATATATTCTATATTGATATCCAACATGTGTAGCGTATAAGTCATTGCAACTATTTAATCCGTGATAATGAGGACACGTTTCCAGGGGTACACGATTCCATTACTGTGTATGATCTGACATCACGACATGGCATTGTGACTTCATCACAAACAAACCCTATTTGCGCTGGTTTTATATTGCACCGTTTTGGGACACCCTTGGATAATTTTCCCGGGGCTCTATCGGATAAGTCCATCATAGCATCCCAACTTTATACGAAAACTTTTTGTTGTTTGTATTACATTATGTTTACGAGAGTTATCATGCCCCCTCCCCGCGTTACAGACAGACAGAGTTGATGCGTTAATGGTTCTATTCCCTGATTGTCACAGTATGGGGAGGCCTTCTTCCAACAGTGGACTTACAAAAAGCTAGATTTTGATTGACGTGGCATAGGTTTTCAGAGGATGAAGGAGATGCATCTAATGATTGGCGAGAGGACGTTATTGAAGAGAGACCCCTGAAATAATAGTTTTTTGTGTAATCTTTAAAGGATCAATCCCAGACGTGATGCTCTGGTGACTGAAGAAATTGTGGCAAAACATTTAATGCCAGTAACACAAATGGAACACAATTGCTGATGAAATTTTAAAAAATGAGAAGGGCTGTAAAGGTATTTGAGGACATACAAATGTAAAATGTCTGTGTTTTATTGAGTACTGAGGTGTCAATATATAATTAAATGTATTCAAATAATTAACATACATTTTACATCCAAATACCATGCATCTCGTATTTGCTGTACAGTCTAGTAAGAATTTCATTCCATTGGGGTCAGACCCGGGGTCCTGAGGTCAATGGGTAAACTTATGCTGGCACAATCTCCTGTGATGTCCCCCGTGCTGGGTCCACTCTTTAATGGCATCCCACCACCACCACATTCATCTTTGTCTTCCTCATGACCTTCTGCATTCCATTTTCCCAAGGTGGTGATGTGGCGGTATGGCCCCCCTGCGAGCCTTGTACCACATGTATGCACTCTCTCATCTTTAATTTTTTTACCACTAATTTGTTCATGCAATTTTCTTGTTCATTCCATTATCAAAATCCTCAGAAATACCACATCCCAAATGCTTCTATCCTTTTTCAGTGCCCAAGTTTCTCATCTGTACAGTCCCATCGACTACATAGACCAGGGGTCGGCAACCAAAATAACAAGAAGAGCCATTTCTTTCCAATTCGGTACAAAATTCAGTATTTCAAGAGCCGCAATGCATCTGAGTACATACTGTACATACGTACATATTGTCAAGAAGCAGCCCGTAAAGAGCCGCATGCGGCTCCGGAGCCGTAGGTTGCCGACCCCTGACATAGACCATTCGAGGATTCGAAGGCGAGTTTTCATTTTCAGTTCCCGGTCAGCCAATAGTTTAATGGAAATATGGTCAAACAACCCCATAACCGTGTGGGGAGGCCTTCACAAAAGCAATGGATTGACAAAGGGCTGAAATTATTACTTTTTTAAAAATAAAATGGAGTATGGGCAATGGAAATGCAACAGATTCAATAATAACTCTTTGTTTATATATAAAAAATAACACCAGTTGTTTGGTGGTTATGTCGGCGTGTTTATAATGCATGTTTATATTTTTAGTGGCCACATAGTGAAGTCTGTATTAGGAGCCTTCAAGCATTCTCTGTACATTTCACACCACAATAAACTCAACTTTATCCATAATATAGTTTTTTTTGGGTTAGATCGCGTAAATATATAAATGTGTCGTTAAAACCTGCCACCACCCGACACAGCCAACTAGTAAGGGTTGTCACGTCAACAGAATATGTCAATTTGTCACTAGTACAGCACACCGGTGTGTTGGAGAGCCAAGCCACAACATTTACATTCTGGCATGTTCTAATTAGGTGACAACCCTTACTAATTGGCTGTGTCGGGTGGTGACGGGTTTTAATGACGCATTTATATATTTGTAATAAGTGGCTCCGACACGGTAAGTAACTTCGGTATATTTATTCAATTCTTGGTACAGCCACTCCTCCCGTTCCGCGGATGCCGACCCACTCTCGTGGCTGTGCTGCCCCGCGCCACGTGGCGCTCACCCCTATCTAAACCGCACCACCGGCTGGCGGCGCGCTGGGGAGCGGCTTGAGCGGCTGGAGGTCGAGCCGCCACGTGGCAGGTGGAGATGGCGGGGCAGCAGCGACGGGGAGCTCCTCTTCGATCTTCAAACACCGACCCCTAACGTTGCTGTACCCCCTGCTTATATTCTCTTCTCCGAGGCTAAGCCCCACCTCTGGCCACGCCCCTCTAGGAATCTTCGAGAATGTTCCAGAGGCTCCCATATTAGATCCGCCCATTCACCTTTTCCCCAGATAGAATCCCTAGTACTCATAATGCGTGGACTGCCTGGCAGTATGTAAACGTAACTCCACAATAATGCAGGAGATGGCGCTCGCTTATTACATATTTACACGATCTCGCCCAAAAAATCTCTAATGGATGATATTGATCGCGAAAGCCGACGTGTTAAATGCAACTTTGTTTGCACAAGGTGGCTCACAAGCCCAATCCTGGTCTTGTATATATGTACCGTACATAGCAAACCAAAAAGCAGTTCTAAGCAAATTAGTTTTTAATCTAAGTTTAAAAGTGCAAAGCTCCAGTGGCTTCCTAATATCAGGAGGAAGAGCGTTTCAGACTGCCGCAGAAGTGCATCTGAAAGCGCGCGATGGCCAACCAAAAGCCGCTGCCTTGCACAGATGCCCACGGGCGTCGCAGTGGTGTTGAGTGTCCTGAGCAGGTGCAGCAAAGACGTTGCTTCAAACATAAATGTGTGTAATGCAGTAACATGACATTTCATCTGACTTGTGCTTATTCAGCCTTTCTTTGACAAGATGCCCATTAAATTTGGTCACCCTGTTTTGAAATGTTCCTTCTCTGCAAGATGGCTCCAGATTTATCACCCAGGCATAATGCAAGACAATGATTTCAAACTCTTACCTTATCTTGGAAAGTCACCCTCTCCTTCTCATCCTTGGTTGGATAATTTTTTCTTGTTTTCAAAACCCATAATCATGTTTTGAGTTTATGGAATACTATTATGACCAATTATTAATCCACTTGAGGATTATTTCCAACTTTGATCCCTCGAGAATAAGTATTTGAAGAAAAAGTAACCATAGAAGAAGATAGTGTAAGTCCCTGGGTTGCGGAAGACTCGAATTACGGAAATCCGACCTTACGGAAATGCTCCCATAAATCATGTTAAGAAAAAACTCAATATACAGAAATGTTTGCGTTAGTTAATAACTAGAAGTAGTGTAGCGGAGTGAGACCTTACGCCTCGCTCCACGGTATTACATAATTGTTTTTTTTTATGCTTGGAACTATCTTTCCCGCTATGTTTTTATTGCTAGTTTTCTTAATTTTAAGTTGATTCGATGAGTTATTTACTATATGTACTTTATTTAACACAATTACACTTCGATTGCTTATGATCTCAGCCAACAGCGATCAGAGAAGTCTAGGCCTAGCCAAATGCACGGTAAACGAAAATTCGGAAGCGACTGCTTTCGATTAACAATTAATATTACAATGTTTTGTGGTATTCATAAACAATTGGATATAGTATATGTTCCATTAGTTTAATAATGGGAGTGTTAAGGTAAATATTCTATGAAATGAAGGGAATCATAGGAAGTGCAGAGCATACGTACAGCGATACGATACAGGTAGCGATAGAAAATGGGCGACAGCGCAATATGGTACTGAGAGAAAACTAACTAGTAATCGGGTAGGGGAGGCAAAACTATTTCCGGCTATGGGATTTTATCGTGGATTTTGGGAGAAAATTGTTCAGTTTCCGAGAACCTAACCCTTCTGTAACCCGGGGACTGCTTGTAATGCTGAAATATCCAAGCAGACAACTTGACGACATACTTTATGGACTGCTCTCTACTGGCTACCTGTTAGCCCTGTATATTTCATGTCGATTGCATAATCTACCAACTCCATATCTAAAGCACTAATTGTCATATGACGAGTACCTAGAACAGATTATTTTCATATGATAAAAATATTGTTTTGCAATACAAAATGTTGTATGTAGGAGAACCGCCATTTGCTAATTATGTTGAAACTAACCTTAACATACAATTAAATACATTGAGGGAAAAAAGTATTTGATCCCCTGCTGATTTTGTACGTTTGCACACTGACAAAGAAATGATTAGTCTATAATTTTAATTGTAGGTTTATTTGAACAGTGAGAGACATAATAACAACAACAAAATCCAGAAAAACGCATGTCAAAAATGTCATAAATTGATTTGCATTTTAATGAGGGAAATAAGTATTTGACCCCCTCTCAATCAGAAAGATTTCTGGCTCCCAGGTATCTTTTATACAGGTAACGAGCTGAGATTAGGAGCACTCTCTTAAAGGGAGTGCTCCTAATCTCAGCTTGTTACCTGTATAAAAGACACCTGTTTACAGAAGCAATCAATCAATCAGATTCCAAACTCTCCACCATGGCCAAGACCAAAGAGCTCTCCAAGGATGTCAGGGACAAGATTGTAGACCTACACAAGGCTGGAATGGGCTACAAGACCATCTTCTTGGTTCTTTCGGTAAAGTTACGTAGAAGGGAAGTTTTATTTTTATTATTTTATTACTTCCCTTCTACGTGACTTTACCGAAAGAACCAAGAAGATGAATCCCTGCAGTCACGAAAGCTTTAAATCGAAAAATACAAGACCATCGCCAAACAGCTTGGTGAGAAGGTGACAACAGTTGGTGCGATTATTCGCAAATGTAAGAAACACAAAAGAACTGTAAATCTCCCTCGGCCTGGGGTTCCATGCAAGATCTCACCTTGTGGAGTTGCAATGATCATGAGAATGGTGAGGAATCAGCCCAGAACTACACGGGAGGATCTTGTCAATGATCTCAAGGCAGCTGGGACCATAGTCACCAAGAAAACAGTTGGTAACACACTACGCCGTGAAGGACTGAAATCCTGCAGCGCCCGCAAGATCCCTCTGCTCAAGAAAGCACATATACATGCCCGTCTGAAGTTTGCCAATGAACATCAGAATGATTCAGAGGACAACTGGGTGAAAGTGTTGTGGTCAGATGAGACCAAAATGGAGCTGTTTGGCATCAACTCAACTCGCCGTGTTTGGAGGAGGAGGAATGCTGCCTATGACCCCAAGAACACCATCCCCACCGTCAAACATGGAGGTGGAAACATTATGCTTTGGGGGTGTTTTTCTGCTAAGGGGACAGGACAACTTCACCGCATCAAAGGGACGATGGACGGGGCCATGTACCGTCAAATCTTGGAGAACCTCCTTCCCTCAGCCAGGGCATTGAAAATGGGTCGTGGATGGGTATTCCAGCATGACAATGACCCAAAACACACGGTCAAGGCAACAAAGGAGTGGCTCAAGAAGAAGCACATTAAGGTCCTGGAGTGGCCTAGCCAGTCTCCAGACCTTAATCCCATAGAAAATCTGTGGAGGGAGCTGAAGGTTCGAGTTGCCAAACGTCAGCCTCGAAACCTAATGACTTGGAGAAGATCTGCAAAGAGGAGTGGGACAAAATCCCTCCTGAGATGTGTGCAAACCTTGTGGCCAACTACAAGAAACGTCTGACCTCTGTGATTGCCAACAAGGGTTTTGCCACCAAGTACTAAGTCATGTTATGCAGAGGGGTCAAATACTTATTTCCCTTATTAAAATGCAAATAAATTTATAACATTTTTGACATGTGTTTTTCTGGATTTTTTGTTGTTATTCTGTCTCTCACTGTTCAAATAAACCTACCATGAAAATTATAGACTGATTATTTATTTGTCAGTGGGCAAACGTACAAAATCAGCAGGGGATCAAATACTTTTTTCCCTCGCTGTATATCTACAATATTTCTGTACTTTGCTTGTGAACTATCGTTATGTGTGTTTCATGTCATAGTCACTGTCACATTGAATGTTACATATTATGACAAGCCCACACGTGGGCTTGAATAACCATTAATTGCGTGAAATGCTTGAACGCTAAGTAAATTATCATTAATCATGGTGTCTGTGCAGTGCAGATGATTAGCAACTCTGTGCCTTTTAAATTTATTTGAGCTTTAATACGCCAATCAAAACCTAGCTGGCCTAATGCGATTTGGTAACAAGTAATGGTTGCACTTTTTGGTGGTGGTGTTTTTTGTTGTTGTTGTTGTCCTTGACTTTACTATTTCTAGATACATGGGTGAAAGCTGTCAACATTGACTTTAAATAACAATGAGTAAGGACCCAGCACATCTGTCAATGTAGGTGTGTGTTTTAAGGGTAATTGCACCCCTGACTTGACAGGTGGAAACCCTGTGTCTGTGCTCAGGAGGCAGTCAGGCAGTAAACTGTGTGTACGTTTTTATTTCATTAGGAGTACTGCTGCAGCGGTGCAGCATACACTGAACATCCCAGGTGACAGATAGTTGGCAGGACCCGAGAGAGAAAAAGCTTCCCAATGAGACTTGCAATGAATGGTAAACTGCTTTAAAAGCAATTTATGTGCTCGACAATCTTAAGCACAGTGGAGCAGTTGCTTTCCATAACACGTGTAAAATACTCGTTTGTTTGCAGCTCTTTATATCAGGAAAACATGTTAAATAAATAACCTCTGACAAAAATACAGTTGAATATTACATTTGCCATTTGGAAACTTCTAATGGTGGGGGGATTTCCACATATCAATGGTGAGTTCCAGTATCTCCAGAGGACAACAGCTAGTGACAAGCTTGTGAATTTGTAATGGTCACTGTGCTGCAGCATCAACTGGTTGGAATTAATATGCAGGTGCATTTAGATTCTTTACAAAATAAAATCCAAATTGATTGTGCTGTCATTATAATGATGTTCTGAAAGGTGTGATATAAATATCTAAGATATTTAGAAATGCATTATATAAGAATCATGTGTATATAGTGCTTGTATCAGGAGCATGCAGCATTTATTTCTGTGCTTACACTACACTTGGTTATTGTATACTTACTGTGTGCTATTTCAGTGGGATTACTCTACAGTAAAACTCCATTAATACATATGTAGTGATGCACTCAGAGACACTAGGAGTAGGAGGCACTCTATTTATTAAAATTATCAGCCTTCACAGCTCACAAGAGGTAAGTACAATTCTCAGTCAGGACAGCTGGCAGACTGCCTGACTGACGACGCCGAGAAGGTGAAGACGTAGACGAAGACTCCAGCAGCACGATGTGCTTGCGTGCGGGGATGGAATTCCTTTCCAGCTCAGACCCCGCCTGCTTGCCCTTCGCCACATATATAACCTCTTGTTGTAACAGCTCTCTCGCTGTGTTTCCTCCTGGTTCAGCAGTTCTACTGGTGGATTATTTTTTCCACCTGAAGCCGACCGCTTGTGTTGCGATCGAAACGTCGTGATATATTATTTTATTTTTCTACCGACGTGACTTAACTGAAAGAACTAAAGTGTATGTTCAAAAGTCAACATTGTTTCTTTGCTCAAATAAGTAAACACTGGGTCAGTGGGGGGAAATAAAATTTTCTTATGGTTCGACCACTCTGTAGGACAACTGCGACACTACAGTAATACCTTGATATACGTTTATATTTTTATATCAAAACTTCGTAAATTGAATAACTTATAACATTAGTACTATGAGGATGCGTTCCTAGTCTTCGTAACTTTCCATTTCATACTATAAACACTTCATAACTTACTGTTCATATTGGAAACAGACAATTTATCTTGTCAATAATATATTTTATACTGTACAGTATTAAAATAAATAAATAAATTGACATGAATTAAATGAACGTACTGTACTCTTCTATAAAATATATTCACACTCACCAGTGTAGTCTTCGGTGCAGTCATAATGTTGTATTGCCAATCAAACACCATTGTTCCATAACATAGTGCGTTGCTGCATGCTGATTAGCCGAGACGAATGTAATTAAACATTCTACGACACATCTCGATGTGCAACGCTCAAGAAACGTATCTTATATAATTCCAATGTTATTGATATAGTACTGTAGATGGGTAATTTGATTATTCACTTATTAATGCTAGTTTATTTATTCAAACATTTACTTAAATTTTTACCATTACTATAATGGTAATACATCCAAAGTCCATTACATATGTAGTGTAGCACAAGTCGGAGACGAGATAGTTGCAGGAGGCACCTTCTTTATTGTAAGACTCTTGAGGTTCACACAGGCTTGCCTCCTTCCTTCTCGTTGTTGTACAGCCCAGCCTAGACACAACCCTCCCTGCGTTACCCCGATAGCATCGACCGAGACAGCCAACAACTGTCCGGCCGCGCAATTATCAAGTGAAGGTGGCAGCAACGAAGGTGGCAGCAACGAAAGCGGCGAAGACGACAGCGACGGCAAGACGAGTCCACTCCCAGAACCGGCAGTCCAGAGCTCTCGCTCTCCGCTGCTTTCATCCTACTCGGCGCGGCCTGGCTCTACCTTGGCCGCGCCTCCTTTCTCGAACCCACTAGCGGGTTCCAGGGGCTTCCCAATGAGGTCTTCCGTGACCCTTGCCCCAGTTCCTCCGCCCTGCCGGCACACCCGTGTATATGCTCAACGACGTGTGCGCTAACTGTCCACTGCAGTTACCGCCGCTAGACAGCAGTCGGTGCTATGTCACTACATATATACTGAAACTTCGTATATATGGAATATTTGCATATCGAGGTTTTGCTGCAATTGACTTCCCACAAAGTGATACTATAATTGTTTAATGGACCCTATAAAGATGGAGAGGTGTCAATCCTCGGGATTTTAACGTTTAACCTTCCAGCTGTGAGTCAAAGCTTTTGGCTAGTCATCGAACAAAGACGGAAACTGCATCGCGCGCTTGCCCATGTGCTTCTGAGGCCATCTGGAATGCTCTTCCTTCCGATATTAGGAAGGCACTGGAGCCATGCAATTTAAATCATCTAGATGAAAAACTAATTTCTTTAGAACTGCTTTTTGTGTTTAGTTTGTTGTCCATGTCCCGCACATCCAATTAGCACTGTTGGCTACGTACGATGTGAAATAAGTTCAACATACATACACCCTTTAACCACAGTGCTACTCAGCTGGATTTGGATGCTCAATCGTTGCATATTTACATTTCATATGGAGTAAAAAAAATCAGCAGGAGCAGAACCAGTGAAGTCCACCAGGAGGCACGGATCGGCACGGATCAGCTGGCTATTGCTGACTATTTTGTATGCGTTTGTCTTTCTCCAACTTGTTTAACCTAAATTAATGACTGATAGCACATCCCATAATGCGTATTCCTAATGTGATGGCAGCTCACCATCCAGCTGGTATGTAAATAATTGTACTAAAATAATCGTTACACAAAATGAAACTGAAACAAAAAAAATAACCATTTTATACTCTTTGGTTCTTTCGGTAAAGTCACGTAGATAGAAAATAAATAAATAATTATATATTATGACCTTTCGATCGCAACACAAGCGGTGATATATTTTTTTTTCTACCTCCATGACTTTACCGAAAGAACCAAAGAGTATGGATTCCTGCAGTCACGAAAGCTTCAAATCAGGAATAACCCTTTTTATTTTACCAGTTAAGGCCCACTGAGCTATGACGCTTTTTTTCAGAAGCGATGTGGCCAAAACTGGTAGCTCAACGAAGTGGCTTATCACGTGGAAATGTATAGCAGCCAAATACTCTAAACGCATGTTTCTAAATGTGGAGGGAAAAACCGAAGTACCTGGAGAAAAATCCATGAGACCTTAGGGAGAACATTCAAACTCCAAATATACATGTGTCAGGTTCGGGATTGAACCTAGGTGCTCCTGCATACAGGTGAGGGAGTTAATATCTCGCCACCCAGGTGCCCCAAAACAACATATTTGCGTAGCTTATGTGAAAACGTATTATATTGTTACCACTATGGCCTATGTCGCAAGCTCAAATTTACCACATGGAGACGAATACAGCTTTTATGAAACCAAAATACTTAAATAAAAAACATTAAGCACAGCATCAGTGGAAATATATATGCAGGAGTTATAGTCCAAAGATAGATAAAAATGCAATATATAGATGCGCTGTGTTTTACATGTATTCTTCAACATTACTTTTACGTGACGACGATGTATTTTACTGAGAGATGAGGCTTACATTTCAACAACAATTCAATTCATTCCAAATGCGTAACTTTATTTATATAGCGTATGAAGAAGTAAATCACGAAGACCAACAATAACAGAGACCAATGAATATTGTCTGCAAGATACATTTGGTCGTATGGAAGAAATGTATTCCAATCACATGTGGGTGTTTTGTATGGTGACAACTAAGCCAGACGAGTGGCCACTAGGGATCCCAGCGCTAATGAGTTGTATGGGAGTTTGTGCTGGGAGATAGAGTTGTAAGCGCCTATGCCAGATGCTTGTGTTGGGCCGAACATTGTCTGTGTATGTGCCCGCATCTATCATTTTCTTCACAAGGTCAAATACTTTTGACAGGCTCGCAGCACCTGCACCATTTCCCCTGTGGTTAACCTGGTATCGTGTAGTGGCAATCATGTAAAGAATTTATACTGCCTGAAAAAGTAATTGACGGGTGGTTTTAGAAAATATAATAGGCCTTGTCGACCACAGAAATAAACTAAAAGAAATAGAGTGTTAGAAAATGCTGAATATATGATGTCCGTTCTGTATTTGAGGAATGAGGGAAATTAAAATGACAGGAATCTTACCTATAAAAGTAATTGTTGTCTGTCTGTCTCTATCTGTTTGTGGACGCAACTTGCGACTTCTATAGAGTCACTTTTTACTTTTTCTGGTGTTCTGCAATTTATCATTGAGTATTTTCCAGGGAGCCAGAGCAAATTAAAACCTGTTTAAATGATACGTCAAATATGTGCAGTGCTTAGAAAACTACTTGCTTTTACTGCTTTCTGTATTGTTGCCAGATTGATCAGTGTATGCTCATAACGATTTCTGTATAGTCTACCAATCCTGCCTCCACAGTGCTAGATTACAGGTGTGCATTGCAACACAAAGAATGGACAATGTTGCGATCAGATTTACAGCATTAATGAAAAGTTGTTTCCTGTGCTTGCACAAGAAAAACTATGGATGAGATGACAGTTCATACCCTTTGGGTCTTTCGGTAAATCCACGTTGATAAAAAAACAGTTCACCAAGCTGTGGGGCTGGTCTTCATCCACATAGTTTTAAGCCAGTAAAATGAGCCGATGGATGTATATTTTTACAGACAGCATGTAATGCATGGCATATTTTAACTGAATAATAATTCACTTCTTTCAAGCTTCAGGTCATAAGAATTTCTGTCAAAGTTGCATTTTTGTTGTGATGAATGATGCCAAATACACTTTGATGCAAAATTATTCAAATGTATTTTTTACAAAAGTATATGCACAAAATAGCATGCTGCATTAATATATCCATAACCAAAATACAATGCATCACAAGTTCCACACTTTGCGAGGTTTTCCATAAGCTGTGGTGTTCCATGAAAGGCAATGAAGCACCTGAGTGCTTTAACAATTTGCAATAATGTTGTAATGCAACAATGTGCCATGGTGTACTGTTGTTTGATAACTTCAATGATTGTATTTTTTGTGTGGGCATAGCTTTTTTTCATCAGTGTAAAATTAAATCCTGTTCGAATGGCAACTTCGTCTCATTGCAAGCCACCGATAGCAAAATCGGGATATCATTGGGGGAAAATTACAATTTATATATACATATATTTTCCAAAGTCTACAATATTTAGCTTACATGGAATGACACGTGTTGCATCTGCACTTATTTTATGATCACACATCATCATGTCTCAGATCAAATCACTCCCAGTCCTTTGCTGTTCAGAAAAAAAAAGGTTTTGTTACAGGATCATGGCAGCCCACTTATTCCTCAACATCAGTGGCGGCTCCTGCAAAATCTCTCAGGGGGGGCAAATGTCTGGATGATTGATAAGGATAAGGTCCACCCATGCAATGGATAAATTAACAGCTTAAGCATGTAAAGGCAACTTCACTTCTTTAATATTAATGAAAAATAAAGTGACTCTTACAATACATCTTGTTTGTTTCTATACTCACTATTATTACAATCCACTCAGTTTCTTTTATTAAAGATTCCACTAGGTGGCGACAAATAATTTTGTTGACTGAAACGTGCTTACGTATGATGACGTAAGCACGTTAGTGCGAGCCCTCCCGGAAGCCATAGAGAATGCATTGCAGCGCCCGCCCTTCGAAAAAAAACATCTTTGAATGTAAGTCTATGGGACCACACGGGGCGATTCTCAGCCGGAGTGAAATCGCCCAAAAAGAGGCGGTACTCCACAGAACGTGACATGACGCTGATTGGACTATATCCAGAGACACAGTGACGGCTAGCATAGCTCTGTGGTTGAATGAGATTGTTAATGTGATTGAAAAAGTCCCTTTCACACATTGGTGGTGCGTCGCCCAATCGCCCTAATGAAGAAACCGCCCCTGCTCAACATGGTCTCCATCATGCACAGCACTTCTCCTTAACATACTGTTGAGGCAAGTTCTGTTAGCGAGTACCTGTGTAGGCCAACACGGCACATAACGGGGTGGGTGGCCAGCACCACGCTTTTGTCTCCCCAGGACTAATGTTTACACACCGCACTAGGTGGCCATTGAGCCTGAGTCGACGTATAAAGATTATGCTTTCACCACCTTCAAAGCATACACATCAATGTGCCAACAATACATCTTGGTAATATGCCAATCAACCAATGCCAATTTTTTGTTTAACAATATTGCCACCCGTGTGCCAGTGTTATATGCATAATTTGAATATATGCACAATAATGCAAATACCAGAAAAGATATCCAATTAAACAGGATGCACTTTTAAACTAGCTGCCTGGCACACTAATCATTGTTGCGAGCATCACGTCTTCTCCTGCTGTTGCTGTAGAGATACTGTCACTAACTGCCCAGTAAATTCTTCACCAACCCCTCCCTCGACAGAGATCCATATTACAGGTAGGAACACTTTTAAATGGATCGCTTTTAAACTGAACTTTACCTATACTCTAGATATGATATTGCTGCAAGGTAATACAATGTCCAATGTTTTTGTCCATGGACAATTTTTTTAAGCCAATTTGTTTTCCCATTTGTAACAACAGAAATTCAAGAAAAATGTATAGGAAAATAACAATGTATAGTTTTTACCTATTTTAGTCCATTTCTCTGGAACCTACAATTCACATCAATTATATAATGCAATTATGTATTTTCTGCAAAAGTAGTTTTTAAGGCATTGCAGCGTCTTGTGGTGCTTATCCAAATCTCAAAGTAATTTATACTGTATATGTGCGATTGTTTTATTGGGTGCATATAATGTTGCAATTGAGAAATATTTTGACAGCATACAGTCTAGAACGATACATGAAAAACACCTTTTTTTCATGAATGGCTCGGTCGCTAAGTGATCTGTGTATTTGCCTCTGATGTAGCGGATTGAAAGGGTTTACCGGTTAATGTCCCATCTTCGCTTGTTAGGGCTGTGGGACATTTTCAAATTTCACCATCTGCTGTAAAGTGGATGTTAAAGACCCCATGGCATAAATCGAAAGAGCATGGAATTGTATGGCTGCATTATGGCTGAAATAAGGCAGCATTTCACATTCTCTTTCAACTGGCAAATTTAGAAAATACTGTAAGTAAACGAATAAATAATTAATATTTAACAGATAATGGCTTTAACCTAACCACCACCTTCATGCTGAACTTGGGGATTTTACATTTGGTGACACTGCCATTTGGTGACACTGTCATTTGGTGACACTGTCATTCAGACGCTGTCTTTCCGACAGACCTGTTCTTCACCTGAGGACGGCTGATTGCGTTGTGGCCGAAACGTCGTGAGAATTATTTTATTATGTTTTATTTTTATTATTTTATTATTTCCCTTCTACGTGACTTTACCGAAAAAACCAAGAAGATGAATCCCTGCAGTCACGAAAGCTTTAAATCGAAAAGTCTACGAGGACTTGAAGGCTAAGTTAGGTGAAAGTGTAGCGAATCCAACTGAGTCGCAGACGCTACCTTGGGAGCAACACTATTTATTCCGCAACTTAACACAACATCACACAATCTACACTCGGGTCTCGAATGCACATCTAACCATGCTACGGCAGAACTAGACATGGTTTGCTATCCTGGCCCGGACCACAAGCTGGGTCCCGGACCGTGTGACGCGAGGATTCTTCACCAGCACACAAAGAACCTCGAGCTCTTCACGGGGCCCCGTTATATGCCCCTGGGCTGGGCTGGCTCCGCCCTTCGCTCTGCCCACCTTCCAGATCTCTCAAGCTCTTTCTCGAAGGTTCCCGAGAGCTCTTTTAGACCACGTGACCACCCAGCGGCCCCCGTCCACCGGTGGCCCTCCTCCAATATCATCCGGTCACGTGTCAGCAGGTCAACCAGCGTATCATGCCCCAATGTAACCTAGGCTGGCTGACGCTCCCTCTCGCTCCCTCACCGGGAGCCCGCACTGCACACTGCTCGCGGTGCCTCCGTGCTGACCAGCACTCACCCAAGCCCCGCTAGGGCTGGTACTACACCCCGTAAGCAGGCTACACATAATGTCAGCACATTATCCGCTGTGGCTTCGTAAGCTTCGCACCACACAGTGACAATCACAGTCACTACAAAAGTGTGAGTGAAGTGGGTGGTTTAATATATTTAAAGTGAAGGTAAATGCATGTAACGTTATCTTATTCCAATTAATCATCCATCCTAGACAAAAAACAGCATTAGGACTCAAAGTAAGGGAAATTAAAACTGTTTTTTATTTTACTTTATCTTGTGTTTTTTTTACTAAATAGTACAGTATCTATTACAGTATTATGTGCAAATGAACAATATTTCTTATTTATAAGTTTAACAATGCTTCCTTTTGTATATAACCATAACACATTTTAAAACACTGACCGTGTGTACAATACAACTAAATATGGTTCATTAGTGAGTTCCAGGACATGAACAACTCGACTTACGGACGAGTCTCAGGAACGTAACAAGGCGGGGGCCCGCCGGTATCCCTTTTTTCTTTCCTTTTTTGTGCAAAGCATGCAAATTACGGCTGCAGTTTTGACAGTATTGACTACAAGATAGCATCCAATATTTTCCTGCGTTAATTGCCATTATTATCTCATTGGTTACATCTGTCTGGGCAAGAACCCAGATTTAGAACCTGTTTGGAATGTGGGGAGTTTTATTGTGCTATCCATGAGTGGGATAAAATTGGCATTAATATGATGTGAATACGTACGGAAATGTGTTCATTACCAGGACATTTAATTCCTGTATGGTATATTAACCCATACATGCACAATACTATAGTTTTAGTGAATGTATAGTTAATATAATTGTAGAGGAGTGAAATACGCTGTGCACACAGTTAACCAAGGGCAACTGAAGGCAAACAGGTGCGTGTGTGCAACATGAGGTTTGCACGGACAATCCGCCAGTTGTTAAGAGGTGAAGCAGGTGCAAACAGGGTCGACCGGTTGTGCACGTTGAAACCGGAGGTGTTGCCAGGGAGACGGGAGATAAGGGTTGATTGATGGGCCAACAGGGGCTGGCCTGGTGAGAGCTTAAAGAGATGCACGGAGAGGTCTCATATAATTAGCAGAGGGATATAAGGATGTGTGCATGAGCGGAGGGAGAGTTGTTTGCCGGGGACGAAGAGTAAAGACATCTGGCCGCTGCCGCTCCAGCTGTCAATGGGACCTCAACCCTCACGCCATCACCGAACAGGTGTTGGCTGATCCCCCCGCCCGGGACAGACGGGTGAACAGGTCTGAGGGAGCGTCGATGAGGGCAGCGGTGGAGATGTAGAGTTGCTGTGTGTGGAGACGTGTGCAAAGACGCTGTGTGCGAAGATGCTGTGTGCGGAGACGCTGTTTGCGGAGACACTGTTTGCGGAGACGCTGTGTGCGAAGATGCTGTGTGCGGAGTCACTGCATGTGAGGACGCTGTGTGCGGAGTCGCTGAGAGCAGAGCTGCTGAGTGCAGGATAAGTGAGGTGAAAGGTAGATAAGAGTGGGGAGAAGTTAAACATAAGTGACCTATAGATAGTTATAGGAGTGCCTACAACTGGTACAAGAATCGGTGAATAAAGTGTAAGCAGGTGACTTGTTGCAACGTGTTGGAGTGAGTAATTTTTGAAGACACTACATAATGGTTTTATCAAGCTTTAACCATAATTATAGATAGCTCAAGTTCTGAAACAAAAAATGCACTGCAAGACATTCTTAAATTTTATTCTGTACATGTTTAATAGATACTTTTGTGGGAATATGCAGTGTTGAATTTTAAGACGTGAATACAATGCAAGAACAATGTTTACATACAACAGAGTATGTTTGGACTGCAAGCTGTTCATCTCGAGCCATGGTGGTCATTACCACTGCCATTCTGCTAGAGGTATCAATCATGCAGGCCTCAAAACGTGGTGACTGCTAACTGTTGCCATGCCCTGCAGCTCAGGCCATTTGTTTTCAGTTTGTGGTGACAGATTCCTTAGACCTGCCTCCAGATAACTAACAATGGATCCAGTCTTTGGAATTGGGAGAGAGCCCTGTTTGCAGGTGACACACACATCAACATCGAATTCCCACCTCTTTGAAAAGCCACATACAACAAACAATGCACGTGGCATTATTTTTTTAAATTGAATCTCATTTACCATTCATGGGAATGTGCTATCAAGTGCACTTCACACATAGCTTGGTTTTCATTTGGACACAAGCTCCTGATGCTGTGCGAACAAAGGCATACTGCCTAGTCATGCCATTCAGCTGAAGACCATTTGTTTACTATTTTCTGTGACATTGTAGATTCCAGGCTGCACGCTCACACCATCAGCATTATTGCCTTGGGGACACTAGCTTGAGCCTCATTCTAGTTGCTTATTCCTCGTGGAATTCTAATGATACATATGGGCCAAATATTATTTTATGGTCCACACAGTATATTTATTGTGATAATTCATTTGATAACATATATCTGTAGTAATGGATAATGTATTATTTATAATACAAAATTAGGTAGAAATGTTTCTTGTTGTAAAATGAATAAGACACCTGAGATATATGAATTGGTTTGTTAGGCCTGCCTCTGAATCTTTAACATTTAGCTGTTTTAAATTTCGATTTTAAGCTTTCGTGACTGCAGGGATTCATCTTCTTGGTTCTTTCGGTAAAGTCACGTAGAAGGGAAATAATAAAATAATAGAAATAAAACATAATAAAATAATTCTCACGACGTTTCGGCCACAACGCAAGCAGCCGTCCTCAGGTGAAGAATGAAACACCACCAAGCTTGGAGCGTATATTGAAGCTGGGTTGGAGGGGGAAGAAGAGCGCCTTGACAAAATAATTTGCATATCAAAAGGAATTTTGCATATTTATTGGAAATGCGTAGGAGGTGGGCGGGGGGTTTCAAAGTCATATTATGCCCGTGCATTATGCAGGATTAGCAGCATCACAGGGAGGGGATGGGGGTAGCATTAACAAAGGGAAGGAATGTTAATAGTATGTAGATGCAGTTACTAAACAACCACGTAAAAAACTAAAGTATAAACTACATAGTATCATCAGTATACTAAATATACTCTCCAATAAGCTGAGCTACTAACAGTAAGTAATACATTACAATTCTATGTCGCAAAAAATATTATATGCTTCCAGCTAAACTTTTTTCTCTTACATCACACGGGTCTACCCCGTACTATATACTACCATAGACAAACCCAACATTAAATTATATACTGTATTACTATACACCACTCTATACCTTCGACTATAATATTACCCTAAATATTATTCTACCCACCCTACTGTATACCACACTGCTGTATATTCACTATACAATTACGATACTGTATATTACCTTATACATTGTATTAAACATTACAATTTTATACTATTTATACAATCTGCTATACACTATACCATTGACCGTCGCGTGAAATATACTAAGAGGAAGCAACGAAATATGTCAATGGGAGAGTGGTGGCGGGAGACTTGCAGCGGAGCAAATAATCCATTCCCTGTGGAGAATACAAGATATATAGTCAATGCCAGTGAGTGGACTGCGGTCTGAAAGTCACCGTAAACGTGAACACAATCAGTTAAGATCCGAAATGGTTTATTACGTCCTTCCAATGATTGCTGAGCCAGAATCCATCTTCTCGGTTGAAATTGTCTCTGTGTTTGTATATGTGGATCGCCTCATGAACGAATCTTTCATGGTAGCCAGATAGCTTGCAGAGAACCTCTGTCTTGGAGAAGTCAATGTCATGTGAGCCCACTGAATTGTAACAGTGATCTGCCACGGCTGAGGTGTTTGTCCTACCGTGTTTCAGGTCTGCTTTATGTTCACGGATGCGGTCCGAGACATGTTTGCTTTCTCCAATGTAACTGCTACCACAGAGGCAACTTAATTTGTAGACGCCAGGGTACTGTATGTCTGGAACCACATCTTTTACAGACGGGACCAGATCACGGATTTTATGTACTGTGTTGAATCGGACCTGGATCTTGTGTTTAATCAGGATTTTGGAGATCTTTTTTGTGACCCCAGCAATTTTCCTGCACAAGTATATGGGTAAACCGTATGAGTTGACAGGTATGCGTTGGCTACACTCCCCTCAGTGGCGTTATGTGACTCGCCACTCTGCTGTGGCCCATAGGAGCGGGCGCTGCGGGCACTGCAGGATGTGTGGTGGGCTAAGCTCGGTATTGGTTGCTCCCATCAGATTCACAGTCTTTACGTGTTTATTAATCCACTCGAGCCACTGTGTGTTTGTATCAAGTAGTCTTTTTCTACATCCCTGCACCAGTCGAGGAAATTCCACATTACTATGACTCTCAAATATATATTCCTCAGGATAGCCCCAAATACATATGAATAGAGGGAGGGAGAAGACGGTAGAGAGTGCAGCCAGTGCCCCAACAGTGGGTCTTTCGGTTAAATCACATAGATAGATTCAAAGAAAAGAACAAAAAAACTACGACGTTTCGATCACAACACAAGCAATTGTCATCAGTAGTAAAAAAGAGGGGGAAAGCTGCTGAGGCAGACTGTTTTAAAGGTTTAAAGTGGGTGTAGCTCAAGGGTCATAAACGAAGTGGGCAGGGCTAGTGATGTTAATGTGAGAAATTAGCATGTTAATGTAAGATTGGAGAGCGGCATCCACGAGGGCGCGGAGGTGGCTATGTTACTGTGAGAGATTAGCATGTTAATGGGAGATCACAGAGCAGCAACGTCGGACTCGGCGAGCGAGGTGGCTGTGTTCCAAATCACCATTAAATGAAATGCACTGGATATCAAAGTACTGTACATACATTTCACGTAGATATCTCTCTATATAATTGTCTAATTGAGGCATTCTGTCAGATATAATTAATCTGTTCATCCTTTGTTGTAAGTGCTGCCGGTGGTATTGTGCAGATACTTGAACATACATGTGTAGTTAGTTCAACTGAGTCACAGTCGTATACTTGGAGGCAACACATTTATTTATCTCCAACACAAAGGGGTAACTTTCCCTAACAGAATAACAACCTATGGTGGTGACCACCAGGCTAACTACACTAGTTACAACATAACTGCTACTATGGACCGGGACAACAGCTTGGGTCCAGGTCCACGTGTTGGAGACTCGTTGATCGGAGAATGTAGAACGTAGACATAGACGAAGGTTTCTTTAGGATGAACAACAACGCCGGTCCCTCTGGGGGGACCCAGCTTATATTCTCTGCGGCGTGGCTGGCTCCGCCCTTGGCCACGACCACCTTCCAGAATCCTCGAGCAGGATCTGGACCCCGACCACGTGTCCTCTCAGGTCAAACAGAGTCCCATGGCCTTTAGTAACCTCATTCCTATGGCCGGCACTCCCACACCCTATCCTTTCAGGCTGGCACTGCACGCCAAGCGTGGTGCCATCCAGCGCTATCAATCAGCACTCACCGAGTCCCTCTAGGGCCGGTACTACACCCACACCATAGTGGTATGTGCGATGTCGTTACACAGCACGCCGTGCCTCTCGAGGGCCGGTACTACACAGTGACATCCCGCGATGTCACTACACATGCATAAACACAATTTATGTATGTAGAGCTTCTTCATCATGATACTTGACCTATCCACTGTTGGATGAAGGTCTCCCAAAACTGTCATTATCCCTCACCAGTTTGGAATGCAAAAATCCATCTAGCTACTGCACGTCATTTTGGATGTGTTCACTCCCTTTCACTACTGTTCCGACGTTAGTCTTGACCACTTATCATCTCTTCAAGAGACATGTCTTGCCCAAGCCTATTTTTTTAATAGTCCATGAAGATAACTTGAGCACGTGCTCTGTCCAATGTTTTCCTGTTCCTCTTTCTTAGTGTAATTCCAAGCATACACTTTTGCATGCTTCTTTACACCTGTTAAGCTTTTGTTCATTTTTTTTTTTATCAATGTAGATGTTTATGATCCATATGCCATAGTAGGTAATATGCACTGGTGACAATAGTAAACAGCATATTATAAGTATTGGTACAGTATATGCTCTTTAAATGTCGTTAACATCATTCATTGAGTCTCAATTACCTTCCTTCACCTACGTTTCCCATTTATATATTTTGGGTGAAATGTTATATTTTACAGATGGCCTTATTGTTATCATTCAGTTTTTTTGTTAAATAGTGTTATATTAAATTACACATAGGGTAATACAATGCAAGCTAAAATAGCTAAGTGATGATTTTGTCGTAACTACTGGAAAGCAATTCAGTCATCAGCTTACAATGCACGAGAGCATGTTTTGACAATTTGTTTTTTTAAGATTTTCATATATCAGAGGAAACTGGGATATCAGAGAGAAAACACTCATGATTACAAGGGATGGCACTGAAATCTATACAGAAAAACTATGCAGACAGCCCACTGGATTTCAGGCATGTGTCACCACACTTCGACAAAGTACTAATTTTGTGCAACTACTGCAGTACCATTCTGTGAAAACTAATTGCTGATTTTCTCTTTAAAAAGATAGTTGTATTATTTGCAAGTGTCAGTAAATTGTAATTACTAAATTTTACACGACCGACCCCAAAACACATATTTTATGAATCGCTAAATTGTAAATGTAGTTAATTGTTGTTGACTATTAATTATGTTGTTTAGTGTTAATTACGTGTAACTTTAGTAATTATGCAATCATTATTGTGTTCAGTATTCTGGACATCCCCATTTACCAGAAAGACTGACCCTGTAATTAGTCCAACTTCAAGAAGTTTAACTGTTTGATGTGTTATATACATGTATATAAGTGTATGTTATACTGGTAGGAACCATCTGGTTACACCAGCCCACAGGGGATTATTGTGTCCGTCTGTCGTGTATCAAAAAATGTGAGGGGTGGGGCTGGGTGGAGAGGGGAGGGTGGGGAAGGGCTGGGTGGGGAGGGGCTGGGTGGGGGAGGGGAGGGGCTGGGTGGGGAGGGTGGGGCTGGGTGGGGAGTGGGAGGGGTGGGGCTGGGTGGGGAGGGGCTGGTCACCCCGTGGTACCCTTATAAAATTCAACGTTTAACCTACTCACGCCGGGTTGTGCCCGCCCTCACAGTAGGCCATATTTGCGGAATACACCACGCCGCCGTTGACCCTGGCCATTGACCGAGCAACCCAACGTTCCTACTAGCTCCCTCCGCAGGAATTTGTTGATGTGTTCATTTGACGCCATGTAAGTAAATTAATGTATATTCAGTATTTTTGTGAAATCACTACAGTTCAAAATAAATGCTTAAAATGTACACTTTCACAAATTGTGCTTGGGCCATCTTCCTTATCAGTTTCAAGATTAACCTCAATATGAACTGAATATTGGTTTAAGATTATGTCTTTGAAATACGTTTTTTCAGAATATATAATGCATTGCGTTTTAGAGTACAACGTTACGTCGAGCATCTCGTGAAGCTGCACACGTTGAGCACTTATATCTGGCCAGTTGGCAGAGCGATTTGCTTCGTAAAAATTAGTACCACTTTGTGGCTTTGGAAGACTGGCCTCCACCATAGAAATGTGGAATATAAAATTACTGGTTCACGGCCACAAATGCAATATTAGCACAGCTTGTGCTTATGTGAGTGGTCGTAAGCTTTGACTTTGACGTTGCACTTGAAACAAATGATAAAAAATGAAGCTTTTTGCTGTATGTTTCTTTGATGCCTTTACAACACTGATTTGTGCATAACAGAATGGTTTTACAGCTCTATCATTAGGTTTGTCACTTTGAAGTGAGTGTGTATCTCATTGCCAATGCTTATTAATCTTGTCAATACTTGTGCATTAATAAGTGTTACCGTGGGAAATGGAGTTTGTTTTCCAATACTCATCACGTTTTAGCTTAGCAAATGCAGTGTGTTAAGACAATTGCTAAATGAGAATGATTGGTATTTGAAGGGTTTGCATTTTGTGGGAAATGATATACAAATCCGAGAGCTTATTTTGCATTTGGCTTTGCATCAATTATCATGTAAAGCAAAAGCTTTCCTCTTAAAGATTAAATGGTGATAATTTCCTTGTATGTGCTCTTTGCTGATACATGGTACTTCAGTTGAACTCATTTCTGATAATTGCTGCATTTTCTTGACTTCCTTTCATACTATTCGTATTTAATGGACATATGCTGTTTACTCTTCGAAGTTGTGTTTGCAAATCATAATTTGAGCATGCGATTTTAAATCTTTGTTTTATATTCAATGCAAATGAATAAAATTGACATTATTTTACTTGCAAACAAGAGTGTTAGTTGAAAGATATTAAACATTATCTTGACTATGTGGAGGGTAAACAATAGACATACACAGTACTGTGATGTTTTTGATGACAGCATTAATAAATATAATTGTATAATGAATAAAAACGAGGTACATCTGTGTGAAAGGGTTAGTTGTGCCATTGGTATTGTGATTACTGCATATGCAATAATTGTTGTAGGTGCTCTATTACATTATTTTATATGATGCTGTATTACATCATAGGTTAAAATGCTTGACTCACATATGGTGCAAAAGAAGTTCATACATACAAGGTTTTGAATTTAAATCTTGGTTAGGGGTCGACTCAGCTCTTCAGCTCTTGGGGTAGATAAAATGATAACCTCTTGATTTTAAGTCCACATTGCTCATCCAGTGGAGAGGCTTGCTCCTATCATAGGGAAGTGGAATATCCACCACTTGCTCAGAGCTGCCATTGTAGGTGTGATTTGTACACAGTTATACCTAATCATTTAAAATATTTGTCTATATTTCGCTAGAGGATGTGAGATAAACGCCTGAACTCAAGGTGGAGAATAACACCAAGGATTCAGGTGGTATGAGGAAGTTTGAGGTCAGTATTAAGGAAAGGTATGGGAGGATTGTGAGGGAGGGGTTATGGATAGATGGTTGAGGAGTGGTATTGAGACTTGTTTCATCATGAATGAGGACTTTGCTGAATGCTTCTCCAGAAGGAAGGATATAACCACGTTGAAATATCTGTGCATTCTCTTGTTCTATGAAGCAAGGCATTGCTTTCTACATGTTCAAGGCCCCAGTCTGTAAAGGTAAATACGGAGAATATTCCACAGGGATCTTGAAAGAGAGAAAGAGACTTGAGTGTTTGTGTTGCTTTGTTGATATATGCTTCGTATTATACAAATCCACTGCGAAAAGAGCACTTTACACAATCAGAAGGTCGACATTTCAAATCTGGGTTAGGGATCAACTTGGCCTGTTATTTCTCCAAGATGGAGGTTTGATGAAACTAAGGGTAATCAACATGTTGTCCTAAGTGTCCATTGCTTGAACACATGCCACAAGGAAACATCGCTCTTGAAGACCCATCAGTCAGTTGACCCAATGTGATTGTATTTCTGTAATGAAGCGTATGTTTGACCTGTTTATCTATTACTCACAATCTGGTGGCGTATGCTTACTTCATAGATCTAGACACTATGTTTTGGCTCATGAAGACCAATATGTAGCATGAATGTGAACAGATGTGAAAGACCATTTCCTTTGCTCATGTCTTTTGATTCCTGGGTGAGAAGGCAGTAGGCTACATAATCATGGAACGGTCATATAGAGGCCAATACAGTAATCCCTCGCCACTTCGCGGTTCAAGTTTCGCGGCCTCAGTGCATCGCGGATTTTTCAAAAATATTCATCGAAAAATAAAAATTCAAAAATACCGCCATATCGGCAGCCGTATTGCGGAAAGCAGCGTTGTTTCATCGTGATGCGCGAGAGAAACGGTTTCCCAGGATGCCAGACAAAGAGAGAAACTCTCTCAGAGGCTTTGTACATACCCACGGGCACTCAGACAAGGCACGTGATTGGTTCCCGGCGCGAGATCGACGAATGAGAGCACGAGTGGATGTATCCCGTGAGCTGATTGGCTGCGCATCATCGTTGTCATCGTCGTCGTCGTCATTACTGGAGTCAAGTCTCAAGATACTACTGTCATTGGTGAGTGTAGAACACCATAATACGTATCGTATGAGAGAGAGAGAGAGTGAATGTATAATATTAAGGTTTTATAATTAAATAGATTTAAGTAAAATATATATATAGAGTATAAATATACATATTTTAAACATTCTGGTACCCACACACACATATACGGAAATTCCTAGGGGGCCAATCCTACTTCGCGGATTTTCACCTATCGCGAGGGGTTCCGGTCCCCATTAACCGCGATAAACGAGGGATCACTGTACACCTCTTATCGGAATGAGAGCTGTAAGCCGAGGGAACAGTCAGTTCAAGGGTTAATTGGATGGATTATTTATGTTGCGTTTTATTTGGAGATTTTTGGACCGTAAACAGTAGAGCTTGACAAATTGCCCAGATAATCTATTTGAAATTTTAAATGGTCTTTGCTTTTCATGCAGTCAAAAATTTAACCATATTCAAAATGAATTCACTGTTGGATTAATAATTCCGCCCAAACTATTTTAATCTTTCATTAATAAAAATGGTACTTTCTCCATTATTATTTTTAATGATGCAGTTCATTGTTTGTATTGTTACAAATTAAGGTTTGCTTCTGCGAAAGCACTTTTGTACATTTTGTACATTTTCCTGAGCCAGTGGTGGGAATTCCTCATCAGGCTGGGACCATGGTCTCATAAGAAATATCAAGAATAAATGTAACACACAGGACCACAAATGTATTGCAAAAATCTCCTCGGCCACCTTTGTCTTCCAACGATTTGGCACAAACACATACCAGCCTGAATACGTATTGGGGGTCTGGCCTCGGAATAACCCACTCAGAGAGAGGAGGGGTCAAAGGGTCGCGAGGGGGGGGGTCTGTGCTGGCATAGCTGGGACGTCTGTTTTTCGGTTGTTGTTTCTCTCGCAAGAGATGCGCAGAGGGGAGGGGTTCACGTTTTTGAGTTTAAGCACAAGCGCACATCACGAATGAGCAGTCTGGTTCGAGTCGTGCTCAGTCTCGCAACTCGGCTTGCGACGCAGCGTTGCGACGGGGCTCGCAAGGGAGCTGGGGCAGATCGTGCCTCGAGGAGAGATGGGACGACGAGGGGTCGTTAGAGTGACAGTCTGAGTGCAGTCTGGTTCGAGTCGTGCTCAGTCTCGGGACTCGGCTTGCGACGCAGCGTTGCGACGGGGCTCGCAAGGGAGCTGGGGCGAGTCGTGCCTTGAGAAGAGATGGAACGAGGAGGGGTCGTTCGAGTCGCAGAAGTCTGAGTTCAACCTGGGTCGAGGCTGGATTCAGCCGTGCTCCGGCTGGCGGAGCGTCGTGAGGGAGCAAACACCGATACCGATGGCAGGTGTCGCTTCTCGCAGAACGAAGTGACGAGGTGTAGTTAAGTGCGAGTGAAGCTGGCAGCTGCACGAACAAAGGAAAGCATGCAGAAGAGAGAGTGACGAGTGACAAGCAATCAACCTGTAGAAAGGGCAGAAATCGCCAAGCGTCGACCAAGCGAGCATCGAAAAGGACGAGCAGCAGCGGATGAGCAACAAGAGCCATCGTTCATCGCCAGAGCACTCCAAGCCGGTGAGCGCGCACAGCCGCGTCGTCCAGAGCCTGAGCCAACACAGCCTGAAGTAAGGGCGAGTGTCCGTGTGAAGTTGGCAGCGATCAAGGAGAGAGCGACGACGATATCATCGCGCACTGCCAAAGGCGAGCATCGTGCCGACTCAACAATCATCCAGCAGTGGAGAAGCCTGGAGCTGCCACCAAGAGAGAAAGAGCGCCATCGAATGCGCCGTGTGTTTGATACACACACACCGACCAACACCCAGTGAGAACAGACAAGACATCCAGCAGCGACGACGGAATCATCGCGCACCACGTCGGCGAGCGTCGTGCCGACGCCACTCATCTAGCAGCGGAGAGAGAGAGCGCACGAGCAGCACGACTCGGGCGTCACCGAGCGTCGTGCCGACTCGTGGAGGAGCTGCGCGCTATCCGACGATGGAATCATGGCGCACCACGACGGCGAGCATCGTGCCAACGCCGCTCAATCGAGCAGTGGAGAGAGGGAGCAGCACGGGCTCGCTGCGGCCACGCCCAAGCGAGAGGAACCTCTCCTGGCTACCATCAAAGGTTTGTACACGAAGCCATACAAATATACAAACACAGACATAATTTCAACCGTGATGATGGGTACAAACTCAGTAATCACTGGAAAGATGTTATTAACCACGCAAAAAAGACTTAATTACACTTTTTGGACCATCTTATCTGACAGGCACTATTTTAATTTACTTCACCGAGTGTTAACATCCCCAGTTATTTTTAACAGTACTCTCTTCATTTTTTCAGCCTGCATTGGTATAAACATGGGCATTTTCGTTCCTTTGTTCTATCATGTGTATCAGACCTCCCCTCCCCCCTTTCTGCCCATTGTGTTGGCGTGCGCAGCAGCCGCGTCCAAGCCGTCGCCAAATGTTTTGTTGGCTCCCTCCCCCTCCCACCCCCCCCCCCTCCCGATACGTTCCATTCATTGGCTACCACATTCTGATGAACTCCCCCCCCCCTCTCCTCCCCCCTTCAACTTGCTTATAAGGGATTACATCTTGAATCATTGCTTCACTTGATGCAGCTAATCTGGCTGTGACGGTCCCACCTGATGACGGAGACTTGTGTTGCCTCCAAAACGTCGTGAATTTTATTTTTGTTTTGTTTTATTTTACTTTCATTACTTTTAATGTTTTACCTACGTGACTTTACCGAAAAAACCTGAGAATAGGAACCTCTCTGGCCGCTGGTTGTATCTCCTCCCCCCCACCCCACAAGCTAACGACACAACTCCCGGCTCTAAGAAAAATTTAATTAATTTTACAAGGGGACAATGATAATCGTTTTATCCCGATTGATACAACTCTGGATAACGAAGCTAAGCCTAATTATCATAACTGCACACATTAACATAATCGCAAGCATCCGCATACATTACTACGATTATCTCCGTGATTATCATAATGTATGCATATAATTACACTTCTTCTTCTTTAGTGCTGCCTAACGGCGTGTGCGACTTCACGATGATATTGGTCCCGGTCTAGCACGGCGTGTAGAGTTTGTGCTGTTGTTAATTGTAGCCATGTTTTGATGTTACTGAGCCATGTCGTTTTTGGCCGTCCTGGTCGTTTTTTCCCTTCGATTTTTCCTTCCAGGATTTGCTTTAATAGCTGGTATTTGTGGTCGTTTCGGGCAATGTGGCCTAGGTAGTAACACTTCCTGCTAATGATGGTCTTCAGCAGTTGCCTGTCAGTGCCCATATCTTGCAGAACTTGTGTATTGGTGGTTTTGGCTGTCCATGGGATTTTCAGCATTCTTCGATACAGCCACATCTCGAAAGCTTCAAGCCTTTTTGTTGCTGTTGTTGTCAATGTCCACGTCTCTACTCCGTACAGCAAAATTGACCAGATGTAGCATTTCAGTGTGCGCAGTTTCAGTGATGTACTCAAGTTGCGGTCTGCAAGGAGTGTTTTCCATTTTATAAATGCTTTCCTTGCTTGTTCAATTCTGCTCTTGATTTCGACTTCATGGTTCAACTGATCGTCAATGATTACACCAAGGTATTTAAATCGGTGTACTTGTTCCAATTTTTCGCTGCCAAGCTTGATTGTTATTTCGCTTGTAGTTCGGCTGACCTTCATAACCTTTGTTTTCTTTTTATTAATTCGTAAGCCCCATATTTGACTCTCTGTGGCAACCTCGTCCAAGATTTGTTGTAGGTCTTGTTCCGAATCGGCCAGCAGTGCAGTGTCGCCAGCATACCTGATGTTGTTGATGTATTGTCCATTGACTTTAATACCAATGTTTTTATCTGCTAGTGTTCGATCAAAAATCTGCTCCGAGTAGATGTTGAAAAGACTGGGTGAAAGTGGGCAGCCTTGTCGTACACCTTTTTGTATTGGTGTTGGATCTGTCAATTCGTTGTCATATCGGAGTTGGGCTGTTTGCTTCCAATAAAGAGTAATGATGAAGTTGATGTCGTTTTTATCTAGTCCCAGTTGTTTTAATAGAGCAGCTAGTCGGTCGTGGTCGACTGAGTCAAAGGCTTTCTCGTAATCTATGAAGCAGATGTACACTTCTTTCTGATGTTCGTAGCATCGCTGTAGTAGTATCTGTAGACAGAAGATTGCTTCTCTTGTGCCTAGTCCTTTGCAGAAGCCAAACTGTGTGTTCTTCAATGCATTTTCACATGTGGAGCGTATGCGCTGTTGGATCACCTTCAGGAAGACTTTCAGCACGTGGCTCATCAAGCTTATCAGTCTGTAGTCCTCGCATTTCCGGCTTGTTGCTTTCTTTGGTATGGCCACAAAGATGGATTGTAGCCAGTCGGATGGAATTTTATTGCCATTGTATATTTGATTGTACCAATTAGTCAGTTGTCGTATGTTGTTACTGTCTAATAGTTTGAGCAATTCTACATGGATTGTGTCGGGCCCGCATGCTTTGCCTGACTTAGCTGTTTTGATTGCATGTTCTACTTCTGATGTTAAAATGTGTAGAGCGTCTTTCGACATCTGTTGGTCTTTTTCTGCAGATGTTCTCGCGGCGCCATAGAGCTTGTGTATATAGTTTGTCCAGGTGTCCATTTTTTCCTGTTTATTTAGGATTGGTTGGTTGTTGTCCGCATACAATGTAGCTGTTGAGGCTGGTCTGTAGATGTTACCAGCTTCTTTGAGCTTCTTGTGCAGAGTAAAATTGTCATGTTTTTTAATTAGTCATATAATTACACACATTATCATAATTTATGCGATTTATGCATTTTTCGGAAAATTTCATTAATTTTATTAATTTTTTATCAAAATTTCATAATCCGGCATATACAACACTAGTTCTTTTTAACCCAGTGTTCTAATGTAGCTCTACTGTCCCAATAGCACAGGAAACAAGGGTATTTGGTGTGACCTCCTTGCTGACCCAGCAGAAATTAACCATTTTCAAATCAACACAAATTAGCCATCCATGAACATGGATTCAACATCAATCTCTGGTAGCTCAGTAAATACGGGCACAGGTATTTCCTCACAGTGCTCAACTGGTCGTCTGGCAGATGGGATATCTGGGTATTGTAAGTGTTGTTTGTTTTTCTTATTAAACTTTTTACATTGACAAGGCAGAAGTAGCAGTTATCCAAATGGTTTGTAGGTTCTCTCCAAACCATTGGCACACCAAACTTCAGCTTAGCATTCTTTCCTTTAGACCATGATCGCAAAGTTTCAACACAGGTTTTACACATTGTATGAGGAGCCCAATTTTAGTCTTTGTCTCCTAGTCGTACTTTAAAGTAGGCAAGATTAACCTTGACAAAGGTATTGATGTTGCGCCTTTGATCCTGCAAAGTGAAGCTGCCACAGATGTAGCAGAAGATATCTGGGTCATTACTGCATTTCCTTTCGGATGTTGTAGCCATTGTTAGATCACGCCCTGCAGAAGAAAATATTAAATAAATGTGGATATCTACATAAAATGATATTATAAACACACTATCCTAAAAATACAGCACCATATTTAACACTAAAGCAGTCACTGACTCGCAACAACTTGCAATCATAAGTGACAGAGTTAATTTCGGGTAAAATAAATGAAAATGGGGTATGCAGATAGCATAAAATGAGATGTGATAGAGCAAATCTGAGATCAGATTTGGAATCAGCACCCTGAAATTAGTCTATAACAGCTGCAAAAATCCAGGCCAGAATTTTGTTGTTGTTGACCAGTGTTATCTATCACACCGGTACTTTAAGACGCCTACCACCCGTGGTGTAATACTCATGATAATACTACTGCACAAGAATGATTTCACGGATTGGTTCAGACCAAATTAGTAATTTATATTGTCTACATAGATGGCCAATATAGACGAGAATTTAACACGTAGGCTTTTGTGACGGGTTCGACAGTAGATAGTTGGCCGGATTCCGGTACAAAATGGAAAAGTTGGCGCGCCGAGTGGTCGTGGCCGCAGCGGGCTCGTCAGTGATAGCGGGATTTATCCAAGGGGTAGGAGTACAGGTCTTCGTTGATACGGGTGCCTCGGCTACCATTATTTCGAATGTGATTTATGATTTGCTGCCCCCAAAGAACCGTTGTATTAGGCCGGTCGTGAACGTGTGTGTTGCTGCCAATGGGGAGAGCATGGGGATTGTTGGGAATATAGAGGCACGTATCAGGATCGGTGAATTCTGGATGGCCGCCTCCCGAGCCTCTGCCAATTTAGAGATGTTAAATTTGACATGGTCAGCCAATTTGGATATAGCATGCGGCGTGGATACCCGCAGCTGGGTCGCGACAGGCGGTTCAACTTCGCGACCATACATTAAAAAGAAGGGCGAGAAGCCGGTTGCTGCATGGGGAGCCATCCTATAGGCCGCCAAAACCCCCGGGATATGAAGGTCCCAATCGGTCTGGGATTCCGACACTTGGTGGGACAACATGGTCGTGATGGTCCTATGTAGCCGCTCTACCATCCAATCAGTTTGTGGGTGATATGGGGAGGTACGAATTTTCTTTGTACCCAGGAGCTCGCACACCTCGTGCAGCAGGTTACCAGAGAAGTTTTTTCCTTGGTCAGTCAGCAGCCGCTCCGGAGCGCCCTTGTCGAGGACATAGCCCTGGACAAAGGCCTCGGCGACGGCTGCTGCCGACTGGTTGACGAGGGGCCAAGCCATAGGCCATCGCGTGAAATATTCAACGCCAACCAATAGGTACTTATTACCCCTAGGCGTAGGAGGGAATGGACCCAAAATGTCAAGTGTGACGATTTCGTTAACCCGAGTAACAGAGATAGATTGCAGCGGTGGGTTGGACCCCTTCGCCGGTGGCTTCCGTTGCGCACACTGAGTACAGGACCTGAGGAGATCATCCACATCCCTTGCCATGCCCGGCCAAAAGAAATCCAGCTGGAGCATGGCAAGGGTCTTGTGAGTCTCCAGGTGCAGGAGCCGCTCGTGAGCAGCCCATACAGCTCTACCCCTCAGTGTGCAAGGCACCACCAGCCTGTGGCGACAGGTCTTTCCGTCCCAATGCATCAGGAGACCCTGGTGTAGCCGCCATGAGTCAACCTCCGTCGCAGCCGGAACAGACACCCCAACGCGACGCCGCAACCCCAGGAGGGAGGCATCCTCCATCTGGAGGCGTCCCCACTCCGCAACGGTCAACCCCAGCAAGGAATCCCTCCCTTCTTGCTCAATAGGACCCGCAATCACAGGTACATCAGCGGCGGCAGCAAGGACCGAATCAGGGCTCTCATTCGGAGGTCTACAACGCCCCGAACCCAGGAGGCAAGCGCAATCTGAAGTGGACGGCAAGCGCGACAGAGCATCCGCGTTCGTGTGGCGAACACCCTTGCGATATATGGTCTCGAAATCGAAGTCTTGAAGGATCTCCAGCCATCGAGACAATTGTCCCGAAGGCTGTTGAACCCGCAAGGCGTACTGTAACACCGCATGATCTGTGCGGACGGTGAAGTGCCGGCCGTACAGATATGGGCGATATTGTTGAATGAAAAAAACAATCACCATTAGTTCACGACGGGTAACACAGTATCTCTGCTCCGCTGGAGACAAAACTCTACTGCCATATGCCACCACGCGTTCTACGCCCTCAACTACCTGGGAAAGCACACCACCAATGCCCGTGTTGCTTGCGTCTGTATCGAGCAAGAAATGTTTTGAAAAGTCGGGGTAATTCAATGGCGGGGCCTCCACTAGGGGGTCCCGAAGGGAGTGAAAGCGGCCTCCTCCTCCCGGCCCCAGTGAAATTTCACCCCCTTCGCCGTCAAAGCATGCAAAGGCTTAGCAATCGTCACGAAGTCCGTGACAAACCGCCGATAATACGACGCAAATCCGATGAAACTCCTGACCTCCCCCACCGAGGTGGGAGTGGGCCAGGAGCTGACACACTGTGTTTTGGCGGGATCGGTGGAAATCCCTGACCGACCGACAATGTGACCCAAATACTGCACAGAATCACGGAGCAAGTGACACTTCTGCGGTTTAAATTGAAAATTTGCAGCGCGCATCTTAAGAAAAACGTCCCGCAACCTTTGAAGGTTTTCCTTGAATGTTTGACTGAAGACAATGACATCGTCCAGGTAGATCAGACAAACATCCCATTGTAAGCCAGCAAGAACCAATTCCATCAAGCGCTGGAAAGTTGCCGGAGCTGAGTGGAGCCCCATCGGCAAGCGGTTGAATTGGAATAGGCCGTGCGGCGTTCGAAAAGCCGTCTTCGGCTTTGATTCATCATCCAGAGGGAGCTGCCAGAACCCCGACAGCAAATCCAACGTGGAAAAGAATCGTGCTCCAGCCAGGGCGTCAAGGGATTCATCCATTCGAGGAAGCGGGTACGCATCGGCCACCGAGATTTTGTTCAGGTGACGGAACACAGAATCTCAAAGACTCATCGTGCTTTTTGATTAACACGATGGGTGTGCCCCAAGGGCTGGTGGAAGGAGATATAATGTCCGCAGCTAGCATGTCATCCACAGCCGATTTGACATGATCCTTTTCGGCGGGACTCAACCGAAAGAAATTTTGGCGGATCGGTGCATTTTCACCAGTGTCAATATGGTGTCACAGCAATTTCGTACAGCCAATGTCGTATTTGTGCTGACTAAAAACATTGGAAAAATCGCGTAAAAGGGTTCGCAGTTTGGCACGCTGTGAGTCGGACAAGTCAGATGATCCTGCACAAAGCGCATCTAGCCAACTCTCATTGCGGTCCGAATGCGTCTGCGGCAGAGGAGCGGTGGTCACCTGCCCAATGACTGGTTCCTCACAAGGTACCGGCGTTGCGTGCGCAAGCACGGTCCCTTGGGGAACCACAGCCGTCCGCAGCCCGACATTAAGAACCGCGATGAACGGCTCTTTGTTCCCACCAACAATCGTCTGGGCAGCTATCAAATCCGGCCCATTCACCGCTGCCCTAGACGGTCCCAACAAAACACCGCGATCCAAAACCCCGTTAGCGAAGGGTCGACGCAACCGAAGAGGCACGAGCATCTGAGACCCCGGTGGAACACGTACTGTTTGCGTAACGAGCGCCTATACCGTCGCACAGGCCGTACGCAAAGTATCGGGGGAGGATAGGAATAGCATACGTCGGCCCGAAGGGAGTTCAATACAACCCTGGTCGATCAATATCCTGATCGGCATTTTAGCCAAAAAGTCCGTCCCCAACAGGCACGGGACAACCAGAGAGGACGAGACTAACACCGGCCCGGATAATTTAATGTCTCCAATGCAAATGTGTGCGCGAATCTGGCCAATTATACCCCATGAGCACCCGTTGGCAGCAAAACATGGAACATCGACCGGAAGCAAAGGGCGACTTTGAACGGGAAGAATGTTGTAAATTAATTCGGACACAATTGTTGCCGATGCTCCCGTATCAATCAGAACCCACACCTCAACCCCGTCAATATGGCCCGCAACAAACGACGACCCCGCCGACGTGGCTACAACGCGGTTAGCCAGCGCGGACCACTGTCCCGGTTGGAGCACCCTCCCCATTGCGCTGCGGTTCGACCCAACAACACCCAAATTGCGGAACCCGTCCGTTGCACCGCATGAGTGAGTGACAGGTGCGTATGTGGGCCGAACATGTGTGGTGCCACGACTTGCCGGATTTCGCTGCGGAGCCTTGGGAAGAGGAGCATCGTCCGGCCTAGGTCTTGCACCGCGCTGCCGAGGAGCCTGGCATCCAGAAGCTACGTGGCCCCGGAAGCCACAGTTATAGCACCGGGTGAGCGCCCCGGTCGGCTTGGGGTGATCCTGGTGGCTTGGCACATCCCGAGCCGGACGTTTGCCGGACCTCCATTCTGCAGGGCGACCCGCAGCAAAGACCTCCGGTGCGGGGGCGGTCGCAGCCACGGAGTGCTCGACGGCCGCCTTGTTCGCCTTACGACGCTGGGACAGTAGATTGGCATGGATGTGCTTTGCAGCACGCAGAGAACACATGTCCGCGTCGTCTTGTGCAATGATGACGATGTTCAGGTCCTCAGCCAGCAGCAAAATCTTCTCTGCTACCATAGCGTCCACTCCTTCATCCATTCGTGGAAAAGCCGCCTTCGCCAGGGCCAAGAGAGCCGTGCGGTAAGCAAGGGGCAATTCCTTCGCGCCCTTTCGTCGCTCGTAGAATAGCTGTCTGCAGTCAGATGGTGGCCCGTAGACTGTGGCCAGGAGTCGGAGTGCCGATAGCAGCGTAGCGCGCGCCGACTTCGGCGTCACAGTGAGGGTGGCGAGGGCGTCGCTGTCCAGCGTCGCCGGGAGCGCTCGTGATGCCTCTTCATCTGTCCACCCTGACATCTCCTGGTGAGCCAGGAAACGTCGCTCGAATGCAGCCCAGTCGCCGCCGTCCGACACAAATTCTTTGAGGACCCTGAGGCAGGCGCTGCTGGAATGTGGACGCCGCCGATGCGTTCCGCTGGTCGCCGTTCCCGCTCTCCCATACAGTGTTGGGAGCAATGGTGGGCGCCATCGGTGGTCGCACCACTGGTGACGCGCTGGCCGATGCTTAACGTACACCACAGTCGGCCGCCATTGATGACGTGGCGGCTGCTGCGTGGAGACAGCAGCAAGCAGCCCCTGTTGATGACGCAGCGCCCTCTGGTTGGTCAGCATCCTCCCCCTGATGTGCCGGGGCCCCGCCCGCAGCACTCACTGTAGTTATGGCGGCAAAATCAAGTTGCAGCCCCGGCGACGTGGCGGGAACTGCCGTTGAGTGCTGCCCGTTGTCCCGCCGTGCCGCTCCTCCCAGCTCCAGGCGAGTGATTCCCTCGAGCGTGGCGGCTGCGGCGTAAAGTAGCTCCGCCAGGCGGGAGTGAGCCATCCGCAGCCCATCAGCCGACGACCCCCACCTGTCCGGCTGCTGTAGTGGTGGTGGACCCGGTAGCAGTTGCGCTGTCTCGTCCACGACGGGTTCAGGCTCCGAGTCAGCCAAGGTGTCCTCTTCTGTGGATCCTTGGGAACGAGCCGTTCGTCTTGTGTCCATTTTGTGAAGACCACTTCTGACGCCAAATGTAGTGGGTTCCAATCAGACGGAGACGACGTAGTCGGAGGCACACTTATTTATTTAACACCCGGGCAATAATAGAATACTGGAAGGGTAGCGGCCCCTTCACCCATGTTACAGGGATCTCCCACTAGCACTATCCCCAGCTATCCTCGGCCCAGTTCCTCCACTGGGTCCTAGGGGAGGCTAACCGATCCGGCCCTGGTTCAGCACAGATCCCGGCACCTTTAACCATCAGGCCGGCTCTTTCAAGAGCGTTGGCTCTGAGGCTCTTAGGGCCGCGCCACTGGCTTTCCCTGCTCGGCCCTGACAAGGACGGCGAGCCAGGGGAGTTCCAGGGCCTATCTGCTGGTCTTCTTTCTTCACTGGTTGAAGCTTACCCACTGGGACCTCGAGCCCCCGAGGAGTGGGGCTGTGGGGGATCCCAGCGTAAACCGTTTGCGGACGTGGGTGTAGACACCCGTGTAGTGTGTGGGAACAGACACCCGTGTGCGTTTGTCAGCTCCCCCTTAACACCCCTTAACACCCCTACACAACTACCATGCATGAATTTTTATCCACCAATAACTTCATTTTCCTTTTAGTACCTCATCTAGATTCCCATTCCCCACTTGTTAACATTTTCAGAATTTTTAATGGGTTTGGTTCTTCTTACCATATCTTCATGGCTCCCTTCACCTAAAGCACAATTTTGTTAATCAACTGAGTGAAGACATTTTTATATTCCTCCTCTGCTAATTCTGGAGTGGCTTTGCCTTTGCTGTACATGTTTGTGGCTTTCTCTCTCTATGAATCGAAACAAGACCCTCTCCTCTACTCTGCGCAGTATATAATTTGTTTTGGTTTAATTTAAATTTTAGTAGCTTTTACTTGAAAAAGTCTAAGTGGTTTCCTGCTCAAAATAACATGGTGCAGATCTCCATGCTTGTTTATATTCTTATTTGTGGGAACTCCACGTCGTATGGTGGGGGTGGGTCTGCCCTTGGAACAACCACTGGTTACTTCCTACAAAGTTTGAGTCACTTGTTTCATCCCGGGAAGGAAGAATGGATGAAGCGCTGCGTTTGCACCCAACTAGGAATTTTACTTGCAAGTTCTGATTGCAATACATGCTCACCACTGTGCCCCTCACCCCGATTAGTGTTAATTTGTCAGTCATATATGCAAAGATGTGTTGATACTTTCTATGGTAAATACATTTTTAAAAAGTCACCAAATTGGTTGCTCTGCAATACAGTTACACTTCTTCGAGATAGGGCTACATGCTATTTTGATGATATGCAGGTAACACTAATCTAAGTCTGTGGAAGTGAAAACAAACTCCTAAAACTCAAAATTTTGCGAATTTAGTGCAAACAAGATCAGTTATGTAGCTAAAAACCCTCTCATTTGCAGTTACTTTGTTTTACCAACTGCATACACATAGCCTGAATAAACATATCAATCTAATTATCCATAATATAGTTTTTTAGGTTAGATCACGTAAATATAAATGTGTCATTAAACCCCCCACCACCCGACAGCCAATTAGTAAGGTTCGTCACGTAAACAAAAATGCCAGTTAGTTACTAGTTCAGCACACCGGTGTTTTGGAGAGTAAATACACAACATTTACAATTCGAGTACGACGTTTCTCTGGTAATTATTACCAGTATCATCAGGCGATAGCCATAATCTAATTATACACAGCTCTCTCAGTTTATGACTCCTGTTATGTGAAGGGTTGAGTCTCGTCCCATTATCTGCAAATGAGCTATTCCTGCAATCTGTCAATCTGTAGTCAAAAGGTAGAATGGATAAGAAAGAGATTCATAATTGTATCCTGTTGTGTGCTATTTTTTGTTCGTTGTTGCCAGCGTCTAGAGATTGGTCCTTACATTAGCACTATTCCACAGGGTCAAGAATGTGATGTATCATGCTAACGTATTGAATAAGGACCAAACTGGACACGAGCAACTATTCGCAAAAGATAGTTTTTTTACCATGGTACAATACTTCCTTGTTTCATAGATAACAGGATAATTAACAATTGAATCAAAACAAGAATATTGTTTAGACTTTAGGAATCAGCTTATCTATACAGCTGTCAAGGAGGGGCGGGTCAGCAAGTTACAACAAACAATAGAAAACATAGGAGTGCAAAATAGAGAACATTTATTTATCCTTTTTTTTTTAGTATGAGGTAAACCCCACAAAGCTGCGAACCTCCGACACTGATTTGGGGGTTGGCCACGTGCGCACGCAACTCGTCTTCTCCGGATCAGTAGCGATCTACTACGCTAATCACATGACCCAAATACTTAACTGAAGTCTGTAGCAAGTGACACATTTGTGGTTTGAATTTCAATTTAGCGTCCCGCACCTGGGAAAAAACAGCGCAGCCACTGCAAGTGCTCATCGTAATTTTGCCCGAAAACAATGACGTAATCCAAATAAATAAGGCATGATTCCCATTGCAACTGTGGTATATGTTGGACTATGAAATTTTGATGAAAATAATAAAAAATAATAATTTTCCGAAAAATGCGCCAATCGCATTAATTATGTTAATGTGTGTATTGATACGCATAAATTATTATAATGTGTGTGATTATATGCATAAATTATGATAATCACGGAGATAACCGTAGTAATTTATGCGGAAGCTTGCAATTATGTTAATGTGTGCAGTTATGATAATTAGGCTCAGCTTCGTTTATCCAGTGTTATATCAATCAGGATAACACGATTATCATCGATTAAACGTTTATCGATTATCTTAGTGTGTTTATGTTATTTTAGGTCTCCATTTTCATATCTCATCACAGGATACAGTTATCAAGAATAAGATAGTTTTGCATGGACTTGGAAGGAACACTCGATATGCTTCTGTGATAACAATTTTATTCTAACAAGCATGTGACATTCTATCATGCAGGTCAAACATGCGTCAATAATTCATGAGCAAGATTATGCAATTAACGAAAATGGTTGACTAAAACACTTCTAACAATCGTAACCTCTACCTTTCCACCAGGCATCTCAATAGTTCCCTCATGTATCGATCACAATCGGCGACTGGCCGAGTTTGAAAACAAGCATGACACACTTCATATGGCGGTAATAAAGCACTTATTGTATCCCAGAGGCGAAAGTATATGTCAATAGATTCATCGGCAAGTATAAAATCCTCTTAACGGAATGTTTGATATAATGGTGGGTGAGGGCGTGTGTGTGGGAGAGCGAATCTGGCTCTGTTTTAATTAATTCTTCAGCGAGACTCTGACAAAGAAACCGGTTTGACAAGATATTTTCTGTGCTTCCTTGAGCCTGTGGGTGTGGAAACGATACAACCCTGTTAGGAGATTCCTCTGTCCGTGCGAGTTGCAGCCGAGACTTTCTCCGCTGCGAGGTGAGCGGCGGCGCTTGGCGGCGCTCGGTAGCTGACGGCGCGATGGCGCCTCTCTGCAGCTCTGACGGCGGCGCTCGTTCGGAAGACTTTGACTCTCTTTCTCCACTGCGGGATGACGAGTCGGTTTTGGTTGATGCTGGTTGATCTGGGTGTGTATTAGACACACGGCGCATTCAACAGCGCTGTCCTTTTCCTCACAGCCGTTTGACCAGGCTTTCTCCACTGCTTCGCGCTCTCTGCTTTGCTCGCTTGGCGATCTCCGCCTTTCCTGCGGGTTGTTCGCTGGTCGTCACTCTGACGAGGAGCGATGCTTCGTTCGTGGCAGGGTGGACGTTGGCGTCTTTGTTGGCTTCACTCGCAGCTCTGCGACTCAGGGTAGCGATTCTTCTCAGGTGGTGCAGACCTCGGCTTGTTGCTGCACGTCGCTACCCCGCGAACCTCGTCATTCTGGATGACGAGAAACTTCTTCGTTGTCGGCGTTGAGATGAGATGGAGCCGACGCCCCGTGACGAGATGGGGCCCAGAGCCCCTGACGAGAGATGGTTTGAATGGATTTTTCCTCGGCTTATATCGGGAAATTCCACTCAGTTTTCCCAAGTTGTTCAAAGGCTGTCATAAAACCTTCCTGTGAGGGTGAAGTTGTGCGTTCGTGTGTGCCGTGTCCGTCCGTGTGTGTTTGTCCGTGTGTTTTAGTCCGTATGTTTATTAGCTTTGAAGACCAGCTGTGTAATCGTTCTGGGAGGAGGGGTGGGAGCCTCGCGACGCGCCACCTCATTATCCATTAACCAGACCGATGGTCCGCGTTCGCATCGAGTTATATAAAAAAAATATTCTAATCCATGTTTTTGTTACTGAATAATATTTGTCGCGAAAACCTACGCGTTAAGCGAGCTTAATTATTCCCTCCCTTGCTCGGGGATCATATCTTTTGTCTCACACAGCTTAAGTTGTTTTGGTTTGGAAGTTGAAATGCGACTTATTTGCTGCTTAGTTCCATTGTGACTTGATTGCGAGCGACCCGAGTTATGCCGTAACCGTGTTCCCGGTGTTTCATCATGGCCCGATCTCCCCATAAAAATGTTATTTGCTCGCGTGTGCAATTTTTGCTGTCCGTGTTGCGGGGAGACAAAGACGGTTGTTTCCACGGTGGAAGCACCCGGCGCATGCGCTTATTTATTTATCTTCGGAGGCATGTGTTCCAACCTTTATTGGGGCATTATCCTGGCCCCTGGTGTGTGGGTTTGGAGATCCTCTTCGGGAAAACAAAGACGGCCGTGTTGCTTTTGGTTAATTATGAGAGACTTCTCTGCCCTTAGCTCCTCTAGGAGATCCACTTTAATTCCGTACTTATTATTTGACTTCTTGTGATTATTTAATCTGATATCCCGGCTAGGAATTTTTGTTTTGGAGCGGCCCAAGCCATTATTATTCTTTGATGCTTCGGCCCGGCCGCGTAGAAACTACCAAGTGTACATAATGTCCGTATGAAATTAATACATGAGGATTCAAACCCGTCTGTGTTTTTTTTGTTGTCGATGCTATTTCCTTTGTTAAGAATATAATTATATCTTCCTCCGTGGTGCCTGGTTTTGTAAGAAAATGTAACGAAAGGATGTCATTCTAACCCTCCGCCTGCAATTCCCCCCTCCCTTGTTCCTCTTGTGTGAAATTAGGGGAGTTTTTTGACCTTTATTGCCCTCTTTCATGCCCTCTAGTCTTTTGAGGTGAGGTATGCGCATCTGTGGAAGTGTGGGGGCGTGTCCGTTCCCACGTTGCTGCGTGTCTATTAAAAAAAACGATATATATGTTGGCAGAATAATTCTTTAAAAAAAATAATATTAAAAAAAATAAAAAGGGGGTATGTACACAACAGTCCGCCCTTTTGAAAATTATCAGGGGTCGATTTGGCCACTTGCGAATTTTCAAACAAAGTAATGCCCCCTTTTTTGTCATGAATCCCATCAGCCGCCCTTACTCTCGGCGGTTATTTCTTACGACGCGCGTGCACGTATTACGATCTTAACCTGGTTACATTTGAAATAAGCAAAGAAAATAAACAACACGTTAAACATCAATATTGCGTTACATCGGTTCTCATACATCATAACTCCGACGAATATTCATTTTTGTTTTTGCTTAACATGGTTACATTGGAAATAAGCAAAGAAAATAACAACACGTTAAACATCGATATCACCAGTTACATCGGTTCTCCTACATCATAACTCCGACGAATATTCATTTTTGTTTTTGTTAAATCCTGGGAAACGCTAGGTAGCGGTTTCGAACGCATTTATGCGTTACCTTCCTCATGTTACCTCGTCGCCATAATTTTTCCAAGCTCCGAGTGTCTGGTTTACCACTTATCACTTTGATCATTCGATCACGGTTTTCCGGTTCGTTTTTGTAATTTCCCCTCTCACTCTCTCGCGTCGTGGGAGTGTGTGGTGAAAAATTGTGCTGCACATGAACAGAATTCGCGCACACAACCAACTTTGACACTTGGTTCGTGGCATTCACTCTCTCTGCGATTACATACACATTTGCCGAGTCAGTGTGTCGATTTAATTCTGTGCCTCGTAATGTTGCCCTCTTTGTTTTTACGAGTGTGTTAGATTCCAACACCATTCCCGATATGTCATGAACATTCGTCTCCATTTTAGCACTCCGATCCGCATAAATTTTGGTTTCCCTTGGATATTTTTCATTCAAAGGCTCACGCCTGCGCTCCTCAGGGCGTGTCTCTGTGTTCTCTCTTTGTCTCTGCTGTCTGTTATCTACTGTCCGATCACACTTCAATTCAGCCCTGTCCTTACATTCGATTTGCGCGTCATTTACGGGAGCACTGTCCGCGTTTCTTACCGCATCGTATGCATTTGATGTTTCCCGGTCGTGGTGGTATTTGCCCACCCTGTCACTTGCAGCCTGCTTGTATTTCCCAATGAGGCCAGGGTTTAACAAAACTTCAGCGTGCGTGGCGCGTATGGGCTGCTCGCTCTCAATCACTGTGGGTGGTTCATCACGTATTTGGACCGCATTCTGTGTTATTCCTCTACTCCCTCCTGGTATAGCCGGTGGAGAAATTGGTCGGAATTGGACCGATTGTGTTTGACCTCCCATTCTGCGATTCTCCTGAATGTTCGCATCCATACCTCCGCAGTCTGTGTACCACCTTCCCGCTAGATGGTTATCTTGCCATCTTTGTGTGTAATTTGAACCTTGCGTGTGTCGTGGGATGGGGTGTTGATATGGTTCTGCTCTGAACCTCTCCCTCCTACGATTCTCGTACATTTTTGGCCCAGTGTTTTTTCCCATTTGGGTGCCAAATTTTTTCTGGATTGTTACTTCGCCATCTTTGTGCGTAATTTTGACCTTGCGTATGTCGTGGCATGGGGTGTTGATATGATTCTGCCCTTGGTCTCCACATTCTGCGATTCTCCTGAATGTTCGCCTCCGTACCTCCGCAGTCTGTGTACCACCTTCTCGCTAGATGGTTATCTCGCCATCTTTGTGAGTAATTTTGACCTTGCGTGTGTCGTGGCATGGGGTGTTGATATGGTTCTGCTCTGAACCTCCCCCTGCGATTCTCCTGAATGTTCGCCTCCGTACCTCCGCAGTCTGTGTACCACCTTCTCGCTAGATGGTTATCTCGCCATCTTTGTGAGTAATTTTGACCTTGCGTGTGTCGTGGTATGGGGTGTTGATATGGTTCTGCTCTGAACCTCCCCCTGCGATTCTCCTGAATGTTCGCCTTTGTGCCGCTCTCATTCTCGTGCCCCCCTCTCTCTGGGTTATTTTGCCATGTGTGCGTGCGTCTTTGCTCCTCCCTGCATTGTGGGACTGCTTGTTGATTTTTATTCCTCTCTGAGAGGCTGGGTTCCTTATCCCTCTCCCTGTGTTCTGGATCCGAATTATGATTCTTAGCTCTGTATAACCATGCCATGTACGCCTTGCTCTCTATGCGGCGTAAGGATCCGGTTTCTGGATTCAAAACCATTCTCACCCTTTCTGTAATCTCTGGGCTCAAGGATTCAAAAAATTTTGAACATTTTATCTCCTTCGTGGTATTGATTCACATCGCCTGCGTAATACGCTCTTTTAAATTGTAAAAGGTAGTCACGTGGGTCTTGGTCCATGCCCTGGGTCATCGATTTTACCGCATAAAACCCCTCAGTGAGTGTCGAATATTCTCCAAACTGCCGAATCACTGCCAGGCTCAGTTGTTTAAAATCATTTCTAACCTTGTGTGGTAGTGACTTTACCCATGGTATAGATTCTCTATGTAAGCTTCGTTTCAACAAACTCGCTTTTTCATCCCGTCTCCTCAGCCCTCTAATCATTGCCTCCTCTTCTACTGTTGCGATATGTGTGTGTATATCCATGGACTTATTGTGGGGGTCAAAATCGGGAATTCTGACTAGAGCCTTGTCCATCAATTTAAGGGTTTTACTGGTGAATAGGTATTCCGAAAGTTGATTGCCGACAGCGTCATCATCAAACAAGTTATCATCAGGCAATCTGTCACTTTGGTCTGTGCTGTGTCGGGAGTGTTTCAGCAGCGTGCATTTTTGTGTGAGCGCTCAGTGCTGTGTCGCTCGTGTTGCCATTTCCCTTCAGTTTTTGCCTCTGCCCTTAGTGGAGCATGTCCTGTCGACTTTACTTTAACATTTTGCCTCCCTCTATCTGTGAAGTTGTCAGTCTCCCATGTTTTTGTTTGCATATGTATCTCTCCATCCCTTCTCTCGAATTGTGAGGGTTTCCCTTTGTCAAGGATTTTTTGTTCGATATCCATAATTTTTGTGCGATCAGTCCCTGGACTCTGTCCATGTACCCAAGAGTGTGATTTACTGTTACTTCCATATTTATTCTGTGGATCAACGTCTGTGAGTTTCGCTGGTGTCGCGAGCACTGATTTCTCCTCCCTCTCGAGGGTGTGAGGACATTTCTCCTCATTTATTAGAGACGATTTCTCTCCCGTTTCCTTTCCAAAATTTTCCTCATTCCACAATCCCTGTCTGTATGCCTGTGTGGGAAGGCATGAGTCCTGTCCTGCCTTCTCTGCAGTTTTTGCATCGTGTTCGCCTTCGTTACATTTTATCCAGTCAATTAGTTTCCCCCGAGGTGTGTTCGTGTTATCGATACAGCTCCCTTCCCATATGTCTCTCTGACTGTACTGCTTTGTAACAGATCGATCAGTACGTTTTAATACGAGCTCCCAGTACCCCGTAACCCATTCAAAAATTATTCTTAATCCAAGCATCTCAAGTGTGGCGGGAGTTAGTTTGACATTTCCTTTCAGAGTGCATATAAAACAATTATCTCACAGAGTGTAGTCAATTTGACTCGAGCTATTCTGTTATATTCCGATTCAGAGTGCGTACCTCTAACCCCATTTATCACAGGATGCAATCGGTTTGATACGATATTATCTTAATTCCACTGTCTCTGTTTCAACCTGCTATTCTGGGTTTTAACCTTAGAGGGCGTTTTTTTTTGTTTTACGCCCGTTTACAATCACCATGCAATGTTCGATCCCGATATTCTGGTTAACACGTAGTGATTCATTCCATCATCCATGCAAAACACTGTCTGCGAGAGATCCCGGACGACGCCACCCATTATGTTGTATATGTTGGACTATGAAATTTTGATGAAAATAATACAAATTAATAATTTTCCGAAAAATGCGCAAATCGCATTAATTATGTTAATGTCTGTATTGATATGCATAAATTATTATAATGTGTGTGATTATATGCATACATTATGATAATCACGGAGATAATCGTAGTAATTTGTGCGGAAGCTTGCGATTATGTTAATGTGTGCAGTTATGATAATTAGGCTCAGCTTCGTTTATCCAGTGTTATATCAATCAGGATAACACGATTATCATCGATTAAACGTTTATCGATTATCCTAGTGTGTTTATGTTATTTTAGGTCTCCATTTTCATTTCTCATAACAGGATACAGTTATCAAGAATAAGATAGTTTTGCATGGACTTGGAAGGAACACTCGATATGCTTCTGTGATAACAATTTTATTCTAACAAGCATGTGACATTCTATCATGCAGGTCATACATGCGTCAATAATTCATGAGCAAGATTATGCAATTAACGAAAATGGTTGACTAAAACACTTCTAACAATCGTAACCTCTACCTTTCCATCAGGCATCTCATTAGTTCTCTCATGTATCGATCACAATCGGCGACTGGCCGAGTTTGAAAACAAGCATGACACACTTCATATGGCGGTAATAAAGCACTTATTGTATCCCAGAGGCGAAAGTATATGTCAATAGATTCATCGGCAAGTATAAAATCCTCTTAACGGAATGTTTGATATAATGGTGGGTGAGGGCGTGTGTGTGGGAGAGCGAATCTGGCTCTGGTTTAATTAATTCTTCGGCGAGACTCTGACAAAGAAACCGGTTTGACAAGATATTCTCTGTGCTTCCTTGAGCCTGTGGGTGTGGAAACGATACAACCCTGTTAGGAGATTCCTCTGTCCGTGCGAGTTGCAGCCGAGACTTTCTCCGCTGCGAGGTGAGCGGCGGCGCTTGGCGGCGCTCGGTAGCTGACGGCGCGATGGCGCCTCTCTGCAGCTCTGACGGCGGCGCTCGTTCGGAAGACTTTGACTCTCTTTCTCCACTGCGGGATGACGAGTCGGTTTTGGTTGATGCTGGTTGATCTGGGTGTGTATTAGACACACGGCGCATTCAACAGCGCTGTCCTCTTCCTCACAGCCGTTTGACCAGGCTTTCTCCACTGCTTCGCGCTCTCTGCTTTGCTCGCTTGGCGATCTCCGCCTTTCCTGCGGGTTGTTCGCTGGTCGTCACTCTGACGAGGAGCGATGCTTCGTTCGAGGCAGGGTGGATGTTGGCGTCTTTGTTGGCTTCACTCGCAGCTCTGCGACTCAGGGTAGCGATTCTTCTCAGGTGGTGCAGACCTCGGCTTGTTGCTGCACGTCGCTACCCCGCGAACAGATGACGAGAAACTTCTTCGTTGTCGGCGTTGAGATGAGATGGGGCCGACGCCCCGTGACGAGATGGGGCCCAGAGCCCCTGACGAGAGATGGTTTGAATGGATTTTTCCTCGGCTTATATCGGGAAATTCCACTCAGTTTTCCCGAGTTGTTCAAAGGCTGTCATAAAACCTTCCTGTGGGGGTGAAGTTGTGCGTTCGTGTGTGTCGTGTCTGTCCGTGTGTGTTTGTCCGTGTGTTTTAGTCCGTATGTTTATTAGCTTTGAAGACCAGCTGTGTAATCGTTCTGGGAGGAGGGGTGGGGGCCTCGCGACGCGCCACCTCATTATCCATTAACCAGACCGATGGTCCGCGTTCGCATCGAGTTATATAAAAAAAATATTCTAATCCATGTTTTTGTTACTGAATAATATTTGTCGCGAAAACCTACGTGTTAAGCGAGCTTAATTATTCCCTCCCTTGCTCGGGGATCATATCTTTTGTCTCACACAGCTTAAGTTGTTTTGGTTTGGAAGTTGAAATGCGACTTATTTGCTGCTTAGTTCCATTGTGACTTGATTGCGAGCGACCCGAGTTATGCCGTAACCGTGTTCCCGGTGTTTCATCATGGGCCGATCTCCCCATAAAAATGTTATTTGCTCGCGTGTGCAATTTTTACTGTCCATGTTGCGGGGAGACAAAGACGGTTGTTTCCACGGTGGAAGCACCCGGCGCATGCGCTTATTTATTTATCTTCGGAGGCATGTGTTCCAACCTCTATTGGGGCAATCTCCTGGCCCCTGGTGTGTGGGTGTGGAGATCCTCTTCGGGAAAACAAAGACGGCCGTGTTGCGTTTGGTTAATTATGAGAGACTTCTCCGCCCTTAGCTCCTCTAGGAGATCCACTTTAATTCCGTACTTATTATTTGACTTCTTGTGATTATTTAATCTGATATCCCGGCTAGGAATTTTTGTTTTGGAGCGGCCCAAGCCATAATTATTATTTGATGCTTCGGCCCGGCCGCGTAGAAACTACCAAGTGTACATAATGTCCGTATGGAATTAATACATGAGGATTCAAACCCGTCTGTGTTTTTTTTTTGTCGATGCTATTTCCTTTGTTAAGAATATAATTATCTCTTCCTCCGTGGTGCCTGGTTATGTAAGAAAATGTAACGAAAGGATGTCATTCTAACCCTCCGCCTGCAATTCCCCCCTCCCTTGTTCCTCTTGTGTGAAATTAGGGGAGTTTTTATGACCTTTCATGCCCTCTTTCATGCCCTCTAGTCTTTTGAGGTGAGGTATGCGCATCTGTGGAAGTGTAGGGGCGTGTCCGTTCCCACGTTGCCGCGTGTCTATTAAAAAAAACGATATTATATATGTTGGCAGAATAATTCTTAAAAAAACATAATATAAAAAAATATAAAAAGGGGGTATATACACAACACAACCCAGACAAACCCAATTCCATAAGGCACTGAAAGGTGGCCGGCGTGGAGTCCCATCGGAAGGACATTGAAGTGATACAACCCCTATGGTGTACGAAAAGCCGTCTTTGGTTTCGACTCCTCGTCCAAAGCCAATTGCCAAAATCCCGACAAAAGATCGAGGGTCGAGAAGAATCGAGCACCGGACAAGGCGTCCAAAGAATCATCCATGCGCGGTAGCAGGTATGCATCTGCAACAGAACCTTATTAAGTTTCCTGAAATACACGCAAAATCGCAAACGAACCGTCACACTTTTTGACCAATACAATGGGCGCCCCCAAAGGGCTTGTGGAGGGAGAGACAATGTCTTGCGTCAATATCTCCTCCACCGTCTGCTGAATGCAATCTTTTTCATGTGGGCTCATCCTGTGGGAATTCAATCGAATCGGAGGCACATTCCCCGTATCAATATGATGATGTAATAGGGTTGTCTGGCCTATATCGTATTTGGCGTCACTAAAAACATCTTTAAACTCATGCAAAAGCCGGCAAAGTCATGCCCGCTGCTCAGATTTCAATTCCCGATTTTCCTCACACAATCGCCGCAGCCACTCAGCATCGCATACCGGCAACCCCTGTGCCAGCTCCTCTGACATGCACGCCATCTGTTCCGTACCCACGGCCGCTGTCGCGTGTGCCAACACGGTGCCTTCCTGAATGACAATCGGCATATGCCCCGCATTAACGACTTGAATGAAGGGATCGCTATTTGCCGACACCACAGTTAGTGCCCCACCAAAGAGGGTATCTGCGACACCGCATTTGAGGGAATCAACAAGACTCCCTCCGCCGTGTTCTCCAAGGGCAAGTTTTTACGCAGCCGTAATGGCAAAAGCATCTGCGTGGCTGGTGGAACGTGTACCGTGCGCGCTAACAATAGCCTGCACAACAGCATTGATCGTCGTATACTTTGTTTTTAAAAAGTTCAGGCGCCGTCCCTATGGCATCTCAATACAGCCCTTATCCAGCCGAATGTTAAGGAGCATCCTGCACAAGAAATCTGTGCCCAGTAAGCACGGCACGGCCAAAGTCGTGAAAACCAACACAGGACCATCCATACGTACATCCCCTATTTGTTTCGTAGCAATCATGCGACCCACAATCCCATGACTACCACCATTTGCCGCAATACATGGCCCGTCCACCTGCTCTAGTGGCTGGGGTGACGCCAGCAACGATTTATAAGTCGACAGCGAAACGAGGGTAGCTGAAGCACCCGTGTTGATTACCACGTGGACCTCTACCCCCTGGCCCTGGATAAGCGCCATAACGTCCGACGAACCCGGCACGGCACCGAATGCCCAATATGCCAATGCACACCATTTACCATCATCATACAACCCATCAGGATGAACGGATACAGGGCTTCGCGGCGCGGACGAGTGATGGGAATGAAACGGCCATGTGCATGATGCGTCGCGACTCGCCTGTGGTCCTCGGAACGAGGAGAAGTTGACTTCGTAGGTCGCTACCCTCCTGTAATTGTGTTTATCTGTAATAAATACGTGTTGCCTCCATCAACCTCCGTCGTCACATAAGCCCACTACACATGCATAAAATCATACGAAAAAACAAGAAACACAATAAATAAATGGAATAAATGAATAAATATATGGAATAAATGAAATAAATGAACATTGAACTTCACTTTACCTGTAGTAAGGAGAGTTGACGGCTTGAGTGGAAGGTGGCGAGGAGGAGGAGGTGGGGGTGTTTTGAAGGGGAGTCCTCTTCTATAATAACGTCGGGTAACTGCCCTTCTGGGGTTATTTTGTGCCTCTTTTCTGCCACTAACTGTGAGTCACTTGAGCTCTTTCTGACTAAAAACTTATCTAAAGAGGTTGTCATACAGTAAAACCTTTGTCTGGGCACGCGTCATGCACGCTGGCCATACGCATCTCAGCCGTACAGGTTCTTTCAAATCGCGATTGCCCGTTCGACCTCGGAATTTCGTTCGGTTTCCGGGGCAAAAAATGTTCGGAAATATCGTTCGATCACCGATATGTTTGAGTTCTGATGTGTTCGATCTCCGAGGTTCTACTGTATATGATATTTCAACAAATGGTATATGAGAGTGGCCTTCTATACATTTATTTCACTGGAAGATCTGCATATGATGTGAACATCTACATGTATTTGTAACACTTGGTTTCCTAGCCAACTGAAGGAGTAGATGTTTCATTAGAATTGCAATATCACTTTTTCTTGACATCTGTGATATAAACATATATGCGATGCCAGCTCTTTAATAAAATCCAGCAAATTAATGTGGTGTGGCAGGGCACGTTCTTGGCAGGGTGACTAGTTGTTGCCTTGTCATTTTAATCATTTATCCTGAGAATCCATTCACCATAGGGAAAAGCCAATGTTCTCAATAACTGTGTTCTGCATCACTTAGAAAACAGTAGCAGAGCACTTGGGGGTTACTGGCAACATTTCTAATTTGAATCTGTAATCTTAGAAAAGTGGATTGTACTATCCATTTGAAGTCATTATGAAAAATAGGATGCAGGAGCAAATGCAAGAAGGTGACTTGTTTGAATAAAGGCCAGATATTAATGTTTAGTCACTCGTTGGTGGCAGCTTGCTCTCCCTCTCTTTCATTAACAGTGCCTTTTGCTGAGACCTTATTTTTAAAATGTTGAAATAATTCACAATTTTATCAAATAATATTATTACAATAGCTTGTTTATTAATTAGGGATTGTTAGATTTGTGGGATATTGATCACATTCACGGGAAAAGTATTGTTTTAATAGATTATTTTCCTGATTGATGTTATGTTTACATCCTTAACAATAGAGCTTTGCACATAACAAAATAAAATTTATATCCATCAATTGTACTCGATTAACTTTTTAAACTATTTACTATTTTTCATTTTACCAGGTAAGGCCCATTGAGCTATATAGCTCATTTTTTTAGAAAGTACCTGGCAACGAATGATGGCTCAACGAAGTGGTTTATCATGTGGAAGTTGATAGCAACCAAATACTCTAAACGCATGTTTCTAAATGTGGAGTGAAAAACTGGAGGACCCGGAGAAAAATGCATGTGACCATGGCCTGGCTCCGCCCTAGGCCACGCCCTCTTCTAGATCCTACTCGAGGGTTCTGGGCCTTATGTCACGTGTCCCTCTCGCCACCCCTTGGCCCCCCTCGCTACCCTGTCCTGGTCACGTGCCCTCTCGGGTTCACCCAGACTGTCATGTCCTGGCTGTCACCAGAAGCATGCCCCCTCTAGCCTGCTTCGATGCCATACACACTCTGGTGCCAGAGAGAGACGCTAATATGTACAGTACCACTCTTCCAAAAGCTAGCGCTAGACGCCATAGTGACTCAATATACATCACTACATCACTACATCACCCCCCCCTCCCCTTTTATAAAACACAGCTGTCCCGGCTGATATAATCCCATAAAGCAATGTGCCTCACCCAAAAATGTTTTTCCATGAACCAACCACAACAACAACTGACGACTGCGCAATATGTACAACAACCGAGGAAGGCGCAAAAAAAAACACAATGCACAAGGACTGGCCCAACCTCCAGACAATATGTACAACCCTGCCCCCATATGCGTGTCACCATCCGCGAGCACAAAAAGAGCCAGGATCAGCCAATGACCCCTCCGGCTCGCTTGTGTGACTACCAACAGATGGAGCAGGAATAAATAGGTGGCTAGAATCATGGAAATCCCAATTTGGCCATACATCTTTAAAATGCATTTTAAATCACCCAAATCGCCTCGGTCTTTTGAATATAAAATGTTTCATTGTTCAATTTACTAAACCCAAGGGATTTTATAAAGCAGGACATTTTCAGGATTTTCATCATGAGATTTAGACATTAGAGCTTTAAAAAGAATCAAATGTTTAGCATAGTGACTTGGGGATCTTTGGACTGGTGCAGAAGTGGAAGTCATTGCAGGTAATTTTTTTACATCCTGCTTAACTCTTCAAGAAATGCATATTTTATTTTTATCACGTAATTTGTTTTTCTATTTATTGAAAGAGCAAGTTTGGAATGGTTACTCCATGCTTGATACAGCATGCGTTTGTGCAATTATATATTCTAGTGGTGGGTACCAGTCTCCCAGGGTGGGTTAATGGCTTGAGTTGACCTCTGAGTGGGATTTCACGACACAGCATTTCAATGTGGAGAGGTTTTCTGTAAAGCACAGTGAGGCCCAGCTGTGCAAAAATAAATGCAAGTACAGTAAGTCCCTGGGTTGTGGAAGACCCGACTTACGGATATCCGAACTTATGGAAAAATGCTCCCATGTAAAAAAATCAATACACATTTTTTTTGCATTTGTTACGTAAGTGCAAGTAGTGCAGTGTGGTGAGGTTGCGGATGAATACTGCGGAGCAAGGCGTAAGGTGGGCAGGATCTTCCCCAGAGTGGTGGTGTAAAGTCGCTCTGCAATCCCAGTCATGTTACATTGTTACCGTGTGTATACCCACCGCATTGTCTCGTAACTTTCTATTGCTAGTTTTCTTCATTTTAAGTATATTTAATGAGCTATTTACTGTATGTACTTTATTTAATACATTTACACGTCGATTGCTTATGATTTCAGCCAACAGCGATCAGAGAAGTCTATGCCTAGCCTATTGCACGGTAAACGAAAATTCGGAAGCATCTGCTTTCTGTTAACAATTAATATTAAAATGTTTCATGGTATTCATAAACAATTGGATACAGTGTATGTTCCATTAGTTTAATGATGGGTAGTGTTTGGGTAGATATTCGATTAAATTAAGGGAATCATAGGAAGTGCAGAGCTTATGTACAGCGATACGATACAGGGAGCAATAGAAAACGGACGACAGCGCGATACGGTACTGAGAGAAAACGAACTAGTAATCGGGTAGAGGAGGCACAACTATTTCCGGCTATGGGATTTTATCTTGATTTTGGGGGGAAATTATTCAGTTTCCGACATACGGATAATTCTCGGGAACCTGACCCTTCCATAACCCGAGGAATGCCTGTATTGATACATATTTTTAAAACATTAACGTGTTTGTTTAATCAATGCTGTAAGAGGTTTATAGGTGTAATAGAGTTCACGACTCTTGGACGCCGAAGTTGGAGGCACACGGGTTTTATTCACACAGCACGGTTCTGGCATACAACACTAGAGGGGGTGTCGGCCCCCTCACCCGGCTAGCTGGGGATACACGCGCTAGCTACTTCCTAGCCTGCCTCCTAGTCCTCCTCTAACGGGCTAGGGGAGGCTATCTGGCCCGACACTGGTAAGTCGGGCCCGGTACCCTGAGTCCCAGACCAGCGCTGACAAGAGCACCGGCTCTGGATCTCGAGACCACGCCGCTGGCTCGGTCCTGTTCGGCCCTGATAAGGACGGCGAACCAGGGGAGTCCAGGGCTCTAGCTAAGACGTCTTCAGTCTTCACTGGTTAGCTTAACAAGAACCCCGAGCCCTCCGATACATCCCCTTTTATACCCAACCCCCCGCTGAGGGGTGGGGCCCCCCCGGGGCGCCTGGCGCGGACGTCGTAGAGAGCACCTCCCCGTGCACTCACGTAGCCCCGCCCACTGTGTTTGTTTGCCATAAGCTGCCATGCATAACGGGCTCTCTCTCTAACACCCCTACATAGGCACTGGCGGAGCCAGTGGGGGGGAGGGGGGGTGGCACGTGCCCCCCCAATGATCCGATAGAAATCCCTAATTTAGATCGGATAATTGGGGTTTATCTATATATAAACAAAGGGAAATGTGTGAATATGTGTGTCAGAAATGTTTAGCATACTTCCCGACATACACAACTTGAAATTTGGCATGTGGGTAGCTTCCAGACTGTACACAATGCAAAAAGTATAAAAATTTACTTTTGTATTTTTTGGGGGGGGGGGGGGGCGCAATTGATATATTATATTGCACGGCAAGTGAGCGGTGACGTCACATCTGTGATGTCAACCGCATGCGGAAGCGTCACGCAGTGTGCCTGCTGACGTCACGCATCCCCCCCCCACCCTCTGCGTATGCTGTGTATTAATCCAGGACAAGAATCCAAGTCCCGGGCGAAGCCGGGTAGTAAAGCTCGTTAGTAATAAATCGGCATTTTGCGACCCCCACTGCCACTGTAGCATATTATTACGTGCCAGGGACTCTATGAGATGATAGGAGAATAGTCTGAGTGCAAAATTGGCAAAAAGTGAAGGCAAAGCAGTTATAAGCGACTCACAGAATAGTGCGCAGTTGCGTATACAGTACACGACTTCCCTGAAGGCATACCTTCAGCGAGCGCAATGCCGATCACACACGGTTCGAATTCGACCCTCGATCGATGGCTGCGCCATCGCCACACGAGTCGAATAAAAAGGGACAAGTCCTTACTAACAACTTCTATCATTTTTCATTGCTGGAGGGGTTGCCCCCCATACCTGAAAATCCTGGCTTCGCCATTATGTATAGGTTAACCAGCTTTTATGTAACAAAAATAATAAATTGCACATATAATGATACATTTAATGAATTATAATAATAAATAAGGAGACAACCAAACCAATGTGATTACAATGCTATATTCACTGCATGGGAATATAGAATTTTCAGTTTGATAGAACAAGTTATTATTTTATCATTATGTTATAATAGTTATACAATGTGTACATTATGTCTACTATAACCCAATGCTGTAGGTAGTGGCTAATTGGCTCAATGGCATAATGTGCATGTAAAAGCGGTTTAATATTCTGATTTCGAATTTCAGGGTCGTTACTGAGATTTAACTAAGTTTGCATCTGAAGCAAAGCAATCATTGGAACATATTTTGGAATGACTATAAATGTTTTTTAGTTTGTAAACACTTTCCAGCATGACAGCTCTCCTTCACAAACCTTGTTATCTCTTGGGATCCGATGATCAAGCGGAGACACATTCTCTTGGCCATGACAATTAAAATACCATGAAGTGTCTACACTTGGGTGTAGAATTCCCAGGCCTACAATGATGTTTGTGAAATGGCACGGGGCTTCTTTGGCATTTAAATGAAATAAACAGACACATTTGGCTGTCCTTGGGCAAGTTTTCCAGGCTTTTGAAGCTAATTATGTTTCGCTTGCCTTGAACGCGAGTATCTTCATCATGTCGGTGACAACTCGAGAACATTTCTGTGTTTCCAGGTGTTTTGTGGGTCATATGATCTGTGATGTATATGATGCATGCACCTCGAAATAAGCGATGTTATCCTTGTCCGAAGAGTCTTGCTTTCCTTATCTCTCCCACAGAGATACTTGGGAGAGATTAAGGCAAGTCTCGGTGTGTTCGAGTTTGACGCACACGATCATATATGTAGCGAATATGGTGTATCAACATGCCATTTCCCGTAGAGCAATGCACAAATGAATTATGCACTTATGCCGACTTACGCAGCATAATATATGAGCATTTTTGAATGTTTCTTTCGTTTGTAAGCTGCAGTGCTCTGCAGGCCAAACTGCATCACAGAATATGTGGATCATGAATAGTATGTGCTGAACTGAAAACCTGTGTGTGTGTGTGAATATTTAAATGCTTAACTCATAGAACAATTAAACTCCTTTGCTCAGATATGCCACCACCTGCATGGTATATGCAATATTAGATTATACACTTGCATAATCCAGTATTATGACAACTATGCTCTCAATATATACGTGTGCTACATGTACATAAAAAAAATCATCATCTTTATTTAGACTGAAGGAATCTGATGAGCTATGATGCTCTTTTTCACAGATGGTATGACCTGGCAGCTAACTTATAGTATCTCCAAATTATCTGTGACAGCCCTCGTCCACATCACAGACGAGTGCAGGTTTTCTTGTATAACATATATATAAATGTGTTTCATCCAAAAAAATGTCAATGACTGTCAATACATTTCAGGAGGGTCCTTCATTTTGACATTTGACCAATAGCTTTTCAAGTAGTGTTTTGCAATATACACAAAATAGATATTGTGGATGAAAGACTACTTTGAGTGTCATTTCATTTCGATTAAATAGGCCTATTGAAGAAACATCAAAAATTATCTTTAGGTATCTTCTGGCGTCGTTCTGCGAATGGAGGGAATGATTTGTTTCTTGTAGAGACCAACCAGAAAGGCTACTTTTCCACTCTGTGCCTTCAATGGGATAGCCCAACTGGGATACAATGAAAAATTACATTTACATATAAACAGTATTGTCAATTTAATATGTAGGCTTTCGCGACCAATATTCATAATAAAGGTTTTTGGGATAGATCGCGTAAGTATAAATCTGTTGTAACCCTCCACCCCCGACACAGCCAGTAAGATGGATTGCTTCACTATTCTGGTAAATCGCCCGATGATGCTGGATTACCAGCGAAACATCATATTCAAATTGTAAATGTTGTGGATTTACTCTCCAACACACCGGTGGGCTGAAGTAGTAATTAATTGGCACGGGTTTTTTTACATGACAAACCTTACTGACTGTGTAGGGTGGTGGAAGGTTATGACACATTTATACTGACGCACACTCACCCAAAAACCTTTATTATGAGTATTGTTAATACGTACAAAATATTCACAATCATATATTTTTTACCCCCCAATAGGAAATATACATGCAACATGCATTTACTATTTCGGTCCATTCAGCCTCAGTGCTCTAGTTTAAATTGCTATCACTTTTAGCAAGACAAAAATATTGACAGTGAGGAACATATTTCACAATTACCTGCTCATAGCATTTACACACACACACCAATATTATCACATAAATTACATGAAAACTAAATGCAAACAAATACGTGAGTAAAAAGTAATACATACAATTATAAAAGGAATCTCATTATTTTTAAAGATATACGATTGTATTTGTTATATAGTAATTCCTCTTATTTTTTTTTGTATCGAGAAAAAAGTTTCCAGCATTTTCCCTCCAGCACAAATCCAGAAATAAAACAAATATTAAATATAAATAATAAAATAAATGTAGAATTGGCAATTTAAACCCCCTTTGTACACCAAGTACATTCATGGCAAAGATTATATAAAACACACACGAGTGTAAAGGAAAGTGAAACCAATTTAATCTGTGAGGTAGAGGGACTTATTCAAATGGGCATGTGCCAGTTACAAACTATATAACATTTGGGAAATGTGTACTTATATAGTGTTACTAGCAGTCGCCGCCCGCTTCGCGGGTGGTGTATATATACTCGTGAGCTTCGTATGGTGAGCATTATCCAAGACTTGCTGTGGATCAGCGGTTCCAGCGTAAGTTACGAACTGACTGTTGGGAAGGTGGATGTCGAGCGTGACAACCGTGTGCGTCTTGCCTTGAATTGGGTATCGATTTAAAGCTTTCGTGACTGCAGGGATTTATCTTCTTGGTTCTTTCGGTAAAGTCACGTGGAAGGGAAGTAATAAAATAATACAAATAAAAGATAATAAAATAATTCTCACGGCGTTTCGGGCACAACGCAAGCAGCCGTCCTCATGTGAAAACCAGGTCTGTCGAGGCGACAGCGTCTGAATGAAACAGTACACCATGCTTGGGGCATATATTTAAGCTGGGTTGGAAGGGGGGGAAAGGGCGCCTTGACAAAATAATTTGCATATCAAGAGGATTTAGCATATTTATGGGAAATGCAGGTATGTGATTAGTACTACTTATGCCCGTGCATTATGCAGGATTAGCAGCATCAAATGGAGGGGATATGGGAAATGCAGGTATGTGATTAGTACTACTTATGCCCGTGCATTATGGAGGATTAGCAGCATCAAAGGGAGGGGATATGGGAAATGCAGGTATGTGATTAGTACTACTTATGCCCATGTATTATGCAGGATTAGCAGCATCAAAGGGAGGGGATATGGGAAATGCAGGTATGTGATTAGTACTACTTATGCCCGTGCATTATGCAGGATTAGCAGCATCAAAGGGAAGGGATAGGGGTACCATTAATAAAGGGAAGGAGTGTTAATAGTAAGTAGCTGCAGTAACTGAAACCACCAAGTAAACAACTAAAGTATAAACTACATAGTATCATCAGTATACTAAATATACTCTACAATAAGCTGAGTTACTAACAGTAAGTAATACATTACAATTCTACGTCGTAAAAAATATAATATGCTTCCATCTAAACTTTATTCTCTTACATCACAAACACAACATTATATTATATACATTGTAATATTACAATATGTATTATTCTACCCACCCTAATGTATATCATACTGCTGTATATTCACTACACAATTAAGATACTATATATTACTTTGTACATTGAATTAAGCATATACATGTTATACTATTTGTTATTATACACTGTACCATTGACCGTCGTGTGAAAGAAACTAAGAGGAAGCAACAAAATATGTCAATGGGAGAGTAGTGAGGGGAAAATTGCAGCGGAGCAAAGAATCCATTCCCTGCGGAGAATACAATGCCAGTGAGTGGAACGCGGTCTGAAAGTCACCGTAAACGTGAACACAATCAGTTTAGATCCGAAATGGTTTATTACGTCCTTCCAATGATTGCTAAGCCAGAATCCATCTTCTCGGTTGAAATTGTGTCTGTGTTTGTATATCTGGATCGCCTCATGAACGAATCTCTCATGGTAGCCAGATGGCTTGCAGAGAACCTCTGTCTTGGAGAAGTCAATATCATGTGAGCCCACTGAATTGTAACAGTGATCTGCCACGGCTGAGGTGTTTGTCCTAGCGTGTTTCAAGTCTGCTTTATGTTCACGGATGCAGTCGGAGACATGTCGTTTGGTTTCTCCAATGTGGTTGTTGTTCTTCCGTCATCTTGGCGAGACGTTCAGCTTCCAGCTCAGCATGGCGTCGACGCGCTTCCTCCTGCTGTTCTTCCGTCAACCTCCCGCGGCGCTCAGCTTCCAACACGCTGTGGCGATGTCGTTTCTCCTCTTGCTCCTCCTCAGTTAACAGCCCGCGGCGCTCCGCTTCCAGCACACTGTGGCGACGTCGTTCTTCATCTTGCTGCTCTTCCGTCAACCTTCCGCGCCGCTCAGCTTCCGAGTCACTGCGACGATATCGTTCATCCAGTAGTCGCTTGTCAGTCATTCTCGAACGACGCTGGGCCTGCAGCGCAGCGTGATGCGCTCGCTCAGCATCTTGTTGAAACGGAGATCGCTCAGCACGTCACAAGCGATCCTTCTCGTTGCGCTTGAGGCGACGCAACTGTTGAAGGCCCAGTGTGAGTTGTGGATCCTCCCGCGCTGCGGCTCGGGCAATGACAAAGTCAGGGTCGTGTTCTTCTCGCTTACCTTCCTCCAGATCCACGTGGAAGTCGCCGGGAGAAACGACATGATCGTGTACGTCCATGAGGACATCTTGCATATCACTTGGTTGATCCATTGCATCAATGCCAGCGTTGGTTTCTATGTGCCCTTCATCGATAACATCCCCCAAGTCAAGCTCTCGCATGGCCTTATTCAACCGAAATCGCTCCACTCGGCGGCGATTGCGGCGACGATCTTTGACCTCCTTCGGCTCGGCCGTGGCAGGAGTTGCTTTTACGATTTCGTTTTTGTGCAAAGCGCCCTCGAGCTTCTCTCGTGTCTCTCTCTTTCGCTTGCTATAGGGATGAGTAGTTAGAATTGGCGACGGTGACTATGAAATAGTTGAGCAGCTCACGCACCCTTTCCGCGTTCCACGACCACGGCTTGTAGTCATCGTGGTGCCTGTCGTCAGATATCTGGAAGTCTGCGTACACAAATGTGACGCGTTAGACAGAAAGCCTATGTAAACCGCATCGCCTCTCAGTACATGACATCTGAAGCACTGTACAATATATATCTCGATGTACTGTTGCGCACGGGTACTGGCAGATAAAGTCCACCCGACTGACGCACAAACGTTGTCACGACAGATATATGATACACGCAGTGCCTCTACCCTGCTCGCTACCAAGTCCCTACGCGACCGCCAGCTATGTTCTCGCTCGTTCAGAGTGTTGGTTTTACCCAAAGATGACCCTCACTTCCGCACACACCACTGTCCACGATAAGCGCACACTGGCACACTTATTTTCAAAATGGAAATATGGTTTGGGGGGGGGGGCAGAGCTTTGTGACGTCATATTTGAGGGGGGTCTGACTTTTTGTGACGCCGTGTGACGAAGGGGGGAGGGAGGGTCAAAAATCGGCCAAAATCGCGTGACGTAATTTATGGATGGCTCCTAAATCATCCTCATGCAAAGTTTGGTTCTTTGTGCCTTGGATGGGCTATGAGTTTTTTGGGTATTACTGAAGTTTTACTTTTTAGATATCGCAATCCTATGAATATATTCTATGATTGTAACATTGATACAATTATTTAAAACATCTCTGGAGGCGATGATGAGGGCAACCCAAAGGTGTTCAATAGAGGCCGACCGAAACTGAATTTCTGGTTTCGACCATAACCGAAACCAGACAGAAAGTTAAAAAATTACTTTCAGCCGAAACCGAAGCCGAAACCGAAATTTAACTACACTTTTGGTCGAAACCGAAGCCGAAACCGAACTAGTTTAACTACACTTTCGATCAAGACCGAAACAGAAAGGTATATAACCGAAGTTACCGAACACAAGATTTATGAAATACTAGCTTCGCCCGGGACTTGGATTCACCACGGCTGGCCGCCTTTGTCTCCCCAGTGGCGATGTTGACATACCACACCACTTACTCGTTTGAGGCTGAGTCGACCTAGGGGAGGGCCAGGACCGGTTAAAAAAATCGTCCTCGGGCCGCCGGGTTCGTAGCGCAGCGCCCGAATTGCTACGCAGTCGCTGCCCCCCCTAGGTGCGTGACGTCATTTATTGACGGCCCCAGAACCATGGTTGCGGCTGTAACCTCGCTGGCAAGCTGCTGCTGATGTGTGTGTGTATGCAGCCTATCGCATAGGATTGCCTAGCGCCGACTGACCGGCTGATAGACTTAGCAATAGCGTTATATTCTATAAATAGATCTTCGGTTGACGACCGAAAGTCAATATCAGTTTCGGCCGAAACCGAAACCAGACCGAAAGTTTAAAATAGATTTTCGGCCGAAACCGAAAGTATGCCGAAAGTGGCCATTTGCCAACTTTCGGCGCCGAAACCGAATTTCGGTCGGCCTCTAGTGTTCAAACTTGTTTGCATTGAGGGCCATTGTGATGAAGTATGGTCATACAACACCCATGACTAACATGGTGTGGGGAGCCCTGTATCCAGCAGTGGATTGAATCAAATTCATGTGTAATATTAGTAATTATAATCACACAAGATGCACATTTTGTATTTATTTTTGCTAGAAACATATTGAAGTAAGAAATAACCAAACAAAATACGCAAAAGGTATACAGATACGCAAAATGACAGCATCTGATTTTTCGTTACAGCTGATTTGTAGGAGACTGATATATGCATAGGAATAGAAAGAGTGAGATGATAATAGTGGGATACATTCAATTTAGTTAGAAGATAACTTAGATGCACCGTATTTGTAAGAGACAGAAGAAGAGGTGTCCTGTATTCATGAGAGATAGGGGCTCTACAGAATAATTATGCATTTAGAAGAAATGGACAAAACAGAGATGTAATCAGACAAGCTGGAATAGAGATCTTAGGAGTGTCATGTATTCAGACAAAATGGAGATATGAATATTGATACATTATATTTATGATAGAATAAAGGGAGATAGAAGAGAAATGTGATGAGATAGTACTATATTCAGAAGAAATTGATATAATCTTCATTCAGATTAAATAGAAAACTGGTGGTAGGGGAGAGGTCATTTCGGGGTGCCATAGTGGCGAGATATTAACTACCTCGTCTGGTATACAGAAGGTCGCAGGTTCGGTCCCGACCCTGACACCTGTATATCCCTCTGGTCGCATGGGTTTTTCTCCAGGTCCTCTGGGTTTTCCCTCTACGTTTAAAAAAATGCGTTTGGAGAATTTGGCTGAAACAAATTTCCACATGATAAGCCACTTCGTTGAGCTATCATTTGTGGCCAGGTCGCTTCTGAAAAAGAGCTATATAGCTCAGTGCGTCTGGCCTGGTAAAATTAAAATGAAGCATTTAAGTACTTTAGTCATCCAATGAAAACTATTCAAAGACTTCACTCACCAGGGCCCTCTTCCCCTACCCACCCACCCACCCCCCAAATATCACGCCCACAATCACGTGACTATTCTGTCTACATGCTGAGCATGAAAGTTAATGTAAAGATTTTACACAGTCTTGTGAAATAAAAACTTAACATACTGGATAATTTCAAACCAGCTGAGTGAAATTTTCATGGTAATCTTCAAATATGCACGGGCCGGGATTAAGTGAGCACATGGGCCGTAGCTGGCCTGATGCCATAGTATGGACAATCCTGGAGTGAGCAAAAGAATGCTGATAATAACTTAAGGAAAAATATATGTGGAAATGTTTGATTTCTCCGTGTGACTGCTAAAATAAAGCAATGGGAAATTAGTCTCCAGGTTGCAGACAGTCTTAGATGGAATGAGGGTGGCATATTGTGGACAAAGTTTTTAATTGAGCATTAATATGTTGTCAGTGTGTTTTGTGTGTGATTTTTTTAATATATGTACTTATGCTATTTCAGGAAACTGACATATGGCATGGTGTATGATAATCGAAGGCTTATCAAAATCGAAGAAAATCCAGCAGCTAATTCTTTACTTTTGTTATGGAACTTTTTCAGCAGGATCTAAGCTATTAGGCCTGATAGAGGTCAACCTTAATTGGCAGATACAACTTTCATGGTTATTTGATTTGAAATCAGCCAAACCACTGCAATTTTCTCCTGATTTGGACATTTTCCACCAAATTATTTTTTTAAATGTAATACGTGAATCAGACCCATAGTGTACTGCTCTTAACCATGACAACAATGTTGGTCGAAATGCTGTATATTGCCTGCATTAAATTCCCTGCACCATAATTTGAAGACAATTTACTTTTCACAATCTTTTTTACAATCTGCTTACGTTTGTTGTGCTATTGGCATACGACCATGGAATTTTTATTGGCGGTTTGAAAATTTATAAATGGGCTTGTTAGGTTTGCTATAAAATTTTGGAAAATATATTGCAAGCATTTTTAGAACATATTAAGAACAGATATATTGCGGTTTAGCCTTTTGTTAGAAATTATGGATGATTTCCTCTTTGTTATTCTGAGAGCGTGTTGATTAACGACCCCTGATTTTTTTTCACTGCAGAAGTGCTGGTAGGAATCTCAATTAGCCTCATTGATGCAATGTGTTGCAATCTACTTTGACGCGGCTTATGTTGCAAATTTAAAATGAAGATATGACGCCTCTGCTTCTTGGCTTCATATTCCAAGATAACCAACCGATTCTCTATTCCTGACCTCTCTGCATCCACTTCTCGGGATGGGCAGGACTGAGCTAGGTAGTCGGTCAAAATCCTATTGTGCTTCAATGGCATGCAGTGTTTGATTCTTCAGGCTGAATTGTGACTCTCTGCATGGTGGCACTAATCACTTGCGGGTTGACATTTTCAGTGTACTCCGCTATAAATTCATCAATGTCCAGTGGCATCTGTGATAGGCCATCGACATTTTCATTGGGAGCAAGACGACAACCTTCATGCGGTGCTCCTGTTAAAGTGTTCTCTCTTGATTTGTGTAATGCAGTATCAGTCAACACAACGAATTTTGTCAACTGGCTACCAAACATTGACCCACAATTGTGTGTTCAGTATGAATAGCAACGTTTTATGTACAAGCTGTCAATTCTCAGCTAAAAACACCACTGAGCTGCACGACTAGTCCTATGTATCGTCCACCTCAATGTAGAAGGACTGTTGCACATGAAGTGCGACTACTTATCCAGGACCTTTATGGATAACAATGTCGATGTTGCCACCCTACAAGGGACTCACATAAAATATGACGAGTGAATCAAAATATATAATATCAGAAGCTTCAATATTACTGTCTCTGTGAACCACCCAAAGCATAGCTTAATCATGTACATCAGGCATGGCTTAGATGCGATAATACTGGACAAATCAAACACAGGGATTTCACTGGCCATGGTAACGATCAGGCGTGTCACTGTCACAAGTATGTACAAGCCCCGAAACACAGATTAGCCAACCCCTGCCATACCTTCATTCCTCCACCCAGCCATCTATGTTGGCAATTTAATAACCATACACTGAGTGGGGCAATGACGGTAATGATACTGCAGGCCATCAGCTCACAAACAGGGCCTCACTTGAAGGACTCTACCTCCAATATGACCCATAACAGCAGAACACCTTCCAATTTACGAAATAGGAATGGGGCAACAACCTGGACTTCTGCTTAGTTTAAATAGACAATAAAGGAATACCACTCCCAGCCTCTTGAAACATCATGCCTGTGCCAAAACCACAATTGAATTTCAGGATAGCAGACTGGCCCACTTTCACCAATCAGGTTGAGTCCAGGATACAAACTGGAAACGTTTAACCAGTTCATCGTTGCATTGAATGTCGTTGCCACCAATCACATTCCCAGAGGATTCTGGCAGACTATACATAGTACTGGATTCCAGAATGTGAAAGACTGAATCAGTATGAAATTAACGTTAACAGTCATTCGACTTTGCCTAGTTAGAAAGGTGGCAGAAGACTTCACACACTCCAGCCACCAAGCATGGGCATTACTGTGCAACATTTGGGGACCACTGCTCCCTCAAAGAGCCAGACAGTAAATGTGTCAGATAACTCTAAAAGACGGGAGGTCGAGAAATTATATTTAAGGAAATTACAGCAGAGCTGAGTCATATTTGTAATATTTGCCCAATTTACGCTTAAGGAAATGAATTTGGCAATATCGGCCACCAAGAACCAGAAAGCTGCCTGACCAGACTGGATTTACTCTGAAATCCTCCAATCTGAGGACAAAAGAAAGACAGTGGTTGTTGTTCAAAATTGATTGAATAGCCTTGCCATTCATCTACAGCTTGTCTCACTCCCTTCACTCCCCCTCTTTATGATGCAATTAGACCAAAACACATAGCTTACTTTCACATTCATCTAACTTTTTTTTCTGGCAACCTCTTGGTCTCATATTATGTTTGCAATATCCTTAAGGACCTCGTACTTGTTCTCTGCAATATTAATTTGTTTGTTTTTTGTTTTTGTTGCTGCTTTGCTCACGTACCATGAATCTCCCTCGTAAAATAACCCGGAAACTGGCTAAACGGGACCATTTGTGTACCAAATCAAATAAAATGAAGATGGGTACAAAAAATGGCCTCGTGACAGTTTGGCCACATGCATCTTTAGGTACGTAAGTTTGTACATTGCATCAATGCTTAATCTGCATAAACGCATATCTATAATGCATAATTTTGATGTTGATATTTATTTATTATGCTGGAATACATCTGTAGAGGAGTAGAGGAGAGTGGTGGCGTCGCGTGCGCTCTCCGGTGCGGTGACATCACGGGACGTGGGGTCGCATGCGCTGGGCAGTGCACGTGACATCTCGCCTCAGAGGGTATTTAAGGGAGACCCCGTGACGTAAGCGGGGTCACTGGAGGAACGGGGATAGTGGAAGGGGTGAAAAGGGAACCCTTATAGTGATACTTGTAAATAAACCCTGGCGGAAGCCCCTAACTCACCTCCGTCTCCGAGTACCTCCGTCTACAACCACAACAACTACTCAACAACTGGTGTCAGTAGTTTACACCGTCGCCAACATGTCAAAAGCAGGCGCACGGCGTAAGAACCCACCGGCACATGACTTGGAGGGTGCCGAAGGCGGAGAGGAGGCTCCAGCAGTGACCCCGGAGCCCGGGACCCCGGTGACGGTCCCCATGGAGACGAGCGGGCCGGAGCGGGAGGAGTCGGCTGCGGGGAGTGCCAGCTCACCGCCGCCGCCAGAGACGGAGAGCGTCCCCGCAGCTCTGCTGTACCAGCTCCTGCAGGCGGTGGGGCAGCTGACCGTCAGGTTGGCCGAGGTGGAGGCACGGACGCAGCCAACCGCCCCACACTCGGGACGGGAGCAACTGTCAACTGCCAACGTTGAAAGCGCCGCCGTTTTCCCAGCGACCGCTCCACCGGAAATGGCCGCCATGTTGGCTGCGACGCAATCCGCGGCGGCCATGTTGGCTCGGGAGCCGTATGCGGCCGCTACTACGGCTGCGACGCGGCGGCCGGCGGACATTGTTGCTGCGACGCCGCAAGTCGGCTGCCATGGCGACCGCGACGCCGCGTCTCTCCACCGACGCGGCCGGGGTTTCTCGGCACGCCGCTCCTGCGGGACCAGCCGCCAGCGACGACGCGGCTCTACATCAAGCTGCGCCCGCCGGAGGGGCCCCGGGTAAATACGCGCGTGCCGTCCTCGCCGGGCCGCGGGGTGGGCAGCGGCGGCTGCCGCTGCCCCGTACATCACCGTGCCGCCGGAATGGGCCGCGGGTACTGCCGCGGCTCCACCTGTCGCCGCGCTCACGGGGCCGGCCACCGGCGATGCCGCGACTCTGCACCACGCCGTGCCTGCGTCCCTTGTCATGGATGCCGCCGCGGCTCCGTGTTATAACGCCGCGTCTTCGGCGTGGGCCGGGGAGGCCGCAACGCCGTGGTGCCTCGCCGCGTCGCGAGAGGTTGCCGCGGCTGCGGCCGCTGTCCCGCACCTCGCTGCGCCGGCAGGGTGGGCCACGTGGGCCGCCGCGGTTCCGTGTCATACCGCCGCGTCTTCGGCGTGGCCCGGGGAGGCCGCAACGCCCTGGTGCCTCGCCGCGTCGCGAGAGGTTGCTGCGGCTGCGGCCGCTGTCCCGCACCTCGCTGCGCCAGCGGGGTGGGCCGCGGGGGCCGCCGCGGCTCCGTGTCATACCGCCGCGTCTTCGGCGTGGCCCGGGGAGGCCGCAACGCTGTGGTGCCTCGCCGCGTCGCGAGAGGTTGCCGCGGCTACGGCCGCTGTCCCGCACCTCGCTGCGCCGGCGGGGTGGGCCGCGGGGGCCGCTGCAGGCCCGAATTATACCGCCGCGTCTTCGGCAACGCTGTGGTCCCTCGCCGCGTTGCAGGACGACGCCGTGGCTTCATACGCCGCCACTGACAGGTGGGTCGCGAAAGCGCAGGTGCCTTCACACCTCGCTGCATCTACGGCGTGGCCCATGGGGGCCGCAACTCAGCCGCAATTCGCTGCGTCTACGGCGTGGCCCATGGGGGCCGCAACTCAGCCGCACTTTGCTGCGTCTACGGCGTGGCCCATGGGGGCCGCAACTCAGCTACACTTCGCTGCGCCTACGGCGTGGCCCATGGGAGCCGCAACTCAGCCACAATTCGCTGCGCCTACGGCGTGGCCCATGGGGGCCGCAGCACCACCGCACCTTTCCGCGTCTTTGGCGTGGCCCGCGGGAGCCGCAATGCTGCCACCGCCGCACCACGTCGCGTCCGCCGGGTGGCCCGCAGGTGCCGCTTGGCTTCCACACCTCGCGGCGCCGCGCGGCCAATGGCAGCGCCGGTTACCCGACGTTGCGCCGTTTGTCGCGCAAGGGGGCGACTGGTCGGCCTTCCAGGACCGGTTCGACGCGGCATACATGTCGGTCGGCTGGTCCATGGAGGAGGCCTTGCCGGCGCTTCCGACCTGCTTGGACGAAAGGGCTCTGCAGGCCTTCAAGTCCATCCATCCGGCCAATCGGGCTACACTCCCGGCGGCCTATATCCAAATGGCCAACGTTTTTGAGCCGCCGTCCACCACGCAGCCAAAGTTTTCATTGCGGCGACGGGAGGAGGGGGAACTGCCGCTAGCCTTCCGCTGCTCGCTCCTGGCCCTGGCACAGGCTGCATACCCTGACCTGTACGGCAGGGCACTTGATTCTATGGCCTTGGGGAAGCTGCTTGACCTGGCAAGGGAGCTAGGAATTGCTCTGTCGATCAACAATGATCGGCAGATCACATCCTTGGCGGTCGCCGAAAACATTCAGGCGCACCTCTCCCTCCGCCAACGGCCTCAGATGGCGGCGTGTGCGGGGGTCCCGGCGCCGGACGGGGGGGTCACCTCTCAGGGGGTGGACACCCTCGCGGCCCTGGCGATGCCCGATCGTCGAGGAAGGGGGGCGGGTGGTCGCCGTCCGGAGCAGCGGGGGCGGCCGGGACCTTCCCGTCCACAGGAGGCGGACACGGTGGCCTGCTTCCGCTGTGGTCAGCGGGGCCACATTGAGCGGGGCTGCCGGAATGCCCCGGGGGCCTTTGGAAAAGGGACTCCACCTTCTCCCAGACCCTCCTTGGCATCGGGTCCAGGGCCCCAGGCGAGTCGCGACGCATCATCTGCGCGGCCGCTCCCTTCACCTCATGCATCTAGCGGGGCTAGGGCCCATCGTCATGGGGTTGTCCTCGAAGGGTCGGGTGCACCATCGTCATCACCCCCTCAATGGCCCAGACAGACCCGCCACTGGGATGCGCTTGCGCATAGGATGGTGGCGGCAGCTGCCGGCTCCTCAGCGGTGGCAGGATATGTGCAAAGGGTGCACGTTCGCCTCCTGGTGGATACGGGGGCGTCGGCCACCATTATTTCTGAGGCCATTTTTGGGCTGCTACCCCGCAGCGTGGGTCCGTTAAGGCCGGTTCGCGGGGCTTGTGTCGCCGCAAACGGCGGCAGTTTGGGCATCTTGGGCCACGTTGTAGCGTCAGTTCAGGTTGACGAGATTGAGTTGGCCGGGCCGATTTTGGTCTCCAGGACCTTGGCAGTGCCATGCCTCTTGGGGACCGACTTTTTGTCTAGGATGCCCATCCGAATTCTCGTTGACCAGGGCTGTGTGGAAATGCCATCAGGGAGGCGGCTGAAATTCCTACAATCGCCTACCGTCCTGTCTCCCTTGGTCGCCGGTGTACGGGCCTTGAATAAAGTGCCGGTGACCGTACCACCGGCGTCACAAATCCTGATACCCCTTAGGTTGCGCAAACCGCTCGAAATGGGCTCCACGGAGACGGGTATCCTCCTGTCCCCGTCAAGCTACTTTTCAAGGACGAAGGGGTTGGTGGGCGCCTTGACAGCTTTGTCGGGGGGCCAGGACCTTTTTTTGCAGATCCTCAATTCGGGACCCTTGCCGGTCGTAGTCCCGGCCGGCGCCGTCCTGGCACACGCGACCCCGGCTCCTCCACCCGAGAGCGCTGCCCCGGATGGAGGGGTCGTGGCGGGCGTGATGCGCACGGGGGACCCCGACGCATCATGGATCGCCACGTTGTGCGACGAGAATGCCTCGTTGTCCTCCGGGGAACGTCGGCAACTCCGCGACCTCATCGAGCGGTTTACCGATGTGTTCAGCCAAAGTAAGTTTGATCTGGGTCGCACTACTCTTTTGGACCACCACATAGACACGGGCGACGCAGCCCCTATTCGACTTAATTCCCACCGCTTTAGCCCAGCGGAAAAAGATCATGTCCGCTCGGCTGTCGAGGAAATGTTGGCGGCGGACATCATCTCCCCATCTACTAGCCCTTGGGGTGCCCCCATTGTGCTAGTCAAGAAACGGGACGGGAGTCTCTGGTTCTGCGTCGATTTTCGTAGATTGAACAAGATCTCGGTGGCTGATGCATATCCATTGCCTCGCATGGATGATTCCCTGGACGCCCTCTCGGGCGCGCGGTTATTTTCAACTTTAGATTTGCTCTCCGGCTTCTGGCAATTGCCACTGGATGAGGCCTCTAGACCCAAAACAGCGTTCCGCACGCCCCAGGGGTTGTTCGAGTTCAATCGGCTTCCTATGGGTCTCCATTCGGCCCCGGCCACCTTCCAGCATCTCATGGAGATGGTCTTGGCGGGGCTGCAGTGAGAGTCTTGTCTAATCTACTTGGATGACGTTATTGTTTTTGGCCGTACGTTTGGCGAGCACTTGCAACGCCTTGAGGCGGTGTTCGTCAAAGTGCGTGCTGCTGGCTTGAAATTCAAACCCCAGAAATGCCACTTGCTACAACCATCGGTGAGGTATTTGGGACACATTGTTAGCACGTCAGGTGTCACCACGGACCCGGATAAAACGGCTTGTGTCCGGACGTGGCCGACTCCCACATCTGTCGCGGAGGTGCGTAGCTTCGTTGGCTTCGCATCGTACTATCGCCAGTTTGTCCGCGATTTTGCGACCATTGCGAAGCCACTGCACGCCCTTTCCGCCAAAGGCCAAAGGTTTCACTGGGGCGCGGAGGAGGAGGCGGCTTTTGCGGCGCTTCGCACGGCCTTGGCGGATGCGCCGCCCTTGGGGTACCCGGATTTTACGAAACCTTTCCCGCTCGATACCGATGCCAGCGACACGGGAATTGGGGCTGTCCTGGCCCAGGTGGTCGACGGGGTTGAGAGGGTGGTAGCCTATGGTAGTCGCGTTCTGTCCTCGACGGAACAGCGATATTGTGTGACCCGGAGGGAGCTTTTGGCCAGAGTTTATTTTGTTCAGTTGTATAGACCATATTTGTACGGTAGGCTGTTTACGGTCCGAACCGACCACGCGGCCCTGCAATATTCGCTGAAGATTAGTCAGCCCTCGGGTCAGCTGTCTCGCTGGCTCGAAGTGCTCCAGGATTACCCCTTTGATGTAATCCACAGGAAGGGGACACAACATGGAAATGCGGACGGTTTATCCCGATTGCCGCAGGCGGCGGGTGTGCTTGCGCCCTGGGCTCTAGCCGTTGCAAGGCCCCAGGGGACGCCGCGGCCCAGTTGGTCGCGTCGGCCGAGGCGGACACCCCTCCAGGTGCGGCGGCGCCCGCGGATTTCGGCCTTGGACTTCCCCGGGAGGTATGGTCCGGCTTGCAGATGGAGGATTCCTCTCTGCTGAAGCTACGGCGCCGTGTCGAACATAAGGCCCGGAGCTCAGCTTCGTCGGCTGCCCCGGCGATCGCCGTGCATGACGGACTACTCATGCGTTGGGATGCCCAATTGGAACGCTATTGTGTGGTTGTGCCCACTAGCCTGCGTGGTAAATTAACCCGAGCCATTCACGAGAAGCTTATGCACCTTGGCTACCACAAGACCTTATTGACCCTTAAGCGGGACTATTACTGGCCGGGTGTTGAGGGTGACGTGGCACTGATTTTGAAGGGTTGCCACGACTGCGCGCGGAGGAAGGCCCCAGTTGTCCGGGACCGGGCCCCGCTGCAGTCCATCCGGGTTTCTCGCGTTAATGAGCTCGTGGCGCTCGACATTTTGGGGCCATTCCCTGCATCCCAACGGGGCCACAAATACCTCTTGGTGGGCGTTGAGTACCTCACGCGTTGGCCCATGGCATGGCCTTTGGTCGATCAGTCGGCCTCTTCTATCACCGAGGCCTTCGTCCAGGGGTACGTGTTTGACAAGGGCGCGCCGGAACAATTGTTGACTGACCAGGGGCAGAATTTCTCGTCTAGGTTGCTCAAGGAGGTGTGTGACCTCCTTGGCACCAAGAAAATCCGCACCTCGCCCTACCACCCCCAGTCAGACGGGATGGTAGAGCGCTTGAACCGCACCCTCACGTCCATGCTGTGCCACCAGGTGAACACGTCCCAGTCAGACTGGGACCTGTTCGTCCCGGGGGTCTTGGCGGCGTATCGGTTGGCCCCTCATGCCTCCACGGTATTTTCGCCTTTTTATTTGATGTACGGTAGGGAACCGGAGCCCCCGGTGCACGTCCAGATGGACGTTGGCTCCTCCAAGAAGGGGTCGGCACCGCCGACCCCTTCTTGAAGGTCGCGCTTGACCGGCTGCGCGAGGCGCGACAGGCCGCTGCCGAGAATTCCGCAAGCCGGCAGGCGGCTAATGAGCGGCTGCCCAAACACCAGGCAGCTGGCCTCCCGTGGGTAGCGGGTCAAAAAGCGTGGCTGCATTGTCCCCAGGTCCCCGTTGGCACATCGGCCAAATTGCATCGCCCTTGGCAGGGCCCCGTGGAGGTTGTGGAGGTCCGCCGGCCGCAATGCGTCCGGATTCGGTTCGGTCGCCGGCAGTGGATAGTGCACCCGTCCCGGCTCAAACGTTATGTTCCATCTACCCTGGGGGATCCACCCCCAATTCCGGAGCGGCCGGCTGATGATGTGTCCGGCATGCCTGACCGGCCGGGTCTCGTTGACGGAGGTGACGTCCGACCTGTGTGTGTGCCCCCAGGCCCCTCCCGAGTGAGGCCGACAGAGACCCCCCGGTCACCGGAGGCCACGGCGGTGGGCCTGTTGCCCGCTGACGGGCCACCTGCACGGGAGGCGGACATCATACGGGGGAGCGGGCCAGCAGCGCATACCCTTTTGAGGGGGATGCGGCTCCGGTGACGGCCCTGATGGCCGTTCAGCGGGCCCAGCCCCTGGCGCCCGTTCGGCGCTATCCGGCGGATGAGGCCTTCGGGGTCTATTTGTTTTGTTTTTTGTTGTTGCTGTTCTGCTTGAGGGGCCGTGCTGCCCTAAGGTTTAGTTTCTAGCAGCCGGTTATACCTTCAGGCACACGAACTCGTGAATATTCGGTCTTCGGTCCGGTGTGGGGCCCCGCTTGCGGGGTGCTTGCAGCCGGGTCGGCTGTTTTTTTTTCACGGGGGGGGGGGGTGATGTAGAGGAGTAGAGGAGAGTGGTGGCGTCGCGTGCGCTGTCCGGTGCGGTGACATCACGGGACGTGGGGTCGCACGCGCTGGGCAGTGCACGTGACGTCTCGCCTCAGAGGGTATTTAAGGGAGACCCCGTGACGTAAGCGGGGTCACTGGAGGAACGGGGATAGTGGAAGGGGTGAAGAGGGAACCCTTATAGTGATACTTGTTAATAAACCCTGGCGGAAGCCCCTAACTCACCTCCGTCTCCGAGTACCTCCGTCTACAACCACAACAACTACTCAACACATCTATGAATTATAGGTCGGTATAATGTTGTTCTGTGATAAACCTAATTCTCATTGTCACGTAACAATTCTTCATGCTCAACTTTATAATCTCCCTTTATAATCCTATTTTGCTCATACAGATGACCCCACAAAATAACATTCCAAGATGTCTAACGGCATGACATTTCTTATGAGGGAAGGTAATTCAGTTAATTCATGACTAGCAATGTCAAGTTATGGTCTGATCTATTTTACATTCTTTCCCAACAATGGAGTTTTTTTAGAAAAAATGGGCCCGTGCTTTTCACAGTGCACATTCACCTTTGTCATCGAAATGTCTCTGTTCTGCCGCCTTCTTCTTGCGCCACTTAATCTTACGAGCTGGTCCCATCTCTTATTTACGCCCTCTGCTCATTGATGGTGCTGACAGTTTGATTGATGTGTTTCCTGCATATCTTGGCTTGTCTCTGTGACCTTCTTATCCTATCCGGAAAGCAGAGATCAGTGTGTTCTGTTTGAGCAACTTGTTTCTATCATTTATCCCTCGCAGAGAAGCGCAGCATTTTCTCATAAATTTTGTTTCACCTTGTATTAAAAATACATACTTTTAAGACCTTTATCAATTCACTGCTAGATGAAGGCCTCCCTCCACTGCCATGTAAGTCATGGAGATCATTATACCATACTTCACCATGCTGGACATTACAGGTGGGTGAACTGGTGGGGAGGGGGGATCAGAATCGGTTTCAGATATCACATACCAATGATATAAGCCATTGATTATTATGCTCATGATACATGTGTCGTGAGTCATTTCAGAGACTTTACCGAAAAAAACCAAAGAGTATGAATCATTGCAGTCACGAAAGCCTCAAATCTAGAATCATTTCAGAGACACTATATACAGTGAGGGAAAAAAGTATTTGATCCCCTGCTGATTTTGTACGTTTGCCCACTGACAAAGAAATGATCAGTCTATAATTTTAATGGTAGGTTCATTTGAACAGTGAGAGACAGAATAACAACAACAAAAATCCAGAAAACGCATGTCAAAAATGTTATTAATTTATTTGCATTTTAATGAGGAAAATAAGTATTTGACCCTCTGAAAAACATGACTTAGTACTTGGTGGCAAAACCCTTGTTGGCAATCAAAGAGGTCAGACGTTTCTTGTAGTTGGCCACCAGGTTTGTACACATCTCAGGAGGGATTTTGTCCCACTCCTCTTTGCAGATCTTCTCCAAGTCATTAAGGTTTCGAGGCTGACGTTTGGCAACTCGAACCTTCAGCTCCCTCCACAGATTTTCTATGGGATTAAGGTCTGGAGACCGGCTAGGCCACTCCAGGACCCTCATGTGCTTGTTCTTGAGCCACTCCTTTGTTGCCTTGGCCGTGTGTTTTGGGTCATTGTCATGCTGGAATACCCATCCACGACCCATTTTCAATGCCCTTTCTGAGGGAAGGAGGTTCTCACCCAAGATTTGACGGTACATGGCCTCGTCCATCGTCCCTTTGATGTGGTGAAGTTGTCCTGTCCCCTTAGCAGAAAAACACCCCCAAAGCATAATGTTTCCACCTCCATGTTTGACTGTGTGGATGTGTTCTTGGGGTCATAGGCAACATTCCTCCTCCTCCAAACACGGCGAGTTGAGTTGATGCCAAAGAGCTCCATTTTGGTCTCATCTGACCACAACACTTTCACCCAGTTGTCCTCTGAATCATTCAGATGTTCATTGGCAAACTTCAGACGGGCATGTATATGTGCTTTCTTGAGCAGGGGGACCTTGCAGGCGCTACAGGATTTCAGTCTTTCGCGGCGTAGTGTGTTACCAACTGTTTTCTTGGTGACTATGGTCCCAGCTGCCTTGAGATCATTGACAAGATCCTCCCGTGTAGTTCTGGGCTGATTCCTCACCGTTATCATGATCATTGCAACTCCACGAGGTGAGATCTTGCATGGAGCCCCAGGCCGAGGGAGATTGACAGTTCTTTTGTGTTTCTTCCATTTGCGAATAATCGCACCAACTGTTGTCACCTTCTCACCAAGCTGCTTGGCGATGGTCTTGTCGCCCATTCCAGCCTTATGTAGGTCTACAATCTTGTCCCTGACATCCTTGGAGAGATCTTTGGTCTTGGCCATGGTGGAGAGTTTGGAATCTGATTGATTGATTGCTTCTGTGAACAGGTGTCTTTTATACATGTAACAAGCTGAGATTAGGAGCACTTCCTTTAAGTGTGTGCTCCTAATCTCAGCTCGTTACCTGTATCAAAGACACCTGGGAGCCAGAAATCTTTATGATTGAGAGGGGGTCAAATACTTATTTCCCTCATTAAAATGCAAATCAATTTATAACATTTTTGACATGCGTTTTTCTGGATGTTTTTGTTGTTATTCTGTCTCTCACTGTTCAAATAAACCTACCATTAAATTTTAGACTGATAATTTCTTTGTCAGTGGGCAAACGTACAAAATCAGCAGCGGATCAAATACTTTTTTCCCTCACTGTAAGCTATATTTGGATTTTGGGAGTACAGTATTACATTTAAAATGTATAAAAATCCATTATATGTTGTACCTGCATGCATTGCTTTCAACTCCCACAGACACACAATTCGCAATACACTTACCTGTGTAGTGTCATAGGTCTCTTCTTCCTTCTTGCTCGAGGTTTGTGTGTGCGTGCGGGTGGCGTGCGTCGCACACACACTCAGTCGGAGACGAGGTACTCGCAGGAAGCACCGCCCTCCCCTTTTATCGTTGTTGAGTCCACGCCACCAACTCGGGCAACTTCTGTCCAGCCGCGCAATGATCAGGCGAAGACGGCGACAACAATAGCGACGACGAGACGAGTCCACTCCCAGAAACGGCAGCCTGGAGCTCTCTGCTGCTTATATTTCCCTCGGCGCGGCTTTGCTCCGCCCTTGCCGCGTCTCCCTTCTTGAACCCACTAGAGGATTTCAGGGGCTTCCCCACGAGGTCTACCGTGACCCTTGCCCCAATTCCTCTGCCCTGCCGGCACACCCGTTTATATGCTCAACGGCGTGTGCGCTGAATGTCTACCTGCAGTTGCAGCTGATGCACAACAGTCAGCGCTATGTCACTACACCTGTATGGGTTAATATACATTATAATTCTGAAACCACAACTGATATAGAGTATTATCAACAACTTGATGTTGCCTACCATTTTTCAGACTAGTCCATGGGGATTGCCTATATCAGTATAAGGTTATGCTCAATGTTGACTATTATTTTTACAATATTACGAATAATGTCCTTATCAAGGTACTTCATTCCTTCATGAGTAATACCCAGTATCTGAACGACGTGGCTCTCAAAGGTCTGGGTCACATCGCTGCAGAGGTAGCGAGATCTGAAATCGCTGCAACCCTCAAAAACGCTAAGATACCAGCTAGCAACCTCAGCAAAGATGAGCGTTTTTAATTATATAAATTAAAAGAGAGGGATGACATTGTCATCCTCTCAGACGACAAGGGCAATGCCACTGTCATCATGGATAAAATAGAATATAACAACAAATTCAAGAATTATTCAACGATAGCAGCTATACAAAAATAAAAAGAGATCCCACCAACAGCCTCGCCATACAAACCAACAAAATCATTTCTGATGCAACCGCATTAATTGATCAAACCAAACAGTTTTTGTTGAAACTTTCTGCTGCCAGGCCACCAAGATTATATGGCTTACCAAAGATACATAAAGAAGATACACACCTTTGTCCCATTGTCTCTACTATCAACTCCCCCACCTACAAACTGGCTCGTTTTTTGTATGAAATCCTGCGGCCTTTCACTGGAAAAACCACCTCTGTGGTACTAAACTCTACTCACCTGGTATCGACAATCAAGGGTATTTCCTTGTCCCCAGACGATCTGCTTGTCAGTTTTGATGTAGTTTTCTTATTCACCAAAGTTCCTGTACCTGACACCATCGCAATCATTGAAGACTTGGTTCATCAAGGACTGAACACTGAGATACCCCCACTGGTGAGACACTGCTTAACCAATACATTCTTCACTTGGAATGGAACTTTCTACAAACAAACTGAAGGCAGACCAATGGGCTCCCCCCTATCTCCGGTTGTAGCCAACGTTTTCATGGAGAAATTTGAGACTGACGCCATCCAGACTGCCACACTGCGCCCAACCTTATGGAAGAGGTACCTGGATGACACTTTTGTCATCTGGCCACATGGCCGGCCTGCTCTAGACCAATTTCTCGACCACATCAATTCCATACACCCAGCCATCAGATTTACTATGGAAGTCGAAAAAGATGGCAAGCTACCTTTTTTGGATGTCCTAATAAAAAAGAGACCTGATGGTGCAATGAGCCACTCTGTCTACAGGAAAGCTACCCATACGGATGCTTACCTGAAACCGGATTCCCACCACCATCCATCCCAGAAGAATTCCTCATCAAGATTCTGCACCATAGAGCCCAATGCATCTCTGACTTGGAACACATTGCCAGTGAACTCAAGCACGTACACCAAGCTCTTCAGGCTAATGGTTACTCCGACTACACAATCCGCAAAACCACCACTCCAACTATGAAGAAGGACCCTCTTGAAGAGCCATTCAAAACCATCACCTTTCCCTACATTTCGGGGATCACAAAAAAGATCTCCAAAATCTTGAATAAACACAAGATCCAGGTCCGATTCAACACATTACATAACATCCGTGATCTGGTTCCATCTGTAAAATATGTGATTCCGGACATACAGTACCCTGGCGTCTACAAATTGAGTTGCCTCTGTGGTAGTAGTTACATTGGAGAAACCAAACGACATGTCTCGGGCCGCATCCGTGAGCACAAAGTAGACCTAAAACACGGTTGGACCAACACCTCGGCCGTGGCAGATCACTGTTATAATTCAGTGGGCTCACATGACATTGACTTCTCCAAGACAGAGGTTCTCTGCAAGCCATCTTGCTACCATGATAGATTCGTTCATGAGGCTTTCCACATATACAAACACAGATACAATTTCAACCGAGAAGATGGATTCTGGCTTAGCAATCATTGGAAGAATTTGATAAACCATTTCGGGTCTCAATTGATTGTGTTCACGCTTACGGCGACTTTCAGACTGCATTTCATTCTCTTCCTCTCCCCCCTCCTCTTTTCCGAACATAGATGGACTCGTCCATCTGAACAACTACCAAATCGCTGTCCGTGGTGCTGACGTTAAGAAAAAACCAGACACTTTTTTCTAAATTTATTTCTGTGGATTTCACACCTGATGATGATTGCTTGTGTTGCAGTCGAAACGTCGTGATAATTTTATTGTTTTATATTTTCATTATTTTATTGTTTCCCTTCTACGTGACTTTACCGAAAGAACCAAGAATATGAGTCCCTGCAGTCACGAAAGCTTTAAATCAAAATGATGCTTATGATATCAATATTCAAAAGCAAATTACTGCGTGTAAATTTGCTTTAGCCTCAAGCCTTGTTTGGAGTCAGGAGTAAAAAGATGTTAAATGACTAAAGTTATTAGACAATATCAATTGAAAACATTTAATAGTGAAAAACGAAACACATCAGTCATTATTGCAAAACTATTTAAGTGTATAAACAAAAGAAATAGAACGCAGCGTAGCATATTCAACAGAGGCTGATATTATCTCGCCTCTCTTGTCTCCTATGTCCCCTCTCATCTTCTCCGTTCTCAATCGTCTGTTTGTTTCTCCCTGTGCCCAATCCCGTTTTCGGTCCTTCTCACCCCATCCACTGGAATAAACTTCCCCTGTATATTAAGCAGTCCCCCTCCTTAATATCGTTAAGCTCCTCTCTTAAAGCACACCTCTTCTCTATGGCCCATTCTTTTCCTCTTCTCTCCCCTCAACCCTCCATTCCTTTCTGTCCCTCCCCTACCCTGTCGTGATCCCTAAGTACCCCTCTATTGCTGTCACTCATTTCTCAATCCTTGTATGCCCCTGCCAACTACAGTACATCATTCCATTATGCTATGTCAAGTGCTTTGAGTAAAGGCGCTCTATAATGATAAATTAGACGAGATAATGGCAGTGCTGCTGAGTGCCAACTGCTCCCTTGTGCCATCGTGAACGCCCGGGTTAGGGTGGAGCCAAGCCCACATCCAGCGAGAGGACTCGAGAGCAGCTGGTTGACTTTCAGGTTGATACCTATTACCAGATTGCAATGCTGAATTGTGAAACAGATCACCTGTATAGCCCAGCATCGATACAGATTTTCCTCCATGAGGATTTGCTACCTCGAACCGAGCTGAACTTACCTATTTACCACTCCATAACAAGGACATTGACATAACCTGCTTATTGCTTTATTAACGAGTGTTCACTGAAACATTTTCAGCAGCTTCCAGGTGTAATTTGTCAGGAGCCAAGCTGTGCAGATTTAAATTTTAATTGAGGTAAACGTTTAATTATGTCATTTATACTGAGGGGTTCAGCATCACTTTATATGGTGTTACAATGTAATATTCTTAAACCTTACCAGATTGGGAAATTTTGATCTTTTTCAATGACGCAAAAGTGAAAAGCCAAGTCATACATACCAAGGTATTTCTTGGGAAAAGAAATGTAATCATTTACAACCCTTTGGCAATCCACTGCTGGATGATGGCTTCCCCACAGCATCATGGGTGTTCAACCATACATCAACACGTTGGTCAGTGCAGGTTGGAGAAGAGGGGTGAGGCAACCCTTGGACAGATTTTACTCGTCGCTTAGCCATGGCCAGGAATTTAACTCAATATTCTGAGTTCATAGTGCCGTGCACTAATCACTGTACCAATTGGTGAATACAATTAATGTAAAATATGATTAGATGTTATTCATTGTTTAATCTCAAGACTCGTAATCATTCAATCAAGTTCACTTATTTTAAGGACTAATTATTATCATTACATGACTTATGTTACTCACCACAGCTCACATCCATAATATGTTTAAGTTACTCTGGGCAGGCATTAGGGAAAATTTGAATAAGTAATGTGCTGTATATTAAATATACATTTATTTCTCTGCGTTTGCTCCATTTGCCATCAATGGCGGAGCCAGGATTTTCAGGTAGGGGGGGGGCAACCCCTCCAGCAATGAAAAATGATAGGAGTTGTTAGTAAGCAAGGACTTGTCCCTTGCTTTTTACTCGACGCGTGTGTGGTGATGGCGCAGCCATTATTCGAGGGTCGAATTCGAACCATGTGTGATCGGCATCGCGCTCGCTGAAGGTATGTGTTCAGGGAAGTCGTTTACTGTATACGCAACTGCGCACAATTCTGAGTCACTTATAACTGCTTTGCCGTTACTTATTGCCAGTTATAGACTCAGACTATTGTCCTATCATCTCATGGAGTCCCTGTCACATAATAACATGCTACACAGTGGCAGTGAGGGTCGCAAAATGCCGATTTATTACTAACTAGCTTTACTACCCGGCTTCGCCCAGGACTTGGATTCTTGTCTTGGATTAATATACGGTCTATGCGCAGGGTGGGGGGGATGCGTGACGTCAGCAGAACCACGGCGTAAAGCTGCCGTATGCGGGTGACATCACAGATGTGACATCACTGCTCACTTGCCGTGCAAAATATATCCATTATTGCGCCCCCCCCCCCCCCCCAAAATACAAAAGTCTATTTTTATGAAAGCTATCCACATGCCAAATTTCAAGTTTGTTGCATGTCGGGAAGTATGCTAAACATTTCGAACAGACACACGTATTCACAAATTTCCCTTTCATATATATAGATAAACCCCAATGATCCGATCACCGCACCCCCCCCCCCCCCACTGGCCTCCGCCAGTGCTCTCAGCTGTCTTGTATATATGAACCTTATGGCGGTACCCCGGGGTACCCCAGCTCTTGCATAATGCCCGTGATGCAGTCATTTTTAGTCTGTGGATGGTCGGTGATGCAGCAATCGACTCATCTCGACGAGGCACTTATTTTATTTTACCGAGCACCCTTTGCACAACACACACCCTACACTGGTACACACTCTTATGTCGCTCGCTTATACACAACTCTACGTGGGTTGCTAGCCTATACACAACACTAGCCGTCAAACACTGACAGCGCTGAACCGAGACAGCCAACTACTGTCTAGCAGCGCAATATCGAGTGAAGACGACAGCGACGATGTTTGAAAACACTACATATTTTGGTTTACTTACTAAAATCACCCTTCCATAATTGTGTGGCTATTAGTAGCAGTAACCATGGTTTTCCCCATGCTTTGCAGCTTTCAACACAAGCAAGTAAAAACAGCCTGATGGCTGTGTGGGCTTGTGCCAACGTTAGGGTATGGCTGAAGTAGATTTCGGGATGATGGGCTTATTGCCTCGGGCTGGCAAATATATCCAACGTTGTCTTGAGGGAGATAAAATAAATTCATCTGACATGGAGTGACGTTGATGATCTCTGACTGGAGTCTTCACATGTAGTGAAGTACTTGCAGCATTGCTCTGATAGGGGTGCCAAATGGGCCCCTCAGGCAAGCATGACGATATATAAATAGTGGTCCCAAAGATGCATGTTGGATAGTCGTTGGAATCTTGGCACGTGGAACTGGCTTATGCATTACAGTTTCATAAGCATCGCAGTATTAGTCATGGTGTAAAGTGCAGTCTTCAAGCCTTTTCCAATCTTTCTCTCTGGCCTCTCTATGTACTATGAAGACAGGCCATTTCTCAAAATGTCGCCTGTTATACATTTTTCCTTTGAAGGCCACAGTGTTATTTATGAATGTCTTGAGTTGTTGTTGTAGCTATCAGACCTTTTTTCCAGTACCAAGATATTGAATGATGAAAAGATTTTACCCTTTCTGGCATGAATACGGTTGTTAAGATGTTCAAACACCAAATAGATATCAATTATCAGGCATTATATCTGTGCAAGCACACATTCTTCTGGTAAAAAAACATATATGCAAGCAAGTATGTAAATATGCCTTGTATTGCTTTAAGTCGTGTTTGTGCGCCACTACCAATGCAATGGCAATGCAGTGTCATCAAAGATATCCCAATACTAGCTGAACACTGTCTAAAGAACACATATTTCTTATGGAAAGGTGACTTCTATAAACAAAAGGAAGGAGCAGCAATGGGCTCTTCTTTGTCTCCTGTGATAGCAAATTTGTACATGAAATATTTTGAAACAAAAGCAATAGCTTCAAGCACACCAAAACCCTCTGCTTGGTTTAGATATGTGGATGACACATTGGTGGTCTGACCACATGGCAAAGATACACTTAACGAATTTCGAAATCATCTCAACTCGCAAAACCCATCTATCCAGTCCATCATGGAAGTGGAAGCTGACAGAACTCTACCATTTCTGGATATTCTGCTCGGATGGGGTCAAAATGGTAAAATAACACACAGCATTTACCGAAATAAAACGCATACAGACGCCTATCTGAATGCAGAGTCACACCATCACCCTGCACAGAAATCTGCTCTTATCAAGACGCTTATTCAACGAGCTAAGAAAGTGTCAGATGGTGACAGTCTGAGAAGTGAAATTAAACATGTTAAAGAAGCGCTGCAAATAAACGGTTATAATGGTGCACATTGAATACTCTTTGGTTCTTTCGGTAAAGCCACGTAGTTAGAAATAAAATAAAATAAAACAAATCACGACGTTTCGATCGCAACACAAACGGTCGCTATCAGGCAAAGGAGTCAGCCTCCAAAGGCAAACTGTTTATAAAGGTTTGGGCATTGTTGCTGCATTGGCATTGTTGCTGCATTGGCACTCGTGCACCGCCCGTGCTTCTGGTGTTGTGGATACACTTGGGCTACGCCCATCCCCAAACCCTTATAAACAGTTTGCCTTTAGAGGCTGACCCCTTTGCCTGATGACGACCACTTGTGTTGCGATCGAAACGTCGTGATTTGTTTTATTTTATTTTATTTCTAACTACGTGACTTTACCGAAAAAAACAGAGAGTATGGATTCCTGCAGTCACTAAAGCTTCAAATCAGGGCATTGAATGCCAAAACCAAATCAAATAACACGAGCATTAAAACTGCCCAAGTAACTAAAACGATCAAAATACCGTACATTGCGTGAGTAACTTATAAACTAGCTGGATGTTTGGAAAAACAAAACATCTGAGTCAGATTTGGCACGGGTTAGATCGCATAAATATATAAATGTGTCGTTATAACCTGCCACCACCCGACACAGCCAACTCGTAAGGGTTGTCACGTAAACAGAACATGCCAATTCGTCACTAGTACAGCACACTGGTGTGTTGGAGAGCCAAGCGACAACATTTGCAATCTGAGTACAACGTTTCACAGTAATGCCAACTAGCTTCATCATGCGACAGCCAGATTTATGGAGGAGTCCACCTGTTTCGTTCCTTATATAGAGGCGTAGATGTGGTGACTACGCTTTTGCGCAAAGTGGGGGGGGGGGGGTTAATGGGTCAACGTACATTATGCATGCACATTTTGCGAGCCCTTTGATCTTGTCCTTCCTGTCCATTGTGTGTATTAAAATAGCTGTACCAACAGTCATCCATATTAAAGTATGGTAGCTATCCAAACGGTTACAATTATTTTTTATTTATTTCAATTTCGATAGATTCTCTAATTCGTATTGGCCAGTCGTAGCTAGTTTTGCACATTATCAAAATCAATTGAGTATCCTTGTTGGCACGCGTGTTCTGCTACTGCTGACAGTTGTATTTGGGACTATTTAATATTTCCCGGACGTTTTTTTAGTCTCGTGCTGATAATTCGTCCTGTTTGTTATTAAGTTCGAATTAAGTTCGAATGCTTGCCTTATACGTCTCACTTAAATGCAATAGAGAATTTAGGTGAATGATTCCAATTTCCATGGGCCACATTTTTCTGGTATGGTTAAAAAGGATGTGTGTCTGTGAACAATAGATGAGATCTAGTGCATGTATATTTTCAAATATTTAGTATTTGTTAGGCTATAAAATAGATATTAACAATATTGTCCCTAAATGACCACAAAACCATCTTCTTGGTTCTTTCGGTATAGTCACGTAGAAGGGAAGTAAAAAAATAATAAAAATAAAACATAATAAAATAATTCTCACGACGTTTCGGCCACAACGCAAGCAGCCGTCCTCAGGTGAAACGTCGTGAGAATTATTTTATTATGTTTTATTTTTATTATTTTATTACTTCCCTTCTACGTGACTTTACCGAAAGAACCAAGAAGATGAATTCCTGCAGTCACGAAAGCTTTAAATCGAGACCACAAAACCGTATAGTGGAAACAAAATAACCGATTATGGTCGAGGACAGTATATGCATTCCAGGTTATGTCTTTAAATTGATATTGACAAAGTTAAAACATTTTCTCACCTAGGTTTTTGTCTCATGACTAAGTCCTCTGCGACCTGAAATTACGTCCATTTTTGGGCATGCACAATATACTGAAAACAGGGACCATTTATAAAGTCACAGTATGTTATGTTTTCATGTAGAATTACAGTATTCCATTAATGATAGGAATATTCTAGGTTAGGATATTGATCTCACTTTAATGTTGTGTTGAGACAACCATAACTTTTTAAACTTATTCTCTAAAAGAATATCTGGTGTTATTGATGTCATATTTCAGGAATGCAATGTCTCATTTTCAATGAACTATTGCCCACATACCTAAATTTTATTTATATACAAGTATTATAAAGGAAAATTACTTTACCACTGGAGCTCTATGCCAAAATACACCACACAATGAACCCACATTTCTGCACATTTAATGCACTGGCACATTGAAACCCTCTGTTTTAATGTTGTTTTATTATTCTTATTGCAGCTATACAATCCATCGCTCCCCAAAATTCTACAATGTCAGCACACTCCTCCGCATGTTTTGCATGCTGATAAACTGGCATGAGGCTGGGTGCAGGGGTGGAGAGGTGTGGTGTGCTGATTATAATTCAGGTTGAGTTTGGAACGATTTTGAATGGACTGGAGGCAGATATTTGCAGGGGAGAGAAGGGAGGAGGAAAGGAGAGGGGGACATTCTCGGAGAAGTAAAACCTTCTGCTGGTCAATCAATGGGTGCCCTTGGGCGACGTTTTCCATTTCAAATTCAATTCCTTATTCACAGCTTCAAATATAATCGATTTTCCTACCAGCATCATGACAAGCTGCATGTTGGGACTGGGTCTGAATTCCCTTTAGGACCATTGTCTAAAATCAGTTTTTGTTGTTGTTGAATTTTTGCAGTATGTTTGTGTTTGCATCATTGTGTGTGTGTGTGTCGTTGAGTATGTGTGTTATGGGAGTAGTGGCATGCTGAATATGCTCTGCTACAATCTTGGCCACCCAGGTTCATTTCTTGGCCATGAACACCACTAATTGGAAATTGTATCTGACATTACTCTCGGCTGTTTCGAGGTGGAAATTGACCTACATTTACTACCTATTGCAATATGTCAATATTAGCAATGGGAAGTCAAAGGTGACTAGGCATTTTTCTGACCGCACCACTCCCATGTGTGTTTCTCCAGCCTTAACAGGTACAGCATTTGTAGTCTATAAAGCTAAAGGGGGGGGGGGGGGGGATTTGTGTTTGTACTTTTACACCGGGTGTGTTTGTGTTTGCATACGTGGGCACAATCGTGTTTGTCTAAATTAGATTTGGATTTGATGATGAAATTCTTATGAAAGATTCGAGACAAAAATACTATTTGTATGATATTGCTTTCAGATGGTTGTGATAGAAAGATTAATTATAATTCCATCAGCCATTGCATTTTTCATGGCAAACTTTATTAGTGTTATTATTATTCCATACATTCTAGTTTGCAGTAACTCACAATATTATTGGAGTACATAGTGACTTTGAAGCATGGGTGCTTTTCTGCACGCACTTAATTTTTTATCCAAATTGAGCAGGTGCGTGCAGGTTTGGCATTCGTAAAAAAGGCCACCTGCTCTGAATGCAAGCATGCGTTTAGTGCTTAGGGACCAGTTTGGGAAATAGCAACTGACACATTTTATTATTTTTGCATGGATGGCCTTGAGCCTTCCCTTCCCTTGACATATTTGTAAACTTTAAAAAGCAATCCATTTGCAACAATGTTGTGATATATTGCGCATATAAATCTCATTTAAACATAAACATGTTAGAAAATGTATAATAATAATAATACAAATTGCGGTAAAATGAAGATTGCTTTTTGAATGATCCAGTATTTAAATGCTTTCATTTTTATTGCAGTATTCAGAAGTTTATTCACATTATTACTGTAAATATAGGTTTTATATATAAAGTAATATTATTTTAATAAACATTGTTGTATGAATGCATTTAAAAATCTAAATTACTTTGGATGTTTGAGTATACTGTTTTATTCATGTGACATTTTTTGTGGTATTGTCATTATACTTGTCTACATATGCCAATTAAATTCCTTCTCTCACCATAGCCTACTTGTCTTTAAATGCTGGGTCTGTACGTTTATATTTTGAAATTATTTTGCACCGTACGTAGCCAACCGTGCAAATCGGAGGTGCAGGACCTATAACCCAATCAGGAATATATTACTTGACTCTAAACCTGAAACACCAAAATCCTCACCCTCAAAATCCTACAACTCCCTCAGGTAGCATGCCCCAGTTGTAAAATAAATAAAATAAAGTGCCATTCGTTAATGAATAACTGTATTAAGTGTGATTAAATACTTTTTTCACGGAAAAAAGTGTGATCAGACAAAATGTGGAAAACTAGCTGTCATTGTGCTTCATTACTGAGATTTTTGCTAAAATAAAGACATTATTGGTTAGCTAAAAGCCATGCATCCGATAGAGATAACAAGTATAACCCGTAAAAACAAAGTTTTTCCACTATAAATCCTTTATATGCGTGGCATCGGGGCGGCTAGAGTCCTCTCGTCCTCTGGCTTGAGATGGCTGCCACCTATGGGTCAGATGATTGTCTGGCAGCATTAAACAATTGGTAATTAAATATTTGAAAAAATTTCCCTAAACAGTGTAAAATTTTGGAAAAATGTTTTCACGAAAATGCATTTTCACGCACAACGAGTCTGTGTGCAAAATGTCAGCTCGATTGGATCACGGGAAGTGGGTTAAAAAACGACCGAAAGATTTGCACGGTCCTAAGCAAGCAAGCGAACTTAATATAAAGGATTTAAAAAGGACAAGCATTGCAGAACACAGTTCATTGTGGTCATCATCAATGATTAAACAAAAAATGTTGCATTATAATTGAGCCCAGGTAGGCCAGACACTGTTTACAATATTTGTAGAGCTGACAATGAATTATTGTTCATTTACAGCATATTATCATGCAACCGCATTTCAGCACGTGTTAATCAGCACTATTCTTTCAGCTTCCAGCATAATGCCAGCCTGTAGATGCATGCATTCTGCAATGATATACCTACACACCGTCCAGATGCCATCCCCCATCCAGACCCCCCACTTATGTCTGCAGCACTTGATCAACAGATCACAGAGCACACCACTCCATTTCAAGTATCAGCAATTTATAGATGGAGCACATTGATATGCAAAGACAACACAAACAAATCAACATACCCAAGACGTAATACATGCACAGGGGATGGATATTAATGGCCAAAGAAAACTATTTGGACGTTAAAAAGTACAGCTGGTACAAGAGCATGGCAGTGCAACACGTTGGCAAACTGAGCAGGCAAGAAAGACTGAAGTGACAGCCGTCCCAAGGGTATGGCGAATCGGGGCGACTGCCTAGGGCCCCACGCTTGGGGGCCCCGCACTTCGACATTACGGTGTCAGATGTAATACTTCGACATTACGGTGTCAGACATAATACTTCCGGTTTAGTTTGAAGGCGTTGGGGGGCCCACACTGTGATTTCACCTGGGCACCGCACTCCGCTATGGACAGCCCTGGGAAGAAGCATCACATTGTCCTTATACAATGGGAAAATAAATAGAAACAATCACAGGCAGCATGACAAGGTAGCTGGGAGACTAGTGAGTAGGAAAAGTGGCCATCTTGGGTATAAATATACGGTATTATAAAACTATTAAAACGTGCACTGTTTTTTTGGGAAATACTATAAGCAATTGCACCTATTCCCCTACATACCAGGAAGGGAGATTATACAGTGGAAAATATGGCGATGATTCTCATTGCCAGAGGTGGGAGCTTTGTATACTGAATGAACATTGTAATTGAAATTACACAGATAAAATTAAGTCGACAAAGTGGCCATGTGACTTTGGGGTGGTCAGAGCACTGAGGTGGCACCACTCAGATCCTGAGTTTAAATCTGAATCTCCACCCATGACTACACTGGTTTTTCAATTGCATTGAGCTGATAGTATCATGCCAATAAACAATGAATGCACACAAAAAAACTCCCATTACGTAAAATTCGGTTTGCTAAATTCCGGGTTTAAGTATTTAAAATGTTGTTTTGACTGCGACGTGATGAACACCTCAATAATATTGAGAAAGTGCAGCACACCTTGTTTTGGATGAAAGGTGACTTGAAGGGATCTCAGAAGTAGTTTTATATTTCATCTTCCAAAAGACCCTTCTCAAAGACTACTCTGCAAAAGTTCCAAATATACATTTCTTCGGCTCATAAGCTATTATCAACAGCACTATTTTAAAAAACACCAGACATATCTAAGAAATGCCTGCAACAGTATGCTTTGGGGATCTGGAGACCGATGAAGAACGCATGCCTTTTGCAAGGGAGATCTGATATAAATACAGGGGTTGTACAAGAGAATATAACACATTGTAGATAAACATTGCAAGGAACATAGAACGAATATAAATGTTTCAAGATCAAAGTATGTTTTAGTATAAACGGGTGAATGCATTATAATTTGTATTCCTTTAGTGTCTAAATGCAGGTGAGTCTCAACACCCTGCAAAAGATACAGGACCTGTGTATCCAGGTAAAACCATGACAGAGACTGAGATGTAGTTTAGACACTTCATACTCTGACATTGAGGAGGGGACATCAGGGAAGACATAGACAGCTTTATTCGGAGTTGTTATACATGACCAGACACTTATGCAACACTATATCTGATTTAAAAAAGGGGAAAACCGTGGGAATATCATCTTTGTGATCTGAATTTTTATTTGTTTTCAGAAGTGCTTCAAATTTGTACCTTGGCTGGTTTCCCCCAATCCTTGTTCACTCTGCGTGCCCTTGGTGTTATTCTGTAAAAGAATGACAAGCCCCCACCCGCTGCCTTCCGCCCAGAGGTCGCAATCGGGTACCCGATACCCGTACCCGGCTACCCGTATCCGGCCGGGTACGGGTACGGGTACCCGTTTGCGACCCTGGTGCGGCCGGGTACGGGTACGGGTAGGCCGTGAGTCACTGGTGAGTAACCGTTTGTCACTCATTTCCCAACGTCCTGTCTCTTCTCACAATTCAAGTTCCTAGAATCAACCCACCCGCGCCTGCAACATGGCTTCATCCCAGAGGTCGCAATCGGGTACTCGTACCCGTACCCTGCCCGATACCCGGCCGGGTACGGGTAGCCAGGTATCGGGTAGGGTACGGGTACCCATTTGCGACCCTGGTGCGGCCGGGTACGGGTACGGGTAAGGAATCAAAACCCGTTTGCGACCTCTGCTTCCGCCCCCTAGCCTTAAATCTACAGCAAGCACGTGGCATTTCCTTGCAAGAACTGCCACTGCCACCTTCCACCTGTTCCATGATGCATTACCAATAGAGTTTCCGAACACGTTTGTTTGATCTCCTTTTTTAAAACGCACACAACTGGAGTACATTTATCACAGTTCAGGTACTTCTTTAGCAATGTTTTAATTAAGGTTATTCCTCCATTATATTTATTCGACTGCATTGGCATATACTGTATATTGTTTTAAGCGCAATTCCCGACACGGCCAATCCGTAAAAAATGGGTCACGTTGACAAAAGACAAATACTCTTTGGTTTTTTCGGTAAAGTCATGTAGGTTAAAAAAGAATTTTTTTTTTTAATCACGACGTTTCGGAGGCAACAAAAGCTTCCGTCTTCAGGTGGAACCGACAGCAAAATTACTGTATCAAATAATTTTGCTGTGACGGTTACTGTATCAAGTAATTTTGCTGTGACGGTTCCACCTGAAGACGGAAGCTTGTGTTGCCTCCGAAACGTCGTGATTTAATTTATTTGTTTTCTTTGTTTAACCTACGTGACTTTACCGAAAAAACCCAAAAGTGTATGGATCCTTGCAGTCACGAAAACGTCAAATCTAGAAAAAGACAAATAGTTCACTACTTTAGCCCACCGGTGTAATTACCAGCGAAATTGCTAAAGTAGTGAACTATTTGTCTTTTGTCAACATGACACATTTTTTACTGATTGACACATTTATAAATAACGCGATCTAACCCAAAAACCTTTATTATGAATAATATTGGTCGCCAAAAACACATGGTGACCCATGTGTCTGAAGAAAAATGTTTTCAATCATTCCACAATTCCAGCTATATGACATTATTGATCATAACCACGGAAAAAGAATATGAAACAATCTACACATTACACAAATAAGTATGCAAAGATGCACTCTTTAACTTACACTTAGGGACAGAAAAAGTCACATGATTCAGGGAGTAAACACAAATCAGAGACATCATGTTGACAAGAAAAATTAATGGGCTAGAGCAGGACATATCGCTACACAGGATGATGGCCGATGGATGAGATTGGTTAAGGAATGGTGACCAAAGCAGAAAACGTGTCCAAGGATATGACCACTGCGAAGGAGCAATAAGATGAGTTAATGTGCAGGAGATTAATGGTAAAGCACTGGACAGTGAGGCATGGTGATGGTGTGCATCGTAGCTGTAATGTGGTTGAGACTGATCATTGCCTTACAAATGAGGTATTTACACCACTGATTCAGGACCCTCTGAAGAAAATCATCATAATAATCATCATCAGCCAGAATCTTGTGCTGATGGTTCGATTTCAATGTGAAAGTTTTCCTTTTTCCAGATCAGTACAAGGTTCTGACAAAACTAAAATAGGGGTGGAGGAGGTGGGTGTAATTGGAATGTTAAGGGATAGCAATGGATGGTCTGGCCAAAAGAGGTAGGGGAGTAGGGGAATGGAGCACTAAGCGAGAGGACAGGAAAGCAGAGATTGTTGGGTGAGGAAGGAGAGACCAAATCATGGGTAGGTAGAGGATTTGCAATTTCTTTGAGTGGCAGTAAGGATGAGGATGGGACTGGAAAAAACGCGAGATATGCCAATATCTTCCTTCCAATTGCCAGACTCTATTGTCTGTATTGCATCTCTTTATTATCCCAGATGCAAATTGGAATTCCTAGACTGACCGCACATGGTATAACTACAAAGGTGGGGATCATAATCTACAGATTAGCCTTTCATAATAGTACATTTATCTTACAAAATATTGCCATTTCAAAATAGATCGAGGCAATATATATTTTTGCATAACACTGCAGGATTACATGATTTGTCCTGTCAAGGATGGCCAATGTCTGATATTAACGACTCATCAAATCCTGCTGTACCCCATCGGGAGTGTCATTAGGTGTTACAGATGAGCTCCCTTATGACATGTATTGTTTTGTGCTTCACACTGTTAGGCTATTAACCAGGTGTAAATAAATCCTGCATGAACAAGACAGGATGGCATAACGGGATAGGAGCCGATTCATTGTTTTCAGAGTGATCTGCGTTAGTGCCATATTGAGATACTTTTCTGCCAGTGGAGAGTTTGAATGGTGGTGTTGAGGATAATTTTGGTAACATGATACATTAGAATTATAATTTATCATTACGTATTTTTAAAATCTGATGATGGTGGACTTTAACGGCAAATACACTTTTCAAAAATACTGAAATACTAATAATATAATATTAGTGTTTTTCCCCTTTTTTCTGGCGACAAAACTTAAACCTTTTGCAAGGAATCATGTTTACATTAACCACAATACTTGCAGTCAGAATGCAAACAAAAACAACATTCTGATAATGTATGCATTGTCCTTGAAACTGATTGGTCCATTTTCTAGATGTTTTATTTCACGATAACACATTTACAAGGTGAGAGTATGACTAACACGTTTCACAAGGCTATGCCTATCTGCATCCCCGGTGGTTTCCACTAGATTTATTTGAACAGTCCTTCTTAATGGTTCGCACCATGTAGATCTCAGACAGTGTTTCTTGATGGTTTCCACCAGGTAGATCTTGAACAGTTGGCCCGATGGTTTCCAAGATGTCAATCTCCAACAGTCGGCCCTGATGTCGTCCACCTGCAGTCGTCCTTCAGTCCCCTAGCCAGCGCCCCGATTGTGGGCCTCCCTCCCCCTTATATACCCACTCGGCCATGCATTGGTAACTTCCAGCACTTTCCCCCGGTAGATTCTTCCAGCCGACTCTACCGTCTTCTACTTCCCTTCTCAAACCTTCCCTCGTACTGTACAATACCCTGCACCTGTTTCCACCCATCTCCACTGACCCCACTATAACGCTTGCCATGTATATTACCCTACACAAGTAAACGAGGAGCACATTATAATTATATGGGGTAAGACAAATGGAAAAGAGGACCATGAAAAGAAAAAGTGCCTTATTGGAGTGGATTTACAAGTGAATGAAAAGGCACATGGGCTCTTGATGATTGGAGTGAGACATTGTTTCTTTGAGTCTCCTCACTACAGCATATTGGATAATTTGGAACTCTGCAGAAGTCAATCTGTAACAAGGCCAACCTCTCCACCCTCGCCCACGTCTTGCTCTCTATCCGTGATTTCACGAAGATGGGATTGGTAAACTAAAACAAAGCTTCCAGCGTGGCCTGGCTCTTCCCTAGCTGCGCCTCCCTTTTCGAACCCACTAGCAGTTTCCAGGGGCTTCCAGATGGGGCCCTCTATGACCCTTGCCCCAGTTCCTCCACTCTGCCGACACACCCGTGTATATGCTCACTGGCGTGTGTAATGTTTGTACACCGCAGTTGCCACTGCTGGTCACCAGGTGGCGCTATTACACTACACATGTTTTCTCTAGCCTGTGCCATGCCCGTTTAACCCCCTATCTCCGGCCATTGCTCCAGTTTGTTTCATTGATATCATCAAGGTATTCGTAGATTTGGGAGATGTCATGAAGGTGCATTTTAGAGACCTTTCTAGGATGTGGCCAGGTGGCTAAGTGTTATAGGAAATTCATCATGCATCATTCGCAAAGGACCGTTGCGGCAAACATGTGACCTCTTGCGACAGTATTCGCATAAACTGCTATTTCTGCCATTCCGATGTCTCGATGAATTTGTTTGATCCACGTATCATGGGGGCAACCATGGAGGTGGCGCCACTCCGGAATATTCTAGAGTTTGCGCATCAAGGCGGGCGATGTGTCCAACAAGTGACAGCCGTCTCCCTCGAACTAAGCTCTCAATCACTTGGAGTCTGGTCGCAGATGCACTGGTCACATTTCTGACGAAGTTAAACCATTGGATTGCCAAGTAATCTGTGAATACTGTGGAGTCGTTTGTGATGCTCATTTACAATATCATGGTTAATAATAAGTTACTCGGCCTCATTATTCCGTGTACTGTATTTAGACTTTTTCACAGGTGCATTATGCTTGTTAAAACTTTTAAATCTGGTTTTGTTGTGAACTTAATGTGTTAGATGAGTGCCAACAAGTTAACAACACGGGGACAAGTGCATTTGTTTTCAAGCTTATATTGATGCAATGACATATCTAGCTGTGACCAATACAACATTAATGTCAATGCATCTTTGCATTCATCAATCACAAATAGGGTTGAACGTTTTAATTAGAGAACATTTTATAGTATTGACAAATAAGTTATTTGGATTGCATCCTGTCCTTTCATAAAAAAAAAACATTTGCTTATACAAGCAATTACAAAAGGTTTATCTTTATTTTGTAATTTATTTTTTCCGTCCAATAAATGTTTTAAATTGGCGTGATATAACTTATCAGACCCATGCAGATTCTGTGCTGAATGATAACACTATGTAACACAATTTTTGTTCCTGGGTAGTAAGTGTTATTTTGTAATTGCTTATGCCTAAATAGTATAGAAAATGGCTATTTAACACGTAGGCTTTCGCGACCAATGTTATTCATAATCAACGTTTTTGGGTTTAGATCGCGTTATTTATAAATGTGTCGTAACCCTCCACCACCCGACACGGCCAATCAGTAAAAAAGTGTCACGTTGGCAAAAGACAAATAGTTCACTGCTTTAGCCCACCGGTGTGTTGAAGCGTGAAACCACAACATTTACAATTTGAGTACGACGTTTCGCTGGTAATTGCATCCAGCATCATCGGGCAATTCGCCAGAATGGTGAATTGCTAAAGCAGTGAACTATTTGTCTTTTGCCAACGTGACACTTTTTTACTGAATGGCCGTGTCGGGTGGTGGAGGGTTACGACACATTTATAAATAACGCGATCTAAACCCAAAAACGTTGATTATGAAAATGGCTATTATTCCCCACAAACTTTACTTTTGTGACCAGGACAGTCATATTTTGAAATTTACCTATTTTCAATGATAAAACGCGTGAATTTGTGTCTTTTCGTTCACATAAAGTGAGGGAAAAAAACATGAATCAAAATTAACGTGTATTTATACTAAAGTAATACAAAAATGACTACAACATTTTTAGAAGTGAGTAGTTTTTTGAGATTTACGATTATATTGTAAATCACTTTCACGAATCAGCCCACAAATGTAGTCTCCCATCATGTTGTTGTTATACTGTCCTTGGTAGCAGCATTCAAAGTCCAGTATATCCTGGTGGAAGCAATCGCCTTCTCCTCCGAGTACGCTCCCATGTTCTCCTTGACTTTATCAAGATAAGCATCAAGGATATGGGCTTTGAGGGACACCCCATTGTGCTGTAGTTCTTCACCAGAGTCTCCGCTTTCTCTTTACTAGTGAGCTTCTTGGGGAATTAATTGCACTCCAGGATCTTTTTTTCTGTGGTCTGACGAAGACACCGGCTTTGACCTTTGCCTCAGACAGCTTCGGGAAGAAGTCTTGAAGGTACTTGAAGGCTGCCGACTTCTTATCTACAGTTCTGACAAATTGTTTCATAAGCAGCACCTTCCGGTGGTCCACCAGTGGCTCCCACTTGACGTTGTTCCTCCCCACAGAGATCTCGGTCTGCTGTGGCTAGTCCTGCCTGTGGTAGTGCACCTTGGTGTCCCTGCTTTCCCAAAGGCAAAGATAGCAGGGAAACTTGGTAAAACCGCCTTGGAGAGCCATCAGGAATGCCACCATTTTGAAGTCCCGATGACCTCCTAGGTCCGGATACGTGATAGCAGGTGCATTCTTGCCATTCCGACGTTTGGAAGGGTCCACCATGCAGAAGTAGCAGTTTCTTGAGTGATTAGTGGGTTCCCGCCAAATTATTGGGATAGCAAACTTCATGGCTCTCTTTTCCCCTCTGTACCATCCTACAAAAATACATTTATTTCACCCATGACTAATGTGTAAGAGATTCTCGCAACATTTTTCATATATGATATATTTTTTCAATGACATTGAAAATTGTAAAATAATTTAAAATTAAAAACTTTTACAATTTAAAAAATTGTAACACACTTTAAAACATTAAGTTCCGAGCAACAATTGTCCATCTTACCTTCCAGAGTTTTTTTGCATTGTTCGCAGGTGAAATGAGGTGCCCAGGGTTTGTCTTGATCCCCGACAGGCATGCTTAAATATTCTTTGTAGGCCTCACACATCTTAGCAGATGCTTCCACAGAATACTTTTTCGCTCATCTTAATAAATTGGCCGCAAACATAGCAAAATGCGTCTGCCGGATGCTTGCAGCCTCTTGATGCCATCTCTGAAAAATGCAGATATGTATCCACTTAAGCAGCTGGAACTAAACTGAACTGGTGGGCTTAAGGTCCCTGTATTTATACTACTATTTATATTACTGGAAAGTTCTAGAATGTTCTAGAAGTTACTTCAAGTTTACTCAGCACTGAATCTATCTGGATTGTTCTGGAGAATAGGTAAATTTCAAAATATCACTATCCTAGTCATAAAAGCAAAGTTTGTGGGGAATAATAGCCATTTTATGTACTTTTGAGGCATAAGTAATTAGGAAATAACACCTACTACACAGGAACAAAAAAAAATGGTTAAACACTGTAATGTAATGCGACTTGTGTCTGTGTATACACAGCAGCTATTTAATTCATTGAGGCACCAGGGAGTTTGGCTGCGCAGTGTATGTTACAGCTTTAATCAACAGAACCGAGAGTCGCCAGGGCCATGTGATTATGAAGAGAAGTGGGCAATAAAAATATATTGGGTAAGAAAGCCATGCAATAAACATACAGAAATAGCCAACATCATAATAATTTGGTTCACGTGAAAATGCAAAGAGCAAGAATAGTGCATCTGTTAGTGTTTGGTACTCGCAAACGGGAAATCATTAGCAACCTTTTTAAGACTGTACAAGACTGCATATAATCTTGGGCTCCATAGGAAGCCTGCAGAGTGGTAAGAGGTTCACAAAGCAAATACAAAGAAGGGGTGCAAATTCTATACTTGAAAAGCTCTCAATGCAACGAGGTTGAAAACTCCTTTTTATAGCGTACATCAGTAGGGAGCCTCTCTTCTACAATAAACTCTTTCAATACCTTCGTTCATTGTCAATAATTGTCATTCGTTAAACATTTTGTAAACCCTCATGCATTCGTGTTCTTTTGCATTATAGTGTGGATAAGAATAATATTTTGTCAGCTTACTGAGTTCAAGCTATGTAACAATATATAAATTGTGAGTTCGGGGAGAGGAGTGATATGTATTTATGGTAATGTTATTATCCACACTATGAAGGGTTATATTCAAGGGGATAAAGGGAGTGGCAATAATTGCCTTTAACTTTTTTTGTTATTCTACCATATTTTTTTTTACTTATTGATAATGAATGTCGACTCAACAATATAATAGAAGTGAAAGACACAATTCACAGTATTACCAACCATACAGAGAGAAATTCAAATGTTAAACGTTTTGATAATTTTAAGTGTTTTTTTCTTTGAGCAGTAGCTCAAAAAATGTGTTATTTGATAGAGATTGACGAACAAGTTACTTTTATCACAATATTTTTTATGTAATTGTATATGCAGGCAAAAATAAACTATTGGGAATTTAATATTCAGATGGTGTGAACGTAATAAGTGGTTTGGTAAAAAATATTCCTAAATTATTTCTAGTTATCACAGCATATATTAATATTGATTTGTAATTTCCTGGTGAAAATAGCTAATCCAGCAAGGCACTCAATTAAGTTATTATTTGTACTGTAATTTAATAATCTTTATTATGCCCTTATGACATTTTAATAAGTTTGTATATATACGTAACTGGATATACATTGATATTTAAACCTATGAAACAAAAACTAATTTGGAGAATTTGATTTCCAAATAAGTTGAAAATGTTGAAATATCGATATATTTTTCACTGCAGAGTCATTTTACCCTCTGGTACATTATAGTTAAAAACTATACGACGTTTTGGAATACTATAGAATTCAATTCGTAAATGTTAAATTAAATGCAGCAATGCAGTAATTTTATGATGATCACCAGTTGCAATCAATTTACAGCCAGTGATGTTAACACTGCGGCCGACCGACGGCAAGGCAAAGGCAAGAATAATCACCGAACAAAACTGCCAGTCGGATGCGAGGGTAAATGTGTGGTGTGGAGGCCGTGAGAGTATGGGTAGGTTCATGAAAATCGTTGAGTTTCTGAGCGCATTTCTGGTCTGTCTGGAGTGGCAGAGGGTTGCAGTGGCGGGTCATGCAGGAAACGGATCAACATGGGGGATCGCTGGCAGGGCGGGTGAGTGCTTGTCCTCAGGATCTGCAATGACATGGCTGGGCTGAGAGTAAGGCACCGTGGATGCACGACCTGGCTCGTCGGACACATCACGCTCTCGGCCCCCGTGTAGTGTGGATGAAGCGTGTGTATTGACAAAAGGCTTAAGACGCGACGGGTGGACGTACCAGCGCCGTATTGAATTTTAACACATTGCGGCCGGACGACCCGGATGATCTCAACCGGACCCCTCCAAGGTCTAAGCAGTTTTGGCGATGTCACCAGGGGCACCTGGCGGCAATGGAACCAAGCCTAGTACCCTTCGACCCATTTATGACTGGACATACGAAGGCCCTTCAGGCGTTCGTTGGCCTGCTGCGCGTCGACCAATTTTTGAACATTAAAGCTTATGTGATTCGCGATTTTCGATTTACAGGCGGGCAGCTTAATGTGCAACTGAACCTCCACTGGGGGTTGACCTCCCTGCCATATATTAGGTAGAATGAAGTTGAAACCAGTCGCCTTGTAATGCGCCATCCTGTACGCAGACAGGACCCCGGGAATCTGCAGGTCCCAATCGACCTGCGACTCACACACCTGATGGCTCAGCATCGAGATGAGTGTCCTGTGCAGGCACTCGACCATACCGTCCATTTGCAGGTGATATGGCGAGGTATGAATCTTTTGCGTGCCCAGCAGGTTGCACACGTCCCACAGCAAGGCGGACAAAAAATGGAGGAAAGCCTCCGTGATGGCTGCTGCCGATTGGTTGGGGAGTGGCCAGGCCATACGTCATCGAGTGAAGTATTCCACCCCAACGAGCAGGTACTTGTTACCCTGAGGAGTGGCAGGAAATGGCCCCAGGATGTCCAGGGTGACAAGTTCATTGACGCGGGACACCTGAATGGATTGCAACGGCGGGCAGTACGGTTTCACAGGAGGTTTTCGGCGGGCGCACTGGGTGCAGCCTTGGAGCAAGTCGGCTACGTCCCTTGCCATGCCCGGCCAGAAGAAGGGCAGCTGGAGCGTGGCAAGTGTTTTGTGCACTCTTAAATGCAGGAGGTGCTCGTGAGCAGCCCACACAGCCTTGCCCCACAGAGCAGTGGGCACCACCAATTTGTATGCTTGCGAGCAGCCGTCCCATTTCATTAAGAGGCCGTCTCGTACGGTGAAAGAAGCGGGACCCCCACGACCTCTACCCCCGTGCAACTCTCTGGCGTGACGGCGCAACTTAAGAATCAGCCAGACACAGGCCTAGTAGCGCGTTTTGCATGACTGATGCGTCGGATACCCCAGGGGGACTGATCCCAGCATCGGCCGCAGCAGCAAGGGGCAGAGGCGAGCTGTCAACTGGTTGCCTGCAACGCCCCGAACTAAGGAAGCACGCGCACTTTCCGCTAGTCGACAATCGTGACAAGGCATCAGCGATAGCATGTCGGACACCTTTTCGATAGGTGACCGTGAACGTGTAGTCCTGAAGGACTTCGAGCCAGCGAGAGAGTTGACTGGATGGCTGGTCAACTCATAACGCGTATTGAAGTGCCGCATGGTCTGAATGCATGGTGAAATGCCTACCATATAGGTATTGCCTGTACTGCTGAATAAAGATGACTATGGCCAACAGTTTGCGATGGGTGACGCAATAGCGTTGTTACACGGGCGACAACACTCTGCTGCCATAGGCAACAACACGTTCGATACCATCGACGACCTGGGACAACACCCCCCCGATGCCAGTGTTGCTGGCGTCCATGTCGAGGACAAACGGCACGGAAAAATTCAGGTAACACAAGGGAGGGGCATTTATCAGGGCATCGCGAAGAGAGTCAAATGTGGCCTGCTCGACCTCCCCCCAATAAAATTTCACTCCCTTTGCCGTTAGTGCATGGAGTGGCTTTGCGATGAATGCAAACCCTGCCACGAACCGCTGATAATAAGACGCAAACCCAATGAAGCTTCGTACATCCCCTACTGAACTGAGGATCGGCCATGAGCGGACGCAACTCGTTTTTTCAGGGTCAGTGGCAATGCCTGACTGGCTAACAATGTGGCCAAGATATCGAACGGAGTCCCGCAGGAGGTGGCATTTTTGCGGTTTGAACTTCAGGTTCGCAGCCCGCATCTGAACAAAAACGGCCCTCAATCGGTAAGATGCTCGTCGAATGTACGGCTGAAGACGATAACATCGTCTAAATAAATCAGGCATGAATCCCACCGGAGCCCAGCGAGGACCAGCTCCATCAGTCGCTGGAATGTCGCTGGGGCCGAGTGAAGACCCATGGGCAGCCGGTTGAACTCAAAGAGGCCTTGCGTTGTATGTAAAGCCGTCTTAGATTTCGACGTCTCGTCAAGAGGCAATTGCCAAAACCCCAACAAGAGGTCCAGCGTTGAGAAATAGCACACACCTGCCAAGGCGTCTAGCGACTCGTCGAAGTGGGTATGCGTCAGCCACCGAGATTTTGTTAAGTTTTTGAAAATCCACGCAAAATCTTAAGCTTCTGTCATGCTTCTTGACGAGAACAATCGGGGCTCCCCATGGGCTGGTGGATGGGGAGATAATGTCTGCCGCCAGCATGTCATTGACGGCCAATCTGACATGCTCCTTCTCGACAGGACTCAAGCGGAATGGGTTTTGGTGGATGGGAGCGGCGTCCCTTGTGTCAATGTGGTGGCTTAGCAATTTAGTACACCCAATGTAAAATTTGTCCTTACTAAAAACGTCTGAAAATTCATGCAGCAGCGCACGCAATTTAACCCGCTGGGAGTCAGACAGGTTGCCACTAGCCGAGCAAAGCGAGTCAATCCACTGTTCGTCAAGGTCTGAATGTGGTTGCGATCGAGACACATCCCCTATGTGACCGACCAACGAATTCCCCAGGAGCGCTGGTGCCACGTGAGCGAGCACAGTACCCTGAGGGACCCTGCATTCAAAACTTGGAGGAAGGGTTCCCTATCACCCGAAACGAGCGTCTGTGCACCGACCAGTTCCACACCCCGGACTGCAGTGTTCGAATGCCCCAACAAAACAGCCACCGCCGTCGCACCCGAGTCCAGCGGTTTACGAAGCCGAAGGGGAACGAGCATTTGCACCCCTGGCAGAATGCATACCTATTCAGGATGCCAACACCTGAACGGTAGCACAGGCCGTGCGCAATCGAGTGGGCGAAGGCAAGAAGGACATGCGTCGGCCGGAGGGGAGTTCAATACAACCTTAGTTTATCAAGATTTTGATAAGCATATTGCCCAAGAAATCGGTTCCCAGTCGACTTGGAACAGTGAGGGTCGAGAAAACCAAAATGGGACCTACCAATTTTACATCACCAATACAAATCTCGGTGTCGATCCGACCAAATATGCCCAACGACCCTCCATTAGTGGTGAAACACGGCACATCAACAGTCTGCAAGGAACGACATTTACCAGGTAAGATGTTAGAAATGAGATCTGAGATGATGGTTGCTGATGCCCCTGTATCAACCAACATCCAGACATCGACCCCCTCTATGGAACCCACAATGGCAGAAAACCCTGCAGCCATGGCAACAACTCTATGGGCCAACTCAGACCACTGACCCGGTCCGAGCGTCCGATTGGTTCTACAATCCTCCGGCCCCCTACCGTCCGACACATGGTGATCGTGCGGTGAGTGATGGTGTGTGCGAGTTGAGAGTGGGAGCTGAGAGCGTGTCGTGCCGCGACTCGCCTGAAACCGTCGTGGAGGCGAGGGTGAGTGCGGAGCCAAGGATCGCGGTCTGGGGATGCGGCGTCGAGGTGCTCGGCAGCCCGACGACACATGTCCCCATAGACTGCAGTTGTAGCATGTGATGTTTGTTGAGTCCAAGCGCGGAGACGTCCGTCCACGTTGTCGGAGATCTCCAACTCCTCGCTTGTGTCGCTGCGAAGGCTTGGTCGTGCTGCGACTCCTTCGTGGAGTTGCAGGCATTGGCTTTTGCGGTGCAGGCCGCAAGACTTGTCTCCCTCTGGAGGAGTAGATGCGCCTGTATGCATCTTGTGGTGTGCAGGGAGCAGAAGTCTTCGTCATCCACAGCGTGGATGACAACACGCATCTCTCGAGCCAGGCCCAGCAGTTTCTCCAGCACGAGCGTGTCGATTCCTTTGTGGCCCAGGTGAGGAAACGCGGCCTTGGCAAGGGCCAGTAGCGTGCTTCGGAAGGCAAGGGGAGTCTCCGACTCACCCTTTCGCTGGGTAGCGCCTGTTGCAGCGTGGACCGGTCTGCCTGGGGTATTGTAATGAGGGCGGCGAGGGTATCGTCGTCCAGTGCGGCCGGGAGTGCTCGGAGCTCCTCCGCCTCTGACCACCCAGCCATTTTGCAGTGGGACAGGAAGCGCCGTTGGAAGGCTGCTCAGTCCCCTATCACAGCGGAGAATAATTTCAGGGTGGGCAGTCATTGATGAATGGACGGCGCGCGTCCCCCGGGCAGTCGCACCTCTTCATTCTTGGCTGGAACGGCGTCGCTAGCAACAGCCAAGATGGCGGCCTCTTGAGCCCGTCGCGCCGTTGATGACGCGGCACTCTCTGATTGGTCCCCGCTGGGACTGTAAGTTGCGCGCACCCCAGGATGCACCTGGCTTCCAGCGGAAGCTCCCCCAGGCGTGGCAGGAATTTCAAAATCTTGGGCGGGATCTGTAGAGCCAACGGAGGCAACGTCCGTTGCCTGATGTGCCGCATCCCCCTCCCCTGCCATAGCCTCCCAGTGGTGGATTTCCCCGAGGATGGAGGCCGCGGCATGAAACAGCTCCGCGAGGCAGGAGTGAGCCTCCCGCAGCGAACTGCCCGACGGCGGTGAGCTGGTGGGGGCCTGGCGGACTGCTGCTCGGCCGGCAGCCCCTCGCTGCCTTCAGCCTGAGGCTGTCGACCCCATATGGCTGCTGGTTCGTCTGTGTCCTCGTCCGGGCTCCTGGTACGATTCTTCTCTTCTAGCTTGTCTCCATGGGCACTTCTGACGCCAAGTGGAGTGGGTCCTAACAATGGCACTACATTTGTATTAACAATAGCTAATATGGAGGCAAATCGAAGCCGGAGATTGCAATGTCTTTGCAAGCAGCAGACAACTAGCTGAGGTTTTGGGCACCACAAATATTTGTGAGTGAAATAAGGGTTGGCAGTAAATCTGTCCAATAATCCATGGTTTCACGTGAATAAGAGGATGACTATGCTGCTGAAATGCTGCTGCTGCAATTCAGCTGCATGGTCTCATGATACATGAAAACATATGAAAGGTTACGAACGAGAGGGGGCCATTCCGTCCATCTGTCTTGTTCGGTTGTTGGTAGCAGATCGATTCTAGAATCTCATCTTGAAGAATCCCAGTGAATCAGCTTCCAGGCTGCCTACACAGACACTTTTAGCATACAAAACATGTGTTGCACGCTCGAAATGAAGGATGTGGACAGGTGATCCAAATCGAGAGAAAACACATTTATTGTGGTAGTCTGTAAAATGCAACAGCACGTGTGTCACACACGGCAATTTCCAACTGAGTCGCCATTAACCACGTAACTGGTGTACAGGTCAGGTTACTCTAACAATTTCCCTTAAACCCAATTCCAACTCCTGATAAACCGTCTGTCTTTAATCATAACCTTTACACTTCATTATTCGAATATTACTTTCATCCTAAGCTGTATGTCTATCTATTCCCTCCACTTATATTGATATTTTATACCCATTATCTGTACTGTATGTGTACTGTACTTGTCACCAATGTACAACTTACTCCTGTACATGTGTTCTATTCTTAACAGCATTGCAAGTAATCGTACTATGGGTGCATGGGCCTGGTTATAGAATAAACAGTATTAGGGTTAGAGAAATACCAGTATTAACTACAGTACATCATCCTTTACAGTTTACAGTGCTAAACCCCCTCGTATTGAATATATAACAAACTACCAATGCAAAGCCAAACTTTAAAACTAGAACATTTCTATAACTATAAAAAACTATATTTGGGTCCTTTACCTGTAAAATGCAACAGCTCGTGTGTCACATACAGAAATTCTCAACCGAGTCGCCATTAACCACGTGACTGGTGTACCGGTCAGGTTACTCAATAACCCTGCCAGCCACCTCCAGGCCCGACTCAGTATCGCATGCTGGTGTACACACATGCATTGGTGTATTGCACAGCACATAAGGACCTTCACAAAACCACACTTTACTCCATTGCTGCACCAGGAAATAATTTAAAGAGTGGTCCATTCCTAATGTGCCACATATGCATAAAACCATATGGGTAAGAGTCTTAAAAAAACACCCCCTTCAGCCACTAGCGGCTGCTATATTCACTACAGTTTTAAAAAATGGTTGTTTAATTTAGTCACAACTCTGAAACACAGAAAATCATAATAGAGGTGAATAATTATACCCATAATGCACAACAAATAGAAACGTAGGCACGTCGTGGTCAAGCAGCAGATTGCAGAGGATGCGTCCTTCCCACCGTGGCCCAGGATGCTCATGGGCATAATCATTCACGCTATCTGTCTCGGCCTCACTGTGCACTGCGTTGCACCACTATCCAAGTAGTTAACCTCGCATTCAATAAACTTCCAGAGCCAAGGTGACATCCGACTCCAACGTATTTAATGAATAGAACGAGGTAAAACTGATGAAAAAACAGCACAAAATACAGCATCTGTTAATACTTGCAATATCAATACAATGAATGAAGACTGCAGCATCATAACATTGTTTTAGATAACATCTCAATAATAGGTCCTGGATGGACCAGGCACCTACATTAGCACTGAATAGCTATACAACAAAATAGTAAGCTACAGTGTTAAATAAGGTCAATTTGTGTAATCACCATACTGCAGCCCAAATATACAGCACTGCACATAACATTGAACTGTGGATGAGATACTTCTTCATCCTTGCTCTCAAGAATGCATTAAAGTTACATGGGCACAAGTCTGGCTTGACTTATCCAACTATAAATAACATTCACAATAATGCAAGTGACAGGCTTCGTTGTTAACTAGGCCTCATATTCATCATAACAATTTAACAGCATCATAAAGGCATTTACAGCATTATAACGGCAATCCTAACAATATAACAGCATTCGCAGTATTATAATATCATAAACGAACTTACAGACCATGCTTTTTAAAGTCCCACAATGAACAGATGCACCCATCTTTACTGAGACGCTAATTGTGCCTCCATTTTGTACTCTGTGTATAAGCTGACACCCCTGCCTCGTGGCTTATAGAACCTTAAATCGTAACTTCCTAGTCACGTGACCAAACTCAACACCATATCAGGAAGTTCCTGTGTAGCACACCCCCATATCTGCCATGGGGCAGAACACTATCTGATGCAGCATTAACATTGCAGCACAGCTTGCCACAGACCATGGATTAGAGACCCCTATTGTATTCTTCACGCTTTGGCTCAGTCACCCCTTTACTCTCCAGGCACAAGTGTACGCTCTCACGTGCTGTGTATGCACACCGTCAATACTTGAATTGACCCTTGTGCCCACAGTTATCCGCTATACCTCCTTATTCACGTGTCTGTCCACCAAAGTCAAATGTCCTTCCAGGGGGCGAGCACATTTCAGCGCTCGCAGGTCATCTGCTGCACTATCCTGCACAGTGCAGGGGCCTTTCTCGTCGCAGTAGTCCCAGCTGCCTGGTTCGATGGAGTACTGACAGTTGGTTGGGTTGGATCTTGACCTGCCGACTTGGGTACGAAGTCGGTTCAGAGTTTTCCATGTGGTCCACCACGCAATTGCTCCTGTGCAGCACATCAAATAAGAGGCATCCGTGGATATACTCTAAATGCAAAATCCCATAGTTACAAAATAATATTGTCATTTGAGGGCAGTAAATAAAACAGGTAACTATACGGAACTCCTCTTATTAATGGCCATATGACCCACGGGAGCTGTAAGGCGCACAAACATTTATATTACCTGTAGCCCTACTCTTCGAATTATCCTAAACTTTTCCCAAAATCAATGGGCATGGATTTAAATATCACAGATAATAGAATCTGCATGGCAAATTACAACAAATACTCATGGGGTTTTCTGCAATGTTTTTTAAAAAATATGTTTTAAATACCCATAGGTAGAGAGACAGACTTAAATGATATCATCAGAGCAAGAGTAGCACATACTCGATCACATGCCATATTGGACAACAAGAAATGTTTTTTGGATGGAATCACGACTTTTAATTGTCACAGTTTATTGCACATTAGGGAGTGGTGGGAGGGGTGAATTTGTGAATGCCTGGGGATCGCTGCTCTTTCCCAGATGTACGCATCACTCATTTGAAAACGTATTTCTTTAGAACTGCGTTTTGTGTTTAGTGTGTTGTCCTTCCCCCGCACATACGATTATCGCGGTTAGCTAAGTATTGTGCGAAAGAAGTTCAACATACATACATCACCATTTATGAAACTATCTGGTATCATAGCCCAATCTTGAGAACCATTGGTCTGAAGTGGCATATGCTTAAGTGGCATATGTCGTCTTCACAGGGAAGGGCCTTGCTTAGTGGAATTGCTTGCCTTCAAGTCTTAGCACTGCGGAATTGAAGACGAGCATAGCACAATTAATTATTGTATACAAATATTTATTGAGACTGTATCTTACTCATGTCCCATTGGTGTTATTGGTTATCTTTAAAAAAATCTTCCTGTGAAAACTGTTGGTTTACATTCAGTTCATTCTCTTCAATTACCATCATTGCAGCATGAAAGCTGAATTGCAGCACACTGCTGGGAAGCCCTAAAATAAAATAAATCTGCTGTGGTTATTTTAGTAAATTCATTTTAATTAAATTCTAAATTACATGACTGCTGTGATTTCACCAGAGTGAAATAACTGAAATCCGCCTCATCCATTATTCTGTAGATTATATTGCACCTTTAATATGGTTAAAACTTCAGCCTTACTGAATCATGGTTGGATGATGATAGCACTTTTTTATTCTGTCTTTTGAAGTGGTTGAAGGAGAAGTTGACCACTGCAATTATGTGGTAGTCAATGAGTGACAGGTGTGGTGTGAGAGACCTATTTCCTTCTGAGAGCGTACATTCACATGCAGTAAGCGCAATTCTTTGCAGTGCAGCTTTGCCTTAAATAAATTCATGATTTTTTTGAGTGGTCAATCTACAATTCCTCCCCCTCCCCCCCCCCCCCGTATCTCATTTTGTGAAAAACCCATACATCCCTGCCAAGGCCAGCGCTCAATTTCCGTTCCGCTCTCCAACTTTTATTAAACTCTGCATCTTCGGCTGTGTGTACATTTGTAAAAACAAACTTTTGAGACTTTTGAATGTATGGCCAGATGTATTTGTGCATGCCTGTATTGTAGTTTTTTTTATATGGGGTTAGTGGCTCACACCTATACTTGTGTAAGACTCAAATAGCATCGTTATTAGGTGTGGTCAGTAGACTTTGAGTTTTAGTGTAATCAACGAGTATGTGCTTTCTAAGAATACTGAACTTCAGTTTCCTTGTAGATACAAACACTCAGGAATGAGTTGCTCTATAATGTAGTTATTTGACTCAGTGGGGCTTTCCTGGGTAAATAAAGGTTTATTAAGACTGCGTTGCTATCTGTGAGAACGCCTTTATGAATTACCTTCATGCAGTGCTATGGAAGTGTGGTGATATTTTTGTTAGTAAATGGAATTAAATTGCCAAACTGACTGTCGAAAAGAAAACATGTTCTTAAAACGAACTACACACTTTTTTTCTCACCCCTTAAGCCTCGGCGATTGATTAAAGAAACGTGGCCCCGATCCTACATTTGTAAAAAAACAAAAAAAAATCCGTGATTAGGCTTACCATTTACCTTCAGGAACTGCAAGTTAAAATCCCAGTTAGTGGCCAACTCAACCCGTCATCCCTACGAGGTCAATACAATTGATACTAATTTGTGAGGAGTCGGTTGTAATTTTCCTCTGATGACACTGGCCCAGGATTGTGAAAATGTGACGTAGGAATGTGGAATTGCACCACTGACTAAGGACTACCAAGAGCTACGTATCCCCACATGCTTGTCTGCTGTGCAGTTGTAGCCTTATGTGACTACCAAGTGGGGAGTCACAGTCGAGCATGTCAATCTTCATTTGCATTACGGTTTCTAATGACACAGAGTGAGCCATCCTCGTCAGGGAGTCCGGTTCAGTTGGGATCTTCAAGTTCCACCTAAAAATATGTATCTTTCAGAAGGCATTTCCTATTTTAACTCAACTACTTCTTACCCAACCCCACCCCACCCTCATTGTCATTGATGTAAAATGCCTTGAGATTTTACAAAAGCCGTAAACCAGGGGTCCGCAACCCCCGGGCCACGGACCAGTATCGGTCCGTGGCCTGTTAGGAACCGGGCCACACAGCAGGAGGTGAGTGGTGGGCGAGCGAGCGAAGCTTCATCTGTATTTACAGCCGCTCCCCATCGCTCGCATTACCGTCTGAGCTCTGCCTCCTGTCAGATTAGCGGCGGCATTAGATTTTCATAGGAGCGCGAACCCTCCTGTAAACTGCACATGTGAGGGATCTAGGTTGCGCGCTCCTTATGAGAAGTCAGAATGCGACACTTATTTGAGTCCACGCGTGGCCCGCCCATTATTTTATTTACCACTTCTGTCCGCACATCTTTCCCGCACTGCGCACTTGTCTCCGTCACAGTTTTGGTAAGCCCACAAGCTAACCCTAGCCAAAATGAGTAAAAAACAAACGTCGCTGGAGAGCTTCTTTGAAAAAGAGGAAAGACCCAATGATGAACCCCCCCCCCGGTCCGTGAAAAAATTGTCTTCCACGAAACCGGTCCCTGGTGCCAAAAAGGTTGGGGACCGCTGCTGTCTTGTGATTGTTGCTAAGAGAGCTTGTTACTCCTGGCTTTAGCTGCTGGGTTGACAAGCCCAGAATGTGAAAAAATTGCACCATAATGAGGTTCAAGTTGGTTTCTAGTAAGAACTTTACTCCATGTTCCCAGTTATGTAGTGCATGTTTAGAGCTCAGTATAATATAACAAGCAACGTTTTTTTAGAGAAAAGGTTTCAAAATTATACTAGCTGGAAGTGCCCAGGCAAAAAAGACACAGACACACATCGACTTACACACACACAGACATCGATCCACATACACATTGACCTACACGCACACACATATGGACTCAAACACACACATCGACTCACATACACACATAGACTTACACAGCAATCCCTGATGATGCCACAGCTAGAACAATTTTCTCCCTCTGGCGAACCTTAGCGAGGAGCAGGTTGAGAACAAAGGTCTCCCCAGTACCGCCAGGTGCGTCAAAGAAAAAAAGGACTCAAATTTTTGTCTCAATGTCTTCCAATATTTTAGTGTAGGTTTCTCTTTGTGCATCCATCAGCTTTGTTTCATTTTTCTCAATACATGTAAGAAGCTCTAAATCATCATAGGATATTTTATGTAGGATCTCTTGAGGAAGAGCATGCAGGTTGCCCCTGTAGGGTGTTGGTAGTCCCATAGACGTGAGGTATTTTCCACCAATGGAGTGCAGTTTATCCTGAAGGAGGATGAGGGCCTGTTTGAAGATGACATCAGAAAAGTTGACGTCGAGGATTGGATTTTCTCGTTGAGCTCTGTGGAGGATGTCCTCACTCATGACCTTTTTTTATTTTTGCCAGAGTCCCATGGGGTTAGATGGGCTGAAAACTTGAAGATCTATGCAGAAGAGCAATGTCAGTTGGAAAGGGGACTGACCAACAGAAGCTTCTGTCATAGCTTTATGAAGATGGTGATCATCCGCAAGAATTGCACGAAGATTACAAGCTTCCCTGTATGTTTGACAGACAACTCCTCCCACTGTTTTGAGGTCTTGGAAAACTTTGGGCCTTTTGACAACATGGAGAAGCATGTGGAGAAAGTAGCACTCCTGATTTTTGGGATGAACTGTGTAGACTCTTCGTAAGGCATCAGAATCACCGTGAGCAGCACGTAGCTTCCATTTTGTATTAGCACTCCATGTATAGTAGGAGGGAACTTCATCGTAGAGCAGGTTGGCAGCAAATGGGTCACTTTTGCACAAACCAAAGAACCCTATCAGGTTGGTATCTTGTGGAGCCAGGGCCTGTTGTTGGGCATTTCCTTCGGTGAAGTAGATGCGTTGACCATTTACGAGGTGAACTGCCAAATAGATGACTGTGGGGGAACGCTCATGGATGGGGAAGCCAATAATTTTCCAAATGGCCTCAGTGCTGCTGATGTATCTTCCTTGGACAACATGTTTAACCTCATCCACACTTTGCCCCTCTGTTTTGTAAGGCAAAGACAGCCATGTCAGAGCCTTTGTTGATGTATTGGCAAACATATTTGATGGCTTTCACAGAATTGCACTTTAAAATGTGCCTCAAAGATCTTGCACAGAAGAGGGCAGCAGGGAACGATCCACCAGTTGTCAACCTTCATTTGAGAGTTAGTACCAGGTCCGAGCGTTGTTTCAAATCCACCATGCTCAGTATTTCTGCAGTGATATAGAGGATAGCCATCATGGCCCGACTGAGTATCTTTCAAGAAGTTTCGTGGATACTTCTTGGTACACCTAGAGTCTTGCATACATGGCGAATTTGGATTGAACTTCCCACATGGGGCATAGACCATTTGCTTGCAGACCACATATAAAAAGGCAGGGTCTTGATGGGGGTCAGGTAGCTCAGCACTGATAAATGTGTCAGTGTCACTTGCATGAATTTTTTCCCTCATCCATAGCAAAATATGAGCATGAGGAAGATGGAATTTTTGGCACTCAATGGTGTGCAAGTTACTGCTTGTCTTTCCAATGACGCCGCGTTCGTTATTCGTAATAAGCATAATGAGGTCATCAACTTTGAGTTTAAAGACCCTTGCTAAGATGTCATGTGTGTCTGTTGGCTTTTGGTTTGGATAAAGCTCAACCTGGATTTCCTTCCATTTCGGATTGCAAATGAAGGTGATAAAGAGATCGGGCCTGCCATATTGGCTGATGTACATCATGGCATCCTGAGTCTTCTCATGCATGTATCTTTGTCCAGCTGTGACGGATGAAGGCAAAAAAACGAATCTGCCCACATGCTGAGCGTTTGCATCTCTGTCGGCATTGATATGAGCGTATTGTTCAACACGCAGGCGTTTTTGATTCAGTTGAATGTAAAGAAGGCGCTCACTCTCAATTTTGGCATACTCATCAACAACATACTGGTGAAAGAGGTTGGCGCAGCGTAATATGTGGTTTCCTCCTCTGTCCATGATCATGAAGGAATATAAGTCTTTAGAGGAAACAGTTTAGTGAGGATGTCTTTGTCCTGTAGCTTTGATAAATATAATTTAAGGAGTCTGGACGTGGTAGTCATCTTGGCCGCCACAGTGAAATTGGGTATTGTAGGGCATCATATGCTATGTTTGTCTCAGGAAATCGTTTGATGGTGTTGTCTTGGTATCGAAGCACAATGTCTCTCTTACCATGTTCCTCACCCACTGTAAGAACAGCAACTTCAACAAAAGTTGGGGCATTGAACCTCCCTGCATGCTGCCCGCTTGGGTGGAAAGAAAAGGTGCAGTACGCCAAATTTCAAATGGTTAATTTTCATACTAATGCAACAAAATGATAGACGAAATGGAATCGGCTGTAGCTAAGGAAGTCCAACGTATTTATCAGTATACCATTGTAATCAGCATCGCAGTACTACATATCAGTAAATAGCGTGGCGTGAGCACTCAAAACAATAGAAATGCATTAAAGAAGCTATAATAAGTCTACATTATAGAGAAGCAGTACGCACAAGTAAGTTAAGAAGCAGGCTACAGTCTAGATTATAGACTGCCAGTACGCTGACTCAATTACATAGGCATTGCTACATTGGACATAATAAGCTGTCAATACGGTCAGCAGCGCAGGATACAGTCTACATGAAAGACTGGCAGTACACTGAGCGAGCTAAAGAAGCAGGCAACAGATTATAGACTGGCATACACTCATCCTGCCCTAAAGCAATATTAACAGTGTAGATAATAGACTGGCAGCGAACTGACGTCAATTAATAAGCAGGCAACAGGCCACATTACAGACTGCCAGTACACTGGCGCTGCTTCATAAAAACACACGTAAATAATTTAATAATTTGCTACTTTTTTTAAAATATTAGTTCTCTACACACAAACATTAATATTGTATGATTTGCAAACGTATTATAATAATAATAATATTTTTCTATGTACGTGAATTTAGCGAACGAAGCAAGAAATTAGTACTTAACATTGCCGTGGTGAGGCCTAGTCCCGTGCAGAGCCCGCGACCTCGTCTAGATTGCCCAGCCGGCCGATGTAGCAACTTGGCAGGCTGTGGGCTGGGCCGCTACCCGCGCCCCCACCATCCCCCCGCCCGCGCTACAATAATATTATGTAAGCGCGATAATATTAATATCTTCCTACTGTATAGTAGTAACTGAACGCATCTGGGAGGACATGAAACTTTGAAGAATTTACCTCAGCGTTGATTTGCATTGTCAAGGCGAAAGAGAAATCCCCCCCTCCACCGATGACGCGTGTGCGTTTCCAGCGGCAACCCCCGGTCAGCAGAGTGGCGTTTAAAATAAATAAATAAATGTCTACTGCACAAAATCGCCAAATTAAGTACTTTAAAGTTGACGGATGTGAAAAATGATTAGCGCTTGCTCACCACGGGGCTTACGGCATGGTATCTGGTTATATATTTTTTTTACGTAAACCCCACCGTTTGAGAGCCAAATCCCTTGCAAGCGTGCGCGCACACACACACAGACAGACAAAAATGACATGTATAGGTAAGACAAGAAAAATATATACCTTGTGGACAAAAATGATTTGTGGAAGTGATGAAATATAACAACCAAAAACTGCCAAATCTTTACGAGCATTTTAATTTTCCATCGTGTTTATGGTCATGTTTTTTTGGATATCGTGTGTGTGTTACTATTATTTATTGATGCAACTGGGCTCATGTACTGCATGCATTATAGCCTGTAAAATGTCCTCTCGTTGTGTGCCAATGTTTAGATGATATATTATACACAAATACCTCCCGTGCTTTCCAGAAACCTACATTTACTAAAGCTATGCTACTTGAAAGCCTGAACTTTGCGAAAAGTGACTGATAATGTGATTGGACTTGATTATTCATTATGTGGAGTGAGAGCATGAGTTGCAAATTGTGTCCACACTGGATTGATTTCTAGAATTCTCTGTAGCTTGACTTTTTCACTTAATAAATTACATGTTTTTTATTTCATTGCCACAGTGTCAAACTGGTAAATCGAGAAATTAAATGGCCAAAATTACATCATCCCCTGGCAAGGTGAAGGCAGTTTGCATTCACACAGATGGATAACGGTTTATCTGCTCAGGTGAGCAAAGGGATAATGCTCATCTCCACTGGGGGCCAAGCTGGTGGTGTACATTCATCAACATTTTAACCCTGTCGACCAGCCCCAATAGGACATTGCTTATCCCAGCAGGTAGACACTTTGACCTTTGTAAGTGCATTCATACAAATATAACGCAGTAGTTTGGAGGGGAGCCTCATCATTGCTTTATTGATTCACAGACCTAAATAGATCACGATGGTCAGCGAAGAAACAAACGCTTGCGATTGTTATACTTGTGTAGGACTCGTACTCTCGTTGTCTTTCTCGTCTCGTTTATTCACGCGTAGAGTTCACACCTCCTCATCATCGCTCCGTGTCTCACCGTTCGCTCCGATGCACAACTCGCCATTAACAACACTCCATGTCTCCCCGTTTCTACCGTACACTGTATCCTCTCTATCCACTACTACCGTACACTGCGTTCTCTCTATCCACTACTACCGTACACTGTGTTCTCTCTATCTACTCTACCGTACACTGTGTTCTCTCTATCCTTATCGTACCTATCCCTGCTCACTGCTGCTCCGTCTCTCTCTCCCGGGCACCAACCGCTCCAGCTCCAATCCCAACTAAGACTCCCGTCTCTCCGTTACGCTGTGCCCTATATCCTCGCACCAATCAGTCTCAATCAATTATTCCATCCCCCACTTTGCTACTCGCCCCCAGGCCCCCAGCCTCACGTGACCATGTTATTGCCGCCAGGCCGGCGTCGGTCATTAACCACTCACCCTCCAGACCAATCACCGGCCTGTGTCCTCAGTCACCTCTAACACCTGTCGTGTCTCTTAACGACCCCCCCCCCCCCTTAATGCCACGACAACAACAACCGTGTCCTCAGATGCTCCCACTGTACTCTGCTCGCTTGCGTAGCAACAGAACGCGTGGCGCGTGATTTCAAGTCCTACACTTGCATTAAAACAAGTATAAACTGTAAGCATGGGTTTTGTCAGTGACCACCTGTTAATGCCAGTATTCCACATCAGGGTATATTGTGTCTGGCATCATGCACAGCCTCCCCAGTGCTGATGTACTCACAAACCTTTGATGTTTTATGGTGGGTAATGCGTGAGGTGGAGCGAGATTGGCATGTGGTGTCTTGAACTTAAGATTTGGATGAGTGGTGGGGGGCAGAGTTGTGCTGTTGACTTTGGGTGATGTAAAACAGGTAGGGAGGGCATTGCTATGTTTGTTTTTTATAACAAAAAGTGTCCATTCCCATGCATTAATGGTGTGGGAATCTATACTGCCACTGTGAGCCTGTGGGACACATACCTAATACATTGATCTCACAGAGTGCAGGATTCTAGATAGGTCTCTGCTCAATTCAGGCCAATTCATAAAGCTAAATTGCGACTGATTTGCGTCGCCAGAAATGAAATATGGGTTGCCAATATTATTGCACGTGCTAACCACATCACCGCTGCTTCCCATATAATTGTCTGTGTATAAAACTAGATTCGAAGCTTTCGTGACTGCAGGAATAACTCTTTGGTTCTTTCGGTAAAGTCACGTAGAAATTCAATTAAATAATAATAGAATATGATGTTTCGATTGCAACACAAGCAACCATCATCAGGTACAAATGAATGAGAAAACAACACCCCACCTGGTTGATTACATTCTTCCAAAGATTGCTAAATTTGCTAAATTTGAGAGAGAGAGATACACACACACATATGTTTGACACTGTGTGTGTCTCTCTGTCTCTGTTTGTCTCTGTGTGAGTTTCTCTCTGCTTGTGTGTCTGTCTGTGTGTCTCCGTGTCTATCTTTTGTCTCTCTCTCAAAATTAGCAATCTTTGGAAGAATGTAATCAATCAAGTAGGGTGTTGACTGTTGTGTTGGCCGACTCTCTGTGTTGTATTGCATTATATTTCCAAGTTTACTATGTTTGTTTTCTCATTCATGTGTACCTGATGATGGCTGCTTGTGTTGCAATCGAAACGTCGTATTCTATTATTATTTGATGTCTGTGTATACTTGTCTGTTTTAAATGAGGGTTAAGGTCCATCTTGAACATTTTCAATGAGGGTTAGGGCCCATCTTGAACACTGTAATGTAACTTAACATTAGTGTACACACATACATACGTACACATATTACCCATATTAATTGTCGAAAAAATGTATGTCAATGTTGAATGTTCGCTAGTAGCATACAAAGATCAGTCTTTTAGCCTAACCCTTTCTCGACAGACCTTTAAAATCAATATTTTGATTTGCCAATTGTTCCACATGACACACTTGTCAGATACCGCATGTATAATGCAAGATTTAGGGGAGCATGCACATGCATTCATACATTTTATATGTGTGTATTGATATTTCCTTTGTCAAAGTTTTGGTGTGCATCGCACTTGCCAGTTGATGGTTATGTCACAGGCATAACTCTATTTTCCCACATTCCCCGGGAAGTGTTGCTTTAGTTTGGTAGCTTAGTAAGTTAGGTTTATAACGACGTTTGGGTGTAATGGAACACATGTTGTGGTTGAAAATGTGTCTTAACAGCTTTTGTTTGAAATAAGGTTTCGGGTCCATATTGAACATTGTAATTGAACTTAATTTTATAATACAAATTTAGTATTGAACCGTATTCTCTTTTACTGGGACAATTTAGTTACATAGTTGATGCGTTTTAATATTTATTTATTATCATACCAATCAAATCGCAGGTGTGCCATTGCTTCAATACATTTGGCAAAGAAAACACAATCTAACTTGAAATAGATATCCTGACAATATCTCAGTGACACCATTGAACCACCTCCCGTTTTCTTAAATAATGGATGACTGTTTTACCTTAACTTCAAATTGGCAGCACATGGCTTAGTTGGTAGATCAATGTTGCCAGTTCTAGAATTTGGGTAGGACTGCCTAAACACGAATCATCTCTCCAAGGTTGATAAAAAAAGGGGCCTAACCTAATGAGGCTACAAATGAAGATTATTTTATTTTTTAGTATCACATGCTCCTCTTTCAGAGCCAGGCGATAAGCCATTTCATCAGCAGCGTGGAGGGAAGGACCTGCATCCACCGTCGAGTCTGGTCAGGGGGCACTCGTCGACAATGTGAAAAAGACATCTGTGAAAAAGAGCTTCATAGCTCATCGGATTTATCCAGGATAAATAAATATTATAATTCTGATTTGCTACATGGTTTGTTGCTGACCACTTCCACCAAGTGAATTGTTGCCATGTTGGCTCTAGCTGTAGTGGTTGGCTGCACACGGGCCCTGGCTGGTACAGAAACTGTTGAGCAGAGCCCATAACCATCGTGGCAGGTCGAAACCAGGAAGACGAATGGTGGTGTCGGTGTTGAAAAAGTTGTAATTTGTGGTAAGTCAATACTAGTTGTCCTAGGGGTGATCTCTGCCATAGTAATGTGGAGTGTGCATCTGGCTCCAGCAGTGGCTAACGGAGCGGAACACAGCTCAATGCTCGCATGAGCAAGGACACTCATTGACTTGATTCCCTCCTTGATGTATTTTTTTTAGAGTTTTGCTCTTCTTGTCAAAATAAATATGAGGGTGAAAGTGTTTCTCCGATTAAACAAGCAATGCGGTGGCACTTATTTTAATTGCTGGCCCAGAGTTACTTTTAGAAATTCCACATTTTTATGATAGGAGACAAACATATATAGTTAAAGGTATGACCACCCTCAGATGGGTTTGCTCAAATTAAATGAGAAAGCATATTTATATGATAGGTGTTTTGTGCATTGTTTAGTGATCAGGCTAAGGGCATTAACTTGCTGCACTTTAAAACTGTTAACCCTCTGGTGTGAAATTGTGTTTTGAAAACTGGATTTCAGCAGTGATGGCTTACTTAGCGGACATGACTATAGCAAACTAGATTCGAAGCCTTCGTGACTGCAGGAATTACTCTTTGGTTCTTTCGGTAAAGTCACGTAGAAAATAAAATCAAATAATAATAGAATACAACGTTTCGGTTGCAACACAAGCAGCCATCATCAGGTAAGAATGAATGATAAAACACAGACATGGAAACAACATAGGCAGACACACATGCAGAGACACACCGAGCGAGACACACACCAAGCCAAACAGAAGGACAACGAATCTGTGCCGAGGCCTTAAATAGAGAGAGGGGGTATGGGCCGGGGCAGAGAGAGGACTGGGGAGGCGGACAAATGAAGGGACCAGCAGACAAACGGGGGGACAAGGAGGGAGCGGTGTGGAATTCCAGACCACAGTGGCTGGAGGAGAGCCACTTCTAATTTAGCAATCTTTGGGAGAACGTTAATCAACCAGGCTATGCGTTAACTGTGTGTTAGCCGACTCTCTGAATTGCATCACATTACATCCTCTAATTTTACATTTGTTGTCAAACTTTCTAAATTTATCCTTGCTTGTCTGTTCCACACTTAACTTCTAATTTAGCAATCTTTGGAAGAACGTTAATCAACCAGGCTATGCGTTAACTGTGTGTTAACCGACCTGTATTGCACTACATTACACTTCTTAATTTTACTAAAAAAAATCGGTAAAGTCACATAGAAGGGAAATAATAAAATAATAATAAAACATAATAAGATAAAATTCTCACGACGTTTCGGCCACAACGCAAGCAGCCGTCCTCAGGTGAAGAACAGGGCTATCGGAAAGACAGCGTCCTAATAAACACTGCTAACCTTGGCAGCGTATTTTTAAGCTGGGTCGGAGGAGGAGAGAGCCTTGACAAATGAGTTTACATATCAACAGAGGAATTTAGCATATTGATGACAAATGCAGATATGAGATTAGTCACTACTTGTGGAATGTGTAGGTGGTGGGGGGTCTCAAAGTCATTATGTTAGTGTATTATGTAGGATTAGCAGTAATTAAGGGAGGGAAATAGGATTAGCAGGAATAAAGAGAGGGAAATTTTAATAGTAAAGAGCTGCAGCAGCCAAACCACTGCATATCAAGCTCGTGCATTATGTGGACAGCAAAAAAGGAGTTTCTAAAGAACTGTAAATACCCTCCTACCATATAATACACCGATGTGAAAAAACTAAATATTAACTACATCAATATAATCAATCTACTCAATATACTCTCCAATAAGCTGAGCTACTAACAATAAATCATTATACATTACACTTCTATGTCGAAAAAAGTGGCGGTTTTTTCTTAACGTGAGCACCACGGAAAGCTGGCATTGACTATATAGCTGCTCCCTCCTTGTCCCCTTGTTTGTATGATGGTCCCATCGTGTGTCCGCCTCCCCAGTCCTCTCTTGGTGTGTGTCTAGCTCAGTGTGTCTCTGCATGTGTGTCTGCCTATGTTGTTTCCGTGTGCGTGTTTTATCATTCATTCTTACCTGATGATGGCTGCTTGTGTTGCAACCGAAACGTCGTATTCTATTATTATTTGATTTTATTTTCTACGTGACTTTACTGAAAGAACCAAAGAGTATTGACTATAGCATTAGTCCCTTGAGCTACTTAGACACCTCACTTGAAATATATATAGAGACAGCGACTATATTCTGACAAGCTGTGAACATAATTTTTTGCATGTTAACTCAGGCAATGATTCTTGTCACTCGCAGATATTAAGAAAATGCAGTTGATTTCTAATTTCGCTTGCAGGTGATACTTAACAATATCACAATATTTTTTTATGTGTATATATACTGAATGAGCGCAGTGTGATATGTGATTTTGTGTCTTGAGGTTGACATTAGATTTGGATTGGCGATCCGGGAATCCAAAAACAAGCCCCTTTTCACGAGGCCACAAACCATTCAATGCATCATATTGTATGTATATATTTGTAAGACTACAACGTAAACTTGAAGTCTATGCCTCATCAAACAAACTGTTTTCCTCTTAATGGTCATGGGCCAATGGTGAAAATTGCATATTCCCATGACAAGGGCCAGTCTATCCATATGACTGCGACTCTTAACTTACCGCAACACTGTTCTCATTTCATTGACCTAGGAGGAATGATTGACTGAGTGGACGTGAAATTCCGATTTGAATGGCAATCAAAATTCTGAAAGATTAGTAGAAGACGAAGAAGAATGTGGGTTGAGTGTTCTTGTAGAAGCAGAAACACTGCTGGGATGTATATTTAATTTACATCATTGAGTAACTTGAAATGTAGACATTTTTGTTTTAAAAACAAATATACAATTTAGAAAGGGTAACAACTATTTTCATGATCATGCTTTTATCCCATCATTGGAAAATGGCTTGCCGAGAGAGCATGCCTCAGTGGACACCCACTATGGTGATGCAGCGATGAAATCAGCTTATGTGCATTAGCTAAATGGATTTTTGGGAAGCCTTAATCCAGCAGTGGCTAGATCATGACCGATGGTGAATAATTATACGCGTTACAGTTTAACTTGATCTTCAATATTTGATACATGCGTGTGCTTTAATACATTTATGTTTATTGATCTAGAATAACTCAAAGAGTATCTATGATTTCTAATCATTTGGTAGTGCTAATTCCTGTCGGTGGGCCAGGTTATGGAGGAATTTCCACATTCATAAGGTAAGGGACAGTCTGTAGGAAACCAATTGTTGTCTTTTCATATCGTGGTGTCCATTCCATTAACCGTGGATAAATGATGGGCAATTCTAATTATTTATCAGAAAGAATTACATGTATTTGCTGCATGAAGTGGTACATAGTGGAGTGTCTTCAAAAATCACTCAGACTGACACGTTGTAACAAGTCACCTGCTTAAATTTTATTGACCTATTCTTGCACCAGTTGTAGGCACTCCTAGAGCCATGTGTAAGGTCACTTAGATCTAACTTCTTCCCACTCATAACTACGTTACACGTCACTTATCTTGCCCTCGGCATCTCTGCTCTCAGCGACTCCGCACACAGCGTCTTTACACAAAGCATCTTCGCACACAGCGTCTCAGCACACAGCAGCTTCGCACACAGCAGCTTCGCATACAGCAGCTTCGCATACATCAGCTTCTACAACTTCATCGCTGCACTCACCTACGCACTCACCTACGCTCCCTCAGACCTGCTCACCTGTCTGTCCCGGCGACGCGTGAAGGTTGAGGTCCCGTTGACGGCTGGAGCGGCAGTGGGGAGATGTCTTCATTCTTGTCCCCAGCAACAACTCTCTCGTTTTGCTCACACACACACCCTTACAGTGAGGGAAAAAAGTATTTGATCCCCTGCTGATTTTGTACGTTTGCCCACTGACAAAGAAATGATCAGTTTATAACTTTAATGGTAGGTTTATTTGAACAGTGAGAGACAGAATAACAACAAAAAATACAGAAAAACACATGTCAAAAATGTTATAAATTGATTTGCATTTTAATGAGGGAAATAAGTATTTGACCCCTCTGCAAAACATGACTTAGTTCTTGGTGGCAAAACCCTTGTTGGCAATCACAGAGGTCAGACGTTTCTTGTAGTTGGCCACCAGGTTTGCACACATCTCAGGAGGGATTTTGTCCCACTCCTCTTTGCAGATCTTCTCCAAGTCATTAAGGTTTCGAGGCTGACGTTTGGCAACTCGAACCTTCAGCTCCCTCCACAGATTTTCTATGGGATTAAGGTCTGGAGACTGGCTAGGCCACTCCAGGACCTTAATGTGCATCTTCTTGAGCCACTCCTTTGTTGCCTTGGCCGTGTGTTTTGGGTCATTGTCATGCTGGAATACCCATCCACGATCCATTTTCAATGCCCTTTCTGAGGGAAGGAGGTTCTCACCCAAGATTTGACGGTACATGGCCCCGTCCATCGTCCCTTTGATGCGGTGAAGTTGTCCTGTCCCCTTAGCAGAAAACACCCCGAAAGCATAATGTTTCCACCTCCATGTTTGACGGTGGGGATGGTGTTCTTGGGGTCATAGGTAGCATTCCTCTTCCTCCAAACACGGCGAGTTGAGTTAATGCCAAAGAGCTCCATTTTGGTCTCATCTGACCACAACACTTTCACCCAGTTGTCCTCTGAATCATTCAGATGTTCATTGGCAAACTTCAGACTGGCATGTATATGTGCTTTCTTGAGCAGGGGGACCTTGCGGGCGCTGCAGGATTTCAGTCCTTCACGGCGTACTGTGTTACCAACTGTTTTCTTGGTGACTATGGTCCCAGCTGCCTTGAGATCATTGACAAGATCCTCTCGTGTAGTTCTGGGCTGATTCCTCACCGTTCTCATGATCATTGCAACTCCACGAGGTGAGATCTTGCATGGAGCCCCAGGCCGAGGGAGATTGACAGTTCTTTTGTGTTTCTTCCATTTGCGAATAATCGCACAAACTGTTGTCACCTTCTCACCAAGCTGCTTGACGATGGTCTTGTAGCCCATTCCAGCCTTGTGTAGGTCTACAATCTTGTCCCTGACATCCTTGGAGAGCTCTTTGGTCTTGGCCATGGTGGAGAGTTTGGAATCTGATTGATTGATTTCTTCTGTGAACAGGTGTCTTTTATACAGGTAACAAGCTGAGATTAGGAGCACTCCCTTTAAGAGTGTGCTCCTAATCTCCGTATATTCAACACATTATCTTAAAAATTCTTATATTTTTTAGTACATAAGCTTGGTAGACTAGGGAATGAAACAACACATTATCCTCGTCTCAGATATATATTGATAAGTTTGTCTTGCTTTTTTAAATTGCCATAGAATGTGCAATTGTTATAGCATGAAATCTTGACTTAAAGTATTTGTGACTGCAGGAATTCATATTCTTTGGGTTTTTCGGTAAAGTCACTAAGATAGGTTCAAAGAAAATAACAAAAAATAAAAATAAAAAACTATGACGTTTTGATCACAACACAAGCGTTCGTTCCTGATGACGAACGCTTGTGTTGCGATCAAAACGTCGTTTTTTTGTTATTTTCTTTGAACCTATCTACGTGACTTTACCGAAAGACCCAAAGAATATGTTATAGCATTGTTTGGCAGCTAGAGATAAGTCAGCAGCAAGACTCAGTATCACTGCTCGGTGGGAAGGCAAATTAATTTAATACGTAAGTGCGATATGTCAACTGACGCAGAATCCTAGAAAAATAAATGCGTTCCTACCATAACTGCAGCTATGGTGAAGAGTCTCGCTGTATATCTGTCTCTCCGTTCTGATGCTTATCTTTGTTCAATATGCTCACTGCCATTTGCCCATTCTCTCCCCCTATCTCACTCATAATTGCTGGGTGATGGGTTATTTCCAAATAATCCGAGTAAACGGTACCAGATTAAATAAATGATTCGACATTTTCAGTAATTTAGTCTGGTGTTTGCAGACATTGTTGGAAATGTTTTCACTCGTGATTGTTGTTGACGCTTGACCTGCTGTAATTGCAAGGGTAGTTGAGGCTGTTAAAAAAAAAGTTTAGCTCGAGGCATATTATATTTTTTGCGACATAGAAGTGTAATGTATGACTTACTGTTAGTAGCTCAGCTTATTGGAGAGTATATTGATTATATTGATGCAGTTTATATTAAAGTTTTTTACGTGGTGGTTTGGCTGCTGCAGCTCCTTACTATTAAAATGCCCCTCCCTTTATTACTGCTAATCCTACTTCCTCCCTTTATTACTGCTAATCCTACATAATACACGAGACCCCCCCACCACCTACACATTCCACAAGTATGATAGTAGGTTTTTACCCTTTTAACTGGTACAAAACTGACACCTTTATTCAAGGCATCATGTTTGCAATGACCACAACACAAGTAGTCAAAAAAGCAAACAAAAAGAAGCAACTCTGATAAGGATGATAATATGCACTGTCCTTGAAGTTGATTGGCCCACACCCGAGACGGCTTTCTTTAGAGCCTAGTCCCCATTGGTGTAGGGCCAGATGACACCAGAAGGCGTACAACTCAAACACAGTGCAATATCAGAGTATTGAGAGCTCGGGGTAAGCATTTACACTATGAGATCTCTTTTACCAGTGGCAAAATATGATAGTAGGTTTTTACCCTTTTAACTGGTACAAAACTGACACCTTTATTCAAGGCATCATGTTTGCAATGACCACAACACAAGTAGTCAAAAAAGCAAACAAAAAGAAGCAACTCTGATAAGGATGATAATATGCACTGTCCTTGAAGTTGATTGGCCCACACCCGAGACGGCTTTCTTTAGAGCCTAGTCCCCATTGGTGTAGGGCCAGATGACACCAGAAGGCGTATAACTCAAACACAGTGCAATATCAGAGTATTGAGAGCTCGGGGTAAGCATTTACACTATGAGATCTCTTTTACCAGTTTGAGTTGTACGCCTTCTGGTGTCATCTGGCCCTACACCAATGGGGACTAGGCTCTAAAGAAAGCCGTCTCGGGTGTGGGCCAATCAACTTCAAGGACAGTGCATATTATCATCCTTATCAGAGTTGCTTCTTTTTGTTTGCTTTTTTGACTACTTGTGTTGTGGTCATTGCAAACATGATGCCTTGAATAAAGGTGTCAGTTTTGTACCAGTTAAAAGGGTAAAAACCTACTATCATATTTTGCCACTGGTAAAAGAGATCTCATAGTGTAAATGCTTACCCCGAGCTCTCAATACTCTGATATTGCACTGTGTTTGAGTTGTACGCCTTCTGGTGTCATCTGGCCCTACACCAATGGGGACTAGGCTCTAAAGAAAGCCGTCTCGGGTGTGGGCCAATCAACTTCAAGGACAGTGCATATTATCATTCTTATCAGAGTTGCTTCTTTTTGTTTGCTTTTTTGACTACTTGTGTTGTGGTCATTGCAAACATGATGCCTTGAATAAAGGTGTCAGTTTTGTACCAGTTAAAAGGGTAAAAACCTACTATCATATTTTGCCACTGGTAAAAGAGATCTCATAGTGTAAATGCTTACCCCGAGCTCTCAATACTCTGATATTGCACTGTGTTTGAGTTGTACGCCTTCTGGTGTCATCTGGCCCTACACCAATGGGGACTAGGCTCTAAAGAAAGCCGTCTCGGGTGTGGGCCAATCAACTTCAAGGACAGTGCATATTATCATCCTTATCAGAGTTGCTTCTTTTTGTTTGCTTTTTTGACTACTTGTGTTGTGGTCATTGCAAACATGATGCCTTGAATAAAGGTGTCAGTTTTGTACCAGTTAAAAGGGTAAAAACCTACTATCATATTTTGCCACTGGTAAAAGAGATCTCATAGTGTAAATGCTTACCCCGAGCTCTCAATACTCTGATATTGCACTGTGTTTGAGTTGTACGCCTTCTGGTGTCATCTGGCCCTACACCAATGGGGACTAGGCTCTAAAGAAAGCCGTCTCGGGTGTGGGCCAATCAACTTCAAGGACAGTGCATATTATCATCCTTATCAGAGTTGCTTCTTTTTGTTTGCTTTTTTGACTACTTGTGTTGTGGTCATTGCAAACATGATGCCTTGAATAAAGGTGTCAGTTTTGTACCAGTTAAAAGGGTAAAAACCTACTATCATATTTTGCCACTGGTAAAAGAGATCTCATAGTGTAAATGCTTACCCCGAGCTCTCAATACTCTGATATTGCACTGTGTTTGAGTTGTACGCCTTCTGGTGTCATCTGGCCCTACACCAATGGGGACTAGGCTCTAAAGAAAGCCGGCTCGGGTGTGGGCCAATCAACTTCAAGGACAGTGCATATTATCATCCTTATCAGAGTTGCTTCTTTTTGTTTGCTTTTTTGACTACTTGTGTTGTGGTCATTGCAACCATGATGCCTTGAATAAAGGTGTCAGTTTTGTACCAGTTAAAAGGGTAAAAACCTACTATCATATTTTGCCACTGGTAAAAGAGATCTCATAGTGTAAATGCTTACCCCGAGCTCTCAATACTCTGATATTGCACTGTGTTTGAGTTGTACGCCTTCTGGTGTCATCTGGCCCTACACCAATGGGGACTAGGCTCTAAAGAAAGCCGTCTCGGGTGTGGGCCAATCAACTTCAAGGACAGTGCATATTATCATCCTTATCAGAGTTGCTTCTTTTTGTTTGCTTTTTTTACTACTTGTGTTGTGGTCATTGCAAACATGATGCCTTGAATAAAGGTGTCAGTTTTGTACCAGTTAAAAGGGTAAAAACCTACTATCATATTTTGCCACTGGTAAAAGAGATCTCATAGTGTAAATGCTTACCCCGAGCTCTCAATACTCTGATATTGCACTGTGTTTGAGTTGTACGCCTTCTGGTGTCATCTGGCCCTACACCAATGGGGACTAGGCTCTAAAGAAAGCCGTCTCGGGTGTGGGCCAATCAACTTCAAGGACAGTGCATATTATCATCCTTATCAGAGTTGCTTCTTTTTGTTTGCTTTTTTGACTACTTGTGTTGTGGTCATTGCAAACATGATGCCTTGAATAAAGGTGTCAGTTTTGTACCAGTTAAAAGGGTAAAAACCTACTATCATATTTTGCCACTGGTAAAAGAGATCTCATAGTGTAAATGCTTACCCCGAACTCTCAATACTCTGATATTGCACTGTGTTTGAGTTGTACGCCTTCTGGTGTCATCTGGCCCTACACCAATGGGGACTAGGCTCTAAAGAAAGCCGTCTCGGGTGTGGGCCAATCAACTTCAAGGACAGTGCATATTATCATCCTTATCAGAGTTGCTTCTTTTTGTTTGCTTTTTTGACTACTTGTGTTGTGGTCATTGCAAACATGATGCCTTGAATAAAGGTGTCAGTTTTGTACCAGTTAAAAGGGTAAAAACCTACTATCATATTTTGCCACTGGTAAAAGAGATCTCATAGTGTAAATGCTTACCCCGAGCTCTCAATACTCTGATATTGCACTGGGTTTGAGTTGTACGCCTTCTGGTGTCATCTGGCCCTACACCAATGGGGACTAGGCTCTAAAGAAAGCCGTCTCGGGTGTGGGCCAATCAACTTCAAGGACAGTGCATATTATCATCCTTATCAGATTTGCTTCTTTTTGTTTGCTTTTTTTTTGACTACTTGTGTTGTGGTCATTGCAAACATGATGCCTTGAATAAAGGTGTCAGTTTTGTACCAGTTAAAAGGGTAAAAACCTACTATCATATTTTGCCACTGGTAAAAGAGATCTCATAGTGTAAATGCTTACCCCGAGCTCTCAATACTCTGATATTGCACTGTTTTTGAGTTGTACGCCTTCTGGTGTCATCTGGCCCTACACCAATGGGGACTAGGCTCTAAAGAAAGCCGTCTCGGGTGTGGGCCAATCAACTTCAAGGACAGTGCATATTATCATCCTTATCAGAGTTGCTTCTTTTTGTTTGCTTTTTTGACTACTTGTGTTGTGGTCATTGCAAACATGATGCCTTGAATAAAGGTGTCAGTTTTGTACCAGTTAAAAGGGTAAAAACCTACTATCATATTTTGCCACTGGTAAAAGAGATCTCATAGTGTAAATTCCACAAGTAGTGACTAATCCCATATCTGCATTTGCCATAAATATGCTAAATTCCTCTGTTGATATGTAAATTCCTTTGTCAAGGCGCCCTCCTCCTCTAACCCCTGCTTAAATATACACTGCCAAGCGTGGTGGTGCTCATTCGGACCGTCGGACGCTGTCTTTCCGACAGCCTTGTTCTTCACCTGAGGACGGCTGCTTGCGTTGTGGCCGAAACGTTGTGAGAATTGTATTTTATTATGTTTTATTTGTATTATTTTATAATTTCCCTTCTACGTGACTTTACCGAAAGAACCAAGAAGACAGTTACTGTTCTCAACATACTGTGCCGTTCTGTTATTTGGACGTTGCGCTATGAGCTGCTTCTCAACAACCCCTTGTACCTCCGAGATTAAATACATGTCAAACCTTGATTTATTTGTAGAGGAATTCTGTCAAATTGTATTTATTTCTACCTGCCTTAATAATTACGTATAGCCACCATCAGCATTTCTTATTTATTGCATATATGGTATGTGTCCATGTTTCGACACACTGATATGCAATTATTTTGAATGCATACATATGGCTTCTGAAACTATTTCCCATTTCATACAATGGATATGTTATATTTATTAACCTTCAATGTTCTCTTATTTTTATAGTACGAAAGAAGAAAACACTCTGTCACTATTTGCTTCGTACTTTTATTCAGGAAAATGGGTCTATTTTGCCAGAATAGAGATGCGATGAAAAGTCCAACAGTCATTCATTACAATATTTTATAATGCTCATCGCATCACTGATCATGGCCATTCATGCCCCATTCTTTGCACTGTGAGGCAGTTGCACAATAAATCTCCAAGATCAACATAAAAGAAGATCAATAACTGTTCCTGCTTTAAGGCTAGCAGCCTCCTTCGGGGTTTTGGTTGCATTTCTCTGGAGTGCAGTCACTCACATCTATAAAACTCCAACCAGATGGTAGAAATTTTTATTCTCTTACTCAACAGCAGTAAAGTGACACACAGGCATCCAAAACATGACAGATTGCCTTTTCATAATTTTCTCCCATGTGGTACTGGGGTGTCTATCTTCGGATCTCTCTGCCCAGCTCTGTAGCAATAGGAAAAATGCAATTTTGCAATTCATCGCAAGCCAATTGCGCCACAAGCAATGCCAGATAATAACGCTCGCAGGCTTATGTTCTATTTACTGCATTTTAATTTTGCCCCGCGTGTGTAACCCATTCTCTTTCTGCATGTGCAATATGCAAAGCTGAATTATCTTCGCTGCTATGGGAAATGGCTCCCTTCATAGGACATTGGGAGAAAGGGCCATTGCCAGTGTTCTTGACGAATGTGGTGAACTTTATTGTTATTTGTGCTTGTGCACCACTGCCAATGCAGCATCACCAAACCATTTGCTGTTATGGTGCATGGCAGGAATAGTGCTGAGAGAGGAACCAATTACTTCCCAGGTAGAACAACCTGTCAGAGATAAATTACATAAATTAATTTCATAGGTGAAATATTTGCAATTTAATTATTCAAACGTTTCAACATTGAACGCATAAATGGGCATTACATTGTTTATGAATATGAAGATAGTCACGCGTGTGATGAGAAGTCAAGTAGTGCTTAATACACAGAGATATAATCCTATTTACCAGAGTTTGATTACTGATCACACAATCCAGTTGCAAATTAATATCTGCACTTGATTTGGACCTCCCTTATGCTGACATAATATGCAATTAACCAATGCAGTATTAAGAGTGTAAACATCATCACTTGGGGTTTGGTGTTGGCTACAATGCCATCTTGTTGCCATGCCAGATTTAATAGTTGCTTGTGAATAGTCTACGGATAATGATCTTAGTATAATATGCAATTATGGAATTACAAATCTTATAAGCTTGTTGCATAATTTACTACAACACATCCAGGAATATTACAAAAGGGATAAATAGATACAATTCTGGATTATATTTAAAACATGTTTAGGTAACACTGTGGTGGGTAATGCAGTTGCAGTTAGGTATTATACTTTTAATTTGCTTATCAAATTTGTAAAATTTTAATTATTAATCGGAATTTTATTAAAGCGTTAACATAGCATCGTTTTTGTTACAAATATGTATGCCCACCACTGCCAACAAAGTCCATGAACATTTCATTAGATGTTTTAATATAACGTTATGTAACAGTTTAACCCCATAACATTACAATGCACTGTGAACATGAATAATATTTATTTTATCTAAACACAATTTTTCTCCAAAGCGCAATACAGTACATGATATTTATTGAACCGGTTTGAATCAGTAACCACAGATTTTTGGGATTTTCATTCCGGAGTGGAACATTTTTTTATTATGTTTTCTATTTCGATTCAGGAAAATTACCATTTAAAACCGGTTTTTCAGTTTAGGTTTTCGGTTCCATTCGACTATCTGGTGGAAATTCTACATTTCCGGAGCAGTGCCCATTTCCTTCAGAGCTTGACCACTATGAAGGATTGAAAGGGCTTTAAGAGGTAAACTTGTGCTATAGTAATGGTGTGAAGACCAAATGCACTTATTTGAATTTGTAATCTTCCAACGTTGCGTCACACACTCTAACCACAGTGCCACCTGCCTAGAGTAACGCTTCACCTGTGAAAAGTAAAACATATTCATGTTTTTTCGAGAATGAAAGTTTCTCTTGAAGAAAATTTATTTTCAAATTGCAAAACGCTCACTCACTTAAGGCTCGTAGTATTCAGCTAAATGGCATTGTGACTGACAGAGTGCTCATCTTAAAACAGGGATGTGAGTGAAAATAGAGATACTTGTCTCCACCTTAAATGTATCTATGCTGCATCTGCTGTCTGGGCTGTGCCATTAAATTTACACTTTTATAGGAAACTATCAGGAAGTACCCGGCGTTGCCCGGGTCTTAAAAATATTTCAAAACTACTCTTAAAAATGTAACAGCAGTGCGTACTGACTGTGGTGGTAGCTGCTATGATTACAGCAGTGCATACTGACTGTGGTGGTACCTGCTATGATTACAGCAGTGCATAGCGACTGTGGTGGTACCTGCTATCACTACAGTAGTTCATGCTGACCCTATAGCAGTATTTATGGACTTTATAGCAAAATGTACTCACCTGACAGTGGCGTGGTGAGGCCTAGTCCTGTGCAGTGGTACCTGCTATGATTACAGCAGTGCATACTGACTGTGGTGGTACCTGCTATGATTACAACAGTGAATACTGACTGTGGTGGTACCTGCTATGATTACAGCAGTGAATACAGACTGTGGTGGTACCTGCTACATCTAGCGACTGAATAGTAGTAATAACTGCACGCATCGGGGTGGGGGAGACATCACACAGTGAAGAATTTACCAGAGCGTTTAGTGTATTTTTATAGCATTTTTAATGCGAAAGAAAATCCCCCCCCCCCCACCAAAGGTGTGTGACTTGGTATGGTCGTGCGCGTGTGATAAATAAATAAATAAAAGGTATGCTATAGTGCTAGCATCTAGCAACTGTATATATTAGCAACTGCACGCATCGGGGTGGGGGGGACATGACACAGTGAAGAATTTACGTCAGCGTTTAGTATATTTTTAGCATTTTTAAAGCTGTATTTTTTATAGCATTTCTAACGCGAAAGAAAATGTCCCCCTCACTCCCACCGAAGGCGTGCGACTTGGCATGGGCCGTTCCCCCCCACCAAAGGGGCGTGAGTTGGTATGGCCGGGCACGCGTCATAAATAAATAATAGTGGAACGCACAAAAATCGCACTAAATCGCTAATTTAACTAATTTAAAGTTGACGGACGTAAAAAAGGAATATTGCTTGCTGACCGTGGGGCTTACGGCGTGGTACCTGGATATTTTTTTATATGTAAACACCACCGTTGGAGAGCCAAGCGTGCGACCACACACAAATCCACAAACTCACATTTCTGACTTTTATATATATATAGATAGAAGAGAAGAAGATAGATGAAATGACGTCAACAATAACTTTTAGAAAAGCATGTATAATTTTCAGTGGTAAACACACAATACAGTACTGTACACACCAAACTGTAATTTGATATATGTATATGTAATAATCCTTCTTGAGACGGCTTCGGAATCAGTCATTTTTATTTCCACTCCACAATACACTTTACTCACTCACTCTCCGTTGCTGGCAGACAACGGAGAGAGGACAGACTTCGCACTAAGTCCCCACCGCGCACGTGGCACTCAAAGCCCCCGTCCGCGCGCGACCCTGCTCTTGTCAGTTTCCCAGTCTGCTCTCGATCGTTCCCTCTCACTCTCTCTTAATCCCTTCGTCACGTGGTCCCCCCAGCCAATCGTTCATGGACAGCTTCGACCATCTCGATGGTTCCCTGTCAATCCCGGGACCACGCCTCTCATCCGGCTCCCCATTAGCTGGGGCCCCGAATGGCTAGGCCAATCACTCCTGATGACATGCCGTGATCACGCCTGGGCCATGCTCCCTATCTCAACCCTTATTGGCTACAAGCAGGACCGGCAAGCCAATCCCCACGTGAACCCTCTATGGCTGTTATTACATATACATAACCAAACAAACCATTTTGGAGTATAAGAAAACACATCAGGAGATATCTTTAGAGCACAAAATGTTTTTTTTTTCATACGTTTAATACGTCGACCAATCCCTTTGAATAATTCACAAAGATTGCTTTCCCTTATAATTTAAGAGTTGGGAGGTTCAAATTGAATGCATAAAATAGCGAACAACATCCAGTGAAAACCTGTGAAAAGAGGAAAACGAGTATAAATCTTGGAAATCTGACATACAATATTGTGAATATGGAACTATATATTCCGTTTTTCTGTATTTTAATAATTGATGAATAGGTTAAGGTATAATAAAATAGTAAAATGCTGAATTATATTATAGATTAGTTTATAAAATTAGAAGCATCCCAGCATGTGTCTGGGTTAGTAAATTGCGCACTGCTTTGTAAGATATCAATGACGTCCTGTGGAAAGACTGACCTCTTACCACAGGAACATTGAATTTCCACCATTTTCTCAGCACTGCCAAAAGTAAATAAGCATGCTGAAAATTATATTCGAGTGTGCAGATATACTATATTTTAAATGAAATGTGATATTGCCATGTGCGATATTGCCAATTTTAGTATCTGATGGTTTCAAGTTCAAATCGTATTTGGCTTAACCCATTTCCCCCCACTGGGTTGTCTATTGTATATATTAGGTTTTGAAAATTTTGAATAAAAATTACATAGAAATGGATATTGTGTAATAATCAGAAATTATACAAATGTATGTAATTTTGCAAAGTATGCATTTATGCTATTTAGTTATGTGTAGTTTTGGGATGTTATACAAGTGTATGTGCTTATGCTAACGTATGCAATTATGATAATTAGACTTAGCTTCGTTGTCTAGGATTATATTCACATTCGTGATAATCAAAATGATTGTCGCTTTAACTTTTATTGATTATGTTTGTGTGTGTTTATGTTAGGTCTCAAAATTCAGATCTCTCCTCAGGATACAGTTCTTATAATTAAGATTATTATGCATGAACTTAGGAAGGCACCACACAGACTATTCTGTGTTCAACAATTTTAATATCTAAAAAAAACATAACACTCTAATATGCGAACTCTTATGCTAGGAAAGTCAACATAGTATTCCTGAAGATGTCCTCCTCATTGATCCGTACATTTAACCATCAATGGTTACGTTTGTTAAACTGAGCACAAAACCATCGGCTAATCCCTCAGAGTCGAGCGAGTATACATGGCGATAGGAAAATTCCTTTAAAAACATTTAATATGACAATATTCATACGAACAGTGATAAAGAAACATGTACCCAAAGTAAAATAGACCTCAATTAGTTAAATTGTAAGATTATGCAATAAAAAAAACGAATTACTAAAATACTTCTAAACGACAGTATTCATGTAACTCTACGAGCAGCAATGCTTTTCACGATCAGCTAATATTTAATATTTAACGCACCACCTTGGAATGGTAACCCTTTTCGAAACACAAAGATAACCGATATGCGTCTTATATGTGTGTGTCTTCTTTGCCACTTGCTGAATTAGCGGCTTACGCGGTACAGCGTTCCTTGTACTGAAAATACCTCAGGTTCCCAGCAGAGCCGCTGGGACAGCGTGTGTGTGTATTGAACACACGGCGCTCTTGCCTGTGCCGACACTCTTCCTTTTTGCTGCACTGGTTCAGGCTCTTTCCACTGCTCCATGATCTCTCCCTTACGTGCAGCTGCCAGCTTCGCGCAGGCACCTGGTGGTGCCTCTCCCACCCTTCCTTCAAGCCAGCTCTCTGTGCGATGCTCGCTTGGTTGATGCTTGGCGCTTTTGCCCTTTCTCCAGGTTGATTGCTTGTCGTTGCTCGTCACTCTTTCTCTATCTTTCTCTCTTGCTGCAGCTGCTGGTGGGAGCTGGCACTCAATGTAGAATAAAACTTTTAGCGATACTTTGTCTATCAGCGCCGAACTCACACTCGGTGACACATCGCTACTCTGCAAGCCTCGCCATCCATGGTCGATTGCGGGCCCCACCCCCGGAGCTTTCCGCAGCAAGACTCAAGTTCCGTTGATCCTTGTAGACTCGACCTTTGCTGGTGTACAGCGCCGTTTTTCTACTTTCGTGCTCTCCGCCCTTCTTCCAAGAGGGCTCCTGCTGTGAGCTGCTCGTCGCAGCTCCTCGCTTACTCTCAGAACTCATACGTTGCATTCGCACACCTCTTAGCTTCTTACAACTCTTATAGCTTCGTACAATACCACTTATCGCTATCCTTGACTCTGAAAGCGACTGAAAACATCAGGATAAATGTAGAATTAAACTTTCAGCGATACTCTGTCGGTCATCGCTGAACTCAGCACCGAGCAACACATCGCCCCTCTCCTCTGCAAGACTCGACATCCATGGTTGATTTCGAGGACCATCCCCGGAGCCATTGTAAGACTGAAGTGCGTTGTGTGTGTTCGTCGTTATATTTTAAAATTCTCCCCCCTCTGCACGTCTCTCGTGAAAAAAAACAGAATCCCTCTGTCTCGTTCTCCTCCCGTGGCCGCAGCCACCTGGTTGCCCCCCCCCCCCCTTTTGACCTTTGACTGGCTGCTTTCCATCACCATGTTTATGTTTATTGGTTTGTATCCCCCCCCCCTCTATCTCAAGGGGAGGCATCCTCCCTTCATACGTATTTTATTGCTACCATGTGTTGTCAAATTGCTGGAAAACAAAGGCGGTTTGGAGGCTCTGGTCCTATGGAATACATATTATCTTGGTCGTGTGTGATTGACCTATTTCGCCTTGTATCTCTTTTGAATTACCCTAGGTTTTGACTTAAGCTTTCGTGACCGGCGGAATTCATATTCTTTGGTTCTTTCGGTAAGGTCACATAGATAGAAAGATACAATAAAAAACAATATATGAGGTGAATAAGAGCAAATAAGTTATAATAAAAGCCACTAAGGTAGACTGCAGTCTATAATGTCGATTTATTATTGTCGCTAAGTTTCGAACTTTTACTGTTATCAAAAAAGCCACCAGTTGCAATGTTCCCCGTCCCTGCTGTTTGTCAGTGTTTTATGGCGGCCTTTGCCCCCCCCCCCTTGCACCGGGGTTTTTATTACATTTTATGGCTTATCTACAGCTGCCTTCTTGTGTGGCTTGTGAGAGGCAGCGGGTTGAGGGGTGGGGGTGACCCCCTTCCATGCCCCCGCACCTACATCCAGATCAAACTTAAAAAAAAATAGGCAGAATCATTCTTAATATACATTTTTGGAAAAATGCCTATAGATACAACATGTCCCATGGAAATAATGGTCGCTACCATGTTTATGTATAATTTCCATCACTTCCTTTGGACTGCTGTTGGAGATTAGAAGTGCCCAAATTGGGTGAGTATACGGACACTGACTTTATCAAAGCTTCCTCCAGCAGATGGTGGGAGGTAATCCATGCAGCTTCCCAGGAGAATTGCTCTGGTAATAGCCCAGCGTTGGCATGTTGTTGTTTGTTGCCTTTGCATTACAAACACTAAATAACCTGCGAGTCAACTGAATTTGGAAAACCCAAGGCGCCTCTGTCCCCCAGCCTTGAGCTGCTACTTTTTATCTGCGATGGGAAAACGTGTTACAACCTTCAGTTGAACCACACAGTGTTTTATCCTCTGGAGACACTTTCCACGCGAGTGTGAAATATCCAAGCAGGCTGAGAGCCACCATGTGAGACGAATGCCATCCCATTGGTCATTTAATCAAGAAGACACTTCGGATGTTGATATTCACTTTATGTATGGAAGTACCACACTCCAAACAATTCACTTTGGGATACTTAGGCAATTAACAAATTAACGTTCTACATTTAAATTCAAATTTATTGTCAAGGATAACCCGAGGTAATTAAGCAGTTAATTTTGAAAGTAAAAATATTTTCTGGGGTTTTTACACGATCATCTGGGTGACAGTTTTATTGGTGATGTTTCATTCTGCAGTGGTGAATGAAAGTGTAAATCAGAGGACCAATCACGTTTAATCAAGTACCACTACCATTAAACTTAATTGCAAAGTTTTTTTTGTGTTGTTGAACATCTGGTTAGTGAAATAAGTAATGTGCGTACATACCCATGTTGTTGAAAGCCTATGATGCATGTCTTGGTATACTCGGGGGTATATGCAGATATGAAACCATATAAGCAAAGCAATTTGTTTCTTAGACAACATATGTTAATTATTTCTGAGTTACAAGATATGGGCATATGCTGTAACAAATGGCACGCACCTCTAACAATCTAAGTGAAAAAATACGAATTAAACTGTCTTTGCACATATGGTTGCTGTCTTTGCAACAAAAATATATCCGTGGTCTTTCATGTCAAGAGAAAAATTGGTTTCAGTTAAATATTTAAACATTGGAAATACCAAAGCAAAACGTGAATGTTTAATTTCCATCTCACGCTTAAAATCAAACACAGGATAGCAGGTACAGTAAACAAACAAACAGCTGCCTTGTGTATGTTTATAAAGTGCCCAGTGCATGTTAGTATGCATTACGCACTGGCGTATGCGTCTGTGTCATGCGTGCATGTCCGTCAGCATTTACATGTGAATGCGTATACCTTTTTCGGTTGGGATGGTAAACATATAATGCAAAATTAACTTGGCTGTATGTGTGCGTCTCGGTGGAGGTTGGTGTGTGTGTGTAAAGTGTACAGCTGTATGTGTACAGATCCGCAGTAGATCGTGTGGAGCCCAGGGCAGAGTGCCCATCCTTGCCTCCTCCCCCACCGCATGCGCGACCGACACTGCCTTACCAAGCCACCAGCCGTCACTTGCTTGCTTCATTTCCAATAACTCTGCTGCTACACATTCGGGTAGCCCACCCCCGCCCTCAACTCCCCGCCTCGGGCAGCTGCCCTACCCATCCTTACTGCGTGTCTGTATTGTACAAACACCTGCACATGGATACCCAGTTGATTACTGCTCATATGTATGTGGCCCTGAAAAAAACGCCAAACTCAGTGCTTCTTTTTGTATGCTGAACTTTTTTCGCACCGTACGTAACCGACCGTGCTCATCGGGGGTGCGGGATGTGACGGAACGTTCAATGCTTTTCGTGATTTCGGCAAGAGGTCAAACCTGCCTGCACAAAATAACCCAAACGAAAGTAAATACGGTGGTCAACTGGTCATTTTTATATTCTTTGGGTCTTTCGGTAGATATACATTTTTATGAGAATGTATGCCTTCAGCGATGTCATGTCAAATCGTAAATTAAAAACAGAACCAACACCCTGTGTTGCTAGTATTCTGGAGGTGAGGTTACCCCACATGATCAAAGGTTTCAGTGCTCATGCTGTTGTAAAAAAAATGTTTCACAATAAATCCATTGTGTCGTGTTACAACAGACCCACCAATTATTGCCATGCTCACTGTTACGATCGCGATTGTCATTACGATAATTTTTACAGCAGATCGTACGTCGAATATTCCACAAAGCCACGAGTGTGAATGTCAGAAGATTACATTGTAATGGTGGCTTACGAGAGGTAAAGGGAGCGAACATGGAGAACTGGGTTAAAACTTAAAGTTTACAAGATTATATTGACCATTATGAAGTGTGTTAACATAAGTGAAGTACTGTATGTTGGTTTTAATATGCACTTTCAAATGAACGCTGTCATAGAATGAGAGTGGCCACTGATATAAAAGCAAATACAGCATTCGGCAGCACGAGCACTCAGATTGGATAACTTAAGAATGCATTACGTTTGCGCATTGTAAAAACGAATATTAAGCTCGTAAAAACACAGTACATCACTTTTAAATGCATAGGGGTTGAGCTGTGCCAGATGCACACCGTGCAAACAAAAGCTCTTCTTGCATGATATCCAATGTTTCCTGGAATGGGAACAGAGTGTGAGGACTCGTTTAAAAAGGCTTTTCCATGGTGAGCTTGAACATAATTTCAGCAGCAACAGTCTTCTTATGGGAACATCAGCAACAGCAAGCAACTACACTATTGCAATGAGTAACACAGTGGATATTCCAAGATAAGCGGTGAGGTAACCTGGTGACTCAGGGATTACTACTCAAGTCCGAGCACTGAGCTCGTCGAGCTGAGATCCAGGTTTTAATCCAGGCAGTGACCCATGATGAAATCGGGTTCTGTAGCATCGTGCTTTTATGGTCACATCCCTGTAACTAATGGCTGTGCAAAACACCATCATGTTAATTTTATTGTTTCATTTCATTTGGAATTTCGCAGCCCAGATGACTGAAAATGTATTTATAATACGAGTGTAAAGACAGTGCGTGGACGAGGATCACTTTTGCAAGGCACGTATGGTCATCGAAGTGCTATTACCTAAAACATGTATCTACTATATATTATACTATCTATATATATAAAGGGAAATTTGTGAATATGTGTGTCTTTTCAAAATATTTAGCATACTTCCCGACATGCAACAAACTTGAAATTTGGCATGTGGGTACTTTCCAGACTGTACACCATGCGAAAATTATAAAAATAGACATCTCTGTCATGTCACTCGCATGCGGAAGCGTTACGCAGTGTGTGCTGATGACACGCATTCCGCCCCCAACCCTCCGCGAGTAAAGTGCCATACAAATGTGTTGCAGGTCTAAGGCGTTCTTCGCGCAGCATTGCTTTATTATTTTAGTCGTTTACTTCCGTATGCACCCTGAAAGTTGTGTGTGTCTGCAGCAAACGCGTGTATGTGTACATATGGACGCGCGTGTGTGTGGGGGGAGCGGTAGTGTAGTGGTTAGCGCGCTGCGCTACGAACCCGGCGACCTGAGTTCGATTCCCCCTCACGGCCACCACCGGTGATGATTATTTGAACCAGTCCTGGGCCCTCCCCTAGGTCGACTCAGCCTAAAACGAGTAACTGGTGTGGTGTGTGAACATTGCCACTGGGAGGACAAAGGCGGCCGGGCGTGGTGAATCCAAGTCCCGGGCGAAGCCGGGTAGTAAAGCTAGTCACGTATATAATCTACTGTGCAGGATATGGAAACCGCTATGGTATTATTATACAATACATATAATGATCAAGTTACATTGGTAACAGCAGTATTTTACTGTAATATATATATTCATATATATGTTATACAAAAGACACGAAGGTTAATGACCTGTATATAAAATGCAATTACTGTATAAGATGTGTTGCCTATAATCTATCAAGAATATGGAGATGTATTACTTGTATCTATTATTTCAAAGGTATTTGCATGAGTAGGTCATTTAAGCTTGAGCTATTTTGATATGTTTTTTATGATTCAAAACGATGTCATTTTAAATGTTATTTAATATTTATTGACTCAGTTTTTTTACATTAAATACATGTCCTTCTGGTACATTGCAGGAATTTAATTTGAAGGATCAGTTGCAAACATATTTTATGCAAGTGGTTTTCATATTTCATGACAATGTGAAAACAGCACGCATTGCTCATGCAAACACAAGATAGGTAATGTTAGTACTAAAAGCTTTAAACAAGCAAAGACAAGTATTGTTCCATGAATTCCGGAGTCTTAATAGGAAATATATGTGGATTTGTATTTCTGTTGAAACTCACATCAGCACATTACATCACTACACCACTTTTAATAACCCCAGTCTTTATTTTAACCACTATCATCTTATGTACAATTTTATAATTATTGTAAAGCACCTTGGACTAAGGCGTTAGATAAATCAATAGAAGATGATCGTTGCGTTATTAAAACTATTTTATTTGATCAGGTAAAGTCCACTGAGCTTTATAGCTGTGTTTCAGAAGCGACCTGGCCACAAATGATAGATAATCGAAGTGGCTTACCGTGTGGAAAATTAGAGTAGCCAAATACTTTAAGCGCACGTTTCTAGACGTGGAGGGGAAAACCGGGGGACCCGGAGAAAACCCCACGCGACCACGGGGAGAACATGCAAACTCCAAGTATACAGGCGTCAGGGTTGGGATCGAACCCACAACCTCATGTATACTAGGCGAGGTAGTCAATATCTCACCACAGTGTCGATATGATCCTCCAGCTGCACCTTACTATTGGTATAAAGGCTCTGTGAAGGGGAACTGTGGCATTGTGTTTGTGATGTAAATACAATGCAGGTGTGGCCAGCAGAACTTTAGAGCATGGGAGACATTTCATGAGTGACCAGAGACCTCATTAAATTGGACAGTACAAAGTACCACCCTGAGACACTGTGAAACATTTTGAAGCCAGGAATTTCCTCAGGCATCTCCTAACGTTACTGCTGTGGAACAGTGAATGTCACCGATAGCTCTGCTCTGGTACCATAGGACAATGTCTTTTCAGGAATTTTTTTCAAGGATGGTTTTGAGCTCAAAGATTACTGCACATAGAGGCGAACTGTCCAAGAGCTCAAGCTTACCCATGTGTTCTTAACATGTCTTGATGTAAAACTCAAACAGTTATAACTGACAGTTGTAGATGCCCACTGTATTGTAAATGTTCACTACTTCAACCATTCATTGTTGGTCTTTTGAGTCGCAAAGTTAATGCCGGATTTTGATTATCTTGAATATCAAGTTTCTGCTGGAGTCGAGTTTGATTGATGTAGGTGGTTTAGGGCCACTTAAATACAAGGTTAAGGGCATCTCAGAGGCGTCCTAGTGCTATTTTAATATGAATACATTATAGGGCAATGCAAGAGCAGTTATACAGTTATTCTGCCAAAAGTACAAATGGATTAAACAGATGCAAGATGTTTCTCTTTGTGGCGAGTCATTTTAGTTGTTGGCATCGTTTATTGGTTTATAACAATAACATAACACAATATAGCACATTACCCATATTCTATGCTATACTTGCGTATGAGGGCAGCAATATGTTCAGGCGCTAAACGACAGTGTCAAAGACTGATATCCACCACGAGAGGGCTTCAGGAGAATTCGTGTTGTTTTGCTATTCCTCCTCACATGCAGTAAGGAATATTTGCCACCCCACTCGAATCATACATGTTTTTTTTCTTTCCAGAAAGAGCATTCGCTACATTTAGACAAATTATTATAATTAATCAATGAACCATGGCAAGGTTAATTGTATAAGACTCACAACAAGAATTTTTTTTTTAATACTATTCTACTTCTTCCGTATAGATCCATAGTAGCAGATTAAATATGTAACTTTAGATTTCTTATCCACTCAATTGTCTGCTCAGACGCAGAGTGGATCTCGTCCGTTCCTCCTTCAAAGGAGCAGCTGTTTACGATGTGGTCGATGGTTTGGGATTGGTGGCCACATTCGCAGGCCGCAGAATCTTAGATGTGCCATTTGTGCATCAGGTGGCCGCATCGGCCATGCCCAGTTCTGATTCGGTTGATGGTCGACCATTGGCGACGTGAAAGGTTGAAGCCGGGAGGTTCGATGGTAGGGTCCTGCATGAGATGTTTATTTTCGACGTCGGCCGTAGTTCAGACTTGCTTCCATCTCTCGCCTTCATTGTTATTTGTGGCGTAGAGTGAGGACGCTGCTGTAATCCAGAAGCGGTGGCGTGATTTTAGGCGAATAGGCGATACTGGATTTACGTCCCGATGTATCGGAAGGTGCGGGATAAATATTGAATGGCATTGGTATACCGTGTATTATATGTCTTAATCAATCAATTGCAAGTATGGTTATATTTACTTTATATATATTTTTTACATTATTCATCTTTATAACGTAGGAGTGTGTTCCTTCGACACGTACATCAAAGTCCATGTAATGTATGCAACTTGCATTGCCTGCATTTAGTTTCACATGGAGCAAATGTTTGCTTGTTTCTTGCGGAGCTCTCACCTCAGATGTGCTGCAGCTCGGCTCTGATTTAGGACTCACCTCTGATGAATGCCTAACGATAACTAATTAGCTTGTGTGTTACATTTATTTAATAATTTACTCTGCAGAGTAGTTTTAAATGTGTTTTCTTAACAGTGCATAATTTCTCAAATATGTATTTAGTGTTATCATCGCTATCCATTTCTTGATAGCCTTTGTGCTATGAGAATGGCGAGAAAACCAAATGTACCACCATAATGATCTTTGGCATCTTTTAAGGAAAGGCCGATTCAACTACTCACATTGCTCCACCATCGAATTTGTTTTCTTCCCATTTCCACTTCCATCTTCCCTTGTCCGTGTCATATTTGTCATATTTGCAGTTGACCCTCTTAGTACATGTGTAGTGCTGAACTTTACGCGGACAACTTATTTTCTGTCGTCACTTTATTTGTCCAACAGCACATTTCACCGCCATCCTTTAAACGCATTCTCCGCTCGCTCGCCGCGCCACACCGGCATCGCTCGCTCCGTTCCACCCTCTCTCTCCGTCTATCCCGACTCCCTTCTCTGCTTCCCCGTCCCACTCCAGCTGTCGCTCTTTCTCGGCTTCCCCGTCTCACTCCGACTATATCTCCCGTTCAGCTTCTCCGTCTCTACTGCTACCCTATACGTCTTCTTCCACTCCACTGCTACTCTATGCTTCTTCTACTCCACTGCTACCCTATACTTCTTCTACTCTGCTACTCTACACTTCTTCTCCACCACTGCTACTCTTCACTTCTTCTCCACCACTGCTACTCTACACTTCTTCTCCACTGCTTCTCCACTGCTACTCTACACTTCTTCTTCTCCTCTGCTACTCTATACTTCTTCTCCTGCCCCGACCGACTGCGTCCAGCTCCCAGCACAACTCCCCGTCTTTCTCTGACGCTCCCTTATTTATCCCCCTCCTCATTAATTCTCAATTAATTAGTTGGCGTCCCCCCTAACGCCCCGCGCCCCCGGCTCCCGCTGCCACCTGTCTCTATTATCAGACTTGGAGGCGCCACCTTGTACTCAACAACAACAACTGGCCAATCACTGCCCTGCACCATAATTGCCCAACGGGCCGTCTCCGACTCACTCGTTGGCCCCCCAGCAACAGCAGCATGTCCCGATTCAACCCCACTGTTCCCAACCCGCACGTGTGTACAATTACCCCCCTTGGCACGCGTTAAACCACTACACATGTCCTGCACATCACCTTCTCTCTCGCCAGATTTCTCTTGTCATTTTCTTGTATCCATCCTCTCACAGGACCTCTTCTGTTCTTCCTCCTGTCGCACCAGTTTACCCGTAGTCTTATTAAATTGCCAAATTTACATTCAAGTATGTTTAAAAGGGAAAGTGTATTCTGAACAACACAAGGTTGGCTACAAATTATTAAATAACCTCTCAACAATTGCTGTTATTAATTGTCATACAAGTATCTAACTGACTTTTACAATCACGTGCGATGCACATGCACGTGTGAGCAGTTTAGCAATTGACTTATTCACTTATGCGTATAATTACACTGGAAACAAATGCGCACACCGTAACGTGGATGGATGATTGCGTACCCTTGAAAATGCTACTCCATTGACTAACGCATATTCCCATGAGTAAGGGGATGGTAAAGCTGATGTCAGTTGTATCACGACAGTACTGCACAAACATCTACAATGGGACCGTTGCAGCTGCTATTAATCATGTCTTATCGTGCATGCCTTTACAATTATAGACGAATAAATCAAATAGAATTCGGCTGGGTTTAAAATATAAGAATTACAATGTGTGCTTATGCAAATTCGATTTTTTAAAATTATCATATTGAAGTCTTATCACTCAACTGGCCGGAATCAACAATCCAGTTATTATTACTTTAATGTATGGATGACATCACGTCATTTTGTTAACATAATTCAATATTCATTTAAAATACTTTGTTTTGACATACGTAAGTTTAACATGATAACTAGTTGTTTGCGTTATATTGAAAAAAAATTAAGCTCAACTGTGTGAAAAGTTTCATGTTTCAGATTTGATACTGGTATAGCAAGACTCATGATTGACAATATGTATACAATTAATTCACAAGTAAAAACATCTCCTTGCTAGAAGGAGCAATGCGGTGGCATGTATTTCTTTTGGTGACTGAGCCAGGGGTGGAAATACCACATTACCATGGTGGGGTCATTCTTTATTTAAGATGACAATTGTTACCTTCCTGCAAAGTGGATGTATGACAATTCGCATCACCCTCCTCCAATCTTAGAGTTAATTTACCTCCTTCAGAAATGTGCACACAATATTCATTATAACTGCATTACAATGCATAGTTTACATCTGATACATTGATTGATTAATTATAAACAAACCCCTCTTTGAATTTTGAAATTAATAAACTGGGCCTTATGCTGTTTAAACATTTATTTCCCTCCAGAAAGTTAAGAGCGAATAGGTGTATTGTATTCCCTGGGTGTTTAGAGGTGAAGCAAAAACCATTAAATAAAAAAATCACTGTGAGGTGATATGCTGTCTTATTTGCTGAGGTTAGGTGTGGAAGTGATAGGAGTGGGATGGTGAAATTGCCAGACGGGAACAAGAGGCTCTGTGAGAAGTCACTTTGTGAAAATGAGCATTCACGTTGAGTGACGGCACACCTCCTGAAACTATCTCTGCACAATGGGTTTAGATGACAATAATCAGTTTTGTGCATCTACGTAGAGATAACTATTCCTCGTTTCCAAAACCACTGGAAAGCTTTCTCATGCTCGTCAAACAGTGGAGCTTTTCAGATAAAACGATATTTGTTGCAGTTGCCATGGTTTCTTTCCTTTAAAAAAAGTGGCTACTGAGGCTTGATGGGATCTGTCCCTCCTATTCCATTCTCCCGTACCCGTTACAGCCTGGGGTTAGTGAGTGGTAAGGGAATACAGTGCACTCTTAGCCATAAAATCAACACAGCCGAGAAAGTTGTGCTAAGCGAATGCCGTCACAGTGATTTCGTCTCGTTTCTGCTTTGATCCCGTCACATCTCGAATGGTTCTACGGTCATCCCAGCTCTTAAATGTGTGGTTCCATGTGAGAAGCGGACCTGACGGCTCAGTTCTATGATTAAATGGGAACCATGATGCCTGATCAGCTGTCGTGGTTCTTTGGCCCATCTCGGTGCAAGCACCATGCCAGCATGGTCGTGCAAATGACTGGAGGTGAAGTATTAGGGCCTATATATGGCCTAACTTCATTGTACAAAATAGTGGTATTAGGAGGTCATGTGACTAATCCCAGTCGAGGTATAAAAGATGGATGTCTAATGCAGTGAAGGAGACAGCCAGCAAGCAGGCTTAGCTGCTGGGCAAGCTTATGTGAAAATTATGCAAGTTGTAGTTGACCAGAAGGACTGCATTGCTGAGTATGGGTGTTATGCATTAAGGCTTCCTTAAGGCTGTCACATAAATAAATAATTTAAATTCAAGATTGGATTGTCTGGGTAACCATGTGACTAAAGGACATTGTTATTCCTGCGGCGATGAACTAACAGTAGCGTAAGCGGGAAACCAGGATGACCTGGGGATTAGGGGTGTGATGGGAGTGTGGAGAGAGGGAGAGGAATTGCAGTGAGTTGAGGTGAGGTAAGACTGCTCCCTTGCTTGGGCACCTCCTGTCATTGATATATAATCCGACGAGATGGCAAGGCTGCAAGAGAGAGCAGCCGTGAACAGAGTTTTTCTTATCCATTATCTAAATTATCTTCCAATCCTCGCAGATCAGCAAATATCAATGAGAATCACAGATTTCCTGCCCCCCCCCCAGCCCCACCCCAACATAATAAGATTAACCGATTTGAATAATATTTTGTGAGAGGTGTCTTTCTATATATGGAATATATATATATATATACTTTTACACAGGTTAAGTTGCTGAAAGTAAATACAGAGAAAATGTGGTTTGCAAAAAAAATGATATTGTCCACCAATTTCACCATTGCTCATGCTGACAGTTGTGGATTAGGGTGGGATTAGGGCAAAGGTTACGGTTGAGCCATTGTACAGATTCGTGTCAATCGTGCTATTGGGGCATGTCCTGTGTGGGGAGCCCTGAGAGGGAATGGTGACCCAATCCACACACATTCATGTGCATGTTTTGACACTCCATTCCCAATCTTTTTTTTATTACACGCTTTTATTGAATTCACTCTGTCTGTTGTTGTTGTAGTATCCTCAAATCTTTTAACTCAATTTTAACCCACTTCCCAATGTGGTATCGACTGCAAACTTGGTATACTTACGTCATACTGATGACAAAACTATATTCTATCATAAAAAGTAAAAGATAAAAAAATGTAAACGATCTTTTTACACGCTTTATATTAACTCACTCTGTCTGTTGTTGTTGTTGTCGTATCCTCAAATCTTGTAACTCACTTTTAACCCACTTCCCAATGTGGTATCGACTGCAAACTTTGTATACTTATGTCATACTGATGACAATACTATATTCTATCAAAAAAATATTTTTAAACATTCTTTTTTATATGTTATGTTTCGGCTTGGGTCTAATTGTCCACGCTCAACTGACGTTGGCTGTAAATTACCACGGCCGCTTACGTTATGGCAAGCTTTGCGGCAACTTCCTGGAGTCGCGGAGTTCTGCCATTACGAGTACGGTACATTTCATGAAAGCGTGTTTTTAAAAAAGTATTTTTTAAATACTACTTTTTTACGATTGTTTTACACAAATTGTCGTGCATGGTTTCTTGTTCTACATTTTGTGGCAAGCGGTGGAATGGAGGCATGCGTGCACATGAATGAGATGACAGTGAGGATGATGAAGAAGATGAAAACAAGGATGATGATGATGGTGTTGCTGTTTCCATAGTTGCTGCTGATAATTTTACATCTGCTACTGATGATGATGAAGGAGATGAGGATAATGGAGAAGAGTTGCTGTTATTCAGAATGCCTCCCCATATTAAGACGTGTCTTTAAAAGTGCTTGGCATGTGGAAGTGAACTAGAGTACCCAGAGCAAACCGACACATACAAGAGTATAGATATAAAACTCGCAACACTGAAATGTCTCCACAGACCAATGATGTTAATTGACATTAAGTATTTTTTATTTATTTCTCATAAGCATTTGAAACAATTGACGAGAGCATTTCACGAAAATATATTTTTAATTACAGTTATTCAGGATTAATGTGTCTACTGGAACTGATATACAATGTAAATAAACCATTAAATCAAAAGTCAAAGGGGTTTCCTGCTCATGTGAACAGTGTGGTAATTTGTGCCTGCTTGTAGCCTTAAGCTAGTGATGCATATGTAATGCGTTCCGAAGACACTTGTAGAGGTAACTTCTTTATTACAATACAACACCTCAACAGTCCTGATACTCTGTTACAGCCTAGGTACACAGCCTTTGTAGACAGCCTAGGTACACAGCCTACTCTTAGCGTACCTGACTCTAGCTACGCTCTGGGGTCCTCCGGCTACAATTATCCTAGGGGAGGCTACCTGACCCGACCCAGCCAAGGTGCGGGTCTAGGCTCTGGCTTCCTCGGAACTCGCCCTTACAAGGACGTAGAGCCGGGAGTCCCAGAGTCCCACCACTGGCCCGCACAGCGTCCCGGCCCTTACAAGGACAAGCGGGACGAGGGGGTCCAGGGTCCTAAGCTGGCTGGTCTTGGGGCTTGAGCTGCGACTGGCCCCGATCTGCCAGGGAGCGGGCCTTTTATGCCTCTTGCCCATCGAGGGGTGGGGTTGTGTGTGCCCCCAGATAGCCCACAGAGCACACACAGCCCCCCGTTGGTGGCGCGAAGGGGCTTAGCTGTCTGGGTTGCCTGGGATCCTAGGGCCTGGCGCCGAGGGCTTAGCTGTCTAGGATCCTAGAGCCCCCAGCAGCCCCTCCCCTCTTGGGCTGGCACAGTGGCCCCTCCCCTGGGGGTCCGAGCTACCTGCTGGTAAGTGTGGCCCATCTATGGCACTACACATATTCCCAAATCTTACAGTAATGGAGAGTATCTATAAGAGACCCGCTTTTGACTTGCCTCAAAGTGCTACTACATTTATAGACCCTGGATGGACAAAAGTTTAAGTCGAGCCCCTGGCCAAGATTTAAACCTAAAAACTTCTGGCACCTGGTATACAGCAGGTCGAGGGTTTGATCTCGGTTTTCCCTCCACATTTAGAAACATGCGTTTACAATATTTGGCTGCTATTAATTTTCACGTGATAAGCCACTTTGTTGAGCTATCATTTGTGGCCAGGTCGCTTCTAAAAAAAGAGCAATATAGCTCAGTGGGCCTTACCTGGTAAAATAAAAACAGCTTAATTTAGTTGCACGCTCCAACAGCTTTACAATCGAAGCCCCATCTACCAACTACATAAGAATGGGAAAATAGACAATGTACTGTCATGTATTGTAAGCACTACAAAGTGTATCTCTCACCTAACAAATAACTGCAGAAGCTTGTAACCAATGCAGATCAAAACGTTAAAGCCATTTTTCCCAAGACGAAGGTACTCTGCAAACTTATTGCCTATTAACAAAGATTCGTTCATGAAGCCATCCAGATATATAAACACAGACAATTTCATCCGAAAAGATGGGTACAAACTGAGCAATCATTGGAAGAACGTTATTAACCAGGTAAAGTCTTAACTGACTGTGATGTTTCCATCTTACCTGCCTATGTCAGCTATTATTTCTTACTCTCTGTCTCTCTCTCTTAGATCTCTCATGCTCACATGTCCTTTGCATTGCACTCTCATGCCTTATACCTACATGACTTTACTGAAAGAACCAAAGAGTATGGATTCCTGCAGTCACGAAAGCTTCAAATCAAGATTGACAATGACAGTAGGGTAAAGTGATTGGAAGTGTAGTTACCGACGAAAAATATGGATATACTTGCTAATCCAATAATGGATTTTGCGTTCTAATGCAAATATTTGTTTTTATTTCAAGATATTTTATCTTGACACCCTAATACAAGATGAATGTCTCTCAATGCGATGCCAGTCATAAAGGTTCTTTCACTATACTTCACCACCATGGTCAATGCAGGTTGGTCAAGGTGACGGGGATGCCTTGGGCTTGGCTCAGATATCACTCACTATTGACGTTAACCGCGGTCAGGAATTAAACTCAGGTTCATGGCACAGTGTGTTTGTTCTTAATTTGGAGCTTTCGTGACTGCAGGAATTACACTTTGGTTCTTTCGGTAAAGTCACGTATAAAGATAAAATAATAAATTAAATAATAGCATACGACGTTTCGATTGCAACACAAGCAATCATCATCAGGTATAAAAGAAATAGCAACAAAAATCTAACCAGAAAACTATAGACAGACATATAAGCAGACAGATATCACAAAGATACATATAGAGAGAACACACATCGGCACACAGAGAGAGAACGTCTCTCTCTATTTAAGGCCTCGTCACAGAGACGTTCTCTCTCTGTGTGCCGATGTGTGTTCTCTCTCTATGTATCTTTGTGATATCTGTCTGCTTATATGTCTGTCTATAGTTTTCTGGTTAGATTTTTGTTGCTATTTATTTTATACCTGATGATGATTGCTTGTGTTGCAATCGAAACATCGTATGCTATTATTTAATTTATTATTTTATCTTTATACGTGATCTTCTTAGGTTTTTTTTCGGTAAAGTCACGTAGGTAAAACATCAAAATGAATGAAAATAAAATAAAATAAAATCAAAAATCACGACGTTTCGGAGGCAACACAAGTCTCCGTCATCAGGTGGGACCGTCACAGCCAGATTAGCTGCATCAAGTGAGGCAATGATTCAAGATGTAATCCCTTAAAAGCGAGTTGAGGGGGGGAGGAGGGATTACATCTTGAATCATTGCCTCACTTGATGCAGCTAATCTGGCTGTGACGGTCCCACCTGATGACGGAGACTTGTGTTGCCTCCGAAACGTCGTGATTTTTGATTTTATTTTATTTTCATTCATTTTGATGTTTTACCTACGTGACTTTACCGAAAAAACCTAAGAAGATGATTCCTTGCAGTCACGAAAGCTTCAAATCTAGAACTTTATACGTGACTTTACCGAAAGAACCAAAGAGTAATTCCTGCAATCACGAAAGCTCCAAATTAAGATTGAACCACTTCTACGGGGAAGTTTTAAGTTTATCTTATTCTCTCTCTCTGGGTTTTTTGTTCTCTCTCTGCCTGTGTATCGATCTTCGTGTTTGTGTCTTTCAAATTTCACACTTAACTTCTAACTTAGCAATCTTTGAAATACGTAATCAACCAGGCTATGCGTTAATTGTGTGTTGACCGACTCTCTGTGTTGCATTACATTACATTTCGATATTTTGCTAGGTTATTTAATTTAGTGTGTCTCTCTCCCGCTCTCCTAATTTTCAAGCTTGCGTACTTTACCACGCGTCGTCCTACTCATTGACATGCTAATTTTTCTCTAACCCCTCCCTCTCTCCGCCCCCACCCCCTCTCTCTATTTAAGGACTCGTCACAGAGACGTTCTCTCTCTGTGTGCCGATGTGTGTTCTCTCTCTATGTGTCTTTGTGATATCTGTCTGCTTATATGTCTGTCTATAGTTTTCTGGTTAGATTTTTGTTGCTATTTCTTTTATACCTGATGATGATTGCTTGTGTTGCAATCGAAACGTCGTATGCTATTATTTAATGTATTATTTTATCTTTATACGTGACTTTACCGAAAGAACCAAAGAGTGTGTTTGTTCTTTACCTGTGTCACACACTCCTTCGTGCAATGATGTTGAATTGCCTTCTGCTAGCCATCGGAACAGCTGGCGATGCCAATGCATTGCAAATGTGCTCAGGTCTCTACTGACCCAATTAAAGTAAATGTGAAACGTAAGCATCGACTGCAGAGTAATGTACAATAATTATTGCGACCACCGCCCGTGGAGAACATAACAGCAGGATACGATGCCTCTCCCTTAATAATTCTCACGAAGTGAAATACTCATAGCTTGACAATGGCAGTGTAGTATCATGATTGAAAGTGTGGACACTGACAAAAAAACTGATTTTGGATTCAATCGCAAGTTATGAACGGATTATGGATAGCTATATAGTGGTTCTATTGATTTTTTTGATTGACTGCAAATGTTACATCATAACTTACTCTTGATATTTTATGTTTATTGTGGGTAATATTACCAAATGGAAATAGCACACATTGTAGTTTGTTATTTTGTGCAAAATGTAAATTTAACATCGACAATTGCTATTGGGTATATTAGATAATATCAGCAGGCTGTTAAAATAGAAAAGTATATCCTCACAGTGGAATGAAATACATAAGTAACATGTTTATATTCAAACGTCGTGAGAATTTTTATTGTTTTATATTAATATTATTTTATTATTTCCCTTCTACGTGACTTTACCGAAAGAACCAAGAATATAACGTGTTTATAATTACTATATACAGTATATTTAGAGAATGAGACATTAATTCCCATGCAAAACAATATTTATATGCAAGGCAATACGGTAATGGGACATATCAGGTGCTTGTCATCTAGCCAACAACTCTTTACATCATGGGAGAGAGCACTACCTACGTTAGGGTGAAAGGGCCTCTTGAAGTTAGTTCAGAAGCAGTTATCTGGTGTCACCTTTCCAAGGCCCTTCTTTGAAGCATTGCGCTCTGTAGAGTGAAGGCGTTCTGGAGGAACAGGTTTTTTTGGTTCTTTCGATAACGTCAGTTTTTAAATCCTTTATATTAAGTTCGCTTGCTTGCTTGCTTGCGTGCTTGCTTGCGTGCTTGCTTGCTTACGACCGTGCAAATCTTTCGGTCGTTTTTTAACCCACTTCCCGTGATCCAATCGAGCTGACATTTTTCACACAGACTCGTTGTGCGAGACAATTAATGTTCGTGAAAAAAAATTCCCAAAATTTTACACTTTTTAGGCAAAATTTTTATATTTTACATATATTCAAATAGAACTCATTCATGGCTTTGGCTGAACGTCACAGTGTAAGAGCCCAGAGCGTAACCTCTCCACAGGCCGTGGCGGAGTAGCGCAGTTGGTAGCGCCCTCGCTTCCCATGCCAAAGGTCGCGGGATCGATCCCCGCGTCCTCCACAGGCGAATATATTTTAAAATCCTTTATATTAAGTTCGCTGCCACGCATATAAAGGATTTATAGTGAAAAACTTTGTTTTTACGGGTTATACTTATTTATATTTAAATTCCTGAAATAACCAATAATAAGTCTATATTATAGACTGCCAGTACGCTAACTCAGGTTAAGAACCAGGCTACAGTCTACATTATAGACTGCCAGTACGCTCACTCAGTTTAATAACCATTGCTACAGTCTACATCACAGACTGCCAATACGCTCATCAGCTTAAAAACCAGGCTCCAGTCTACATTATAGACTGCCAGTACACTCACTGAGGTTAAGAACCAGGCTACAGTCTGCATTATAGCCTGCCAGTACGCTCACCGAGGTTAAGAACCAGGCTACAGTCAACATTAGTAGTTTTTTGTTGTTTATTATTTTAATTTTATTATTTTATTCACTTTACTTATTATTATTCTTTTCTATCTATATGACTTTACCGAAAAAAACCAAGAATATTAATTCTTGCAGTCACGAAAGTTTTAAGTCAAAATTGTACTGCCTCTACGGGGAAGGTTTCCACATAACCATTAGATACTTTAACAAACTTCGAGACAAACATGCTCATCTGATCAAGTCACTCACATTTCTGAAGAGATGCCGCGACTCTAAGGTAAGATGCTGTCACATCTTCCAATGCCAAACGAATTTTGTTCAGGGCTAGCTTGGCCCTCTTGAAATCACACTTAACATTGACAGAAAACATGTCTACATCTGAATGGGAACATGTAGATAACATGACTGCTTCATCAGCCGCTACAATGTCAGCTAAATGTAAAGATAACCTGATTTCCAAGTTCAACCTCCTTTCCAAGAAGAAACCAGATCCACACGTTAAAAAGTTAGACGTTGAGAAGTTGTTATTAATCTGAGTAATAGTAAAATTTCCAATGGTCTATAGTTGGTTTTGGCTAAAGGGTTGAACTTCGCAGTCACCCCCAAACACATACCAGTGGATGACATTATGGCCCAGGTTGATGTAGCTCGTAAGGGTTTGGAACACATCGCTGCAGACGTGACAAGATCTGAAATCGCTGCAACCCTCAAAAGCTCTAAGATACCAGTCAGCAACATCAGTAAGGATGAGCGTTGTGAGTTATCTCAATTGGAAAAGAGGGATGATATCATCATCCTCTCAGCCGACAAGGGCAATGCCACGGTCATCATGGACAAAACCGTGTACAATAACAAAATTCAGGACCTACTTAATGATGGTAGCTACACACAAATTTAAAGAGATCCCACCAACAGCCTCATTACAAAAACGAACAGTATCATCACTGATTCAGCTTCATTAATTGAACAGACCAAACGGTTTTCCTTAACACCTTCTGCTGCTAGATCACCCAGATTATATGGCTTACCAAAAATCCATAAAGAAGGTACACCCCTTCGTCCTATCGTCTCCACCATTGGCTCACCCACCTACAAACTGGCCCAATATCTGTCTGAGAATTTGCAGCCATTCACTGGAAATACCACCTCTTCTGTATTTAACTCAGCTCACCTGGTATCGTCAATTAAATACTTTTCACTGTCCCCAGGTGATTTGCTCATTGGTTTCATAGTATTTTCTTTGTTCACCAAAGTTCCTGTGCCCAATGCAATTGCAATCATTGAAGATTTGGTCCAACAAGGATTGAATGCTGATGTACCGGCCCTGGTGAGATGCTGCCTCAACAATATATACTTCACCTGGAATGGAAGATTCTACAAACACATTGAAGACACCCCAATGGGTTCTCCCTTATCTCCGATTGTCCCCAATAGTTTCATGTAAAAATATGAGATGGACGCCATCCAGGCTTCCACTCTACGCCCGTCCTTGTGGAAGAGGTATGTGGATGACACGTTTGTCATCTGGCCACATGGCTGACCGGCTCTGAACCAATTCCTCAACCACATCAATTCCATACACCCAGCCATCAAATTCACCATGGAGGTAGAAAAGGATGGTATGCGACCTTTCTTGGATGTCCTAATCAAAAATAGACCAGATGGCTCAATGAGCCATTCTGTCTACAGGAAAGTAACCCATACTGACGCCTACCTAAAACCTGATTCACACCACCATCCATCCCAGAAGAATTCCCTCATCAAAACACTACATCATAGAGCTCAATTTATCTCCGACCATGAACACCTAACCAGTGAACTCAAACACGTATACCAAGCTCTCGAGGCAAATGGATATCCTGACTACACAATCCACAACGCCATCACCCCAACCGCGAGAAAGGAGGAATCCGAGGATCGTATCAAAACCATCACCTTGCCATACGCAGCAGGGGTAACCAAAAAATATTTCCCAAATCATTCACTGGTAAGACCACCTCAGCTGTACTTAACTCAGCTCACTTGGTATCATTAATTAAGGACATCTCACTATCTCCAGGTAATTTACTCGTTAGTTTTTATGGAGCCTCTTTGTTTACCAAAGTGCCTGTGCCTGACACCATGGCAATCATTGCAGATTTGGTCCAACAAGGACTTAATGTTGATGTACCAACTTTGGTAAGGCACTGTCTTACCAACACATTCTTCACCTGGAATGGTACATTCTACAAACAAAAGGAGGGTACCCCAATGGTTCTCCTTTATCGCCAGTGGTAGCGAATGTTTTCATGGAGAAATTTGAGACAGATGTCATCCAGACATCCACCCTACGTCCTTCCTTGTGGAAGAGATACGTAGATGACACGTTCGTCATCTGGCCACATGTCTGACCAGCTCTGAACCAATTCCTCAACCACATCAATTCCATACACCCAGCCATCAAATTCACCATGGAGGTGGAAAAGGATAGCAAGATCCCATTCTTGGATGTTTTAATCGAAAAGGGACCAGATGGCTCAATGAGCCACCCATACGGATGCCTATCTAAAACCTGAATCTCACCACCATCCATCCCAGAAGAATTCCCTCATCAAAACTCTACACCATAGAACTCGATGTATTTCCGACCATCATCACCTAGCCAGTGAACTGGAACACCTACACCAAGCTCTCAAGATGAATGGATATTCAGACTACACAATCCGTAAAGTTATCACCCCAACCATTGGGAAAGAACCATATGAGGACCCAAACAAAACCATCACCTTGCCATACATAGCAGGGGTCACCAAAAAGATTTCCAAAATCATGAGCAAACACAAGATCCAGGTAACACAGTACATACAATTCGTGATCTGATCCCATCTCTGAAGGATGTGATCCCTGACATGCAATACCCCGGTGTCTACAAACTAAGTTGTGTCTGTGGCAGTAGTTAAATTGGGGACATGTCTCGGACCGTGTTCATGAACATAAGGCAGATCTGAAACACGGTAGGACCAATACCTCGGCCATGGCTGATCATTGTTTAATGCGGTGGGCTCACATGAAATTGATTTATCTAAGCGAAGGTACTTTGCAAACCCACTGGCTATCAACAAAGATTCGTTCAAGCCATCGATATATACAGACACAATTTCAACCGAAAAGATGGGTACAAACTGAGCAATCATTGGAAGGGCGTTATCAACCAGTTTAAGTCATAACTGGTTGTGATGTTCCCATCCTACCACCTTCCGATGTTAGTTGTTATTTTCAGCTCTCTGATTTTACATTAACAGGTAAAATTTCCTACACTTACACAGCCACCTTCGCACACCGACCTAGAGCTTACGGCTCTGCGATCTTCCATTAACATGCTAATCTCTCACATTAACATAGCCACCTCATCGCGCTTGCCATGGAGGCCGCTCACCGATTTTACATTAACATGCTAATTTTTACCTGGCAGCCCTTCAATTGGTGGAAAACCCACCATCGTCGCGGTCACCGCTGACATTTGGGCTACGCCCATTTAAAACCTTTAAAAACAGTTTGACGTTAGAAGCTAACCCCCTTTTTCTGATGATGACCGCTTTTGTTGCGATCGAAACATCGTAGTTTTTTGTTATTTTTTTTGAACCTATCTACGTGACTTTACCGAAAGACCCAAAGAATATGAATTCCTTCAGTCACGAAAGCTTTAAGTCTCATAAATTGTGTTTGGTAGACAGGTGCTAGAGGGATTATTATATCACAGAACGGTGAGGCATGGGAAAATGACACACTTCTACGTGTAAAAAACAGGAATATAACAACATGCATAGGTTTCACAAAAATAATATGGTTTAATTTTACATTTAATGCTAATATTTTAGAATATGAAAACTCACTTAATCACTGATTCATTTGTAATTAACAGACTGGGTGGCACTGTTTCTGTAAACTGGATTTCTCCATTGGGTAACTATTCTTGAATTCCGATAATGTGATATTACTTTGATTAACTACAGAGTGATGATAGAATGAGTTGACTCCTGAGCAGTCAAGATAGCTAATCAGTTTCACCTGTCCTAATTAATGAAGATGCAGGAAACATAGCAGCACATTACATAGTGCAGAAATATGCTGCATACACTGCATACACATACATGCAAAGAGATAGGTTAATGGTGGAATTTCACATTCCCAAGGGCAGAGGCCAGTCTATCTATATGATGAGCATTGCATGTTGCCTTATTACAAAGCGGTATTATGTTTTTGTCCCTGAAGAGATAATAGGTTAATTTGACAATTGAATGATATTTTAACACGCAAACTTTAATAATAAGAAGACTACTTTTAACACGCACAATTTCTCGGACGGATGAACACGTTTTTGCACAACTCAAGGGTGCAGAGCCCAGCTCAGACTCTGTCGAAAGTTCTCGGCCAGAACAGGTGATGTTTAGATGCCTTTTTTAAGTGAATGAAGACTGAATGCTCCACAGGGATTGTGAAGAGGAGTGGAGTTCGAGAATGAATGGAGCGGCCGTGGAGAAGGGTCAGTCGGTAGTCACGGTCCGTGATTTAGGGACGACAAGCCGGTTGAGGGATGCGCTATGAAAAACACAGCGGCTTTCAGAGGGGAGAAGGTTAATCGCGATGCAAGAGTGTGGTACTCAGTCCGGGCAGAATACATTCACAACTTTCCGATTAAATATTCCAACTGGTGTCACTTGGCCACATCCATGTGTTATCCGTTTGTTGTTTTTTGTGATTGGCTGAAACGAGATGATATGTTATAGTTATTGGAAGCATGTTTTAATGAGCAGCCATGAGGTATTCGTAAGGCTGTAAGTGGTATGCGTTTTGGAAAGTGGGGAACCACTCCCGTAAATGATGGCTTTTGTAGCTGCTCTGGCAACACTACTGAGAAGGCAATAATTCAAAAGTATTACATTAATTACATTAACATTTAACATAACTGCAGCATTTAAAGGTTACACAAGTTTTAACCAATCCCAAAATGAGAATTGTAATTAAGTGAGTTATGACAAATAAGAATAAAAACTATTGTTGCAAGTGTGTTTCATAATTTTTGGGAGATTAAAAAAAATTGCTTTGCTAAAAATGCAATAATTTGAAGTCATACGAATTTTATCCCCAGAATAGATAATTCTAAAACAAGCATCGACATAAATATTCTGGATGACCTAAAACGAGAAGATTATGGATGTAGACAGTCCTCATCATTCCTCGGGGTCAATAAACTGTTGAGAGTCTAGTTCCCGGTATTGAATGTGGAATTTCTAGTATCGGCTCAGAATCACCATCAGTAAGAAGCATGGCTCATGTTTTTTTTTTGGGAAAATACAGGTCAGCACACAGCTACAAATAAAGGTCCCCCAGATAGCCTGCACAGACAAAGCTATTTTATGTCGCCTGCAGCAGGACTGTTGGGGCAAGTGCTGCTAGTAGCGAGTAGCTGGAACAGCAGGACTTTGCTTTTGTAGGCGGGAGATGAAGGTGTGACTCAATGTCTATATTATTTATCACCTTAATCTACAGCCCCTTGTCAATCCACTGCTGCATGAATGCCTCCCCACAGCATGTAAGTCATAAAGGTTGTTGGGCCATGCTTCATCACGCTGGTCAGTACATTTTAATGAGGGGATTCAGGACCAGTTCAGATACCACTTTCCAGTCATGGTGAGGAATCGAAAACTCAGGTCGCTGAGTTCACAGTGCAGTGCAAACGCATTCAAAATTATGCCTTTAACTTGTATATGTTCCATACTCCCTCTTTGTCTCTCTCATTGTCAGCCTAAGAATGTATCTCTACATGCTGCTTTGTGCATTGCAATTTTTGTTGTTTCATTTTATTTGCTCAAAATAAAAACAAATATTTACCATAAAACAACGACGCACACGAATAAAACGAAACGCATTTAATTATGTATTTCTAGATCGTGACTCAGACGCACGGATCTTGCCTAGGACTTCCTCGTATGCTCACAGGAGCAACTGTGCCTTCAGCTGCTTCTTGAAAGCAGAGGGAACTCGGATGCTGCAAAGTGCAGCATGATAAGAGTTTCAGAGAACGGGTGCAGCCACGGAGAAACAAACGCCACTTAGCTCGGTCCTTCCTGGCTCTGCGCGTGGTGGGCAAGTTGATTGCCGAGCTCTGAAGTGCCCGGCGAGTGTTAATGTTCACGTTTCGGATCCATATGTCATAGGAGGTAATTTACACCAATCAAAGCATTCTTCTTTTGGCATATTAGTATGTTGCTTTTTCATGATCAAGTTCAGCTTTATATAGAACTCCAACCCACTCACGTCTTCCACATTATTTCATTCGTTTTTCTTATGGAATGCCTTCAGTAACTGTCCTAGCTGCACATACTCTGCTGTTTTCCATTTCCAGTTGTGTCTTTAAAACAATGTCTCCAATAACATTTTGATTTAAAGCTTTTGTGACTGCAGGGATTCATATTCTTGGTTCTTTCGGTAAAGTCACGTAGAAGGGAAATAACAAAATAATAAGAATACAAAAAATAAAAAATAATTTATTATTTTATTATTTCCCTTCTACGTGACTTTGCCGAAAGAACCAAGAATATAAATGTCTCCAATTGTTCAGCAAATGTATTTTTCTAGACCTAAGTCTTGCTTATATTTAATTATCCTATGGAAAAGGACTGCTATCCATCAGACCATCACCATCGACTCCTCAGAAAGTGATGCTCATTATATTGATTCCAACCAGGTGATGATCTACGTTGATCACAACCAGGATTTTAACTCGCAATCGCTTCCTCATGTGAGGCAAGTGCTGTCACCGCAGTATCATTATAATATATTTTTTAATCAACTGTAATCTGAAGTTCTATTCTTGCTTACGTCATAATGTTCAGGAGCTAAATGCGAGTGTTGAAGTCTATCAGCCATGAGAGGACTTCAGGAGAGAGTTTGTGTAGTTTTGCTATTCCTCGATTGAAGGAGCGTGGACTACAGTGGTTTAATAGATGGTGCATAGTTTGAGTTGCATGGCTATAGTCACACTGTGGCTTGTCTTTGATTTTACATTTATGGAGGAGATGTGCGCATCGGCCTGTTGATGTTCTGATGCGGTTGATGGTTCCATCAGTGTTTTTAGAAGAATGTCAAAGCCAGGAGGTGCGATTTTTGGGTCTCACATGAGGTGATTATTCTATAAGTTTTCTACTCTGTTCGCCAGCATCCTTTCAGATCTGGTGGAGATTCTAGGATGGTGACAGCACAATCCCAGAAGGGGGATCGGAACTTGAGTTGGCGTTGAGGTCCATTGTTGAGGTCTTGGTCTTGATGGGTAGGCTGTGAGCAAAAACATGTGAAGCGATGAAAATGGATAGCTCGTGAAGGAATTGATCATGGTTTCAGCAGTCAAGTGGTCAATGCATTGACTAAAATGGCAAATGTTGTGGTGTTGATAAAATGGAGGTTTCTACAGAGATTACGAAGCAAAGTTTATTCGAGTTAAGAATAACGCCACAACTGTGAACTTTTAAAAAACGGGCTTAGAAGAAAGAAAGAAATGAACAGGATAATATCTAAAGAAATAATAGCGTTTTACAAATTGAAATTTGGGTTTCTGGATATGGTAATGCAATGATAAGTTGGCACTTTTTAATTTTCCATATTATGATATTGTGTTAAATTTATTATTTTGAAAAAAGTTAAATATTAACTTCCACAAAATATGACTGATCGTGGATCATATTGTAATTTCTAATTACTGTTAAATAGCCTCTGATTATAATGTGATAATCACATGACATTTTTTTCAATAATGCAATTTGTGATTTGTAATAATTTGGATTGCTGAAATAATTTGAAATTATCATAATCGGTAACAATGATTAAACACAATCATCTTAATAATTTAAATGTTGCTTTGACAACCCAATCGGTAAGGGATTCTCATTGTAATTTATATGCATTCATTAATCCCCCCCCCCACTTCGCAGGTGAAGGGCTCACAATTGACGCCATCACATCTATCCCTCTATTTAAGGAACTAAACAGGAAGATTTCTCTACAAATCTGGCTGCTGCCTGATGATGCTAGTTATAATTACTGGCGAAAGGTCGTACTCAGATTGTAAATGTTGTGGATTTCCGCTGTACTCGTAACGAATTGGCATGTTCTGTGTCGGGTGGTGGCAGGTTTAACGGCACATTTATATTTGAATGATACTGGTATCTAACAAAATTCATGACAATCAGCAGAAGTTGACTTTTTATGTTTTCCAGCAAAGTGGCTACATGCTTAGATGCCACGTTTCATTACCATGCTTCGTTCTCTCATGCCACTTGCTGTTAAGGCATATTGGGCCCGTGAGCCCAGTTACGAGCACAGTTGTGTCCATTCACATTAGCTTTCAAGAATGTGAAACGAACAACCACGCGGAACATTATGTTTGTCTCGAATCTAATAGCATAAAGTTTTAAATGCATAAATCATGTTTTTTTACTGCATAGCTGATAGTCGCAAGTACTTTTTTGATAACTTTCATGATCATCACCCGTATATTTGGGTTTTGGCAATCAGTGATTTAAGAGATTGGAATGGGCAAATATCTGGGAGTGTAATTACGTTTAAGAATCATTAATTACCTTAGTTTTGGTGGTGCTGGTGGTGCTGTTTATGGCCCCTGACACTCAATCCAAAGGTTGAGTTCAAATCTTGTTTGGGGTCTAACTGAATACATTATCATTCCTGTGTCTATAAAATGTTATGGTCACTTTGTGGATAGACCACATCAGATGTCCGATGAAGTGCATGGCCCCCACGATCAATGCTATCCCAGGGAGACACTTTGACTTGTAAACAAAACAAAAATCACATTTATATGGTCATTAAAAAAAACCCATCAGTATTGTAATTTGATCTCTCTATGAATAAATAGTAGTTAGCCATATACGCAATACAGTTGAGGTGCAATATAATCATAATTTAGTACACTTGGTATTCGCGATATTCTTATAGTGCAAGGCTATCACAAAGGCGCCAGTAGTTTCACAGGAGGGGCGGTACTGTTGTACGTAATCCAGATTGAGCAGGCACATTTTCAGATTTGGCCTACTCTTTTAGAATGAGTAGGTTTTGAAACCGCAGACCTCTGCAGGAAGGGGTGAATGTGCTACTGCTGGGTCACGTCACCAACCCCACAACCGATGTAGCCAGTGGTTGGGCAACAGCTGGCTGGTGGAGCTTCAGCAGGAATTTGCTGGGAGAGAGGGAGTGGCAGGCACCGCTGGAGCAAAGCTACTTTATGGCATCAATCAGCATTGCTTTATTCGTACACAATGGAGTCTTCCAGGAACAGCCCTTGAGGCTTTTGGAATTACATTGCTAAAAAGGTTAGGTGATATCGCGCTGAATTAATGTCCCTGCCATACCCCAGAGTTAGCATGGAATGCTTCCTGTTATTGTCCACATAGCTTCACACGTGAAGACCCTGAATAATATTGAGTATCTGCACTTCAACCTCTCCCTGCCCACCCCGCTGCGGGGTATAGAATGTACATACATGATACACACCACGATGTTCTCACACACACACAGGCATCACACACGGCGAACTCCTGCCAAACCAGATCAAATAGATTTGGGCTCCTTTTGAACTACAGTGCTGAAAGATCTGAATTTATCCACGTGAAGATTCCTGCAGTGACAGGAGCGTGAAGGGCATTTCCATGTTAATGAACTTATCGAATGTGTACATCTGCCACTTGAGATGTATTTGTTTGTATACGAGTTATGATAACCATTGTATTTACAGTGGCCTTGTTTGTTTGCAAACTAATGAATTGTGTTACAGTTGTTAGCATTGCGGCTACAAGCCAACTGTGAGCTCAAATCATATGCAAACACTACACTGCTCTGTAATGCATACAATTACCAGTAAGGTAAGTGCAACATCCCTTTATGATTTAATGGTCTGAATGTTAAAACCCGAGGCTTAGAGAACCAGTTTCAAGAGCAGCATACCAACATGTAACAAGTAAAATAGTGAACTGTAATGGCTCCAGGAAATAAGTAGACATGACAATGAAATTCACTGGTTTACCCAAGGATGATTAAAAATGCCAGTCGAGCTCCTCACTCACATATGTAAACAAGCCCACATCACACCAGTACCCAGATGCCTTCACTGTCTTCCAATTCAGTCCTAGACCGCACTCGCCACCTCTGAGATCATCCACAGACTCGCCCCTCCTTATCTCTCATTTCTTACCTCTACTCTCCTGCACGCATCATTTGCTCCAGCAGCCAAGGCCTTCTGTCGAAGGTTCCCATTAACATTCTCTCAGGTGGGAGGAGGTTGCTCTTTTTCCTTTGCCCTCCCCTTCGTCTGTAACTTCCACATCCTCCAGCAATCTTTGCTGTGGACTCCCTACCCCTGTTCAAATCCAGGCTCAACATATTCCTCTTGTCCTCTGCCTACTGATAAATAAGGATCGTTTCTCACGGATGACCATGTCCCCCACTGTTTGTACGGTGTCTTAACATGTGGTGGCATTTAGATACTATGTCGATCTTAATGGTATTGTGAAAAGTATACAATTGGGCCTCGTGAAACTCCTGGCATCCCAGCAGAGGGGCAACACTCACCCCTATAATAGCGCTGGGCTGGTGGCAAAAATATTACTGGAGGAATCCAATGAGCTATAAATCTCGTTTTCACAGATGTCCAGGAGGGGCGGGTCAGCGCGTTACAACAACAAACAATACAAAAACACGATAGGAGTGCAAAGTAGAGGAAAGCTAAACAAATCGGTAACAAAAATACAAATACAACTAAACATTTTTTTTTATCTTATCAGGTAAAACCCACTGAACTATTAGCTTATTTTTCAGAAGCCACCGGGTCACAAATGGTAGCTCAACGAAGTTGCTTATAATGTGCAAATATATAGCAGTAAAATAATCAAAGTAACATAAACGCATGCTTCTAAATATAGAGAAAAAAACAAGAGGACCCAGAGAAATCCACATGACCACGGGGAGAACATGCATGAACTCACAAGCTTACAATTGTGATTCAGATTATATAATCACAGCACCACCCACATTAATAGAGCGTGCAGGTAATATATATAATGTTGCTAAAATTGTATAGTTGTATGTTAAATGCTATTTTAAATAGCAATGCAGTAATTGGTAAATTGACACTGTACGCACCTAACCCCATCACTGTTCTACTTAATCCTGTACTGTTCATTAGAATTCACCATTATACTGCTCAATGGATAGTTGCAAAATAACCCAATTTTTGCTGAAATTAACTATAAGTAGTTTTTTTTCCTGTTCTGAGAAATATGTAATCAGTTATGCTGAGGGTGACCATTTCTCATTTGAATGTCGAAGCCTCATCTGCCTGGCTACACCCAATTAGCTAAACATTATCATGAACTTAATTTAAATTATCTGCCACTCAGCCCAGCTTGGGCTCCTTGTGTCGATAATATTGTCTGGAATAATTTTTTACCCTTATTCAATTCTACAGTGAGATGAACAATCTCCTTTTTGGGCAAAGTGACAGAAAGCTTCTCCGTAGTTGTGCCGCACAGCTCTCCAATGTGTCTTCGGATCGTGTTGTGCACCGTTCGGCATGACAACCGACATTTTGCTCCACACACTGATAGCCTCTTCATTAACTGAATTGTGAAGAAGCTTAAAAAAAATGTAAGTTCCCAAAAAAATTCCTGGCTTGGAGAGCAAAACGTCGGGCATCGTTATGATCTACAACAACTCGATAAAATACTTCACAGAGTGAAAGTGACATTACCATAATTGGAGAATTATTAATTTCATCAGGAAATGTCTCAAGAGTCCATATCATAGTGTTTTTTTTAAATCAAGAGTGGTCCAAATTTCCTTTAGAAGCTGTTGTATGTGGGAGAAAACTGAAATACCTCGAAAAATCTGTACATTAGGGTAGTTCACTCTATGCTGTAAGTTCAAAAACCTACATGTTATACTGCCTCATATAAATACTTCATTGCCCTATAAATGAGTTGGCTTATGCACATGATGGCTCCGTCTCTGTTATCCACCAACCTTTCTTACAAGTAATTGGTATTGTAGGCTTGTGCCACCATACCTGCCTGGCAAGGAGCAAACATTGTTATCCAAGAATGTCTTTGAACTTTGAATGTGTTTTATACATATGGCTTTCATAGGCTATTGATCTCTGAATATCGGTCCATATGGAGGATGTTGAGCATTTTATGGTAGGATAGGGTTTGCACTTTGAAAGTTAACAATATCAAGAGGCAAGACATTGACTTTGATGTAGGAGTTTGTAATGGGTGGAACGTGTACAGGATAAGAAAGGGCATGTTACCACGAATGAAGTGGTGCCCAGAGATTAATGACCAAGGGGACACCCTGAAGCCAGATGGTGGAAGACTGTAGAGCAGACCTTGAGGGTCAGGTGCTAATGGTGCAGCGATGCATCACTTCCTCTTTTGAGCAAAAGGTAGCGATAGCGAGGTTGGGTGGTATCATTGACTTTCGCTTTGGTGACTTCTTGACCTTAACTTTTTCAAATATATTCAGGATTCAACTCACACTGGATTGCCAAGCAATTTGCACCTCCGGTTAGCACGGTTGGCTACGTGTGGTGCGAAAGAAGTTCAGCATACATACATCATAACTGCATTCTATTCTCTATTTCTGAAACAGAAAATCACTGAATTGCTTAAAAAATATCAATTTGGTGGAAATGTTTTTTTTTAGTTATCCATCACTTAGCTGGATCCATAAAACCCACTGCACGCTAAAACACTTTCTCACCGCAGCAAGAGCGGGATGCAACATTAATTTTTCTCTTGTCCACCCCAGGGCTTTAATCTAAGCTTTCAGAGGTGCTGCCTCAGTGACCTGACATGGATATTAGCTCTGAGAGTCAGGGAGCCACCTCAAATTAGTGAAAGGCTTTTCCATTCACAGAGCTAAGCTAGAGCTCCTTTACAAAAAAGCCTTCCTGTAAAAATCCTAGCCGTATCCTAACATACAGCACTGCAAGTACGGAAGCATTTATGAGGAAAACAATAAAAATGCCCTTTGGCCCTGTGCCTATTCATAGGCTGTAACAAAACCTCATACTCTGCCCTGTGTTATGACATGTGCGTGACCTTCAGATTCATTGCTGAGAATGTGCCCAGTTGCTTATTGAAATAGCTAACTGAATATGCTCGCACAGGATTTTCAGGAGGGAAATTCCAATAAGCTTATGCTTTTGTGAAAAAGAGCATCCTAAATTCTCGACTGCACTTTTTCTTGTTTCATTTGTAAAATCTTCTCTGTTTCTATTTCAACAATTTAAATGTAAATGCAGCACTTCGTTTACGCAAACATTATTTCAAAAATACATGATCAATTTACTGAAATGGATGTGCAATTTGTTATGCCTCACGCTGTTTGCCGGGTTTTGGAGCTTTTAAAAATCGTGCAACTACATGGGCATGATGTGCTATTTAGCTCTACGTTGCGTAATAACTTTGTTAAAGAAGTCTACATGAGTGAATATAAGGGTTTCATAATGCAGGATTATATTCATAAGTGCATATACCACAATTCGCCTCAGCCGAGATACAGATTAATCTTTGAAGTTACGCCAGCATTGAACCACGTGGCTTTGCACTTCTAGTTGGTTCAGTTTAACAACTGAGTAAACCATGAGATCAAAGCACTGTGGCAACCAAGAAGGCAGGGCAATGCGATGCATGATAATTTGCATTTTAGTAGTATGTTGGCGAACTTAATACGTAGGTTTTTGCAGCCATACTTGTGAAAGTGACACGAACATTTAATTTGAGCTACAGTATGGTAATGTACAGTGATACCTCGGTTCACGAACTTAATTCGTGAACTGACTCTGGTCGTGAACCGAATTGGTCGTGAACCGAGGCACATTTTCCCATAGGGTTCAATGTAAATCCGGTTAATCCGTTCTGACCTGTTTTTTTGGTTTTTGAAGCACAAAAATATAAACAAATGACAATACACATTACTGTAGTACTGTACAGTATAGTAATGTATAAAGAGAGAACACTAACCTTGCTTGAGATGACTTCTGGCATGGAGGAAGGCAGGTGGGAGGCGGGTGGGAGACAGTAAGCACTCAAACGGGTGAACTGTACAATACAGTAAGTACAGTATTGTACAGTACAGTAGTACAGTACAGTACTGTATGTGCTAAAAAGCACACCAAAAATCAAAAAGTCACTGAAAGTGTCTTCACAGTATTCACAGTACTTCTTTCTGTGTCTCTGCTTCTCTCCACGATCTTCCTACAGGAAGTCACGACCATGTGACAGCCTGGAATTAGCATAAAAATGGCCGCGGCTCCTGTTCGTGAACCGAAGCGGAGTTCGTGAACCGGAGCATATTTTTATGAAATTTTCTGTTCGTGAACCGAGTTGTTCGTGAACCGAAGCGTTCGTGAACCGAGGTATCACTGTACTGTATATTCTCTTAGCTCTTTCTAAAGCTGCAAAGGTCTAGAGAGCTCAAGGGCCATTGCTTAAAAATACTTTATTCAGGAAGGTCTCACTGAAGGTCAAGACTTTTTTAGGAGGGTACTGCTTGGGATGACCAATGATTGAGAGAAAAACCTGAATTGGGGGGAGGAAATTTTATATCTGCTATAACCTACTTACTGCACTGCCATCTCGTAATGAAATTAATTATTTTTTGATGTTGCTGCATTGGCAGTGGTGCCAAACGCAACAAAAAACCTCAGCACGTTCGTCAATAACACTTTGGCCTTAAAATGAAAAATATGGAATAGGTGACGTTTCGAGAAATAGCTCTTCTTCATAGCACATAGAGAAGGACCATTGTGCAAAGCATCACCTATGAAATAGTTTTAATTTTAAGACAGTGTTATTGACGAATGTGTTTACTTTTGAGCCATATCATGTTTACCTTGTAGCCCAAATGGTTGCGGTAATAAACTCTCATGAACAGTGATCGTTGGAATTAAATACCAGTTTGTGTCAGTGACGTGCGGTGAGGTCAATGGCTGGGGAGGCACTAGCTAGTGTCAGAGCCAGATTCACACATTGAGAGGGCGTGGCTTCACTGAGGGGGGCGTGTTAGACACGTCCCCCTCAGTGAGGCAGATGTGATAGCTGCTTCCCCTGGTGCTTTTTCATTGCAGTTTCATGACGAGACCAGCGAGCCTAAATATCTTTATACACATACGTTAAATAAGTTACCTGGGGTATGGAAGGCGAGGACATGAAATGAAGGGGTCTTCAAACATTACATTGGTGACATACTGAGATAGTAATAGGCACGTGGTTATTGCCCGCGCTCCATCCAGTTTCTGAGGGGTTGCGCAATCAGAGGGGAGGCTCAACTCGTCGCTGCCTCACCTCTTGTCTCTTCCTGTATTTGCAGCGGAGCTCCGCAAATTTGGCGATTTTGACTATAAAAATGATAGGAATCGTACAGAAATTACATTTATAACACAGATTAGTGGAACAATCTTAATATTTATTTTATTTTATTCTTTTTTTCATTTTCGTAAAAGCTATTTTCATTGGAGTATGACAGGTGAGGCTTTGCCTCCCCTGACCGCACGTCCCTGGTTTGTGTGTCTATGATTTTTCCAAGGGGATTACTGTGGCTTGCAGTATTGTATTTATACAGTTTGTAATGCTGAACAAACACTGGCAAAAACAATATAATATGCATGTAATACAACGGTCAGGTAATAATTTTATTGCCCATACTTTACGAGGTCTACTTAGGTATTGTGAAAATTATTTACATACAGATGTATTAAGAGTGCTTCTTTGAGAGACCATGACAAGGCATTACCGTATATCAATTGTGGATAAGACATGACCTTGTGATTTAATCTGTCGGGTGCACAAAAAGAAATACAGCAGCAGTCTATAATCTCCAGATGAAGGAAGAACGAATTGTCTTTGAGATTTGTAATGCAGAATTGAGTCCATTATACATTCATGTGATGCACTGGAGTCACACTAATTATTGATTCATGTTGACATAGCGTTCACCTGTAATGCAAAAATATTGTGTTCACTGATGGCCTGTGAGGTAGTGAGAAGGTGAGAATAAAGTTAATTACCTTCTAACCGGTCTGTGGAGAATATTTAGTGGTTTCTTTCTGTATGAAAAATCACTCATTAGAGAATTGGTCAAACATATTATTGGTTGTTTCAGTAAAGTCACGTAAATAGAAAAGCAAAAATAAAAAAAATAATAAAAGCAAAAAACCCACGACGTTTCGATCGCAACACAAGCAGTCTTAATCAAGTGGAGAGAAAAGTGGGGGCAAGCCTCCAAATGTAGCTGCTTATAAGTGTAGGACTTGAAATATCACGCGCCACGCGTTCTGTTGCTATGCAAGCGAGCAGCGTACAGTGGGGGGCATCTGAGGACAAGGTTGTTGTTGTCGTGGCATTAAGGGGGGGGGTCGTTAAGAAACGCAACAGGTGTTAGGGGTAACCGAGGACGCAGGCCGGTGATTGGTTAGGAGGGTGAGTGGCTAATGACCGGCGCCGGCCTGGCGGCAATAACATGGTCACGTGAGGCTGGGGGCCTGGGGGCGAGTAGCAAAGCGGGGGGTGAGATAATTGATTGGGACTGATTGATTGGGACTGATTGGTGCGGGGATAAAGGGCACAGCGTAACGGAGAGACGGGTGTCTTGGTTGGGGTTGGAGTTGGAGTGGTTGGTGCCCAGGACAGAGACGGAGCAGCAGTGAGCAGGAATAGATACGATAAGGGTAGACAGAGAGAACACAGTGTACGGCAGCAGTGGATAGAGAGAATACAGTGTACGGTAGCAGTGGATAGAGAGAATACAGTGTACAGTAGCAGTGGATAGAGAGAATACAGTGTACGGCAGCAGTGGATAGAGAGAATACAGTGTACGGTAGCAGTGGATAGAGAGAATACAGTGTACAGTAGCAGTGGATAGAGAGAATACAGTGTACGGTAGCAGTAGTAGCAGTGGATGGGGTAAGTACAGAGTAGGGTAGCAGCGGAGTAACGGATCTTGGGAGAGAGGGAGTGTTGTTGATGGCGGGTTTTACATCGGAGCGAACGGAGAGACACGGAGCGATGATGAGGAGGAGGTGTGAACTCTAAAGCGTGAATAAACGAGACGAGAAAGACAATGAGAGTACGAGTCCTACATAAGGATTCAAGAGTGAGTGGGCGGGGGAAGGGGCTGTGCAAGCAACACGAGCTGCGGAAGCAACGCGCTAATGCAGGAGCAACACAAAGGGGGGAGTTGGGCGGAGGTAAGCTTGTGCAGCACAAACAGCATGGGCGGGGCAGCCAGTCAAGACAATGGGGGGGAGGAATGGGGCAGAGACAGGGGGAGAGAGAGGGGGTGGGGCAGAAATAGGGGGGGAAGAGAGAGGGGTAGAGATGAGAGGGGGGGGGAAATTGCACCTCGCGACACCCATCAGACAATGGGGGGAGAGGAATGGGGCAGAGACGGGGGGGGGGGGAGAGAGAGGGGGTGGGGCAGAGATGGAGGGGGGGGGTAGAGATGGGAGGGGGGGGGAATTGCACCTCGCAACACCCATCCACACTGCTGACGGTAGAGGTTGACAAGAAAACACAAATTTAAGTCATGACCCAAAGTGGTTGATGACATCTTTCCAATGATTGCTGAGTTTAAAACCGTCATCTCGGTTGAAATTGTGTCTGTGTCTATATATATGGATGGCTTCATGAATGAAACTTTGTTGCAAGCCAGTTGTCTTGCAAAGTACCATCGTCTTAGAGAAATAAATTTAATGTGAGCCAGCCGCATTAAAGTAATGATCAGCTACGGCAGAAGTATTGGTCCTGCCGTGTTTCAGATCTGCCTTATGTTCACGAACATGGTCCGAGGCATGTCGTTTAGTTTCCCCAAAGCAACTGCTGCCGCAGATGTAGCTTAGTTTGTAGACGCTGGGATATTGCATGTCAGAAATCTTGTCCTTCACAGATGGGATCAGATCACAAATTTTATTCACTGTGTTAAATCGGACTTGGATCTTGTGTTTGTTCAAGATTTTGGAAATCTTTTTGGTTATCCCTGCTATGTAAGGCAAGGTGATGGTTTTCATTGGATCTTCAGATGGCTCCTTCCTCATGGTTAGGGTGATGGCTTTGCAGATTGTGTAATCCGAATATCCATTCGCCTTGAGAGCCTGGTGTACGTGTTTGAGTTCATTGGTCAGATGTTCATGGTCGGAGATACATTGAACTATATGGTGTAGCGTTTTGACGAGGGATTTCTCCTGGGATGGATGGTGGTGGGAGTCAGGTTTTAGGTAGGCGTCAGTATGGGTTACTTTCCTGTAGACAGTGTCCCATTGAGCCATCTGGTCTCTTTTCGATTAAAACATCCAGGAAGGGTAGCATGCCATCCTTTTCTACCTCCATGGTGAATTTGATGGCTGGGTGTATGGAATTGATGTGGTTGAGGAATTGTTTCAGAGCCGGTCGGCCATGTGGCTAGATGACAAACGTGTCATCCACGTACCTCTTCCACAAGAACGGGCGTAGAGTGGATGCCTGGATGGTGGCGTCTGTCTCAAATGTTTCCATGAAAATGTTGGCCACAACTGGAGGTAAGTGAGAACCCATTGGGGTGCTTTCAGTTTGTTTCTAGAATGTTCCATTTCAAGTGAAGTATGTATTGGTGAGGCAGTGTCTCACCAGGGCTGGTACATCAGCATTCAGTCCTTGTTGGACCAAATCTTCAATTATTGTAATGGTATCGGGCACATGAACTTTGATGAACTGAGAAACTACATCGAAGCTAACGAAGACGATGGTACTTTGCAAGCAGACTGGCTATCAACAAATATTCATTCACGAAGCCATCCATATATACGGACACATACACAATTTCAACCGAGACGATGGTTTTAAACTCAGCAATCATTGGAAAGATGTCATCAACCACTTTAGGTCTTGACTTCATTTGTGTTTTCTTGTCAACCTCTACCGTCAGTAGTGTGGATGGGTGTAGCGAGGTGCAATGCCACCCCTATCTCTACCCCCCTCTCTCTCCCTATCTCTACCACCCCCCCTCTCTCTCCCCTCTTCCTCCCCCCATTGTCTAACACACTTGGACTGCACCCTCGCCTTCAGCTCCACCCCTATCTCTACCCCCCCTCTCTCTCCCCCTATCTCTGCCCCCTCCCTCCCCCCATTGTCTAACACACTTGGACTGCGCTCTCGCCTTCAGCTCCACTTCTATCTCTACCCCCCTCTCTCCCCTTGTCTCTGCCCCCTCCCTCCCCCCATTGTCTAACGCACTCACTTTTCTTGTACTGCTTGTACTTCTGGTGCTTTGCTCCTACATTGGCGCTGGCTGCCCCGCCATGCTGTTTACGCCGCACAGCTTTGCTCACTCTGAAAGCCCTTATAAGCAGTTGCATTTGGAGGCTTGTCCCCTATTTTCTCTCTGCCTTATGAAGACCGCTTGTGTTGCGATCAAAACTTTGTGGTTTTTTGCTTTTATTTTAAATTTTAATTCATTTATTTTTTTTTAAAAAATTTCTATCTATGTGACTTTACCGAAAGAACCAAGAATATGAATTCCTGCAGTCACGAAAGTTTTAAGTACAAATTTACCTAATTACTTTACAAGCTACAATTTTTTTAAATAAAAACAGTGTCTCCATGCTCTAATGAGCATTGGGCCGTACCCAATATATCAGTGCTATTAGTGACAATTCCATGTCACAAGTATAGGTACTTGTTTCTCCACAGGACAACCCGGTTAACCTCCAGGCTAAAATGCTTCAGCATGTGGTGTTCATTTTACCAACCCCAAAACAGTCATGTATCTAGCCAGGTAATGTTACGTGATTCTTAAGATTATTTTTGTGGAAGGGTCTTGCTTGAGAAATTTGGTACAGATGTGAGAGGATAACACGAAAAAAAATGTTAAGACAGATTTCTCTCACTTTATGTGGAAGTAGATGCGTTCCAAAAAAGGGTGCACAATACAAAACCGCACAAGACAGCTGCCTGCCGAGTAGCACACACAGTACACACACAGCACACACAGTACACACACAGCACACACAGCAATGTTGTCCCACGTCCGACCGCATGGCCGCATTATGAGTGAATTCAAACTGCAGAGAGCGAATTTTGGGTAGAAATAGGTTCGCCGTATACTGCATATCCAAAATCGCACAAACCGAACACACAAAATGAGGGAAACTTGTATAGGTGAGGAAATAATTTGCTGCACTGCCATCACCTGGCCACCTTGAAGCATTCAGGTTGGGTCTCGCAATCATGTGTGTGTAATCCACTCATCCCCAACCATGCGGAGGAATGACAAGCTTGCACAACTGCACCCAGCATGGCTTTTCTTTGGCCACTCCAGTATTCTTCCACATGCAACACCCTTTTTAAACGAGTCTTAGGACTCAAACCTTTCAAGTTCCATTACCTCTCCCGCATCAATTTATCGTTTTCATCATCAGAAACAGCAGCGACAGTCGAAACAGCAACATAATCTTCACGCACATCATCATCTTTGTCAACATCATCACACTTTATCATCATCTTCACCATCAACAACATTATTGCGTATACGTTGTAGATGGCAAAGTTTAGATAATGTCTTTTGAATATATTCACTAAAGGGAAAGATTCCTAATTTTATGGTTCCCAGGTGAAATAAAAAGTAAAAACTTGTATTTGTTTTTATTTTGTTCAAGTGTGCTCTTTGCTTCTCCCCAGTGACACTAATCCACTCTGTCATTGTTTAGCAGACGTTGCAGCATTACTTATGAGCTGCGGATAAACTATGACGTTTTTCTTTGAGCCGGTGGCAAACCTACTATTTTTAATAAGCAGAGTTGTGAGCAGTGGTGCCAAAGGTAAAATACACTTCTGTAGATTTTTTTCACGTATTAATCGTTCACCATTGCACAGTTACCGTTTTAGATGCGTTCGCACCGACCCACTTCTACTTCATGAATATAAACGAGCCGCACTAAATGAAAAATCTGCCGAAAGTAATTGGTACTTCTAATCCAGCTACATTGTACCGTTACTCGAGTACGAGACTCACATTGGTGTGAGTTCAAATTATAGTCAAGAAGCAATTAAGTTGATGATTTTTTTCAGGGGTGATAAAATGCAATGCAATTTTAATTTCCATAGTATCTAAATGCGATGGTTCTCAAGATACTGTATAAATTGTGAGAGGGGGAGAGGTGTAAATTTAATCTTACTTTGAGAGAGGTCATCCTAAGCAGAGAGTGAACCCTGCCATAGGAATGTGGAATTGTTTTCCACTAAGTCAGAGTCATCAGAGGAGATTAGTCCCCTAATTTATAATGAAAAATACACATTCACTCTTTAAATTCACACAGCAAACACATGGGTCCATGTCAAAGGTAGGACCATCAAGGGGAGATGTGGATTGCCCAATGCTAGTTTGTAGATTATGGAATCGTTTGGTTTTGAGCTGACATGCACATGACATGATTCAAACATGGTTTTTAAACCATGTCATAATTATCTTCCATGTTCTTATTATAACATTTAAGAATACACTAAATCGATATAATCCCAAATATTTTGTATTGCCATGGCAGATATTATTGACCATTCCACAACAATGCAACCAAGGCTGGATTATGGACCGAGACAGTGGGGCCAGTGCCCCGGGGCCTCGGACTGCCAGGGGACCTCCAAGCCTCAGGCCGCGCACGGTGCGTGGCCCAAAACTTCAAAACGCCAGGGCTTTCAGTGTGCACAGTGCAAGCTGACCACTAGGCTCCTTGGTGTTTAAAATGTGAGCTCACCACGAGGGCCCCCCAGACCACTCAGTGCTCACAATGTGAGGGCCCCCCAGACCCCATGGTGTTTAAAACGTAAGCTGACCACTAGAGCCCCCAGGCCCCGCAGCGCTTACAATGTGAGGCCCCTCGGTGCTTCCAGTGTGAGCTGACCACTAGGGCCCCCGGGCCCCTCGGCGCATACATTGAGCGTAACACCTGGGCCCCTTGGTACATACAGTGCATACTTAGTACAGTGGTGTACAACTGAGCAACTGGATGGCACGCTACAATATGCTGTGACATGATACAATATTCACCAACAAGTCAGTTCATTCTGCATAACAGGACAGTTTGAAGAGCTGTTCGTTATTTGACTTACTGTAACTCGCTATCCCTTTATTTTAGCTAGCTGCCCATTTTCCCTAGCTAGCTGCCCATATTATTCAGCTTGTTAACAGAAATTAGTTAGCAAGCTGCCATTTTTAAATCCTTTATATTAAGTTCGCTTGCTTGCTTGCTTGCGTGCTTGCTTGCTTACGACCGTGCAAATCTTTCGGTCGTTTTTTAACCCACTTCCTGTGATCCAATCGAGCTGACATTTTCCACACAGACTCGCTGTGCGAGACAATTAATGTTCGTGAAAAAAAATTCCCAAAATTTTACACTTTTTAGGCAAAAATATTTTATTTTACATATATTCAAATATAACTCATTCATGGCTTTGGCTGAACGTCACAGTGTAAGAGCCCAGAGCGTGACACGTCTACAGGCAGTGGCGGAGTAGTGCAGTTGGTAGCACCCTCGCTTCCCATGCCAAAGGTCGCGGGATCGATCCCCGCGTCCTCCACAGGCGAATATATTTTTAAATCCTTTATATTAAGTTCGCTTGCTTGCTTAGGACCGTGCAAATCTTTCGCTCGTTTTTTAACCCACTTCCCGTGATCCAATCGAGCTGACATTTTCCACACAGACTCGTTGTGTGTGACAATTAATTTTTGTGAAAAAAATATTCAAAAATTTTACACTGTTTAGGGAAAACATTAAATATTTAATTACCAATTGCTTAATGGTGGCAGACAATCACCTGACCCATAGGTGGCAGCCATCTCAAGCCAGAGGACGAGAGGACTCTAGCCGCCACACATATAAAGGATTTATAGTGAAAAACTTTGTTTTTACGGGTTTACTTGTTTCCAGCTAGCTGCTGACAAATCAATTATTAAAAATACACGTGGTTTTGTGAAACATTAAAAAAATATGCCAAAAGCTATATTTTTTTATACACTAAGGCATATATAAGACTCAATCCATACTTAAAGATTAAGGAAAACCTCATTAATTTTTTCCATAGACCGTCTGTTTTTAGATCCACGGAAGTAGATCATGCTAACGTTGACATGCAAATTGTCGACAGCTCTTATGAGGGTTTTTTCCCCTCCCCATCGATGGGGTGTGGTCTATGTGCATTGTCTCCACCAAGTCATTTCACTGACTTATCAGAAACCTTTGTTGGTTGTTCAGCCAATAAAAAAAGTCATCTTTTGAATTTCAAGCAACCTAATTATCTCGGTGTCAGGCAGGTATATATGACATTTATTGGTAGGAAACGCCACAGACAGATGCCTGTTTTCTTGCTTGGTTCGCCATTGTAATATATTCAGACTTTTTTCATCTTTTTCTAAAAAAAAACAGCCTTTTTAAAGGCTATTTCAACAGTCTCTCCTAAGGGCTATTTTCTAACAGCCTTTTTAAAGGGTTAGGGTTATTTTCTTTTACGTGCTTGTCTATTTTTTTATCTACTCAAAGCTGCCTTTATGTACAAGTAGACTATAAAATACTACCACTTTGATTGTATTTTCCAACAACAGTATTTGAAGGGTGTTGCCATAATTAATATATATTAATTGAATTATTATTTAATAAGTATTGAGATATGCTATAAATATCTTCATATAAATAGCTTACTAGTTCTGAAATATGGACCACAAGCGTTGGAATATTGGTGCTTCTAAAAGGAAAGCCAAAAAGAAAAGGAGGCAGGAGAGGCAGTTTTGCTTCAGTGTTCCACTCATTGCCAACTTTTTTCAAAAACCCTCTGATAGTAATAATGATGACAGCAGCACTATTGTCAGCTGTGAGGAAGGAACTAGCACTAGTTGAGTTTCCAGTAATGTTGTCACTCCCCCAGAGCCATCCTTTGAAGGCGAACCCTCAACAGCTAATGGTATACAAGAACCATAATTTCCACCTCAGGAGCAATTGGGCAGTTCACAAGAATCAAATCAGCAACCAAGCCATTCCTGGTGCTATGAGGTCACTGACCCTGCATTATGGCAAATCACTTCCAGTGACATTGTTAAGTTCGTGCTTATTGAAAGAGGAGCAGTCCCCTTCCAAAACCGCAGAGAAAAATAACTAGCTTCAGTCCGAGATAGAGCGCTTGGTGGAGAGACTAGAAGTCTCAACAATTAACTTCTGAACTGTATATTGCCAAATCGGCAGAAGGTTTCTAGACAGTGGATACTGTACTCCCCACAACAGGTTGTGTGTATTGTTTTGCATGCAAACTGTTTTCCAGCAAGCCCGGTGGCTTTAGTCAGGGGTTTGGTGACTGGAAGCACTAGGGGAACACCAGCGGACAAAGGGCAGTGCTATAGATGCAAATCTCAAGCAGCAACTTGATGGGGAACGTAAATACTGGAGGGACATTTTGAAAAGAGTTGTAGCAGTGATCATGTTCTTGGATGAAATAGGATTTGCGTTTAGAGGAGATGATGAACGGTTTGGGTCAACCCATAACGGTAATTTCCTTGGCATCCTAGAATTGCTATCACAATTTGACCCATTCGTAGCTGAACATATAAAAAAAAGTTTGATGCAAAAGGAAGAGGCACAGTGTCATTTTTGTCATCGACAATATGTGAAAAACTCTTTGAGTTAATGGGTCAGAAAACTCGCCAAACAATAGCAGATGAGTTTTGGGATGCCGAATATTTTTCAAAAATGGTTGACTCCACCCCAGACCTGTCACATGTGGAGCAATTGACGTTCATATTCCGGTTTGTTAACAGCAGCGGGAATGTGGAGCGATTCCTGGGCTTTGAGCCAATTGAGAGCCACACTGGTAAAAGTTTAGCAGACTGTGTGACTTTGATGGTGGAGGGCCTTGGGTTGGACCTCTCAAACTGTAGAGGTCAGTCATATGACAATGCAAGCAACATGTCAGGAAAATACAATGGGCTAAAGGCCCACCTGAAACAAAATAACCCTCTGATAGAGTATGTTCCTTGTGCAGCGCATTCACTTAACTTAGTTGGTGTTAACACCTTAGATGGCAGTAGCCCAGAGGCTGACGAGTTTTTTTACATGTTGCAGTCACTATACACATTTTGCTTATCTTCCACACACAGATGGGGGAAAGTCTTTCAGAAGACAGACAGCTATATTTTGATGATCTAGTGGATGATTTTGCGAGGACGGCAAGAAAGACACCAATATAGGAAAGCGGGGGGGGGGGGGGGCTCCAAAAGACATGTGCCCAGGGGCCTCACGGGACCATGATCCGGCCTTGAATGCAACAAACTTCCATGAATTTGTTGTGAGATCACCAAATTGAGGAGCACAAGCATTCACTTTTTAAATTACCAACTTGGTGCACACCTAGCTGCCATCATAAAAGTAAGGCTATTATTGCATTTTCTTCTGCAACAATTATTCCTATGAAGTACAAAAATACATTGGGGATGAAGGAATAAAGTTGAAGAGCAGTTAAAAAATATTGATGTCCCTACTGTGGTATATAAAGTGACTGGCATTGCACACAAAATAAGGATGTGCTCCAAAGGTGTCGAACAATCAAAATGCGATGCTCAGTTTGTTTTTGGATTGAAATCCACTCCTCTGAGACTGTGTTTATAGATAAAAAAGTGCCATGATTTGAAGCCTCGTAATGCATTCTCTGTAATGCCCAGAAAGAAAAATGAAATTAATAACGTAGTTTTTGTCATGTCAGCGATATCAGTTTCAGAGTCATTTATGTTAATTAGATTTTTTTTCCAAAGATCTTTAATACAGTATAACATCATAAAAAGCGCACGTTCATTTCTTAATTCTGCTAATCTGAATTTTCTACACGTAACAAGATAGTAACTCCAGTCAATAACGTTACATTCCCTTAATATTTAATCTGGCTGGATTGCACTGTGGTTACCTTGAATCACAAATTCAGTCGGGGGTTTTCTCGGCATATAATAGCTCTACAGTTTATGAATTTAGTACTACTTTGTGAGAAGTTAACATTCGATCATCCTATGGGGAGATTGGTCCCCACGATGAAATGTTGTTGATGATCAGGTTTACAGAATTCCATCGTGGCTCAAGACCCTGATGAAGGTGAGCATGAATCATTGCTCATTTGAGCAGGGAGCCCTGTGACCTGTCATAATACTGTATTGTGCATATAAAATTAGGTTCCAAAAGTACTTTTTTTACTGGATACTATCTTCTAATTAGTGGGCATGAGCCAATGGGGTAAATGCGTATGTCAGAGGCCAGTTATCCTCATAGGATATTTTAAGGTGGAGCAAAGTCAACGGATAGTGCTCATTTTACTGACCTATAAAATATAAAAGGACTGAGTTTAATCTGCCTGGAATGTTATCTCATGCGCTCAGTTTATTGGGAGCCATGTTTTTTTCTCTAAATGGAGGGGTGACCAGGGATTGCTGGATTAAACATAACATATAAAGTTAATGTCCATACACATTATAATGTATACCCCACTTTCCAAACGTGTCTACCACCACTCACAAAGCTATATGTAGAAGATGGTGCCAATCGTAGATTTTCAATTAATTAGATGATGGGTGACATTAAATAATCTCTGGCTTTCCTTGAATAACCCAATTCCACACAAATGTAACTTGATGATCAGATTTACAGCAAAAAGTCCATTATGTACTTAAACGAATGCAATTCCATTCTTTCACATTTAATTTTAACAAGAAGGCAAGAATGCCTTCATGCAATTGGTTGTTTTTTAAATGTATTACTGTATCATATATTACCATTATGAGTAATGTATTAATGACATGTAACACTTTAATGAACCCCCACGCCCCCTAGAATGTCTAAACAAATATTAAATGTAACATATCATGCTTGGAGACCGTCGGTAGTATAATGTGGTTGGAATGGGCCCTGGTACAAAGAACAAAATGGGGGCCCCTGTCCAACCTCCCCCCCCCCCCCCTCTTTACAGACCACAACTTGGGTTCTTTTGACCCGTGGGCCTTAGTGCAATTGCTTTGCCTGCACACTCGATAGCTACCCCACTGGAGACTGTTTTGATGCTCATAACTGCTAACGCTCCTACGATGGGCACCATCCTACACATAGGACAGCTATTGTTGAGTTGCCCGCAAGTAGTGCTCATCTAAAAAAATAAAAATCTGTATTATTTGGAAAAAAAACTCCACATTTTCATGGTAGGGGCCAGTTTATCCACAGGACAAATGCTATTAACTTCTCACACAGTTGTGATGGTTTATTGGCTCTGGAGGAATGAAGTGCTGAGTTAGCTCCTGACCAGGTATTGAACTCATTTGTTTGGAATTTAAGTTGAGTGCTCTGACCACTGCTACCTGGCTCTATGAGATGCTCACCGAGTGGCACTCATTTGACCAATTCCGAATGAATGATGGTTGATTGGCTGATTTGGTCATAGTCAGGATCTTAATTAGCAAGTAGGTGGCTCAGTTGCTCTACCATCTGATCCCAGCCAGGTGGTTGGGTTTGATGATAATGATCATGATTGTGGTGATGGAGCAGTTGTGGAGAGAGTGGAGAGTTTCCCATACCTGGGCAGTGTGCTTATGACCAGCTTCGGTTTGTCAGCAGAGATCTCGCTCTGAATCAGTCGGGCGGCATTATCATTTCATCGGCTGCGTAATGTTTCGTGGAAGCTACCTGGTCTGTTGCTCTGCACGAAGCTCCGGGTCTTCTCAACCACAGTCATGTCCTCCCTTCTTTATGCTTCTGAAACATGGACCACTCTGGTGGAACATCTGCGCTGGTTAGAAACATTCAGGCTGGCCTGCCTACAATCCATCCGCATCATTTTTTCACCATTCTTTCATAGATTTTAAAGGGAAAAATTATGCTAAAGAAAGTTATTGTAGTAATAGTATATATTTTACAGGCAATATTGTTTTTGCGGGAATAAATGTGATGAAACTTCTTCAGAATATAAAATTAAAATGGTGTGTTTATGAAACAGATGCCACTTATGATAATTATTTCTGTAATGATGGACATTAGTAAAATTGCCACCGCAGGTAATACTGTCCAACTCCCCTCATTGACTATTGAAACCGATTGAGTTCAGTGGAAAATTAGTTACACCCTTAACGTCCCCTTTTCCCAACCCCCTGTATTCCAGTATCCATATTCCCTCCATATTGGACCTATTGAAAGGGGCCCTATTTAATGCTTTTATTTAGATATATATATTTGCAACCCATATTTCATTTCGTGAGGGTTTGCACAACCTCGTGATATGAATAAACTTCCATTTTTAATTGTCACAGAACGCAGAATGTCAGGCAATGCCCCTCAGAAGATGCAATCATCATCTCATCATGCCATCATCTTTCCATAACTGGAAGAATGTTATTTGCTTTTTCGTACGGTGCTGCGATGGTACGATCCATCTTGCTCCTTCACATATGCTGGTCTTTTCCCTCCATCTCCATGGCGGTCTTCCTCTTGGTCGTGATCTTTGGCTGTCATGACATCACCAGCCTTGATCATCAGTCATCATACTATCAAGTGACATATCCTGCACACGTCCAATTTTGTTTCCCAACTGTCAATATTGTGTTTCTAGTTTGTAATTCAAAGCCTATACCTCGCCATGCCTCTTTGTACACTTTTAAACGTTTCTTCCATGTATTTTCACTAGCTATATTCTGATCCACGTCATAGCAGGTAATATATTCGAATACATATATCATTTGTTTGGCACATAGTTACGTTGCTTTTCATTATTAATTTTCCAAAAGCACCAATCTGCTCTCACTCACCCTTGTTTGTATCAATTTGTCTTGAATTCACATTTAATAATTTCCCTAGGTATATATATACTGTTGTGTTTTCTAATTGTGTACCTCCAGAAAATGTTTTGTTCAGAAAATTAGTTGTACATGAATTGATATGCTTGTAATTATATTGAGCCAACCTTGCAGCCTTCTTTTTTACGTCCTTTAAAAATGTTATGTATCATTTCAATTGGTGTATGTAATAACTATATCATTATTTATCAAACAACATGATGTCTGGCTTTTGTAGACCATGAACAAACATCACACAATGAGTCATAATAATACTTAAATAGGCCTCTTGCATTCTATACTCACTGTATGTCTTGTAAAGAATGTTTATTACCACATTAAGTGAAAAACTGTATACAACATGCAGTGGTTTATTTCAGTGGCGGCTCCTGTAAAATCTCTCAGGAGGGGCAAATGTCTGGATGATTGATAAGGATAAGGTCCACCCATGCAATGGATAAATTAACAGCTTAAGCATGTAAAGGCAACTTCACTTCTTTAATATTAATGAAAAATAAAGTGACTCTTACAATACATCTTGTTTGTTTCTATACTCACTATTAAAACAAACCACTCAAGTTTCTTTTATTAAAGATTCCACTAGGTGGCAACAAATTATATTGTTGGATGAAACGTGCTTACGTATGATGACGTAAGCACGTATGATGACGTAAGCACGTTAGGGCGAGCCCTACCGGAAGCCATAGAGAATGCATTGCAGCGCCCCCGTTCGAAAAAAAACATCTTTGAATGTAAGTCTATGGGGCCACTCGGGGCGATTCTCAGCTGGAGGGAAATCGCCCAAAAAGAGGCGGTACTCCACAGAACGTAGCATGACGCTGATTGGACTATATCCAGAGGCACAGTGACGGCTAGCGTGACTCTGTGGTTGAATGACATTGGTGGTGCGTCGCCCAATCGCCCTAATGAAGAAACCGCCCCTGGTTTATTTATTGATTCATCTTGTACTCTTGCTGGTGACCATGCTAATAATTTGAATGATTTTTATCTTCTAACGCACACAGAATTTCCTCACTCTCAAAGAAAGAAAACGACTTAGAGTCGCGAGGAACCACAGACAGAGCCGGTGCTTCCCCTCCCCAAGCTCTGCCGTTCTCTATATATATTAAGATGCTATCACCCAAATAATGAGTGTTTACACGTGGGAAGAAACCCACATATGAGAGAGGGAGCAACAATATACCCCATACAGGTGGAGTTAATCTGTTCCTGGTGAGCTACGGCATGGCACCTCCTTGACCCCCATAGAAAGGGAGTATCGCAACATTTGTGCAGCCCACCTACCCTCGCCTCCACAGTGCTGGACAACAGGCATGTGCCACCACGATGCAGCTAATGCCATCCGTTTGCTCTGCTATGTTTCAAAACCTGGTTTATTGGCAGATTCAAATCCAGAATCTCAGTATCATCAGCTCAGAGCTCTGATACAGTCTCCAAATTCCCTCCAGCCATCTCACTCAGTTAAAATCTGTTTTGGGGCTATGAATTGTATTTCACAGGTGATGTACGTGAGTTGCATGATATTGGTACATTTTGTGATTCTTTATTGGATAACCCAGTATGCCAGGCAATGGCCGCGCGATCTGAATATTCAAGATCGCAAAAATATTAATAATCCAACAATCACATTTTGTTTTAAAGCAACGTTTTTATTGGCACATACATAGCATTTGTAAAAATCATTGTATCCAGTGTTAGTACCCTTTTCTTAATAAACATAACAAAATTTAAACTACATGCGATATGCATTTAGCTTGGTTATAACCATTTACAAAATGTATTAATGACATGGAAGCTTATATCTTTTGTTCCCTATTAATAAAATAACTTAAAAGCTTTTTCATTGTCTAGAGACCTTCAAATATAAAGTTTAAATGATTAGTGTTTCCCTGCAAATTTATCTCAACGGGATTTTTATTGAATAGCTGAGCAGCTTTTGAGAAAATTTTCTATAACAACACCGCATTACTAAATTTGCTGTAAGAGTTTCAAAATTGGGATATTAAAAGTATATTTTTTTATATCAAGTTATTTTGTGAATAAATCATACTGTAGCTTAGCTTGTTTTTATGAAGCAATAATTATTTGCAGCACCTGGCTGGGATCAGTTGGTAGAGCAACTGAGCCACCTACTTGCAAATTAAATTAGATTTTTAGGTGAAAATTTTCAGAATTTAATATGTTAAATATGTGGTTTCAAAATGCCACAAACCAAATGCAGCACAAATATTTCCATCTACATTAAAAAATAATCAGAGAGATGGCACAATGGTTTGTGCACTGCACTATGACCCCGGTAAATTGAGTTTGATTCCAGACCACAGCTCATGGCAGTGGCGAGTTATATTATTGTACTTGCCGGAAGTACCCGGCGTGCATACTGACTGTGGTGGTACCTGCTATGATTACAGCAGTACATACCGACTGTGGTGGTACCTGCTATCACTACAGTAGTACATGCTGACTCTAAAGCAGTATTTATCGACTCTATAGCACAAAGTACTCACCTGACAGAGTGGCGTGGTGAGGCCTAGTCCCGTGCATAGCCTCTGGCCTCGCCTATATTGTCCAGCCAGCCGAGGTGGCACCTTGGCAGGCTGGGATGCTAGCCCTGACACCCCCCCCCCCAGCCACGATCTCCACGGCCACTCTGCATTCATATCTACGGCCTATAGTGGTAGCATCTACCGACTGTATAGTAGTAACTGCACGCGTCGGGGTGGGGGGGACATCACACAGTGAAGAATTTATCTGAGTGTTTAGTGTATTTTAATAGCATTTTTAAGGCGAAAGAAAATGTCCCCCGCAGTCCCACCAAAGGCGTGCAACTTGGCATGGGCCGTCCCCCCCACCAAAGGCGCTTGAGTTGGTACAGTCGTGCATGCGTCATGAATAAATAAATAAATGCTATACACAAAAATCACACAAAGTCGCTAATTAAACTAATTAAACGTTGACGGATGTGAAAAAGGAATAGTGCTTGCTCACGGCGGGGCTTACGGCGTGGTACCTGGCTATTTTTATTTTATGTAAACCCCACCGTTGGAGAGCCAAATCCTTCACAAGCACGCGAACACACACAAACCCACACACAAACCCCGCCACAAACGCATAGATAAATTTTGACTTTTATATATACAGAAGATAAATTGTAAATTTGCGACCCCCACTGGCACTGTATAGCATATTATTACGTGCCAGGGACTCTATGAGATGATAGGACAATAGTCTGAGTCAATAATTGGCAATAAGTAACGGCAAAGCAGTTATAAGTGACTCAGAATTTTGCGCAGTTGCGTATACAGTACACGACTTCCCTGAAGGCATTCACCTTCAGCGAGCGCGATGCCGATCACACACGGTTCGAATTCGACCCTCGATCGATGGCTGCGCCATCGCCGCACACACGTCAAATAAAAAGCAAGGGACAAGTTCTTACTTACGAACAACTCCTATCATTTTTCATTGCTGGAGGGGTTGCCCCCCCGACCTGAAAATCTTGTCTCCGCCATTGCATACAGTGAGATCCCCGGTGTCACTACACATGTACAAGGCTGCATTCTCCAGTAAATTGGAAATTACACATACAATTATAATTTTAATAATAGTGTCATTTGTTTACAGTATTCATACATTTCTCATACAGTCTAACCATTGAGATGTTATGCTATTTCTTAAATACATATTTGTGTACGTGGGAAAAAATATAAGCAATATAAATGGATAGTTCTCAACACCTGTACAAATAGGTTAAGAACTGTACTTCAATTATTTCCTGCATTACTCACAACCATCCAGGTCATGAATCTAAGGTTGAGGAAAAATGACATCTATATCTTTATTCTTTTGTTCGTGATTGATTGTTTTGCATGTCACTAAAGACATTTTATTGGTCAAGTTGTTTATTTAGTAACAGCTATGAATTTACTTTATGTAGGGGATTGTTGGTAATTAGGCATGGAAGATTGATATCCATTTTTTTACTATCATTTCTTGCAGGTTAATTTTAAGATCAGGCAGTTGGGCTGTGATAATGGCAAATGAATGTCTTTTATTGTGAAAGATATCAGATAATATTACGACACTTGCTGTGATGTAATAATGTACTATACAGTAGAGAACAGAGATTGTGCAGGCATTATGTTTGTTGGAGGTCCTAGGCCAGTTGGGAACATTCTATGTTCCGAGTGCAGAGACTGAGTATTTCCGTAGCATCACCACGTTTGACTTTCCACAAAGTTCTACTCATTAAATATCCTTTTGAGTAATGATTGAATGAGTCGAATCTCAGCCAATATTTTAACTGATAACCTTCTGATTGGAGGAAAGTGTTCTGCCAAAGTGCCACCTGGCAGCAGTGCATAATCTAACCAGCAAAGAGGAAAGTTTTAACTGAGTTCAGTAACAAACTGAATCCAAATGCCAAAAGAGTGTACTGCACAGCATTTCCGCTTAGTAAAAGTAATTTTGTGAATTTTTAGGATAAACGGCCATAAATATAAAATGGACATTGGATATCTCCATTCCACAGAAGATACGATCACACCTTCTGGCAGTCGAGCACCTGTTCGAATGAGATTGATATGAGCTGCAAAAAGCTTAAATTAACATTTGATATTAAAGTTACATTTCAGGCAGCTTTAATATCGCTCAAAATGTCTTTTTGAAAAAATACATCATTGTACATTTCGAATTTTCTATGATAAAATACAATATTGTGCAAAAAAAAGACGTTTAAAAAAAATGATTTGCTGGCAGGTTGTCACGAGCTCAGTGAAGCAGTATTGTAATTTGCAGTAAATAGATGATCCAAAGTTGTACGTACGCTACCTACTTAGTTGACTCTTCCTGTACTTTGGGCACGAACAATATCTGTGACGCTGGACAGATGCTGATAACCTTTGTTGACTAAACCTATCTGTAATATCTGCCATAAGTTTGGCTGATAGGTATTATTTAATGTCCAAGGTATGTCCTTTGCGAACGCCATTAAATATGCATGTGGAGTTGATATTGTAAATACATTGTCGTTAAGACAGTTCTGAAGATAAAATGATTGCTGCATTGCATAACCAGAATAGATGACGGCTCGGGGAGGCCTTCATCCAGCAGGAGATAGATCATGGTTGATGAGAACCTGCTGCATGATTTATCTTACATCTATATCCAGGATATATTATAGGATAGGATGACAATTATGCTCTTAGGCTCCGTTGCCCTTTTTGTAACACTCAACAAATGTTTTTTTTAATCACAGAATGCACATATCATTTTATACAGTAAGTATTAATTAATTCCTGAGCGACTGATATTAACACAATCAATAATTGCATTCTTCATCAACATGCTGTCAGCCTTGGAAGATAACATGCTCATTTCAGTTGGTTTAATATTGCACTCAATACAGCTGCTCTCCTCTGGCAGATTAGTCAGCCAATGTATTGAATGTTTTTATATCTGTTTTTAAAAGCCAGCTTTTTTACATTTCATTATTTTGAATGCAGGAGGTCTCATCTAATTAGTGACAGCTACGAATCTGGACATATGTTCATGCACACTCTTTTTATGTCATGAAAAGATAAAATTCCATCTTTTAAACATGAAAAACTGCACATCATTGCTAATCAAGGGTTAGATAATATAATGGGTGGTATTAAGCTGCTATTATTATACCCATAACAGATTAAATTAGTCTGAATATAAATTTCCAATGATATCTGTGATGTACAACAACAAAAAACATAGAACCCCTGTAATTCATTAATCAATGGATTATTTTGGATCTGTTCTTTGATGTATTCAGCTATACACTGTTTGTATCTCACCTTTTGGATACATTTTTTAAAAAAACGTCAATAGCTCCTTCCACTGGTCGATTATGTGGTCATCTTAGGTAAAAAAAATACCTAAATTTTTCCTTCTATGAAGATCCTTTGCAGTGAACATTGGTACATAGTGTGCTTGTCTCTCCCTCTCACTTTGGAATGGCATGCTTATGTATCTTTGTCATTGCTCACAATAGTTTGGTGTATGGCTTCAGTGAATACATGCACAGTAGTTAATGTTATTTGCTAAATTACTTAAAAAGAATACCTTTTCACATTGATTCTAGTGGCCACTGATGTCCAAACATTCATGGACAGTCAAGAAAAAGAAGAATATATTGAGCCTTCCCATGAATCACAAGAATTTGTAATTCTTAATTAGAATAAGCAAGAGTTATTTTCAAAATAGATCTTCTGCATTCTGGTCTACCAGAAACTGAAATGTGTTGACAATGATAACTATGGTAAATTGATAAAAGTGTTTGCTTACCTCAAAAGATATGATGATATAAAGAGTGACATTAGGATATATGCCAATACAGTAGCATCATCGTGATGTCTTATTTGTAAATAAAAAGTGCATAATCATTTAAAAATCCATGATTAGTCTTCATCTGGCGAACCCACTATGGTTCTTGCAGATTACATTTCCAGATTCATGGCGAAGCAATGCAATTGGGCAGCCCTTGATGTCATGGAAAATCCCAATCTACGATTCCGCAATAAACATGACACCCAAAACAAAATACACAGATCTGCAACAGTGCATAAGAAAGGCTGAATATTTTTGGGTGTTTTCTTGGGTTGTATGTGGTATAATGATGAACTAAAAAAACTAAACAAATAATATTTATTTCAAAATAATTATTCCAACTTAATCATCATCTATCTACTACTGGATGAACAGCTCCCCAAGATGATGCCATCTCTCACAATCGCAAGATTCCAGAATCCATCTCGTTACTACATGCAATCTGGTCTCATCACTCCATCTCCGTGGTGGTCTTCCTCTTGGATCCTCCATTGGCTGCCATTCTATCATCAGTCTCATTCAATAGCCATGTTTCTTTCTGGAGATTTGTCCAGCTCAAGTAACTTTTATTAACAATCTATATGATATTTAGAATTAGCATTTATTCTCCGATCCACTATTTTATATTCAAAGCATGTACCTCTGCATACGTCTTCATGTAGTGTTCAACTTTGTTTCATTTTCTTTGACCGTGTCTATTTTTCCGCTTTATGTATCGCAACAGCTAATATCTGCTGATTGAAATGTTTCCCCGTTGGGCACATAATACAATTCAATCTTCCAAAAGGATTCCACCTTGCTCTCACTTGCGTATTCATTTAATAATTTTGATCCCAGTTTATATGAAATACTTTCCTTATAAATAATGCTGCATTGTTTCCATTTGTGTCCTATTATTATTGTATGCGACTATTGTGTTGCTAATATGTATCATTATTCCAATTTTGCAATGTTTTTTGTTAGATGTATCAACCATTTCCTGTGGTTCGTTTTCATTAGTTGCTATATTGTTTATGTCACCAGCAAATCTGTGATAGTTAATACTTTCTCCTTTAGTTTGATGACAGTGACTATATTTTCTAATGCAGACACCTTCCCCGAATCCCCTTCTGATTTGCACAAAAAAGCTCTTACAACTCTATAAATGGTTGTAATAATATCTATATATGTTTTTTTTGTTAAGGCCTTGGTTTGCGAGAGCTTGGGTGACTGCATCACATTCCACTGAATACAATTCTTTTTTCACAATCTATAGATCCTCCTCTGGGCTCATCAGTATTCAGGCAACCAGGGCTGACCTACGGTTGTTCAGCCAGTGTTTGGTGGTGCTGCTGTCTAAAGACAAAATATGTTTTCAAGGTTATTGTGAACCACCTTCTTTGCTCCTTGGGGTAGAAACGTGTATACAGGTAGTTCTCATTGAGATAATAACTACATTATTTGCATCTGAATCTCAAGTAGAATCCATATTGATGAGGGCGTCTCATCCAAGTGAAGGATTGGAGCAATTTACCGTCTAGAAATGCCAACTACCTAATGCAACCTCACAGGACCAGCAGCCAGTCGGCCTCATCTGTTGTTGCCTGCAGTTCATTTTCCCATGCATGCACTCTTTCCATCTGCTTTGGCTCAGACTGAGGTCTGGCCACTCGCCACAGCGATTCCCCTTGCCTGATCTCTCATAATGGCTGGCTGCCAGGCATATGCTGAGCCCTGTTGTGGCAGTGATGTTTGTCAGCTAGCACTGAAACATTTGTTATAACTTGACCTAAAAAAAAACTGAATTGATATCTGAGGATAATTGCACGTTGTCTTTTTTGTTTTATGGTTAAATGCATCAAGTAATATATGCATATTTTAATTAATTTCCATCATGTAGGGGGATTATATTTCTTTAAACAATTCATTTTTACTGTAATGTCTTGGTTAGAATTGGCAAGGGGGCTTGTGTTACAGATTAATCGAAAAACACAATGGATTCAACAATACAAAAAATAGATTGCCAGATGCCTTACAGACGAATGCCCATCTTAGAGCTATTAGAGAACACTAATGAGATCCTTGATTGGAATCTTGATTTTGAATAACCCTGATTAAACCAGTATTTTAATTGTAGCAAGTTAATAGTCGCAAATAACTGCACACACAAGGCAATACAGTAATATACAACATTTACTTTGTTCACTTAACTGAACAAATCTGACCTCTAAAGACTAACATGTGACAAATATATTGAATGAATGACTCATAATAAAACCTTTATTCACAAGGCATGAATACACAGTACCTAGTGTTATACAAGAAAGGCCACATGAAGCGGTGGCAGTGGTTTTGTGGTATCATCCTCCAGTGGTCTTTTGCTGAGATGTGATGCTTTGCTGGCTACAAAAATTCCAAAAATTTAATTCGTCATCACTGACATGACTCCGACAACAGAATTTGAATATAATTAGTAAGTTCAAAACTGTACAAAACTAAATGTTAATGAAATAAAATGTTCCCAACAGCATGATCCAGGGGTCGCCGCAGTTTGACGATGCTGCTCTCAAATCATGTGGCAACACTGAGTGTATAAACAGGTCATATTAAAGTGCAGGATCTGCGATATTATATTATACTGCTAATATTAACTCACTCCTTTGTTAAAGGTTCAATCCACAAAAAAGTATACTCTGATGTATTTTGTTTGAACATCAATTACAATATAAATTGTTTGCTAATATGGCAATAACATCGATTTATCTAATAATGAAAATTACATTTCACTTCTCAAATACTGGCATTGTGTTTAAATGCTGGAGGCCTTGTAGACACATTTCAACTATTCACATACCAATGAGTCATCCAATAAGTCACTGTGAGTTATCCGAGTTCCTCGGCTTTATTGACTGAAGGTTATATGGAAAACAAGTATTCCAGATTGTCATGGGTGTGACTGATTTTGAGAATGAGAAATTACCATAGAGTGCAGTTTTGTAAAGAATTTGTAAAATGAGTAAATGTATTTCTCCCCTTCCCCCCTATTTTCACCTGCACACCTTCCCGTCCACAAAAAAAAACATTCATTCCTGAATGAATTTAAGAATGTGGCATCTTCACATCAAAGGATGTCAGTAAATAAAAACTCAACAGGGATCTCCCTTGTAAAATAGCCAGGGACCTGGCTAAACGGGATCATCCGTGTAACAACAAAAAAATACTTAAACCTCAATAACACTGTGGGCTTAAAAGGAAAAAATATAATTGGCGTCGTTTTAGGTAAATGCCCTTCTTCATAGCTTGTGCAATGCAGCATCACCAAATAATTTCAATGAAAGAAAGTATAATTTCAACAGTTTTGATACAAGCTTATGTTTAGGTTTTTTCGGTATAGTCACGTAGGTAAAACATCAAAATTAATGAAAATAAAATAAAATAAAAACAAAAATCACGACGTTTTGGAGGCAACACAAGTCTCCGTCATCAGGTGGGACCGTCACAGCCGAATTAGCTGCATCAAGTGAGGCAATGATTTAAGAAGTAATCCCTTATAAGCAAGTTGAATCATTGCCTCACTTGATGCAGCTAATTCGGCTGTGACGGTCCCACCTGATGACGGAGACTTGTGTTGCCTCCGAAACGTCGTGATTTTTGTTTTTATTTTATTTTATTTTCATTAATTTTGATGTTTTACCTACGTGACTTTACCGAAAAAACCTAAGAATATGATTCCTTGCAGTCACGAAAGCTTCAAATCTAGAATTAAGCTTATGTTTGTCTATATAAGTGTGTCCTATTCGGAGGTTTTCCTTTTATTTATCATAATTATTCATGGAAAAGTTCAAGATTTCTTGCTGTATATGCATGGTCATGAGTTCTACAAAATGAAGCTATAATATCAATACTCATAAAAGTACAGCACAATTTAATCTCCTGAATTACCTTGACTTCCTTACATTGAGTAGCTTGAGTACTTTGTAGAAAGGCACATTCTAATTGAGTTTCTTCTCATTATTATTATCAACTAACAAAGTAAAGCATCATGCTTGACAGCAGGTGAAGAGGTTATCATGGCCAATGCCAATGGTGCGATCACACTTCAAGTATCACTTCTGCTTGCTAACACTCGACTAGCAATGCGCTGCTTTCGAACAACATTGAGAGTCAAAGATTTCCACTGCCTGGAAACAAGAAGAAGGACACGTTATAAAAGGCGCTGCAGACAGGAAGATGTGCCCAAGATTCATGGATAGGCCGAATGCTTTGGTTCAAGCAGAGCAGTGCTGGCAGTCCTTATTGTGGCCAGAGAATTTTTTTTTTGTTATCTGACAAAACTCTCTAGCCTTTTTACTCCAGAAGTACAGAATGCCGAATATGTTGTGCATCGCATGAAAAAAACGTGGAAGAAGATGTCTGTAGAATTGGAGGCATACACCTGACATGGTGAATCATATAAGCTTTTCAGCTTGGTGAAAGCAAATGAGGAAAAATACTAAAGCGCTTTTTGTAATTTGTGGAGTATCAGCCTCCGTGAGCAGTCCTAGAGAAGTGATAATGCGGAGAAGAGAGTGCTGCATTTTATGTTGCAAATTAATAACAGGTTTGAGTACAAAGGGGAATAAAGCGTCTTGATGAAATAACACAAGTAATACGCTCAAAAAGTGTACAACTTCAGTTGCTGCTCACCATGCAAAATTACCAAACCTCGTGTGAAATCTGTAATGCATCTACGAGTGTGCGTTTGTGGACTAAGTGGATATGTTATTGCAGTAGACAGTGTAATTTTACATATCTATATTGACCCCGATTCTGTTCCTAACCAGGAACAATTTCAACGACAGCAGTTCTGATATATACGTACGTCACCCTGAACCTCCCCTAGATCAGCTCAGAATTAAACGAGTACCTTTCACAGATTTTAAACAAAAATAATGGAAAAAATAGAGGCAGCCAGGTATGGTGGTGCCAGCTCTCCTCTCTCAAAACTTTAATATATATTTTACTGGTAGGAACGAAGTGGACCAGACCACCAATAGATTAATGTGTCCGTCCGTCCGTCCGTGTATCAACATCGCCCCCTACTGCAAACACTTGGCATGACCCTGTCCGACAAGATGGCCGCCCGCTCCCCCTGCGATCTGTGAACTAAACAAGATGGCCGTCGCTTCCGGCGCCTCACGGCGAAACTTTAAACTTCGCTTCAAATTTACTTTACTGAAACCCAGCACGTTTTTTTAACACAGATACATTTATTAACACAGAGACGAGATACATTTAATCGCCTTATTTGTGCACGAAAAGCACGGCGCGAGGCCTAGTGCAGCAGGCTTTGCGAGGCCTACTGCGGAAAAGGCATCGCGAGGCCTACTGCAGAGAAGGCTTCGCGAGGCCTACTGCAGGGAAGGCTTCGCGAGGCCTACTGCAGAGAAGGCTTCGCGAGGCCTAGTTCGGCAGGCTTCGCGAGGCCTACTGCAGAGAAGGCATCGCGAGGCCTACTGCAGAGAAGGCTTCGTGAGGCCTACTGCAGAGAAGGCTTCGCGAGGCCTACTGCAGGGAAGGCTTCGCGAGGCCTACTGCAGAGAAGGCTTCGCGAGGCCTAGTGCAGAAGGCTTCGCTAGGTCTACTGCAGAGAAGGCTTCGCGAGGCCTAGTGCGGCAGGCTTCGCGAGGCCTAGTGCAGAAGGCTTCACTAAGTCTACTGCAGAGAAAGCTTCGCAAGGCCTAGTGCAGCAGGCTTCGCGAGGCCTAGTGCGGCAGGCTTCGCGAGGCCTAGTGTGGGAGGCTTCGCGAGGCCTAGTGCAGAAGGTGGTGGTGGGGGGGTGGTGGGGTGGTGGTGGTGGTGGTGGGGTTGGGTGGTGGTGGGGGGGTGGTGGGGGGTGGTGAGGGCTGGTGGGAGGGGTGGTGTTGAGGGTGGTGTTGGGGGGTGTTGGGGGGGGGGCTGTCAAATGGTGTAGGAGGCGGTGAACTTCTCTGCTTCAATTTTGTTGCGATTTATTATCTGCACACAAACAAAACCACCGAGAAGTAAGACGCGCCACCCAGCCCCCCGCCCCCGCCCTCTCCCCCCACCAATATTTGAGTGATATTATAATTAAAAACAATGATGCAGCACCCCGCTTTTACATTAGTAAGCAAATCACAGCAAGATGAGTTTTTTGCACACTACGGGCAACACATTTTCTCCAGTCACTGCCCTAAACCCGTTCAGTCGACCGAGTGGAACAACAGAATAGGCGGCTAAATACGGACTGAGTGGCACATAGAACACATTCCTGCGGAGGGAGCTGGTAGGAACGTTGGGTTGCTCGGTCAATGGCCAGGGTCAACGGCGGCGTGGTGTATTCCGCAAATATGCCCGACTGTGAGGGCGGGCACAAGCCGGCGTGAGTAGGTTAAACGTTGAGTTTTATAAGGACACCACGGGGTGACCAGCCCCTCCCCACCCAGCCCCTCCCCACCCAGCCCGGTCGATATCCCTGTACCGGTACTAAGTATTATTCCTACCAGCCCACCCCGCAGGGTCCTGTTAGTATACTTTAATAGATGTTCACAAACAGCATCGACCAGATTAGCTTTTAGCAGTACATGGGGATCTTTGGTTTTTTGGCTGCGATACATTTCCACAAGATAAGCCACTTCGTTGAGCTATGATTTGTGGCCAGGTCACTTCTGAAAGAGAGCTATATAGCTCAGTGGGCCTTACCTGGTAAAGTAAACATTGTTTTGTATTTAATTTAGTTTAAGTAAAAAATTATCTAACTTTTTATTTCAGGTAATTTAATATAGAAAACAGGGAATAAAATAATTTTGTAAAATATAAAATAGCATAGTTTTAGTTTAGTTCGTTGCAGATAGCATGATGAGGTCAGCCACATTATAATCAAAACATTTTGGAGCTCATGCTTTCTCGGTCCTTGGTCCTCACATCTGGAATTATCTGCCCCTAGAACTCCGAGGGAAATGAAAAACTGTCTTAATTTGCAAGATATCTTAACTCACTTTTTGAGAAGTTGGGTAGGTTTAAAAAAATTAGGTGGTGTTATTCACATGTGTATTGAGCATTTTGAAGAGGATACCATTAATATGCTGCCTTGTCACTGATATATTATACCTTGTTATTTGTTATGTATGTCTTTGTTTATTATGTGCTACATGCATGTCATATAATTGACACATCAATTTCTGAGTAATTATTTTTTACTATAAAGCTGAAGAACATGTAATGTTATTGTTGTGGAATGTTGCCAACTTGTTATTGTGAACAAGCTTCAAGGCAAACTGAACAAGTGTTTGAGTTAAAAGTATTGCCGGGTAATATTTTCAAGGCATTCCCTATTCTCATTCCAATCTCTCATGAAAAGATGTGTTGTTTCAATGAAGTCATCATAAAAATACTTTCAATAATTAAACAATCATGTGTATCCAAATTTTGAGAAATAAATTATTTCCAAATCCCACAATACAGCATGGAATTACTGTTCTCAAGAGGATAAATGCTGTTTGCGATAATACAGATTTTTATTGTCTTATACAAAATATGACCAAAAGGCTATTATGGCAAAATAAATTTTCTCCAACACTAATTTTAAACCACGGACAAAAGAAATAGGTTTTTGGGGAATTTTAAAAGCGCACAACCTACTCCATTAGCAAGCAATTAATGTTCTTACCTGTATTCATTGAGTAATCCTCCAAGATACACAAACCAGTAAACATTGCCTATGCTAGGAATGTGTTCCTAATTCTAAGATCAATCCGAAATAACTGATAATCGGGCCTAGCTACAAAATTTAGGATGATCTCAAAAAAATATTTTTGGATTGTTACGAATGTACACCATCACAGGAAAAGGCGTCGCTTACACGGAATCACTTTTTGTGCTTTCCCCACTGAAAGTTGCATCACGTGGCAATTGGTGATGTAAGTTCTGTTGATACAAAGACACGTTAAATTACTGCATAATATACATGATCTGATAATCTGGTAAAATATGTGAAATTGTGCTTAAAATCCAGAACACATCCCTAGCCTTCACATAGCATGCAACATTTGCGACATGGGAATAGTATGCAACCATTTCAAACAAATCACTGACTTTAGATGCTGTTCAATAAAAAAAGATATATTTAAAACAATGAATAACATATTATTCATGTCATTATATCGACCACGAGAGATTACATAAACATTACGCACATCTATTTGAAGGTGACCAAAATGAAGAACATACACAGGTGCAATGGTTACCTGCATATTTCAGCAGAAACATGTAAAGTCGGAGAAATGTATGTTAAAATGTAATATGATTAATGTGTAGACTATCATAGAAGTCTTCTTGGTTCTTTCGGTAAAGTCACGTAGAAGGGAAATAATAAAATAATACAAATAAAACATAATAAAATAATTCTCACGACGTTTCGGCCACAACGCAAGCAGCCGTCCTCAGGTGAAGAACAGGTCTGTCGGAAAGACAGCGTCTGAATGAACACCACCAGGCTTGGAAGCGTATATTTAAGCTGGGTTGGAGGGGGAAGAGCGCCTTGACAAAATAATTTGCATATCAAGAGGAATTTAGCATATTTATGGTAAATGCAGATATAGGATTAGTCAATACTTGTGGAATGCGTAGGAGGTGGGCGGGGGGTTTCAAAGTCATATTATGCCCGTGCATTATGCAGGATTAGCAGCATCAAAGGGAGGGAGTAGGGTTAGCATTAATAAAGGGAAGGAATGTTAATAGTATGGAGCTGCAGCAAATATACCACCACGTAAAAAACTAAAATATAAACTACATCAGTATCATCAGTATATTATTCTACCCACCCTACTGTATACCACACTGCTGTATATTCACTATACAATTATTATACTATATATTACCTTATACATTATATTAAACATTACACTTTTATACTATTTATTATTATACAATCTGCTATACACTATACCATTGACCGTCGCGTGAAAGGTACTAAGAGGAAGCAACGAAATATGTCAATGGGAGAGTGGTGGTCGGAGACTTGCAGCGGAGCAAAGAATCCATTCCCTGCGGAGAATAAAATATATATAGTCAATGCCAGTGAGTGGACTGCGGTCTGAAAGTCACCGTAAACGTGAACACAATCAGTTAAGATCCGAAATGGTTTATTACGTCCTTCCAATGATTGCTGAGCCAGAATCCATCTTCTCGGTTGAAATTGTCTCTGTGTTTGTATATGTGGATCGCCTCATGAACGAATCTCTCATGGTAGCCAGATAGCTTGCAGAGAACCTCTGTCTTGGCGAAGTCAATGTCATGTGAGCCCACTGAATTGTAACAGTGATCTGCCACGGCTGAGGTGTTTGTCCTACCGTGTTTCAGGTCTGCTTTATATTCACGGATGCGGTCTGAGACATATCGTTTGGTTTCTCCATTGTAACTGCTACCACAGAGGCAACTTAGTTTGTAGACGCCAGGATACTGTATGTCTGGAAGCACATCTTTTGCAGACGGGACCAGATCACGGATTTTATGTACTGTGTTGAATCGGACCTGGATCTTGTGTTTAATCAGGATTTTGGAGATCTTTTTTGTGACCCCAGCAATGTAGGGTAAGGTGATGGTTTTGAAAGGCTCCTCAACAGGATCCTTCTTGATGGTTGGAGTGATGGCTTTGCGGATTGTGTAGTCGGAGTAACCATTAGCCTAAAGAGCTTGGCATACGTGCTTGAGTTCACTGGCAATGTGTTCCTGGTCGGAGATGCATTGGGCTCTATGGTGTAGAGTCTTGATGAGGGAATTCTTCTGGGATGGATGGTGGTGGGAATCCGGTTTTAGATAGGCATCCGTATGTGTGGCTTTCCTGTAGACAGAGTGGCTCATTGAACCATCAGGTCTCCTTTTAATTAGGACATCCAAAAAGGGTAGCTTGCCATCTTTTTCGACTTCCATGGTGAATCTGATGGCTGGGTGTATGGAATTGATGTGGTCGAGGAATTGGTCTAGAGCAGGCCGGCTATGTGGCCAGATGACAAAGGTGTCATCTACGTACCTCTTCCATAAGGTCGGGCGTAGAGTGGCAGTCTGGATGGCGTCAGTCTCAAATTTATCCATGAAAACGTTGGCTACAACCGGAGATAGGGGGGAGCCCATTGGGGTGCCCTCAGTTTGCTTGTAGAAAGTTCCATTCCAGGTGAAGTATGTGTTGGTTAAGCAGTGTCTCACCAGGGGGGGGTACCTCAGTATTCAGTCCTTGATGAACCAAGTCTTCAATGATTGTGATGGTGTCAGGTACAGGAACTTTGGTGAATAAGGAAACCACATCAAAACTGACAAGCAGGTCGTCTGGGGACAGGGACATTCCCTTGATTGTCGATACCAGGTCAGTAGAATTTAGTACCGCAGAGGTGGTTTTTCCAGTGAAAGGCCGCAGGATTTCAGACAAAAAACGAGCCAGTTTGTAGGTGGGGGAGTTGATAGCAGAGACAATGGGACGAAGGGGTGTATCTTCTTTATGTATCTTTGGCAAGCCATATAATCTTGATGGCCTGGCTGCAGAAGGTTTCAACGAGAACTGTTTGGTTTGATCAATTAATGCGGTTGAATCAGACATGATTTTGTTGGTTTAATGATGAGGCTGTTGGTGGGGTCTCTTTTTATTTTTGTATAGCTGCCATCGTTGAATAGTTCTTGAATTTTGTTGTTGTATTCTATTTTGTCCATGATGACAGTGGCATTGCCTTTGTCGGCTGAGAGGATGACAATGTCATCCCTCTTTTTTAATTGAGCTAATTCAAAACGCTCATCTTTGCTGATGTTGCTAGCTGGCATCTTAGCGTTTTTGAGGGTTGCAGCGATTTCAGATCTTGCTACGTCTGCAGCGATGTGACCCAGGCCCTTGAGAGCCACATCTACTCGGGCAATGATATCATTAACTGGTATGTGTCTAGGTGTGACTGCAAAGTTTAGTCCTTTAGCTAAAACGGATTTCAGACCATCAGAAATAGAACTGTTACTGCGATTAATTACGACTTTGTTAACGTCTAGCTTTTCGGTGTGTGGGTCCGGTCTCTTGTTAGAGAGGCGGTTGAATTTGGAAATCAAGTATAAGGTAATATATAGTATAATAATTATATAGTGAATATACAGCAGTGTGGTATACAGTAGGGTGGGTAGAATAATATACTGATGATACTGATGTAGTTTATATTTTAGTTTTTTACGTGGTGGTTTATTTGCTGCAGCTCCATACTATTAACATTCCTTCCCTTTATTAATGCTAACCCTACTCCCTCCCTTTGATGCTGCTAATCCTGCATAATGCACGGGCATAATATGACTTTGAAACCCCCCGCCCACCTCCTACGCATTCCACAAGTATTGACTAATCCCATATCTGCATTTCCCATAAATATGCTAAATTCCTCTTGATAGGCAAATTATTTTGTCAAGGCGCTCTTCCCCCTCCAACCCAGCTTAAATATATGCTTCCAAGCCTGGTGGTGTTCATTCAGACGCTGTCTTTCCGACAGACCTGTTCTTCACCTGAGGACGGCTGCTTGCGTTGTGGCCGAAACGTCGTGAGAATTATTTTATTATGTTTTATTTTTATTATTTTATTATTTCCCTTCTACGTGACTTTACCGAAAGAACCAAGAAGATGAATCCCTGCAGTCACGAAAGCTTTAAATCGAAATATTATAGAAGTCTTGTTTTATTTTTTGATTCAGTCATTAGTTGGAAAACACATTTCTAAATTATTTAAAATGATGAAGTGTGAAATAGTTTTCATGTTTATTTGTGTGAAGGTAAAATAATACTGGCTGTATGCATATATTTTTGTTCATATGTTTTATCTTTTTTTTAAGAAGAGCATTACGAACTTACTAGGTTATATAAATAGCTATATAAACACTGATTATAATTTTGCTGCATTGCATCTCATAGGGCTTTTACATGCTTTAAGGACATTTATTTGGCAGTAACAGATCATCAACAAAATAACATTCCATGTTAAATTAACATCGACGGTTTGTGTTTTGGTCTACTAAAGGCAAGCATTAGTGCATTTAAATTCCATAATCTATTTATTATTGCACTTAGTTTACCCAGGAAAGCCTCACGAAGTCTCAATATTCTATTTCTGGAGGGTCCTGCAACGTTTTCATCAGTAGGAGGCAATGTTTGCTATGTGTAATCCCACGTTAATAATTTATAGGCATTCATTTGCTTTTCACAATAGCACAAAGACCGAGGGAACAGAAACGCCCTTTGCTTGGTCCTCTATACCAAATAATGAAGGAGGCTCTACCTCTTCTCCATTGCTCATTATCTTATCTCCCCTCGCCTCTGCACTCTTTCCCGTCCCTCCCCTCCCCTTCCGTGACCCCCAAGTGCCCTCTAACGCGGTTACTCATTCCTCAACCCTTGAACGCTCCTGCCATCCAAATTCTATTTTTTTTGACTACGTTAAATGCCTTGAGTGAAGGCGCTCTATATAAGATAAGATCTACGGTAGTCAATTAGGATGTTCTTAGCACAACCCTTCGTCCAATAAATTAAAGTGGAGAATTCGGGCCTGGCCTCATGGGTTTAGTTTGGCTGCATGGGCATAAGGCAAGGCTCTGTTTTTTTGCTCAAACCTGAATGCTAAATTGAGGACTAACATCGGTGTATACTATATATTTGATATAAATCAGTCACCCAGTACACTTTATCATCTCTATGCCACTGTTTTTGAACATTTTAACACGTAGGCTTTCGCGACCAATATTATTCATAATCAACGTTTTTGGGTTTAGATCGCGTTATTTATAAATGTGTCGTAACCCTCCACCACCCGACACGGCCAATCAGTAAAAAAGTGTCACGTTGACAAAAGACAAATAGTTCACTGCTTTAGCCCACCGGTGTGTTGAAGCGTGAAACCACAACATTTACAATTTGAGTACGACGTTTCGCTGGTAATTGCATCCAGCATCATCGGGCAATTCGCCAGAATGGTGAGGCTCTGCTGTGTCTCCCGTTCTTATATAGAGCAGCAGCAGGGTGACGTTATCATTAACTCATTAATTCGTCAGGTGCAAAGATTTGAGGGGGGGTTATTGTAATTATATACTAGATTAGTAATCAGGCTATTGTTACGATGCGAGTTGTAGATTAGTAATAATTTGGCATGTGTTTTATTGTGATTATGCTACATTAGTAATCAGTTAGTGTTTGTTTTCCTTATAAGGAATTGTAATGTATCTTATTTAATAATACGCTTCCAGGCCGCACTAAGCCTGTAGCTGTCTGAGCGATTAAAGTTATTTTTGTTTCTCTCAATTTCAATGGATTCTCTAATTAGTCTTTGCCAGTAGTAACTAGTTTTACACAATACTTCAACGTTGTCAAAATCAATTGAGTGTCCCTGTTGGCATGCATGTTCTGCCACTGCCGACAGTTGTGTTTGCGATAGTTTAATATTTCTCTGGTGTTCTTTTAGTCTTACGCTAACGTTACGCCCTGTCTGTCCAATATAGCATTTGCCACATACACAATTAATCCGATATACACCTTCGAATTACCTAAATTATCAACAGAAGGTGTATATCGGATTAATTGTGTATGTGGCAAATGCTATATTGGACAGACAGGGCGTAACGTTAGCGTAAGACTAAAAGAACACCAGAGAAATATTAAACTATCGCAAACACAACTGTCGGCAGTGGCAGAACATGCATGCCAACAGGGACACTCAATTGATTTTGACAACGTTGAAGTATTGTGTAAAACTAGTTACTACTGGCAAAGACTAATTAGAGAATCCATTGAAATTGAGAGAAACAGAAATAACTTTAATCGCTCAGACAGCTACAGGCTTAGTGTGGCCTGGAAGCGTATTATTAAATAAGATACATTACAATTCCTTATAAGGAAAACAAACACTAACTGATTACTAATGTAGCATAATCACAATAAAACACATGCCAAATTATTACTAATCTACAACTCGCATCGTAACAATAGCCTGATTACTAATCTAGTATATAATTACAATAACCCCCCCTCAAATCTTTGCACCTGACGAATTAATGAGTTAATGATGACGTCACCCTGCTGCTGCTCTATATAAGAACGGGAGACACAGCAGAGCCTCACCATTCTGGCGAATTGCCCGATGATGCTGGATGCAATTACCAGCGAAACGTCGTACTCAAATTGTAAATGTTGTGGTTTCACGCTTCAACACACCGGTGGGCTAAAGCAGTGAACTATTTGTCTTTTGTCAACGTGACACTTTTTTACTGATTGGCCGTGTCGGGTGGTGGAGGGTTACGACAAATTTATAAATAACGCGATCTAAACCCAAAAACGTTGATTATGAATGTTTTTGAACATGTTGAGAGAACTCGACATATCATATTTAAGGATAAAAAAAGAACATTTTTAATTGAAATGCATACCATAGGGATTTATTATTAAAAAATATCTTTCATACCTGTATGTATACACAGAGTAAACCAGGGCAATATATAGTCAAATATAGTAAATATAAAGCCTGAGTCAGTGTGAATGTATTTTAAAGGCTGACACATGTTGATGAATTCTCTTTTTCATAATTTCTTTTGGCTAATACATGCCATTGTCCCATCACCAACAACAAGTCAGCCCGACTACATTACCCAACAGCTAATCATCAACTCGCAAGTGCCAATCGACAAAAAACACGAGGGCAAATTTACTAAAACCTCTAATGAGCCCTTGACCATTGTCAACAAGCCTCCGCATTCTCCGATCTGTTTGTCAATGGGGGGAGTGGACACTGGGATTGTTCAGATTAAATCTGGGGAAGCCACATGCTTTGATGGGATTTTTCTGGAAGTCAAAATGTCCGACCACTTTCCTCACTTGACATCCACTCCTCAGGTGTGATACCAAAGGACTGGAAAGTGGCTAAGATTATAACCATTCTTAAACCCGGCAAGGACAGATCGGACACCAAAAACTACTACCCGATTTCCCTCGGCGTCTGCTACAAGTTAATGGAGAGACTGCTGATCCAAAAACTGAAGCCTGTCCTCAAGGATATAGTCCCCGAGGAACACGCCGGGATCAGAACCAGTTCGAAATTGCTGCAATCAGGTGCTTGCTTTAACAAATCACACTGAGGCCTGCGTCAAACGTCAGCTCAAAACAGCAACAACTTGGATCGACTTCATCTCAGTATACGATACCATATGGCGGTAGGGTCTCCTGCTGAAGATTGTGACAGCCGTGCCTTGCCACCAGACCATCAGAGGAATCACATAAATGCTGAGCGACCGATGGTTTGCCGTGTACCTTGGTGAAGCTGCCAGCTGTCTGCAAAATTTTAACAAAGGACTTCTGCAGGGATCTGTTCTTGCCTCAGCGCTGTTGAATCTCTACATCAGCGACATTCTGATGGCATCCTCCCACAATTGTATGTATGTGGATGACATCGCGCTGGCAACCCAAGCCCGGACAATAGAAGACAGTGGAAAAGTCCTCAAAAATATATTAGGACCCAAGAAGTGTATTTTAAGAATTGGAGCCTGAAGCCAAAAACCTCCAAGAGCATTGTCTCCGTCTTCCAACAGCTACAAATAACATTAAATGTCAACTTCTGTGGAATACCACTAACACACAACCACCACTCCCAGTATGTCGGAGTGACCCTAAACGGGACGCTCACCTACTGCCACCACCTGGAACAAGCCGAAACAAATACAAACACACGAGTGAATATTATTCAGATATTTGCAGGAACAACATGGGGAATTGACGCCCGCATATTGCAGATATTGACACAAGTCCTGGTCCACTCCACCGTGGAGTACTGTGCTCCAGTGTGGAGTGCCAACTATCACACAAGTCTCGTCGATACCGAAATCAACAACGCACTTTCGATCATCAGTGGTGCCTTGAAGTCAACTACACTCTTGTGACTTTCTGTGCTAGCAAATATCGCGACAGCCAACATCAGATGTGATGCCGCAGTGACTGATAATACAAGAATATTATGAAAAATGTTGTTCTGCTGCTCCAACGAGACCTAAAAGAACTCCCACTCCATAGGCTGGAATCCAGGAAACCTTTTTTGATGCGTGCCTCTCCTGTAGCAGTCGAAAATAAATACAATGGCATTCGCTGGAATCGTCGGCGGCTATGGACGTGGAAAACAATACAAACCTCGATGAGAATCAGACTGTGAAAGCACCGGGCTTCTCTCTCCCACGACAACTGTGGACCTTGCTAAACCACACTCGAATGTGAAGTGCGTGTTACACCTTCCACAAATGGATGATCAAAGAATCGCCGAACTGCAACTGTGGTGAAGTTCAAATCATCAAACACATAATTGACGAATGTGCCATTCATGCACATCCTGGTGGTGTCACTGCAGTCCATAAAGTATCGACTGCCTCCTTGAATTGGTTGAAAATAATTAGGATTCCACTATAACATGTTTCAAAACTATTGTTTTTTCCTCCTGCCATACAAAAGGATAAAACCAACAATAGGACATTGCTACGTGTTTTGACCATTTTGTCAAGATGTGAATATGGCCCTCCATGTGTTAAAGGACGGCAAGGTGATGGGACATGAGTGACAGCAGTGTTAGGTTACAAAGCAGAGGGTTTGGAAGATATGTCATAAAAGCCAAATAATTACTTTGAATCTTTGAATGAAGATTGAAGAGTTGTCCCTTTTGTACTATTTTCGTGTTGCACAGACTTCTTTTTACCTTGCTATCCTTTTCCTGTTATAAAATAGAGTTGTTGTCTGTGAGCTCTCATATGACTGGCTGACAGTTGAATATGAATTTATTTTTTTACTTGTCACTCATATTTGAAGGTTTGAGTCAACAATATATCTCCAGATTTCTGAAGATGAGAAGAGTTAGCATTAATTGTAAAGGCATCATTTAATGTACATACATTTTCTCTACATATAGTTACAACGAATATATGGTTCTTGAACCATTCCACAGCGGAGGTGTGTAAATAATCAATATGCTGTACTATTGAAAGCAGAGGTCATATGCACTCGTTCAGTTGCCCATAGGGAGCATGTATAAGCCTGCACCGTGCTGCTGAGGTTAGTGTTTGACTCACAATTTAATGATTCAGAGTATGGGAAGTCCACAACTGTTGTTGTATAGATACTCTGGCTCCTGCCATGGGAATGTTTTTTTTTTTACTACGGGCCTAGGGCTACCATGAAATGAGCACTGCTAAACACTTACTTGATTACTTGAGCAGGAAACACATTGACGTTACTTGATGGGAATTACGATGACGTAACAATTCTCAGCTATGGCTCACATCAGTGGCGAGTGATATCTGAACCAGGACTGTCTCCCCCTTCACTAATCCACACTGACCCACACTGGTGAAGTGTGGTCAAACAATCCCCATGATCAACACGCAGAAGCATCGTATATCGCTTAAATGCTTTGAATTAAATATAAAAATGAAAATGTGAAATGTACACATTTTAAATATTTCAATGGTAGTCTCAATGCCAACATGACTGCAAGATTACTGCAAGTTTTCCCAGGTGGACACATTCTGGATCAATAACCATTAAGTGAGCCAATCCTTTAATGCCATTAGGCAGTACAAATCACTTCCAATCTATTACCCAATATTTTTTTTCTCTCATGTGAAAGTTAATAAAGTAGTCCACTGTCTTTCAATAATGCATCACTCGTGCATTCATTGAATATTATTATGTAACTGAATGTATCATCTCCATGGTGCTAACCAAAACAAGTTAATCTTTTTCTGGAGGGGAGATGCAGATCATTACAGGAAAAAAAACGGAATATTGTAGTTACATAGGAAACAAAGTTCTAGGGAAGGTCTCATGAATTGTGAAATAAATGTATGAGTAGGCAACTTAAAAGGTGCTGTAATCGAGAAGGGAGCTTTACCGAGTGCTGTATAGGTCAGAGGGGATGTCACTTATGATAATAAATCAGGAAGCAAGGCAACCGGATTAGCTATGTAGTTCTGTAATGCTAGATATGAAATTCAAGGTTTGATTTGTCATTGAAGTATAAGATCAAAAACAGGGTTTCTCATAATGTAAATTGGGGAAAAATAACTGTATTTGAAGGTTGCAAACCCTAACCCACCGCAAATGTCTTTAGATTCATGGAGGTGATAACTGGCAGCTGTTCTGCAGGGCCAGGAGGTAGACTATGAATACATATCATCAACTGACAATGATGATAACATTGAACTCAATGTATTTCGAGGGAAACTAAATTCATACGAGTAGTGTGAATGCAAATAGTCATTATTTTATATTTTGTTGTCTTTACTGATAAACATGTAGAAAGAGGCAAATAATGATGCAATACAGTATTTTGATCATCTGTGTTTTGCTTGTCAACAATACACTTAGATTTTACTGTGTGCTGTAATGTAAATGAGAAACACTGTATAACAATTACATCTCTTTGGTAAACTTGTTCCCAGTTTATTTGTGAATACCAATACAGTATAGGCACACTTACCCCAATCCCTGCAGTCTAAAATATAAATCGTTGAAACAGTGAAGAAATGCCAGGGCTGCAATTTGCACAGGTCGTGCGACCTTTAAACGCTAATCATACGGGCATCACAATGAAAGTTTCTGAAATAGTTTTCCCCAACGTCAAACTTTTGCACCTTCACGTTTTAACTTAGTAGAATTTCGGCGGCCTATGGCCGTCTTAGTCTACCTCCTGCTGAGGGCTTCTCGGCGCCTGGCGCCTCGCCCGTCGCCCCCATTGATGTGTCCCCTCCCCCCCCCCCCGGGGAATGTGTGCAGATACTACTGACTCGATTGTATGTAAGGTGTGTAGGCATATATGCCTACAAAATAAATTTTAAAAATTGGGGGGCCGGGGGAGGGTCGATAATTGTAAACCTGTTGGATCAACATTTTACCCCCACATCTGGGGGGGTCTACTTTCTAGAACTCTTTGATTCAGGCCTTCTGAAATGCTCTTATAATTTAGTTGACAGAAAAACGGTCAAACGGAACGTCGGGCTTTTATAATAAGATACAGTACTGTATACTTAACATTCCCCGTCAAATCAGTAAAGTACAACTGTATTAATGCAAATTAAAAACGAAAGCGTTTTCTATGTGCAGATGGCCACTGGGCAGTGATACATTCATTTGGTGGCCCGTAGCCAGCGCTGGATAGGTCATACCCCTAACAGGAGGCAACATTTCTATAGATTTAGAGGTAGATTTATATAACCGTATTAACCATAAGGGTGTGCGTATCATATTGCACGGCATATGACAGCTATTAACAGCAAACTAACCGAATCCATAACATCGAAATTAAACAAGTACACATTTACCGATGCAGACCAAAGTGTGCAAATGCAATTCAACCATACAAAATTCAGTGGGAAGAGCCACACTGATTACAATGCACTTGATGTTTTTAGTGAGGCATGAAGTCAGATGACCTATTTAGGTGCTAATGGGAAATTAATAGAGCACGTTATAGGGTTTCCTCTGGCACTAAAATTGTCACAGAAGTTATTGTTAGAACAGTGAGAGTCGAGTGAAACTTCTTATTCAAGACCATCCTGTCTCTGACATGCGCTGTACTGCTATCTATATGTAAGTGCAATTTGATTGGCAATTATTCTTGTAATAAAAATAAATAACTATCGAATGGCATTTATTTAAATAAATACATTTAATAACACTATCTATCAACCAATGGTTATTATGGACACGCCCCACTGTGATCATTTGTTTAAACAAGGCAAACAATTGCTGGAGTCTTCCTATACCGAGGGTATGACCCTCCTGAGAAAAGAGATTCCAAAACAATTACTACCAATAAACCACTTTGTAAGAGTCTGCAAAAGTCCATTACCTTGGCTTTTCAATTAGATTCACAAGACTAATGTATCAGTTTTGGGGCCGTCCATAAATGACGTCACGCGATTTTGACGAATTTTTTTTTACCCCCCCCCCTTCGTCACACGGCGTCACAAAAAGTCAGACCCCCCCTCAAATATGACGTCACAAAGCTCTTCCCCCCCCCCCCCCCCAAAAATAAAACATACTTCAAATCGCTTTAAACTATTGTCATTGTAGTGCGTATTTAATGTGGCACTGCACTCTGATGTTGTAGGAGAAAACATTTATTAAAACGTCGATTTAATTAAGTAGAACGTGTTGTCTATATTTATTTAAAATTGCGCATTTTGATGTGACGTGACATTTCTCAACCCCCCCCCCTCGTCACACATCGTCACAAATGTCTGACCCCCACCGCCCCCCCAGGTGCGTGACGTCATTTATGGACGGCCCCTTTTCACAAGGTTTAAACATGCACATTATTGAGTTACCTTAATAAATTAGGGATGATATGAAAACAAAAATATTGAGTTAACTAGAAATGAGTATACAATACTACTGACCGCACTGTGATTCACAATTACGAGCTTTCAAGTTCAAATCCTGGTTGGGGGTTGACTCAGAACATAATATCTCAGAGGTTGATAAGGGGCCGTCCATAAATGACGTCACGCGATTTTGGACGATTTTTGACCCCCCCCCCTCGTCACACGGCGTCACAAAAAATCAGACCCCCCCTCAAATATGACGTCACAAAGCTCTGCCCCCCCCCCTTCCCCCCAAAACCTTATTTCCATTTTTAAAATAAAACATGCTTCAAATCGCTTTAAACTATCGTAATTGTAGTGCGTATTTAATGTGTCCCTAAACTGATGTTGTAGGCGAAAACATGTATTAAAAAGGAGGCGTTGTAAAGCTGAAATATAGCATAAAATTCACTTGAAAATATTCATCGTCTAACTAAAACTGCAGATGTTCAGAATAGTATATTGAAATTTTCTTATAATTATCATATATTAAAAGTAATAATAACTATAAAAAAATACTTGAAACTTTGTAGTAGAACGAAGCAAAATGGAGAGTACAATTATAACAATCACACATTCATTCCACAGAATGAAAAGCCCTGGTAGAATCATTAAAATCTAAATGTTGAATAACTAAATTTATGCTTCTCCATTCTCCGATGGAGAAGCAAAATGCTCCTTCATGGAATAAATAAAAGGTGACCTTAGTAAATTTAAATAATCAAATAGTTAATAATGAAAATTAATCAAAATTAGTGTTGTTGTAATAATCCTTCGGGAGACGGCTTCGGAATCAGTCCTTTTATTTCCACTCCACAATACACTTTGCTCACTCACTCTCCGTTGCTGGCAGACAACGGAGAGAGGACAGACTACGCACTAAGTCCCCACCGCGCACGTGGCACCCCGAGCCCCCGTCCGCGCGTGACCCTGCTCTTGTCAGTTTCAGTCTGCTCCCGATCGTTCTCTCTCACTCGCTCTTAATACCTTCGTCACGTGGTTCCCCCAGCCAATCGTTCATGGACAGCTTCGACCATTCTCGATGGTTCCCTGTCAATCCCGGGACCACGCCCCTCATCCGGCTCCCCATTAGCTGGGGCCCCGAATGGCTAGGCCAATCACTCCTGATGACCTGTCGTGATCACGCGTGGGCCATGGTCCCTATCTCAACCCTTATTGGCTACAAGCAGGACCGGCAAGCCAATCCCCAGGTGAACCCTCTATGGCTGTTATTACATCACCCCCCCCCCGGTGAAAAAATTTAGCCGTCTCGGCTGGGAAAAGGGTGAAGAACCAATTCCGCAACATCTTATTAGGGCACCAAGGTGCGTTTAACAATTTGAGGGTGAACCGGCGTTCCCGCGCCTAACAACATTTAAAACAGTCACCCATAATAATAAAAAAAATCACAACATACATTAGGGCGCCCCTGCAGCGCGGTAACGACAGGGAATCAGCGAACGATCAAACGTTAACGAAACGGAAGAGATTTCGACCGCGTACGCGACGCGGGACCCTCTCCGCTCCCAATGCAAGGTCGCTTTGCTTCCGGATGGACAGGAGGTGGCAGGCTCGAAGAAGAAGTCGGTTGTTGGTGCTTGGACACGCCCAGGGCGGGCCCCGTTGGAGGGGGGGCAGCGGGGGCTTCCTCAGCCCTCAGAACCTGTTCATCTGCAGGAGGCACAACACAGTCCCCCCTGGGATCAACGGGCGTGTCAAGCGGCGTAGTCGGCCCAGCAGAACCCGACAGGTCAGCTATTGGGGATGAAGGACCGACACGCGCGTCAACATAGGGTTTAAGTCGCGAGGAATGAACATACCACCGACGTTTGCCGTATTGAACGCGGATACTTTGCGAGTTCCGAACATCTACGAGCGTCACAGGCCCCCGCCATGGGCTGTGCAGTTTAGGGGATGTGCCCGCCGGTACCTGGGGGCAGTGGAGCCACGCCAGGTCTCCCACTGACCAAGGCATGCGAGTATGCGATCGACGCGCGTACCGTTCGTTCCTTGCCTGAGCACGGGCCGTCGCACACCGGGCAGCCTCTCGCGCTTCCGTTACTCGTTCAAGCGAGTCACGCACGTGGTCAGGCAGGGAGCGGGACGGTTGTTTACTCGGCGTACCCAGTTGCACATCGATGGGTGGAACATTTTCACGGCCATACATAAAAAAAAACGGTGAGTATCCCGTGGACGTGTGCGGAACCATGCGGTATGCCGCCAAGACGCCTGGTATGTGCAAGTCCCAATCGGTTTGCTTTTCACTGACCCTGTGACAAAGCATAGCGGAAAGGGTACGGTTGAATCGTTCCACCATACCATCTGTTTGTGGATGGTATGGGGAGGTGCGAACTTTCTTTGTACCTAGCGCATCACAAACTTCCCTAAGCAATTTAGAGGAGAAATTCCGGCCTTGATCTGTGAGCAGCCTTTCAGGTGCCCCCTTGTCCATGACATACCCGTTCAAGAAAGCGTCGGTGATGGACGCTGCCGTTTGGTTGGGCAGAGGCCAGGCCATCGGCCATCGAGAAAAATATTCCACCCCGACCAGAAGGTATTTATTGCCCCTAGCCGACGGGGGAAATGGCCCCAGAATGTCGAGAGCCACTAATTCGTTGATACGGGACACTTGAATGGAACGCAACGGTGGTACATAGTGGTTCCGAGGCGGCTTCCTCTTCGCACAATCATGGCACGAGCGGACAAAATCATTGATGTCCACCGTCATACCGGCCCAGAAAAAATCCTTTTGCATCGCGGCCACAGTCTTTTGGACGCCGAGGTGCATCAACTTATCAGCGTGCAGAGCACGGAGCAGGTCGTAGCGAAGCGAAGTAGGCACCACCAAGCGTGGTCGGTCAGACACCCCGTCGGTACACATTAGCAATCCCGACTTACCCCGGAACATCTGCCACTTCCAGCCCGCCAATTGCGATTTCTGTTTCCCAACCAATTTACGTAGCGGAGACAGCGAGGCATCGGCCTCCTGCTCGCGCAACCAGACCGCGTGCGGCAGCCGTAAGGTATCATCGGTGTCCACTGACACCTGCTGGTCCTCCTCCTTCGCTTTCGCCCCTGCGTCGTCCTCATTCGCTATCGCCCCCATAACCGGGCAGGGCGACGTGGGCGGTGCGGCGCAGTGGTGCGTGCCCGTCAGGCAAGTGCACGGAGGAACGGGCGGCAGCCTTGAGAGCGCATCAGCGTTCGCTTGACGGGCCCCCTTTCGGTATGTTATATCGAAGGAAAATTCCTGTAACGATTCCAACCACCGGGCCAATTGGCCTGACGGCTGATCCAATTTGAGGGAATATTGCAAAGCCGCATGATCAGTGCGGACCAGGAATTTCAGTCCATACAGGTACGGTCGGTACAATCGAACAAAATGGACAATTGCCAAAAGTTCCCGCCTTGTCACGCAATATCGCGTTTCCGCAGGGGACAGAACCCTGCTGCCATATGCCACCACCCTCTCAACCCCATCCGTATCAAGGATGAACGGCTGTGAAAAATCTGGGTAATCTAACGTAGGCGCCGTGGCGAGGTGGTCCCGAAGTGCCATAAAGGAACTTTCTTCCTCCGCCCCTCATTTAAACCTTTGATTTTTGCCAGTCAGAACGTGTAATGGTTTTGCCAACGTCGCAAAGTTCTTAACGAAGCGGCGATAATAGGAAGCGAATCCAATAAACCACCGAAGATCACCCACTGAAGTGGGTGTGGGCCACTCACGTACACACTTCGTTTTCAGAGGGTCAGTGGATACACCGTCCGAACTCACAATATGACCCAGGTAACGGACGGAGTGTTGCAGGAGGTGGCATTTCCTCGGTTTAAACTTAAGGTCAGCCGCACGCATTCTTTGAAAAACTGTTTCAAGGCGTTGGAGATGTTACTCGAACGTGCGTCTAAAGAAAATTATATCGTCTAGATATATGAGGCACGTTTCCCACTGCAGTCTCGCCAACACCAATTCCATGAGCCGCTGAAACGTGGCCGGAGCCGCGTTCAGGCCCATCGGCAACCGATTAAATTCAAAGAGGCCTTGCGGCGTGCGGAATGCCGTTTTGGCTTTTGACTCGTCATCGAGGGGAAGCTGCCAGAAGCCCGAGGACAGGTCAAGGGTGGAAAAGAATTTAGCACCCGATAAAGCATCCAATGAGTCATCCATCCTCGGTAAGGGGTACGCGTCCGCTACCGAGATTTTGTTCAACCGGCGGAAATCAACGCAAAACCTCGTACCACCATCTTTTTTCTTAACCAAAACGACGGGCGCGCCCCAAGGGCTGTTGGATGGCGAGATAATATCCGCCGCCAGCAATTCATCTACCGCCCCACGCACGTGTTCCCTTTCCGCCGGGCTCATGCGGTGAGGGTGCATACAGACAGGAGGCGCCGCACCGGTTTCAATATGGTGCGACAAAAGCGATGTGCGGCCGAGGTCCAAATCATTTCTGCTGAACACATCAGCGTACTGCAGCAACAGCGAACGCAAGGCGTTCCTATGTTCATTTGACAAGGAAGAATTCTCTCCGCATAAATCCGCGATCCAGCGTTCTTGTGAACGATCATGCAGAGGCCCATCCGCGGGCATCCGAGCGCGCGGCGGTTTTTCACAAGAGGCGAAATCAGTAGTGGCATGAGCCAGCACCGATCCCTCCGGAACAACAACGCGATCAGGTCCCCCATTCAAGACCTGTGTAATAAACGACTGGACCACGATGTCTGGCTCAGTGTCCTTTATTCGGTTCGTGCTGTACACCCACACGGCTGTCTTTACTCTGTAGCTTCTCCACGGTGCTGACTCCAATGTCGGCCCGATCCACAACAGCAGCCCCGCTGCTGTTTCTCTCACACAGCCCCCCTTGGCTGTACTCGCTTCAACTCCTCTCTCTCTCCACGGCTCTGACAGCCTCGTGCTGTCTGCCTCTCTCCCTCCGTAGCTCTGACAGCCTCGTGCTGTCTCTCTCTCTCTCTCCGCAGCTCCACCTGGCAGCCACACCGCTGCCTCTAACACGCAGCCCTTCTGGCTGTCTCCTCTGCAGCTGCACACCACTCCGCAGCTTCCTCTTGTCTTCGGGGTTGGCTCCCGATGGCCGTCGGGCCCCCCCTCTTCTCACCCGCCCGCGTGGCCTCACTCTTTTCCGCTCACACCCAGACTGACTTCCCCTTCCGGTTTACCCGCTTAAGGACCCGAACCTTCCACCCACGTCACATGACTCCACCCCCCGTGACGTCACATCCGGAAGGTCGCTTACGCCCGCATTACACCACCCTCCCCCGTAGAAAAATCCCAGCCGACCTCGGCTGACCAATAGCAAATCGTAATGCGGCGAACCGAGCTTCCCCCCCTAAAGGACACTAAGCATACAATGTAACAGCAAGAACAACAACAACAACGCAATTAACCTCAACGAACGTACAAAAAGCATGCAATAAATACAACTGTAAGAAAAAAAATAACAAGACAGCAACAATCAACGAAACGTAAGCGATTTGGAACGTGTGCGGGTCGCCGGCCCGTCCCGGACGGTCGGCGGCCCACTCGCAGAACGGGAACGCGATGAAAGTCGAGGAATGACAGGGGGTAATCCCCCTGTCGCAGCTGGAAGTCCACCGACGTCCCGTGTCCCTAAAGAGTTAGTCTTGGGCTTGTCCTGTGACCGTGCCCGCAGCTGGGTCGGAAGGGCTGCAGGGCTCGAAGGTCCCGCAGACCTGGCAGGCGTCCTCCGAGCAGGGCCCCTCGTCCCCCGCAATGTCACGGCCGGCCTGTCTGGAACAGGTACGACAGGCGCTCTAGCAAGATCAATGGACGCAGGCAGGGGAGAGTCAGCAGCAACAGACCCCGGCAAGGCAACATTGGGGGATGACGCATCATGTAAGGGAGCAACATATGGTTTCAAGCGCGACGTATGCACAACCCAGCGACGAGACCCAATCTGGACGCGTGCTGACTGTGGGTTGGGAACCGCAATGAGGCGTACGGGACCATGCCAGGGTTTGTGCAATTTCGGCGAGGTCCCCGGACGTACCTGTGGACAATGAAGCCAGGCTAGGTCCCCAACCTTCCAAGGGCACTCCCCCTCAGACCGTCGCGCATATCGCTCGTTCCGGGCCTGGGCTTTGGCCGTAGCCACGCGGGCATTCTCCCGCGCCTCCGTGACTCGGCGAACCGTGTCCTGAATGTATTCAGGAAGTGGTTTACGAGGTCCCTTCACCTCAGTTCCCAATTGCACATCCACCGGCGGCACGTTTTCCCAACCATACATAAGGTAAAACGGCGAATATCCTGTAGCCGCATGAGGCGTCATCCTGTACGCCGAAAGCACCCCGGGGATGTGCAGATCCCAATCTGATTGTTGTTCACTCACGGTATGGCAAAGCATGGCAGACAATGTCCTGTTCAGCCGTTCAACCATACCATCCGTCTGCGGATGGTATGGGGATGTCCGTACTTTCTTAGTCCCAAGGCCCGCGCACACTTCCGCCAATAATTTAGAAGAGAAATTCCTGCCCTGGTCCGTGAGGAGTCTCTCAGGCGCCCCCTTATCCATAATATACCCAAACAAAAAGGCGTCGGTAATGGCCGCGGCCGACTGATCGGGCAACGGCCAGGCCATCGGCCAACGGGAGAGGTACTCAACCCCTACCAGCAAATATTTATTACCCCTCGCCGATGGTGGAAAAGGTCCCAATATGTCCAGTGCCACCAATTCATTGACTCGAGACACCTGAATCGACTGGAGAGGCGGCACGTAAGGATGTTTCGGCGGCTTACGTCGTGCACACGCAGGGCACGCGCGCACGTGCCCTACGACATCTGTCGCCATGCCGTGCCAAAAATAATGACGTTGCAACGTCAACAAGGTCTTCTGCACCCCTAAATGTAAGAGAGTGTCACAATGGAGGGTTCTAATCAACTCGAATCGCAAGGACGTTGGTACCACCAGGCGCCAACGTTCCTGGAACCCCTCCCGCCACATAAGCAGACCATCTCGGAGAGCGGTTTGCGGCCCCATAGCCATACTCGGACTCCCATTGTCCCTAGCAGACCGCTTCCGCAAGGACACCAATGACTCATCCATCATCTGTTCCCGGATCCAGACAGACCGCGGCAGATTCAAAACCCCGTCAGCCGGTCCCGGTTCCATCGGAGTGTCCGACTTCTCGACGGCCAACGTAAGCGGCTGAGGGGGGTTTGGAATCGGCGAACACCTATGCGTCCCCGACTCACATTTACAAGGGGCGCGCCGCGGTAATCTGGAAAGTGCGTCAGCGTTCGCATGGCGCACTCCCTTCCGATGTTGAATTTGGAAGGAAAATTCCTGTAGCGTGTCCAACCAACGTGCCAACTGTCCGGATGGCTGGTCAATTTTAAGGGCATATTGCAAGGCCGCATGATCCGTACGCACAATAAAAGAACGACCGTAGAGGTATGGTCGAAATTGGCGTAGGAAAAAAACAACCGCCAATAGTTCTCTGCGAGTGACACAGTAGCGGGTTTCCGCAGGAGACAAGACTCGGCTACCATACGCCACGACACGCTCTACACCCCCTTTAGACTGTGATAACACCGCCCCAATACCTGTGTCACTCGCGTCCGTATCAAGAATGAATGGGTGATCGAAATCGGGATAATCCAATGTTGGGGCCGTGGCCAATAGATCACGCAGACTCCGAAAGGCCGCCTCCTCCGGCTGTCCCCAAACAAACTTCCGTCCTTTACCCGTAAGGAGATGCAAGGGCCTCGCAATCGTCGCAAAACCCGGCACAAATCTTCGGTAATACGAGGCAAATCCCAAAAACCGCCGAACATCCCCCACGGTGGCCGGAGTCGGCCAATCCCGGACGCATGCCGTCTTTTCCGGATCCGTGGACACTCCCTCAGCACTCACAATGTGCCCCAAATAGCGGACGGACCGTTGCAGTAGGTGACATTTCTTTGGTTTGAATTTCAATTTGGCAGAACGCATCCTCGTGAACACTGTCTCCAGCCGCGTCAAATGTTCATCAAATGTGCGGCTGAAGACAATAATATCGTCCAAATATATAAGACACGTCTCCCACTGCAACCCCGTCAAAACGAGCTCCATCAATCTTTGAAATGTAGCAGGGGCCGCATTCAATCCCATCGGGAGACAGTTGAATTGAAATAACCCCTGCGGCGTACGGAATGCGGTTTTCTCCCGTGAGGACTCGTCAAGGGGAAGCTGCCAAAATCCCGAAGAGAGGTCCAGTGTGGAAAAGAACTTAGCCCCCGACAATGCGTCGAGGGAGTCATCCATACGCGGCAGGGGGTACGCATCTGCCACCGATATCTTATTCAATTTGCGGAAATCAACACAAAATCGCAATTTGCCATCCTTCTTCTTAACCAAGACGACTGGAGCGCCCCATGGGCTGTTAGATGGCGATATAATGTCCGCAGCCAACATGTCTTCCACTGCCCCCCGTACGTGTTCTCGCTCCGCAGGACTCATCCGATGCGAATTTAATCGAATAGGGGCAGCATCGCCCGTCTCAATGTGATGGTAAAGCAACGAAGTGCGGCCCAAATCCAAATCATCGGAGCTGAACACATCGGAATATGTCAACAACAATTTACGCAGCGCACCCCGTTGCTCCATGGACAGGGAAGAATTTTCGTCACATAAATGAGCAACCCAACGATCATCCGAACTCCTTGGCTCGGAAACCCCGGCAACAACTCCCCGGCTATGTGGACAATCATGGGTCGCAAACGCCGTAGTGGCATGTGCCACAACCGTACCGGCCGGGACACGGACGTTTTCTCCCCCCGCATTAAGCACCTGTAAAAACGGTAATTGATCCGGCCGGACGATGGTCTGTGCCCCCACTAACGCCAACCCGGTTGTTATCGTGGCGGACGGTGACAACAAGACCCCTACTGCTCCTAGCCGATCAGGCAGGGGCTTCCGATACCGCAAGGGTATAAGCATCTGTGTACCAGGTGGGATGTCCACAGATGCGACGGACAGCGCCTGCACTTGTACGGCCGAAGCAGGTCGCCCCCAGGGCGACGGCAGAAACGAGATTTGACGGCCCCCCGGCAGTTCAATACAATTCTCATTGATTTTGATCAAAATGGGCATCTTAGCCAAAAAATCGGTGCCTAACAAACAAGGAACCGCCAAAGATCTCGATATCAACACAACACCCGAGGCCGACACATCCCCAATAGATATCTTAGCATCCACCTGACCCACGATACCCATGCTACCCCCGTTCGCAGCGACGCACGACCCATAAACCGGACGCACAGCCCCCGGCGGGATGCCCAACAGATGGAAAATGACATCCGAAATAATAGTCGCAGACGCGCCGGAGTCGACCAAAATGCGTACGTCCACCCCTTGTATAGACCCCGGTACAGTGGACGAGCCCGTAGCGGCCGCGACGACTCTCCGTGCCAACTTGCGCCACTGCGTGACCGAGCGACAAGGCCCCGTCGAAGGGCATGCTTTAACCACAACGTTAGGATGGCGCAACGACGGTGATGGGTGAGGTGTAAAGCCTTGCCGAGTGTCTGGTGCGTGCCGACATGCCTGTTTCGGAGGATCTTTAGCCGACTTGACCGGTGCCGAGGCCTCCTGCTGCGGCGGAGCCGGGAAGCGGGCCCAGCAGTCTCTGGCGTAGTGGCCCCTACGCCCGCAGCGGAAACATTCGGCCTCGTTGCGCAGGCCTCGCCTCCTGACGGCCCCGTTCTGGTAGCGCCGCGCGCGGTCTCGGCCCGCCGCGTCCCGTCCATGGAGCGGAGGCGGCCGTCAGTTGTTGAGGGCCCCGGTCATCCGGAACATAGACAGCCTGCGCAGGGTTCCACCCCAGCGCATCCCCTTCTTTGACGGGCCCCCCCGTCCACGCCGTCACTTGTTTCCAGCGACGGAGGTTGAATTGCGCATCGAGACACTTAGCAGCCGTCCGGGAAGTTAGCTTCTCATGCCCACACACAGGCATGGGGATCCCTAGATCCCGAGACAGCTCCAACATTTTCCCTAATATGAGAGGCTCGAGCAGGTCCTGTGGCGTCTCAGGATAAGCTGCCATGGCCAGCTCCAGCACCGCACCCCTGAACGCCACGGGCGACTCCTCCGGTGCTCGTTGTCGTTGAGCGAATCGCCGATGCGCATCATCTGGTGGCTCATAAGCATCGGCCATTTCTTGAAAAACACCACATAAAGTTGCCTTCTTATCGGTCGTTATGGAACGGAAGAATCGGACAGATTCGTCGTCCAGGAGAGTCGGCAACACCTCCAAAGCCTCCGCATCGGTCCATCTTGCTGTGCGTACCGCCGCCAAGAAGCGGCAGGCGAACGCGCTCCAGTCCCCACCGACGGAAAATTCTTTAACCGTTGTAAGGTGGCGACTCCGACTCCTCTTCCCGCCGTCTTCCAATGGTGGTGGTTGTGATGGCAAATTCAAAATGGCGTCGGCCCGCGGCGTGGCCAAGATGGCGGTTTGGCGCCACGGAGCGCGCAAAATGGCGGCCTCTTGCCGCGTGGGCAATGGCGGCGGCAGGACAGGCAACGTGGCGGCCCGCGGAGCACCAATTGCATCATCCATCGTCCCTGGCGCGACGAGATGGCATAGATGCGCCAGGACGTCCTTAAGTGCCTCCAGTTGTACCGCCATCGCTTGCCATCGTTGATCCGCGTCTGATGATGTCGACGGACCCGCCACCGCGCCAACATCCTCCACTCCCGTTCCCGTGGTCGCCTCAGCCGGGCTCTCCTCCACCACCCCAACAGGATCCGTGGTTGGAGGGAGTTCGTCGTCGTCGGACGAAGAAGCCGATGCAGGCGCCGGATTAACTTTCTTCCTCACTTGTTTCGACATGCCGTTGCACTTCCGACACCAGTGTAATAAACGACTGGACCACGATGTCTGGCTCAGTGTCCTTTATTCGGTTCGTGCTGTACACCCACACGGCTGTCTTTACTCTGTAGCTTCTCCACGGTGCTGACTCCAATGTCGGCCCGATCCACAACAGCAGCCCCGCTGCTGTTTCTCTCACACAGCCCCCCTTGGCTGTACTCGCTGCAACTCCTCTCTCTCTCCACGGCTCTGACAGCCTCGTGCTGTCTGCCTCTCTCCCTCCGTAGCTCTGACAGCCTCGTGCTGTCTCTCTCTCTCTCTCTCTCCGCAGCTCCACCTGGCAGCCACACCGCTGCCTCTAACACGCAGCCCTTCTGGCTGTCTCCTCTGCAGCTGCACACCACTCCGCAGCTTCCTCTTGTCTTCGGGGTTGGCTCCCGATGGCCGTCGGGCCCCCCCTCTTCTCACCCGCCCGCGTGGCCTCACTCTTTTCCGCTCACACCCAGACTGACTTCCCCTTCCGGTTTACCCGCTTAAGGACCCGAACCTTCCACCCACGTCACATGACTCCACCCCCCGTGACGTCACATCCGGAAGGTCGCTTACGCCCGCATTACACCTGTATGAAAGGTGCCTGACCTGGGCGCACGATCGTTTGTGCCGCCGCCAAAGAAAAATATTTCGATATGGAATTCGATGGGGATAATAGCACGCCTTTCGCACCCCTTCCCATTTGAAGTGGTTTTCGGTAATGTAGCGGAATAAGCATTTGCGCTCCCGATGGAACCTCTACTGTAGCCGCAACTACAGCAGTAACTGCGTTACCTGTAGGCGCCTTGGCCAGCAGGGAAGGCAGGAACGCCATCCTATGACCCCCCGGCATTTCCAAACAGTCCTGGTCGACCCGTATTCGCAATGGCATCCGGCGCAGGAAATCCGTACCCAACAAGCATGGAACAGCTAGCGAGCGAGAAATTAACACAGGTCCTGCGGCGGTAATATTTCCGATAGCGATGCTCACATCCACCTGTCCGCAGATACCCATGCTCCCCCCATTGGCGGCAACACACGCATCATTAACCTTGCGTATTCTCGACGCAGGAATGGACAACAAATGAAAAATTACATCCGAAATGATGGTAGCCGATGCGCCCGTGTCCACCAAGATACGGACGTCAACGCCGTCGATGGTACCACGTACCGTCGACGAGCCCGACGCCGCAGCCACAATCCTGCGAGCCAATTTCTTCCACTGTGTAGCAGAGCGTGTCAATGGAGCAGGAGAAGTAAAATTATCCTTAGGAGTGTAAGAATGAGTGCGAGTGGATGAGTGATGTGACACGACCTGCCGGGTGTCCGATTTGTGCCGACTCGCCCGAGGTTGTTGCAGCTCCGCAGCAGGTAGAGGAGATGGAGGTCCCCTTGGCGGAGGAGGCGACAGCAGAGGTCGGCAGCGGCAGTCACGGGCGAAGTGGCCCCGTCTGCCGCACTTAAAACACGCGGCCGACGTCGGCCGGTGGTCGGACGACCCGGCCCTCGCACGCGGTCGGCCCGTGTAGTCGCCCCGCTGGTCGCGCAGCCGCCGTCCCGGAATCCTATGCGGGACAGCAGCAGCCAGCATGTCATCGTCGCCCAAGTCGTCGGAGCAGTGGACAACCAGTCGCGGAGACCACCCCAGAGGCGGCCCGTCGATCTCGGGTTTCCCCGTCCACGCCGCCATCTGGTCCCACCGCTTGATATTAAACTTAGCGTCCAGGCAGCGCGCCACCCACCGCGATGAAAGCGGTTCGTGGCCACACACTGGTAGAGAGATGTTGAGCTCCTGAGACAACTCCAGCATGCGGGAAAGGATGAGTGGATCAAAATGCTCGGCCGTTGCGTCGGGGTAGGCGGCCATGGCCATCGCCATCAACGCCCCCCGATAGGCCAACGGCGATTCCTCCGGTGCCCGGCGACGCGACATAAATTTTCTGGTGACCGATGTCGGCGGGTTGTAAAATTCCGCCATCTCTGTGAACGCATCCCGCAGTGTCTTCTTCTTGGACGCCGGGATGGAGCGGAAGACTCCCAGAGACACATCATCGAGCAGCGTAGGTAGCGCTCCCAGCGCTTCTTCCTCCGTCCAGTTGACAGATCTAAAAGCTGACTCGAAGCGCCACGTAAAAGCACTCCAATCGCCCCCGGCGATAAATTCTTTTATTTGTGGAAGGCGATGTCCGCGGTGGCAGGCGCGTGCCGCGGGCGTCTCCGGCTGCCGTTCCTGCTCTCCGCTCGGTGCAGACAAAATGGCGTCCGGCGGCCGCGTGGTGGTAGGCGCGCCCAAAATGGCGGCCGACGACTCCGGCGCAGCCGCCCCACCCAAAACGACGGCGTCCTCCCGCGTGGCAGGAGCAATGGCGGGTCCCGCTTCCATAGCAGGACCCCTTCCCGCGGCGTCCAGCTGATCGGCGATCTGGCGACCCACGGCTGGTGAGGACGCCACCGCGGTCACCAGGCTTAGCAGAATTGCGCGCAACGACTCAATCTGCTCCGTCATCAGCCGCCATTCGTCTCTCGGTCCTGCGGTGGTCGCATCCTCCCCCGGTCGACGCTGAGAGGCGTCGAGGCGAGCGTCATCAGCCGGCGGCACCAGGGCTGTAGCTCCCAACAGCTCATCTTCATCCGTCTCGACCTCTTCCTCCGATAGAGGCACGGGCAGGTTCTTTTTTCTGAGGTGCTTAGACATCTTGACGATCGTCCAAACAGTCGCAGAATTACTTCTGACACCAGTGTAATAATCCTTCGGGAGACGGCTTCGGAATCAGTCCTTTTATTTCCACTCCACAATACACTTTACTCACTCACTCTCCGTTGCTGGCAGACAACGGAGAGAGGACAGACTACGCACTAAGTCCCCACCGCGCACGTGGCACCCCGAGCCCCCGTCCGCGCGTGACCCTGCTCTTGTCAGTTTCAGTCTGCTCCCGATCGTTCTCTCTCACTCGCTGTTAATACCTTCGTCACGTGGTTCCCCCAGCCAATCGTTCATGGACAGCTTTAACCATTCTCGATGGTTCTCTGTCAATCCCGGGACCACGCCCCTCATCCGGCTCCCCATTAGCTGGGGCCCCGAATGGCTAGGCCAATCACTCCTGATGACCTGTCGTGATCACGCGTGGGCCATGGTCCCTATCTCAACCCTTATTGGCTACAAGCAGGACCGGCAAGCCAATCCCCACGTGGACCCTCTATGGCTGTTATTACATTGTTATAACAATTCTATTTAATTAAGTAGAACGTGTTGTTTATATTTAAAGTTGCGCATTTTGATGTGACATCACATTTCTCACCCCCCCCTCATCACACATTGTCACAAATGTCTGACCCCCCCCCCTAGGTGCGTGACGTCATTTATGGACGGCCCCTAAGCAACTTAGTGGTATTTTATGGAAAGGCAACATTTACCACCCTAAGAATGGATTTGCCACAGCTATAGGAAAGTGAAATTTCTGACAATGGCTGCTTGTAGCTTCGTTTTAATCTGTCAGAGAGTAAATGTTTATAAATCTCGGTACCTGACATTTAAATACAATGAAAAGTCATCACATTAGCAGCATGGCAGAAATTTATATATAGATTTGCATGATCTGTTCTCCGTACAAAGAGGGTCAATCACACTTGTATGTTGTTGCCTTAATTTGAACTCAAAGTTGCTTACCCAATGCTGCCATTACATTCCCATACACCACTACGTGCACCTACATTTAAGACCAGGAGTGTCTGTAATACATCAAAAATGCTATTGCAAATAAATTAGTACAAATTCATTGTAGTTGCGGGAATTCACACTTGAAAATGTACAGAATTGCCCTACTTTTATATTTAACTAGCGGTAAGTACCCGGCGTTACCCGTGCGAAAAAGACACACACATCGACTTACACACAGACATCGACCCACACACATAGAAACACATCGACTTACACGCACACACACACATATGGACTCACACAGACAGACATCGACTTTAGACACACACACATGGCGTTACACACACACATTGACTCACACACACACGTAGACTTACACACACATCGACTCACACAACAACAACCGCCATTCGCCACTAAGTGGCGGTGACGTCACCACGATGCTTGTGCCAGGCCATGTGCACCTTGAGGCCACGTGAAGTGTCGAACGCCCGCTGGCAGGAGGTCACGGGGCAGACCCAGGTTCCACGGGTCGACTGACTGAGATGACCGAGATGACTGGCTGATGCACCACCTGTGCCCTCTACTGTGCCAACTTGCTGTGCTTTAGCCACCCGGCGCTCCGCTCGTTGTTGTGAGCTTCGCTCCTCCGCCCTCTGTTGTTGTTGGAGGGCGACTGCCTCCAGCTGCCCGGTAGCGTCCTTCACGAGCATCCTCCACAAAGGACGATCTTAACACCGCTGGTACCAGTCATCGGCAATTCCACTCAGCTCCACATCCTCCTGTACCACATCACTCCATCTCTTCTCTAGCCCATGCCACGCCCGTTTAGCCCCCTTGATCTGGCCGAACAAAAGCTGTTTGGGCATGCGGTGATTGGGCATGCGGGCTACATGGCCCAGCCAACGCAGCCTTGCCTGCCGAAGGTGCTCACCGATGGGACTCTGTCCAGATCTTTCAAGGATTTGTGAGCTCCTCACACAATCCAGCCTGGTTAAACCCAGGATTGATCATAGGCAGGCCAGCCTAAATGTTTCTAACCGGCGGAGATGTTCCATTAGGGGGGGTCCACGTTTCGCAAGCATAAAGAAGGGAGGGAATGACTGTGGCCGAGAAGACCCAAAGCTTTGTGCGGAGCGACAGACCAGGTAGCTTCCACACAGCGTTACGCAACCGATGAAAAGATAATGCCGCTCGACTGATTCGGATTGAGACCTCTGCTGTTAAAACGGAGCCGGTCATGAGCACACTGCCCAGGTATGGGAAGCTCTCCACTCTCTCCACAACTGCCCCATCACTGATTTGGAGTTGTGGGGGTGGTACAAAATACCCAAGCAGGTGCTTCCTTTTGGTGGGGCTGATGGTAAGGCCCCACCTCTTAGTGGCACACTCCAGTTTCAGCAGCAGGGCCTCCAACTCCTCCTCTGAGTGAGCTGCAATTACCAGGTCGTCGGCATACATAACGTGGTTGACCAATAGGGAGCCATCCCTTGACCGCACCCGGGCATCGATCAGCCTCCCATTGTATCTGTACCAAATGTAAATTCCTCCGGTTCAGCTACTGAAGGCTTCAGGAACTACGTGGTCGAAATAGATGTTAAATAATGTTGGAGCCAGAGGGCATCCCTGTTGCACCCCAAGGTGTACAGGGAATGGCTCTGACTCCCGGCCATGTAGTTTTACCCAGGCCTGCTCACCATCATGAAGGTCCTTAATGATCGTGAGCAAAGGGTCAGAGACTCCGAAAGCATGAAGAACAACCCAGAGCCCAGGCCTACTGATGGTATCGTAGGCCTTGACCAGGTCAATAATGCGCACACATGGACTCACACGTACACATGGACCTACACACACGCAAAGAAATGGACTTTACACTGACTCACATGGAGCCACGCACACACAACGACTAACACACACGTATATTGACTGCCACACACACATATGGACTTACACACACATATGGACTAACACACAGATAGACTCACACACATATACATCGATGTACACACACACATCAACTGACACACATAGATACACACACACAGTGACTTACACACTCACATGGAGCCATGCACAAACATCGACTAACACACACACATCGACTAACACACACGTAGCGACTGACACACACATCGACGTACACACACAGACATCTGGCGTTGCCCAGGCAAAAAAGACACAAACACACATCGACTTACATACAAACATGGACCTAAATGCACACACATACAGTGAGGGAAAAAAGTATTTGATCCCCTGCTGATTTTGTACGTTTGCCCACTGACAAAGAAAGGATCAGTCTATAATTTTAATGGTAGGTTTATTTGAACAGTGAGAGACAGAATAACAACAAAAATCCAGAAAAACGCATGTCAAAAATGTTATAAATTGATTTGCATTTTAATGAGGGAAATAAGTATTTGACCCCCTCTCAATCAGAAAGATTTCTGGCTCCCAGGTGTCTTTTATACAGGTAACGAGCTGAGATTAGGAGCACACTCTTAAAGGGAGTGCTCCTAATTTCAGCTTGTTACCTGTATAAAGACACCTGTTCACAGAAGCAATCAATCAATCAGATTCCAAACTCTCCACCATGGCCAAGACCAAAGAGCTCTCCAAGGATGTCAGGGACAACATTGTAGACTTACACAAGGCTGGAATGGGCTACAAGACCATCGCCAAGCAGCTTGGTGAGAAGATGACAACAGTTGGTGCAATTATTCGCAAATGGAAGAAACATAAAAGAACTGTCAATCTCCCTCGGCCTGGGGCTCCATGCAAGATCTCACCTCGTGGAGTTGCAATGATCATGAGAACGGTGAGGAATCAGCCCAGAACTACACGGGAGGATCTTGTCAATGATCTCAAGGCAGCTGGGACCATAGTCACCAAGAAAACAGTTGGTAACACACTACGCCGTAAAGGACTGAAATCATGCAGTGCCCGCAAGGTCCCCCTGCTCAAGAAAGCACATATACATGCCCGTCTGAAGTTTGCCAATGGACATCTGAATGATTCAGAGGACAACTGGTTGAAAGTGTTGTGGTCAGATAATACCAAAATGGAGCTCTTTGGCATCAACTCAACTCGCCGTGTTTGGAGGAGGAGGAATGCTGCCTATGAACCCAAGAACACCATCCCCACCGTCAAACATGGAGGTGAAAACATTATGCGTTGGGCGTGTTTTTCTGCTAAGGGGACAGGACAACTTCACCGCATCAAAGGGACGATGGACGGGGCCATGTACCATCAAATCTTGGGTGAAAACCTCCTTCCCTCAGCCAGGGCATTGAAAATGGGTCGTGGATGGGTATTCTAGCATGACAATGACCCAAAACACACGGCCAAGGCAACAAAGGAGGGGCTCAAGAAGAAGCACATTAAGGTCCTGGAGTGGCCTAGCTAGTCTCCAGACCTTAATCCCATAGCAAATCTGTGGAGGGAGCTGAAGTTTCGAGTTGCCAAATGTCAGCCTCGAAACCTTAATGACTTGGAGAAGATCTGCAAAGAGGAGTGGGACAAAATCCCTCCTGAGATGTGTGCAAACCTGGTGGCCAACTACAAGAAACGTCTGACCTCTGTGATTGCCAACAAGGGTTTTGCCACCAAGTACTAAGTCATGTTTTGCAGAGGGGTCAAATACTTAATTTCCCTCATTAAAATGCAAATCAATTTATAACATTTTTGACATGCGTTTTTCTGGATTTTGTTGTTGTTATTCTGTCTCTCACTATTCAAATAAACCTACCATTAAATTGATAGACTGATCATTTCTTTGTCAGTGGGTAAACGTACAAAATCAGCAGGGGATCAAATACTTTTTTCCCTCACTGTATGGACTCAAACACACACACATCGACTCACACACACACATCGACTTACACAGAAATCCCCGATGATGCCACAGATAGAGAAATGTTTTCTCTCTGGCGAGCCTTAGCGAGGAGCAGTTTGAAAACAAAGGTCTTCCCAGTACTGGCAGGTGCATCAAGGAAAAAAAATTACTAGATTTGTAGTCTCAATGTCTTCCAAGATTTTCGTGTAGGCTTTTATTTGTGCATCCAAGAGCTTTAGTTATATTTCCTAAGTAAATTTAAGAAGCTGTAAAGCATAATAGCATATTTAACGTAGGATCTCTTGAGCAAGGGCATGCAGGTTGTCCCTATAGGGTGTTGATAGTCCCATAGATGTGAGGTATTTTCCGCCAATGGAGTGCAGTTTGTCCTGAAGGAGAATGAGGGCCTGTTTGAAGATGACATCAGAAAAGTTGACGTCGAGGTTTGTATTTTCTCATTGAGATCCGAGGAGGATGTCCTCACTCATGCCTTCTTTGTATTTTTGCCAGAGTCCCATGGGGTTAGATGGGCTACAAACTTGAAGATGTATGCAGAACAGCAATGTCAGTTGGAAAGGAGACTAACCAACAGAAGCTTCTGTCATAGCTTTATGAAGATGGTGATCATGCGCAAGAATTGCACGAAGATAGCAAGCTTCCCTGTATGTTTGACAGACAACTCCTTCCACTGTTTAGAGGTCTTGGGAAGATTTGTGCCCCTTGGCAACATGGAGAAGCATTGGGAGAAAGTAGCACTGCTGATTGTTGGAACTCCATGTATAGTAGGAGGGAACTTCATTGTAGAGCAGGTTGGCAGCAAATGGGTCACTTGGGCACGAAACAAAGAACGCCATAAGGGTGGTTTCTTGTGGAGCCAGGGCCTGTTTTTGGGCATTTCCTTTGGTGATGTAGATGCGTTGACCATTTTGGAGGTGAAGTGCCAAATGGACGACTGTGGGGGAACGGTCATGGATGGGGAAGCCAAGAATTCTGCAAATGGCCTCATTGTTGCTGATGTATGTTCCTTGGAAAAAAAGTTTGAGCTCATGCACACTTTGCCCCTCTGTTTTGTAAGGCAAAGACAGCCATGCCAGAGCTTTGTTGATGTATTGGCAAACATTTGATGGCTTTTTTTAGAATAGCAGAATTTCACATTAAAGTGGGCCTGGAAGATTTTGCACAGAAGAGGGCAGTAGGGAACGATCCAGCGGTTGTGAACCTTAATTAGCGAGTTAGTGGCAGGTCTAAGTGTTGTTTGAAATCCACCATGCTCAGTATTTCTGTGACGATATAGAGGATAGCCATCATGGGCCGACTGAGTGTCTTTCAAGTAGTTCCGTGGATACCTCTTGGTACACCTGTCGTCTTGCATACATGGCGCATTTGGATAGAACTGGCCACCTGGGCCATGGACCATTTGAATGCAGACCACATAGAAAAAGGGCAGGGTCTTGTTGGGGGTGAGGTAGCTCAGCACTGATAAATGTGTCAATGTGACTTGCATGAATTGTTTCCCTCATCCATATCGAAATGTGAGGTAGACGTTTTTGTCACCCAATGGTGTGCAAGTTACTGCTTGTTTATCCAAAGACGCCTTCTTCCTTTGTAGTAATAAGCCTCATGAGGTCATAAACTTTGAGTTTATGATCTCATGATGACCCTCGCTAATATGTCATGTCTGTCTGTTGGCTTTTGGTTTGGATAAAGGTAAACCTGGATCTCCTTTCATTTGGGATTGCAAGTGAAGGTGATGAAGAGATGGGGTGTGGCATATTGGCTGATGTACATCATGGCATCCTGAGTCTTCTCATGCATGTATCTTGGTAGAGCTGTGAAGGATGAAGGCAAAATAACTAATCAGGCCATATTGTGACCGTTTGCATCTCTTTCGGCATTGATGGCATCCCAGAGATGAACATACTGTTCACACGCAGGTGGTTTTGATTCAGTTGAATGTAAAGAAGGCGCTCACTCTCAATGTTGGCATACTCATGGACAACATACTGGTGAAAGAGGTTGGCGCACCATAATATGTGGTTTCCTCCTCTGTCCATGATCACAAAGGAATATAATTTTTTTAGAGGAGACAGTTTCGTGAGGATGTCTCTGTCCTGCAGCTTTGTAATTCGAGGAATCTTGACGTGGTACCCATCTTGGCCTTGCGACAGGAAAATGTGTTATTGTAAGGCATCGTATGCTCTGTTAGTGTCAGGAAATTGTGCGATGGTGTTTTCTTGGTATGGAAGAACAATGTCTCTCTCACAATGTTCCTCACCCACAGTAAGAAAGCAACGTCAACAATATTTGGGGCATTGAACCTCCCTGCGTGCTCCCCGCTTTGGTGGAAAGTAAAGGTGCGGTATGGCAAAATTTAAATGGGTGATGTTCCCACAAATGTAACAAAATGAGAGACGAAATGCAATGGGCTGTAGCTAAGAAAGTCCAACGTATTTAGCAGTATAATATATTAATCAGGTGGAGGGCTTCACTCTTCTGACAAATCGCCCGATGATGCTGGATGTAATTACCAGCGAAACGTCGTACTAAAAAATTGTAAATGTTGTGGATTCACTCTTCAACACACCGGTAGGCTAAAGTAGTGAACTATTTGTCTTTTGTCAACGTGACACATTTTTTACTGATTGGCCGTGTCGGGTAGTGGAGGGTTGCGACATTTATAAATAACGTGATCTAACCCAAAAATCTTTATTATTAATAATATTGGTTTCGAAAGCCTACGTGTTTACTGTATAATTGTTACATTTACAAAAAGTTTTCAAGCTAAGCCACAATTCTCTAAACTGTACTCGATAATGAAACATTCTTTAATTTTATCAGACGCTGCTACTGCTGTGCTAAAGTATGAACTGTTAAAAAAATAACTAACAGCAAATAATTGTATTGCTAATCTTTGTAATTTGCACTCCCTGAACGGTTCGTGTGGTTCATACATTTTGAACACTCTAAAGTTTTACATTTTAAACTTACTGTAATAGTAATTAAACAGTGGTACACTTTATCAGAACAAGTCCAAAAGCCACGAGCACAACCCCTAATGAGGCTGTACATTACTCGCTAGCCTTTTAACCATTCTTAAAGCTTCTACTTGAACCAATTGCTTCACCAATCCAATACACCACTCATTTTCAACACGTGAACGGGCTGCACACTGCGAAAATTGCTTACCGACTGCAATCTAGCCATGCTCGAGAACGCTCCTGCAGGGTCCATCCAATTGCAACAGACTGTCACTTCATGCGAAGCTGTGAACAAATCAAGTTATCTCACGGAAGAAACTTGAGGACTTGCACCATTCCATTTATAATATAACAGCAAGCCCCGAAAGCAAAAGGCCCAAGGGGTTTCCCTGCTAAAACAAGCCGTGCAGATGGACAGCGGCAAACAGCAAATATGAAGATGACAACGTTCAAAATGCATCGATTACAACGAAAGCACACATTTAATAAAAGCGCGCACTTGGCTTTTTTTAAATTAACCAGCTAGTCGAAATCCCGTTGAGAATAATTGACGACAAATTGTGTAACATGAGTGTTTTGCGAAAATATGCGGTGCTAAATAAAAGAATAACACGTCGCGCGCACCGCAGGTATCTTGCCACCACGGCACGCACCACCGCGCATGCCACATGCCAATCCATTCTATGCTTTTCAAATGGGGGCAAAGGGGGGGGGGGGGGTGGAGATTGTGCACCGGGCTTTTGTAAATTGTACGTTATAAAGGAAACATGAAGTCCAGGGTGGTCCAGGTGTCTTGTGACCCCAAATTAATTGATCCCTAACATTTGTTTTTTCATTTGTACATTCATTTCTGTTTTAAATAAACCTTACTTAATTTTTTTTAAGCTTTAGATAATTAAATGGGGATAACAAGACATCTGGACCACCCTCTCGTGTACTTTTATGGAGCAACTCTGTAATATTTATGTAAATCAAATGTAAATACATTATTCCAAGCTGCTAATACTTATGTTAAACTCGTTATCGATCCAGTGCTGGATAAAGGTCTCCCCATGCAATATCAGTCATGAGAGGTTGCTTGACCCTACTTCATCAACATTGGTCAATGGCGGTTTGTTGGAGGGTTTGTAAGCCAGGACTGGTTCAGACATCTCTTGCCGCTGATGTCAGCCATAGCCAGGAATCAAACTCAGCTTACTTCACCACGACTCCAACCACACAATCTGCGTATATGCTAATCATTAATCATTAACATGTCGTTTGGTTTCCCCAATGTCTCGGACCGCATCCGTGAACATAAAGCAGACCTGAAACACGGTAGGACAAACACCTCAGCAGTGGCAGATCACTGTTACAACTCAGTGGGCTCACATGACATTGACTTCTCCAAGACAGAGGTTCTCTGCAAGCCATCTGGCTATCATGAGAGATTCGTTCATGAGGCGATCCACATATACAAACACAGAGACAATTTCAACCGAGAAGATGCATTCTGGCATAGCAATCATTGGAAGGACGTAATAAACCATTTCGGATCTTAACTGATTGTGTTCACGTTTACGGTGACTTTCAGACCGCGTTCCACTCACTGGCATTGTATTCTCCGCAGGGAATGGATTCTTTGCTCCGCTGCAAGTTTTTTTTTCGCCCCACGACTCACCCATTGACACGACGGTCAATGGTATAGTGTATAATAACATATAGTATAACATTTATATGCTTAATACAATGTACAAAGTAATATATAGTATCGTAATTGTATAGTAACATATAGCAGTGTGATACACATTAGGGTGGGTAGAATAATACATAGTGTTATGTTGAAATGTATAAGGTATAGGGTGGTTTATAGCAAGACAGTATATAATTTAATGTTGGGTTTATCTATGGCAGTACGGTGTATGCTCGTGTGATGTAAGAGAATAAAGTTTAGATGGAAGCATATTATATAATTTTTACGACGTAGAATTGTAATGTATTACTTGCTGTTAGTAACTCAGCTTATTGTAGAGTATAATAAATATACTGATGGTGCTATGCAGTTTATACTTTAGTTTTTTATGTAGTTTATACTTTAGTTTTCTACGTGGTTGTTTAGTAACTGCAGCTACATACTATTAACATTCCTTTCCTTTGTTAATGCTACTCCCTGCACCCTCCCTTGGTGCTGCTGATCCTGCATAATGCATGGGCATAATATGACTTTGAAACCCCCCCGCCCACCTCCTACGCATTTCCCATGAATATGCTAAATTCCTCTTGATATGCACATTCTTTTGTTAAGGCTCTCTTCTTCTTCAACCTCCAACTCAGCTTATATATAATCTCCTAGCTTGGCAGTGTCTCATTCTTCACCTGAAGACGGCTGCTTGCGTTGTAGCCGAAACGTCGTGAGAATTATTTTATTTTATTATGTTTTATTTTTATTATTTTATTACTTCCCTTCTACGTGACTTTACCGAAAGAACCAAGAAGATGAATCCCTGCAGTCACGGAAGCTTTAAATCGAAATTTAAACACTTTTAATTAACGTTCCACTAGAATACAGTAATTTTTTATTTAACTCCTCTATACCCGGTCGATATCCCTGTACCGGTACTAAGTATTATTCCTACCAGCCCACCCCGCAGGGTCCTGTTATTGGTAGGAACCACCTGGTTCCACCAGCCCACAGGGGATTATTGTGTCCGTCCGTCCGTCGTACATCCAAAAATGGGAGGGGTGGGGCTGGGTGGAGAGGGGAGGGTGGGGAGGGGCTGGGTGGGGAGGGTGGGGCTGGGTGGGGGGTGGGAGGGGTGGGGCTGGGTAGGGAGGGGCTGGTCACCCCGTGGTGCCCTTATAAAACTCAACGTTTAACCTACTCAAGCCGGCCCTCACAGTCGGCCATAATTGCGGAATACACCACGCCGCCGTTGACCCTGGCCATTGACCAAGCAACCCAACGTTCCTACCAGCTCCCTCCGCAGGAATGTGTTTTTGCACCGGACGTAGCCAACTGTGCTGACAATTAAGTCAGCAATGTGTTTACAACACGCGTCATTGGCAAATTACATTGCTTGAGGACCCTTCCAGGCATTTTGCAATTATTCACTTAATTATGGAATTCCCTTTTCACGCTTCCACTGTGCCCTTGTCCAAAAATCCCATTAAAGTTTCAAGACCTTTTTTTTCAAGAGGGTCCAGTTTTGGAAATATGATACTTTACTGTTTTGTGTGTGTGAGGAAACCAGAGTACTCGGAGAAAATCCACCCATACAAACAGTATAACACACAGTTAAAAATCCAACGTACGGATACATGATTGTAACCCGATGGGGGATTCTGACGAAAGAATATCTATCTGCGTTGTTAAAACGTTGAATATACACTGCTTATTTGAAGAAGAAGTATAAGTATTGGCTGTGTTATTGACTTTCAAAAATATATATATGCTACTGTTTAGAGAGCCTAGGGTTTCAGAAGACCTAAATATTACTCTGACCATCTGGAGGTGGCCATGGGTGTTAGGTTATGCAATCCACTCAATGGGTGTAAAACTGGCACTATCTGGAGGGAAGGAAGAGATGGACATGAGACAGATTGATATGATGGAGGAGGGCAGTGTATTGACACAGGGCAGCATATGCCTACAGAAGTTTAGTGTCTCCCAGGGCAAGTTAGAGCTTCCTGAAGATCTCACTGTGGAAGAACTCACTGTGGAAGAACCCCGTGGTCGATATGATTATGATGCTTTTAGGACATGGGAATGAGGATTGTCCCCTGATGCATCATGTTAGTTGGTTGGCTGGAATGGTTTGCATGACTTTGAAGAGCCGGTTTGGGACCAAATAATGAAAAGCCATTTTGGTTTAAATGTGTCCTTCAGCTTGTGAGTTTATATTGTTTGTATAGTTGACATTGTTTAATCCACCCTCCCTCAGCGAGTAATCTAATTGCTGTACAACCATGTTACAGCTGCCTCAACCCTGCGAGTTGAATGTCTCATGTATGGTGGATCAAGGAGATTTCATTATGATCCACCTGCTGGATTATAGGTGTGTACCACCACCATGCCAAACACAGTATATCTTTTCTAAATGCTTCTCATTTTATATATTCTTTAAACAGTTTTTTTTATTATATTGAGTGATGTATCTTGTTAATATTCATCATTAATCCATTTTTGGAATTGTATGAAGGTAGTTTTTTTCCAATGATGCGTTGATGGCAATTTCATCACTCACTGAAAAATGCATGTAGTGAGATAAATGATCGTGCCATGTCTCAGTCAATAATAATATTCAATAATGAATCTTGGTGATGTGTTTATCAGTCAATAATTAAATTGTTGTATGTTAATTCAAATTTAATGAGAAAATTAGATTGTGATGGCTGGGGCACATGCGCAGGATGGTGGAGGGCAGGTTACTTGACCTTAAATCCAGACTGTGGGATAATGTGAGAGTAGACCTCGGAGGTTAGATGTCGACGTTGTAACAGTTATGAAATCTGGAGTAAATACAAAAACAGCATCGATGAATGTTGGCATTAATTATATTGACTATGATGATCTCTTGGCTTGGAAATGCAGCTATTATCCACTTTTCATATACTGCATATAGATACTCAGTGGACTAGACCTACTCAGGTACAGTTTGCTTGACCAAAAATAACAAAGGATACAACAGGAACCAAGACCTGACCCTAACCCTTAACCTATTTCAATAGATAGTATTTGGAGATACTGCATTGACAGCATTGCACAAGCACACGTAATAAGCACTCACCACATTTTGGCCAATAGCCCTTCATCAAAGTACATGTTGCTATTATATATATTATTTTCAGGCAGTGTTATTGACACACATTAGTTTTTGTTATTTCAATACAAGTGTAGTGACTGTAATTGTCACTGTGTGGTGCCGGGACTTGCGAAGTCACGGCCGGTAATGTTGTCATTGCGGGCATCTCGGGTTGCGGGCTGCAGTACCAACACTAGCGGTGATTGGGTGAGTGCTGGTTAGCGCGGAGGCACCGCGAGCAGTGTGCGGTGCCGGCTCCCAGTGAGGGAGCGAGAGCGAGCGTCAGCCAGCCAGGGTTACTCTGGTGCATGATACTCTGGCTGACCTGTTGTCACGTCACCAGACGATACTGGAGGGGGGCCACCAGTGGACGGGGGCCGAGGGGCGGTCATGTGGTCCCAGAGAGGTCTCGGGAACATTCGAGAAGGGGCCCGAGGAGCCTGGAAGGTGGGCGGGGCTAAGGGCGGAGCCAGCCCTAGCCCGGGAGCATATAACGAGAGCTCCGTGAGGAGCTTGGGGTTCTTCAAGTATTGGTGTTCGAAGATCCACATCGGGGAGAAGAAGCCTCCAGCCACGCGGTCCGGGACCCAGCTTGTGGTCCGGACCGGGATAGCGAAACGTGTCTAGTTCTGCCATAGCATGGTTAGGTGGGCATTCTAGACCCGAGCGTAGGTTGTGTTATGTTCTTGTGGTTGTGTTAATAGTGTTGCTCCTAAGATAACGTCTGCGACTCAGTTGGACTCACTACACAAGTATGACTCACAATTATACACAAAAAATGTGATTACTCTGCATGTGCGGTTTCATTGCTGGACATCGCATGTTCACAGACTAGCAAGCGCGCCCTGGGATTAGGTAACATGTTAATGTGTTCACATTATTTTTTAATTAACAGAATTGTGCACCCGTGTTTTCGTTGTCAGAAAACAGGTAATTTACATCACCTTTAATATTTTTGAATCCTAACATCAGCCATACACCATTTGCATTTAATTTCGAAATTTAAATATGAACTGAGCTCGTTGAATTCAGAATCCCTTGTTCATCCTGCAAGTGGCCAACTCTGAAAAAAACGAGATTCAAAATAGGCTAATGCTTTGATTTGATGAAAAGTGCATTTCACATGAGACCTCCACTACAAACAACTTAAGTTAACTATAAAGCAAGAAACGGTGGAGTTGTGATTACTATTGCAGTGACGGGAGCGGGGGGGGGGAGTCACTCATGGATAGCAAAATTATATTATCCATGGATAAGTCATCGAAATTTTTATATCAAGCAACAATTTCATTCCATTTAATATTATAAACATAACTTGGCTTTGTTATTAGATGATCTTGGCAAACCTTTTAAAATATAATTATATTCATGTTTTACCAGGTAAGACCCACTGAGCCATATACAGTGAGGTATAAAAGTATTTGATCCCCTGCTGATTTTGTACGTTTGCCCACTGACAAAGAAATGATCAGTCTATAATTTTAATTGTAGGTTTATTTGAACAGTGAGAAACAGAATAACAACAAAACAATCCAGAAAAACGCATGTCAAAAATGTTATACATTGATTTGCATTTTAATGAGGGAAATAAGTATTTGACCCCTCTGCAAAACATGACTTAGTACTTGGTGGCAAAACCCTTGTTGGCAATCACAGAGGTCAGACGTTTCTTGTAGTTGGCCACCAGGTTTGCACACATCTCAGGATCGATTTTGTCCCACTGCTCTTTGCAGATCTTCTCCAAGTCATTAAGGTTTCGAGGCTGACGTTTGGCAACTCGAACCTTCAGCTCCCTCCACAGATTTTCTATGGGATTAAGGTCTGGAGACTGGCTAGGCCACGCCAGGACCTTAATGTTCTTTATCTTGAGCCACTCCTTTCTTGCCTTGGCCGTGTGTTTTGGGTCATTGTCATGCTGGAATACCTATCCACGACCCATTTTCAATGCCCTGGCTGAGGGAAGGAGGTTCTCACCTAAGATTTGACGGTACATGGCCCCGTCCATCGTCCTTTTGATGTGGTGAAGTTGTCCTGTCCCCTTAGCAGAAAAACACCCCCAAAGCATAATGTTTTCACCTCCATGTTTGACGGTGGGGATGGTGTGGGGTCATAGGCAGCATTCCTCCTCCAAACACGGCGAGTTGAGTTGATGCAAAAGAGCTCTATTTTGGTCTCATCTGACCACAACACTTTCACCCAGTTGTCCTCTGAATAATTCAGATGTTCATTGGCAAACTTCAGACGGGCATGTATATGTGCTTTCTTGAGCAGGGGGACCTTGCGGGCGCTGCAGGATTTCAGTCCTTCACTGCGTAGTGTGTTACCAACTGTTTTCTTGGTGACTATGGTCCCAGCTGCCTTAAGATCATTTACAAGATCCTCCCGTGTAGTTCTGTGCTGATTCCTCACCATTCTCACGATCATTGCAACTTCACAAGGTGAGATCTTGCATGGAGCCCCAGGCCGAGGGATATTGACAGTTCTTTTGTGTTTCTTCCATTTGCGAATAATCGCACTAACTGTTGTCACCTTCTCACCAAACTGCTTGGTGATGGTCTTGTAGCCCATTCCAGCCTTGTGTAGGTCTACAATCTTGTCCCTGACATCCTTGGAGAGCGCTTTGGTCTTGGCCATGGTGGAGAGTTTGGAATCTGATTGATTGATTACTTCTGTGAGCAGGTGTCTTTTATACAAGTGTAATGCGGGCGTAAGCGACCTTCCGGATGTGACGTCACGGGGGGTGGAGTCATGTGACGTGGGTGGAAGGTTCGGGTCCTTAAGCGGGTAAACCGGAAGGGGAAGTCAGTCTGGGTGTGAGCGGAAAAGAGTGAGGCCACGCGGGCGGGTGAGAAGAGGGGGGGCCCGACGGCCATCGGGAGCCAACCCCGAAGACAAGAGGAAGCTGCGGAGTGGTGTGCAGCTGCAGAGGAGACAGCCAGAAGGGCTGCGTGTTAGAGGCAGCGGTGTGGCTGCCAGGTGGAGCTGCGGAGAGAGAGAGAGAGAGAGACAGCACGAGGCTGTCAGAGCTACGGAGGGAGAGAGGCAGACAGCACGAGGCTGTCAGAGCCGTGGAGAGAGAGAGGAGTTGCAGCGAGTACAGCCAAGGGGGGCTGTGTGAGAGAAACAGCAGCGGGGCTGCTGTTGTGGATCGGGCCGACATTGGAGTCAGCACCGTGGAGAAGCTACAGAGTAAAGACAGCCGTGTGGGTGTACAGCACGAACCGAATAAAGGACACTGAGCCAGACATCGTGGTCCAGTCGTTTATTACACTGGTGTCGGAAGTGCAACGGCATGTCGAAACAAGTGAGGAAGAAAGTTAATCCGGCGCCTGCATCGGCTTCTTCGTCCGACGACGACGAACTCCCTCCAACCACGGATCCTGTTGGGGTGGTGGAGGAGAGCCCGGCTGAGGCGACCACGGGAACGGGAGTGGAGGATGTTGGCGCGGTGGCGGGTCCGTCGACATCATCAGACGCGGATCAACGATGGCAAGCGATGGCGGTACAACTGGAGGCACTTAAGGACGTCCTGGCGCATCTATGCCATCTCGTCGCGCCAGGGACGATGGATGATGCAATTGGTGCTCCGCGGGCCGCCACGTTGCCTGTCCTGCCGCCGCCATTGCCCACGCGGCAAGAGGCCGCCATTTTGCGCGCTCCGTGGCGCCAAACCGCCATCTTGGCCACGCCGCGGGCCGACGCCATTTTGAATTTGCCATCACAACCACCACCATTGGAAGACGGCGGGAAGAGGAGTCGGAGTCGCCACCTTACAACGGTTAAAGAATTTTCCGTCGGTGGGGACTGGAGCGCGTTCGCCTGCCGCTTCTTGGCGGCGGTACGCACAGCAAGATGGACCGATGCGGAGGCTTTGGAGGTGTTGCCGACTCTCCTGGACGACGAATCTGTCCGATTCTTCCGTTCCATAACGACCGATAAGAAGGCAACTTTATGTGGTGTTTTTCAAGAAATGGCCGATGCTTATGAGCCACCAGATGATGCGCATCGGCGATTCGCTCAACGACAACGAGCACCGGAGGAGTCGCCCGTGGCGTTCAGGGGTGCGGTGCTGGAGCTGGCCATGGCAGCTTATCCTGAGACGCCACAGGACCTGCTCGAGCCTCTCATATTAGGGAAAATGTTGGAGCTGTCTCGGGATCTAGGGATCCCCATGCCTGTGTGTGGGCATGAGAAGCTAACTTCCCGGACGGCTGCTAAGTGTCTCGATGCGCAATTCAACCTCCGTCGCTGGAAACAAGTGACGGCGTGGACGGGGGGGCCCGTCAAAGAAGGGGATGCGCTGGGGTGGAACCCTGCGCAGGCTGTCTATGTTCCGGATGACCGGGGCCCTCAACAACTGACGGCCGCCTCCGCTCCATGGACGGGACGCGGCGGGCCGAGACCGCGCGCGGCGCTACCAGAACGGGGCCGTCAGGAGGCGAGGCCTGCGCTTCGGCGCAACGAGGCCGAATGTTTCCGCTGCGGGCGTAGGGGCCACTACGCCAGAGACTGCTGGGCCCGCTTCCCGGCTCCGCCGCAGCAGGAGGCCTCGGCACCGGTCAAGTCGGCTAAAGATCCTCCGAAACAGACAGGCCGGCCGTGACATTGCGGGGGACGAGGGGCCCTGCTCGGAGGACGCCTGCCAGGTCTGCGGGACCTTCGAGCCCTGCAGCCCTTCCGACCCAGCTGCGGGCACGGTCACAGGACAAGCCCAAGACTAACTCTTTAGGGACACGGGACGTCGGTGGACTTCCAGCTGCGACAGGGGGATTACCCCCTGTCATTCCTCGACTTTCATCGCGTTCCCGTTCTGCGAGTGGGCCGCCGACCGTCCGGGACGGGCCGGCGACCCGCACACGTTCCAAATCGCTTACGTTTCGTTGATTGTTGCTGTCTTGTTATTTTTTTTCTTACAGTTGTATTTATTGCATGCTTTTTGTACGTTCGTTGAGGTTAATTGCGTTGTTGTTGTTGTTCTTGCTGTTACATTGTATGCTTAGTGTCCTTTAGGGGGGGAAGCTCGGTTCGCCGCATTACGATTTGCTATTGGTCAGCCGAGGTCGGCTGGGATTTTTCTACGGGGGAGGGTGGTGTAATGCGGGCGTAAGCGACCTTCCGGATGTGACGTCACGGGGGGTGGAGTCATGTGACGTGGGTGGAAGGTTCGGGTCCTTAAGCGGGTAAACCGGAAGGGGAAGTCAGTCTGGGTGTGAGCGGAAAAGAGTGAGGCCACGCGGGCGGGTGAGAAGAGGGGGGGCCCGACGGCCATCGGGAGCCAACCCCGAAGACAAGAGGAAGCTGCGGAGTGGTGTGCAGCTGCAGAGGAGACAGCCAGAAGGGCTGCGTGTTAGAGGCAGCGGTGTGGCTGCCAGGTGGAGCTGCGGAGAGAGAGAGAGAGACAGCACGAGGCTGTCAGAGCTACGGAGGGAGAGAGGCAGACAGCACGAGGCTGTCAGAGCCGTGGAGAGAGAGAGGAGTTGCAGCGAGTACAGCCAAGGGGGGCTGTGTGAGAGAAACAGCAGCGGGGCTGCTGTTGTGGATCGGGCCGACATTGGAGTCAGCACCGTGGAGAAGCTACAGAGTAAAGACAGCCGTGTGGGTGTACAGCACGAACCGAATAAAGGACACTGAGCCAGACATCGTGGTCCAGTCGTTTATTACACAAGTAACAAGCTGAGATTAGGAGCACTCCCTTTAAGAGTGAGATCCTAATCTCAGCTCGTTACCTGTATAAAAGACACCTGGGAGCCAGAAATCTTTCTGATTGAGAGGGGGTCAAATACTTATTTCCCTCATTAAAATGCAAATCAATCAATAACATTTTTGACATGCGTTTTTCTGGATTTTGTTGTTATTCTGTCTCTCACTGTTCAAATAAACCTACCATTAAAATTATAGACTGATCCTTTCTTTGTCAGTGGGCAAACGTACAAAATCAGCAGGGGATCAAATACTTTTTTCCTTCACTGTAGCTCTTTTTAATAAGGATTTTGGCCACAAAAGCTCAGTTTAGAGACCCAGAGGCATTGGGTCTCTGTGTGTCTATGTTGTCTGTCTCTCTTTGTGTGTCTCTGTGTTGTCTCTCTCTGCTTGTGTGTCTGTCTGTGTGTCTCCGTGTCTGTGTTTTGTCTCTCTCTCAAATGTAGTTCTACCTGATGACGGTTGCTTGTGTTGTAATCGAAACGTCGTATTCTATTATTTAATTTATTTTCTTGTATAACTTAATTTACTTTATTTTGAACCAGAGCAGAGGATTTGAAAAAAGAGTCGTGAAGACTCTCGTATGGACCTAAGTGTTGAAATTTGGACTGAGTAAAAAATTGTTGAACGTCTTGAGTTGTGGGTATAGTGGTATGGTGCAATATTCAGAAAGTCAGTTGGATTGACAGATTCATAAAAAGGTTTTTGGGTAAAATCGCGTTATTTATAAATGTGTCGCAAAGCCTACGTGTTAAACTGGATTGACAGAAAGAGTAATTAGAAAGGTATTTAACAGGAGAAGAGAAGTCTAATTACTATAAAACAATCAAGTAAAGACACTAGATGCATATTGGGCACATTCTATATATCAATGTAATACGAATGCACCTCTGTCCTCGCTTCATTGTGTTGTGCACTTTTTATCGTTTGTTCAATTTCCTTTGTCACTGTCCACGTGTGTGCTCCACAACGTCTGCTTAAATACAACGGTGCACTGCTTTTCATGGTCAAGTTACGATTTCAAAAGCACTCCCACACACTCTCATTAACCTCTACATCCATTTTATTCCAGTCTCGTCATCACTAGCTGTGCTATGTGTTTGCATTTTTCTGCTGTGTTGCCCATGTGTTGTCTCTGACAGACGTCTCCAATTGTTTCGTGAACTTTTAATTCGTGACTTTTTTATCTGGTATTCATTTTGCCCAACTTCGCAGCTTTCCTTTTGAGCTGTTGGAACATTTCCTGTAGTTCATCTGCGTTGGATGTTATATAATGGCTCATCTTTTAGTCATTGATATTTATGCAAGTGTGTATGTCATCCAATTAATATATTATTGCGAAAAACTTCGATGAAAGTGTTACCGTGACTGACTGTATTTCAGAAATTCATGTACTGCCAGTGTAGTGATTCCATTTTTGTAGATTGTTTTATTATTCGTAAAGATCAAAAATATATTTTATCTAGACCTTTGTCACAGTTTGGTGATTGCTTCAATTTATACTGAGACAAATATGTTTTTATAGTCTACAAAGACGAGGCACAATGATATTAGAAATTAATTACTCTTTTCCAGAATATTGATTATAGCATGCATGTGATCGATGGCAGAGTTTGCTGCTTTACGTGCGACATCTGGATCCTCATCCTCTCTTTCTGCTTAGAAACTGTTTGATTCCTGGGGTTTATAAGTTTTTTTTACTTTGCAGTTGTGTACAAAATGTTTCCATAATTTTAGGGTTCTATCTCACGTATTATATTTCCATCGTTCCACCTCAGGAATATAATTTGTCAATTTCCAATTGTCAACCTTTTTGTTGCGTTCATGCTCACATTGCTTCAGTTATTTTTGAGTGGTGTTTGTTTCCAAATCAATTCAGAGTTCAGTTATTTAATCATTTGTTTATCTTCATGTAACTCTCTAGAAAAGTTGTTTGTGTGGTTTAAAACACATTTCTCTTTGCTTTCTAACCTTTACTCCCACTTTCAATGCACTATCCATTGCTATGATAGTAAATGTATCATTTAAAAGTTGACATTAATTTGATTTTACTCCTCTCGGCATTGCATGTGTTGCTTAGAGTTATTCTAAAATCAGCTACCTGCTAGCCTAGCTTAATGATGGTAACTATTTTGATTTTAACTCTAATTAAAACTCAACCCATGATTCAATAACACTACCTGGATTTAAGCAGCTTTTCCTCACCTTGGCCATGTTAAAGTACTACTTGCATCCACACCAGCCTGAGCACAGAGATGTCTCTGACCATTGGGAGGTTGTTTACCTTTTGGGCCTATCTACGTCCTCTTTCCTAGTTTGCTTCTTTTAAAAAAAAAGCATTCAGTTTAGTTATATATTTTTAAATCTGTAACGCTACAAGTTAAAGATCATTGAAATATCTGATTTCACACGATATTACCCAAATACTGAGGATAAAATACATTCCATTGTAATGACTGATTTTAATGTAAAAGTAGGTAAATGATAGAGTTGAGAGGATTATTTGTAGGTTTGGTAGTGGAGTGAGGAATGAAAGGTACGCATATCTTAGAAGTATGTTGGATTTTAATATTATTGTTTAATCAAAAGTCATATGCTATATATAAATTAAATAATTAGCATATGCCTTACAATGACTTTATTAAAAAAAATTGGTCCTCTTCTTCAATGCAGCACTATTGCTTTGCCGCACAATTAGCCCACATCCCTTCAATCCCATCTGGCAATTCACCTCTGACGGCTTTAATATAATCCTGACTAATCCATAACAACGTCCACCCTCAGTCCAAACAACCGCAGTAAAAAAAAACTACTGTATACCTTACCATATTACAAATATGTTTAGTAACGGTATACCAGGAGAGGTGATTATAAAATTAAGTAACTTTGTCATTAAGTATCACACAAAGCATGTATTCATGGGGTAATCCAGTGGAAGGCGTAGGGCTTGTTGATCGCTGTACACGTATGTCTCAGAATCCTGAGGTTGCTGCTATGCAGTCCCGGGCCTCTCCCTCGTGCCGGTTTAAAGCCATTTCCACCCAGCAATTAATATGACACTGCCGTTGTGCGCCATATCCATACAGCCTTCCAGTACGTGCCGGATCGCAGCGAGTGTTTACCGCAGAGCTCCCCACATTAAATTGGGATTAACAACAAAAGGAGGAGAGCATGGGATGGGGTTCGACACTGAAAACCCAATCGCTACAAAGCAACTCGTATCACCTGAACGGAGAGAATATGGAAATGTATTTGTCATGTGATTTTTGGTTCTACCCGAACATCCCCCTCTCTTCCACGGCCCAGCTGGATGGTACATCCCAGTAATGACGGGGAGAGCGAGTTTGACATTTGCTGTTTGTTTCTGAGCCGCTGAGCGTTGCCCGCTGCTGCTGAGGGGCATCCGCTTCCCAGGCTGATTGAGCTGCCAGTTAGTGCGCTAATGCGAGTGAGCACAAAGGGACCGGGATGTCGCTAAACAATGCCCGTGTAGCTTCCATTTAAGCTCCCATATGCCGGCCTTGCGTTTCCTCGGTGCCTTCTCACTGCCTCTGTCGCCCAGCCCGCTGTGAAGCGACCAGAACAGCATACGAGCAGTGTGTGTAGACCCTCTCGTCCTCGGCATCGCCTCTCGGGTTTCCGAATATCTGCAGTGGTGTCACTGTACCGTAGTGTCAACAGTGGTTCTATCATGCGCACTTGACATTGCTCGTCCAGCTGCCCCAATCCTGTCCTCCCTCCAGAGCCTATTCCATCGGTGTGTTTATGTTAGGATATAGATCCCCTGCTCCTATAGCTAAGCACTGGAATTGTGCAATTTCTTCGACATTCTTCCTCTCTGTTCTGGAGCTCCTGCTTCTCAAGCTTTTAATCATGACGACTGCCAAGGATGGTGCACCGCTACAGGAACAGGTACAGTGCTGTCAGTGTACAAAGCACACCTAGTCCGTGCGCACGTTCACACAAGCACAAGCAAGCATACACATGCAGTAACGTTGGCAGAACGTAACGTGCTAGTAGACAAATGAACAAGATCATATTCACCAACTCATTTCCAACATCCAGCTGCAGCGCACCTTGTAATGAATACAACTGCTCGAAGGCACAGCCACATACTACACAGCATTATCCAATTCACACACATAACACAATCACACAAATTGCCAGACACACTAACATGATCAAACAAACTCTCTCACGCACGCACGTGCATACTAACGCAATCATATGTGTACCCGCGCATGTACATACAGGCACATCCAAACGTTAGCACACGCGCACACACGCGTGCTAACTCGATCGCACTCAATCACACGAGCTTTGCACGCACGGGTTGCACGAACATACACGCCGACTCTTACAGACAGCATCCATACAAACATTCAGGCGCATGGACACACGCGCATGTCTGCAGAGGATCGGGCAAATACGGTATTCGAATGGCTTGTGCAGATGATATTGCATCCCCACATGTGTTGATTTCAGAACCATGGACAGTGGCTGCTGAAAGCTATAAGCAGTGATTTGTACAGGATATTTGTTTGTTTTCTTAAAGATGAATAACGATGATGCACAGTGCAATGTAAGTTGTCATTTTCTGGTGGGACTTGCACGCTGATTTAAATTCAATTAATGTCATTTCACATTTCAAGTGTAAATTTTGCATGCTAAATAATGTACTGAACAAAAAATGTGGCTTACAACTCAAATGGGAATAGCATAGTGCTCATCTACAGCTTATTCCTGAGCTCTTGGTGGAAATTCCACATTCCTATTTTCGGGTGGGGGTTGTCCTTTGGACAACCACTGCTTCTCACAAAGCAGTACTCCTTTTATTGACTGAATGAGTCTAGACTGGTGTTCGTTATCGTTTGGTTGCATTGTAATTCTCACATTTGGTATGTGGGATATGAGAATGGCATGCAATGACCTCTTATGAGTGTCACAGCATTTTTTGATGTTCACTCTACAGCAGACAAAGAAAATGGGGTAATCAAGCTGCATACAAGTTTGGACAGATGTGGTATCCGTCGATATAAGCTGCGTGCAGACTGCCCCGATGTTGAATGTTCTGGCCACTAAGCCACCAGGCACTGTACACGAACTAATGTACTGTATACAAACTAATGTACTGTATACACTGCTCTGAAACAAGTGTATACAAGATAACTCCTCTTATCTGTTTGTTATGACATTACCTACGACTCATATTATTCTAGGGAGATGTAGGGTACACGAAAGCTCTTCTTGCCACGGGCCTAGTTTTCCTATTATTTCTCATTTTCGGCAGTATTACCCAACTATCATAGCGGAGTGGCTTCCTATTACCTGCAATTTTTTCGCGTGGCAAATTAATCATATTGCCCGCTGGGTTATGCGCAGGTAATGAGTGTTACGTCATCCTATTATCTGTAATTTTTACTCCGCAGATAAAATCGCAGATAACCCCGCAGATAGTAGGATCTGTGATATTGGTTTCCCATATCACCGTGCATTAGAGGAGGTCTCTTTTACGCTCTAAAACCATTCTAATTTGATATTTTTCCACGTCTATTCCAATTGTGCTATTGACACCATGTCAGTCAGGAATCTCGCAGAGCAGTGTGCCCTGTGTGTCAGACAATGACTGCGGCAGAGATTTTTGACAGGGTTTCCCCCCAAAATCCTTTAGGGGTCCTTATAATTTACACAGTCGGGTTTGCATTGTCCTATACACCCTGTTATGGGACTGTTTGCCTCATAACAGTGACACCAACATGTTTAATCATCAAGAGTTAAAATGTAGCCAAATCAGAAACGAATTCTATCCTGTATGATGGGTTTTTTTGGCAGTAAATACTCTAGTGACTGCGCTGCCATCCTCTATTTGCTACACTTCAGAACCTCGTTTAATCGTGGGCGGGGGGCCGGGGGCCCAGATTTGAAGCCAGAATCTCAGCAGTGGCAGCACCCCCCGTACTGGAACACCGATACAGCTGTATACTGTGCTACATTATTGCTTTATGGTACATACCGCCACATTATTCACTTCATCCTATCCTTTTAATAGCTAAAATAGTCCAAATGTGATTCGGGGGTTGTTGTTCATCTCTGGGTGGCTCTGAAACAGTGTAAAGCATATGCTGTATTCTAATGAGGGTGGTGAGACTTTCCCATAGGATGACCACGACTGGATTTACGCAGCGTAGTACTGTACAGTACATACGTCATTCATCCTGGAAGGATCACTGTCTCGGTTAACCCTTGACCAGGATTTAACTTTTGACCCGATTGTTACCAAGTTCATTGAGATGATGAAAATAAATACTTTTATAGCTACACTGAGTTCTCTGTGGGTAGGCAGCAGGTGCTGGTGTCATGAAGATAGTACATCTTTACTTAGACCGGAGGAATCTGATGAGCTATGAAGCTCTTTTTTCACAGATGTCCAAATACTGATCCCCGCCATCACAAAGTGTAATTTGCACCACGAGTTCAGGCCACCAGCAGAGATGAGTAGAGCATCTCCATCACTTGCGCAGGGGGACTCTGGCTTTATTTTTGTTAACGCTTACTATGTGCACAATACAGTGCTTAATATAATATCTATTGTATTGTCCATACTTATAAGAGAGCTCACCGTAACCTTGACGATGCATCTTTTAAAAAACCCTTCCAAGGTAATCGATAGAGTTCTTGCAGCCATGCTACACAATAAACACCACAGCATTTTTAGATTAGTTTTTGTCTTTTGATTCCTGCTTGGTTTTACCTGTTATCAATTTCTGTGTGTGTTTGAAAGGACATAACTTTTTTTCAAATTGATTAACAGTGTAATGGCAATACATTGAGGGAAATTTAGCGGCCAGTAACTCCAGTAATTCTAATATCGAAGGCTGTATCATTCTGTATCATTGTGTTGATGTGATGGTTTGTTGGGGTGCCTGGCATATGGTATACATAAGACAATACTATTATTATTTTAAAGTGAAAGTAAATAGTTTTTTATGCTCGTATAAATATTACAGCATGGTCTTCAACATTGTTGAAAAGTACAATGGAAACTGCCCATTATGGCCTGAAGTTATGTATGTTTGCAATGTGACACTAACCTTGCTGCATCAACTCCACTTACAGTATTTACAATAAGGCGAAACTGATGCGCAGGCAAAAGTGTCTTTTTCTAATTGGCATTATGTAATCAGTTATATTTAGTGCATCGTGCACAAATCAACTTGCAGTGCTCATGCACAAAATGTAAACCCAGGATCAAGTTAGATGTCCTGGTAACAACTCAATTATGCTGGTGGTGGCCACTTCTCATTTTGCTACCACTAGATTTTTCCAACTTTGTCTATTTATGATGGAGCAAAAAAAGCATCTCATTGTTTTTGCTCTATCAAGGATTCGATTCACGTGCTATTTTGAGTGTCCCCTTGTTCTACTTAAAAAAAAAAATTCCAAAGTATACAGTGTTATATCACCAATGAGACAACGTGGAAGTTTCTTAAATATGTCAATTTAATACTCTTTTTAGATAATTCGTGTAAATTAGATTTTGGTTGTGTGAGTTGCACTGTCTTAACACGTTACAGTATGTATAGTTAGTCATGAGTAAGTTACTAAGTATGGCTTGTGTTGTTGTGTGCAATCGTGTTTTGTATACCATATGTGGATCTTGACATTTGTTCACGTGGGTTCCAATGTATGAAGCAGTTTCCAATGAAGCATGCTAACTGCTGACACGTTGAACTATGCTGCTGCTTTGGTGACATGGTTATGTTTTTATTTTGGTGTACACCGCTATGCAATGGTATGTCTTTGTGTGTTTGTGTTTGCATGCAATATACTCCACCTGTGTACATCGGTTTGTGTTTCTCGTGTTAGCACTGGGTTTTATTTTCATATTGGTATACATCGTTGCATTACTCACTTGGTTGGGGATGAGTCTACCTGGTATGTGCTAATGGTGTGTATTCTTAGTGCATGCTAATATTTAGACATGCCAGGTGATTTTATGAAAAAGACGTTTAAGCTGGTGAGGTAGTTGGTGTGCTTGCATATATATTTGTGGTTGTCAGTTTGCAAATGGAATTCAAAAGTGAGTGTCTTAAAAGTGGTGTGGCTGAATAGTATCAAATGCATGTAATCCATTTCTATGGGAGAAAGGGATGGTGGATCATGCATGTTTCATAATGTGCTGCAAAACTCCAAACCTGCTGGCTATATACTGAACAGGAGATGGCAGTACAGCAAATGGGTTTGTGACCTGTAATATTTTCTCCGTATTTCCCTCAGTTTTTTCCCACATGCAAAACGCTAATGAATAGGCCAATTATCCATATGATGACCACCATTCACCTACTTAAAAGGGATTTTCATGTTATTGGTTTAACATTTATAACAGATGAATTGAACACTCTAGCCACAGCACCACCTGGCTAGATTTTAATGGTAAAACAAACAACGATTATTAGAATTCTTTAAAAATAGTATATCGATAGTGCAATCTGATAACACTATTTTGTGATGCAGTAGTACAAACTTTGAGCTACAATTGTTGGGTATTCAAAGTCTGCCACAATAGTATCATTTAAAAAAAAAACTATACTTTCTTCCTAATTCTGTATTTTTTCTTTTATTGGTTATTACTAGACTTGAATGCATAACCCGCCGAAATGATTTGTACCTCTTTAATTTCATTCTCTTCAATGGATTGAATGTGGGTAAACTGAATTATAGTATTGTTAGACCTCCAAGGATGGAGGTTGAGTGCGGCATGTGTGATGGTTGTGTACACCCCATGAAAAATACATGATGCCAGCATGAAGCCTAAGTCAAAGCGATGCTGGTGGGTGTCTAGCCTTGCACTATACACTCGCTGCTTACTGATAACATTTTGCCCAGCCATGAAATATAAGGCATTATTCTTGAGAGATTGCCATAACAAAACTAAAATAACTTCTCTTTTCTGAACATAATATGAATTAATTTTGACTTAAATTTGGAGAAAGAGTTAATCAGTTTTCTAATGGAATCTATTTTCTTAATACATTTACTGGCATCAGTCCAGCCAGTGGGTGAGAGGCTGGAAGTCCATTGATTTTAATCTTGAACTGGCTGTTACTGCACAACATTGTCTTATTCTAATTTGATCACGGCAAAGCCTCTGCACTTGTATGTATGTGACCTTTATTGCGTGTAATGTGTTTGGCACTGAATTCTAGCGGTGGTATTTCATTTGAAAATAACTTTCATTCAAAACAAAAAGTCAGCACATTAACTTGTGACGATAAACTGTAGTACAGTGCTATGAATATAGAATGGATGCATTTAAAAGACCAGCTTATACAAAATGTCATGCTTATTGTATAATAATTGTGGAATATGTCAGCATCCCCATACTCGACCAAAAAATGGTTGATTAAAGGTCCTGAGCTGGTCGTGGAAATCCATTATTATTACGACTTAAACTAATTTGTATATAAAGTGGCACTCATTTTATGAACCCCTCAGTGTGAATGAGCTGCATTCATCCCTAATCAGGGGTGAACTCGAACATTCGATTTGTGAATTCAGAATCTTAATTTAGACTGGAGGAATCTGATGAGCTATGAAGCTCTTTTTCACAGATGTCCAGTAAATTGAGTGCTCTCACCACAGTACAAACTGGCCAGGTAAAATAACAAGCTTCCCAACAGCGTCATGCTTACAACTTGCTTGTCTTGTGGTTCCACTAGTGTTAAAATTGTGTTGCACAAGACGGTAAATGTGCATCTTCATTTTGCTGAGATGCCTCCACAATAGCGTTAGAGTCTTAGAGCTGCTATCGTTCATCCCCATTTAAATCGGTGCCTTCTTGGGTGTCGTTGTGTTTAATAATTACTGGATATGCGACTGACAAATGTGATGATTGCAAAAAAAAGCAATAAGCCATCATGAGGTGCACAGAGAGGGACAGAGGAGAGGGTATTATCGGGCGGTTGCAGCCTGTGTGGGCCAAGGTGTGCGCCTGCACCGATAAGTGCTGTGTAATGAAGTGCCGCATATACTGACGCCTCCATCCGCATGCTTACGAAGGCGTTTGCTGTTGCCAGGGAAGAGGTGAGTGGGGGATAAAGCAGTGCGAATTTTAACAACTATTTTGTTTTATTTTCAGCCGTGACAAAGCAAGTTCACATAAGCATTGGCAAAAGCAGTAGCAGCAGCATGCATTTGGTGTTTTTCACGGTCATGGTAATATATTTTTTGCATTTCAGAATTTGTAGATAATTTTGTCATAATGATAGATCTATTTTTTTAATGAAAATCAAATCTATTTCGCAATTTTCTGCAATTGGCCCCTTTCACGGTTTTATTTTATGCATTTCCATTTCACTAAAACGATTACTGGAATCAAATACTATCTGTCAACTATTTACTCCTGGTGATAGAAACATTTTATATTGTGCATTTTATTTTGAACCGAGTTGTCAATCTGGTAGTTAAAGAAAATGCACAAATGCATGCTTAATTACCTGTGTCATCCTAATTTCTGAAGGCATTCGTTGTTACGACCAGACCTGCATCTGGTGCACCAATCTGCCTGCGGTGCTATCAGCTGTGCTCATTTGGCATCGGGGACATTGAAGGCAAAAGCACAAGCACGTTCTGTTAATATATTCTGCTGTGTTAGCAATATATCCCTTTATACCCATAATACGAATACAGTACAGTACATGACAGTGCTTTGTCAATCAACTTCTGGATTAAAGTTTCCCCACACCATGTCAGTCAATTAACTTGTATGACCTTGCTGGCCAATGTGCGTTTGTGTGAAGGGTGAGCCAGAACCAGTTCACGTGTCACTGAAAGTCATGGCAGGGAATCAAGCTCAGGTTGCCCGGTTCATAGCACTTTGTGCGAACCACTGCTTGACCCATAAATTGTAAAAAAAAAATCACAGGAACCCATGCTTCAAGAAACATTGTGAAGTGCCCATGTCCATTTGTGGTCCTGAGACAGTGGGATGTTGCACGTTCCTTTAGTAGAGAGCGGTCCTTCTAAACAACAAGTAACATTTATGTCCTGCTAAGTGATGCTGCCTCACCAGGTAGTTCTCGTGGTTAATCCCGGGGCAATGATGATGATCGTCGTGCCGATTAGGATAATTGTGATGGTGGTGATAGTGGTAATGGTCGTGATGGTGATGCTAATGGTAGTAATGCCGGTAATGACAGTGGTGCTGATTGTGAAGATGATGAGTGGACCATGACAGCATTTTAAACATACGGTTTCCTCACAGATTTGCATCTCTGTAACTCAATCAATTAAGCTACAGTATGTCCCAGCTGAATAGAACAGTGGCACCGTGGTTAGCACACTGCGCTAATAACCCCACGACCTGAGTTATATTTCCAACCACATCTAACATTAGTGGCGAATGATATCTGAACCAGTCTTGGGTCTACCCCTTCACCAACCCATCTGCAGTAACCAGCATGGGGAAGTATGCTCAAGCATCCCATATATATGACCAACATGGAATGGGGAGCCCTTCATCCAGCACTGTATTGAAAGAGAGCATCTAATGACATCCCAGCCACATGACTAGTACTGCATTGGCCTATAACACACCCTTACAAACACAGCTATCAGCTGTGTAGTGAATGTCATGCATCTGTGCTGTCACAAAATAATACACAGTAGCACTTTTACATATACTTTTTAGCCACGATGAATAAAGGTCAATTGCCCTGTTCCTACACATGCACTGCAGTCGATAATGCTAATTTAAATTCCTGAATTAAATTTGAAATTATCCGTAATGGTTTAATTTTGGTACTATATTACAACATCTAATATGTTTTCTGTTTAGAGTTCACTGGAAGGTCGATCCTAACAATATGTGAAGACTCAACTAAAACTGTGTTCCTGTAGCATTTTAACCTGGTGGTTGTGGTTCCTCGTTACTTATGTACAGTAATTAATTATTTTGCTGAATTAATTTAATCTGTGATCTCTATTGTAGAAAGCCTCCATTGAGTTTCCAAGGTTACATTGGTGTACACGTTAAATTTGACCTCTGCATAGCAAAATATGAGATAACATAATACTTGACATGGATACGTAGTTAAGCGTCCAATCTGAGGCGAACAAACACTGAGCTGAACGCATGATAAACAGACAAACGTGCGCCAAATGGTGTTCAATACAAACTTAGTATGACGTTCCATTGTGTTCATGGGTAAAAATCCAACAATATTGCAGAACACCTCATGCTTTCTCCGTTACGGTTTCACCCATAGGAGGCTGTCGCCACTCAATTGCAGCCGCACGTGGAATCACCAACGACACCAACGTTAATTTAAGCAGGAAATGGACGTCAAAAGGCTTGCCTATAACCAGTGTTATGGAAACCATAGCATTCCCATAAGTATAAAGGTATCCAAGTTGTAGCATGGCATCGGCGCCATATACCATTTTCAATACTGATAGAAATAGATTTAGTTCTTACATCTCTTCGCACACATAGCCGCTTTCATAAATGGACAGTGTGCGTCTTCAGCATGTGCAATTTTTCCATTATTACACGTGGTATAAATCTCTGTTGGCCATGAATATTAAACACATCTGTCTTGGCAATGGGAAGGATTTGCACATACCTCTACATTACATCCCTGCAGGGTATGTACTGTCATTAGCGTGAAGGTCAATTGGAGGTGTGCTGAGCATGGCGAGCATGGTGGAAATGATGAGAATACTTAGCTCGACGGACTCTCCATTTGTCTCGCTTTCCTGGTCCAATGTAAAAATCAGAGTGCTGATGTGAACTATATCTACACTGTCTTTGCAAGAGGCGTTATCGCAAAGGTTCATGCCCACATCCCGTGATGAGCCCGGGAACTTGACATTGCGATGAAGCTGACAATCTAAGTGCATCCTCCCTCTGCAATTTACCCATACCCAGGCAGGGCCACCACTGAGCGGAGGGTCAATTGGGATTTTTTGCTTCAGGGTGTTAAGTCCGGTATGTAGTGTATGACATTGCTTAAAAGTACAGAGTTTTGGCCTCAGCCTGCGAACCAATGACTGCACAAAAAACCCTATTTTATTGAAATAAATTGTTTATCTAGCAGATTTCATATCTGTGGATAACAGGCTTATTGAAGTTATATCAGAATACGTTTTTTTGACATCGACTTCCTGGAGCTTTTCTACATCAACGTGTGCTCACTATGAACTTTTCAAATTATGGATTCATTTCATATTATAATTCGAATAGCTCGAATTAAGTAAATTTGTTTAAACAGTTGCCTTTCTAATATCAGTAAGAACATCTTTAGACACCAACAATGCCTCGCCACTCTATTCATGAACATGAATGTAATAATGCAGTGTTAATAATAGTGAGGTGTTTTAGTTCATTGTTCCTATACCAACAGACGTGCCGTTTCTTCAATTGTACCACTGAGGACAAAGTATGCAGTCAATCGTTAAAATTGCTGCGTAGCTTCTACACTCCCGCATAGAAGTAGACCAGATGGCTTGGCAACGTTGCGGCAAATAATTAAAGGCAAGGTGCCCGCATGTTTTTCTTACCACTGCAAAATATGACAGTAGTATTTCACTCTGTGACATCTCCCGGTGTAATAAAACTCTATAATTCCTCTAATAAAACTCTGTCTCTTTCTGTGCAATAACTGCATGCAGTTCAGAAACTCTGCATAATAAATCTCTTCCTATGTAACATAATGCTTTGCGTCACTCATGGACTCAATCACTCACTTACACTGTCTTTCCCTTCCAGTGTCAACCCTCCCCAATTCAGCACGTGAAGACGACTGGAGATAATGCTATTACTGTACTGTATTGTATGGAGTACTTAGTACAGGCTGTACAGCACAAACGAGTGCCATGGGCTGAACTGTTACGTGTGTCTCGCATGGCAAACATTCTCCAAGTAAAGTCGATTGGGAGTCTCATTGGCTGCAGAGCACAGCTTGTTTTAGCAAATGTTTGCAAAAATGTTTTTCTCCAATTCAAAAATTTGGAGAACTTGACTTCTGCTTATCTCTATGACCTTATTTATACTCTTATTCTCACTCTCCCAAAAAAAATACTGCCTTCTCAAACTGTCAACAATCTAAGAACGAATTAGTCCTTATTTCTTTGCAGCTCAAATAGTTTGGATTTGCTGTGCCGTTACTGCTTCTCTGTCTTGATCTTTCCATACTATACATACATTTTTCAATGCATTACATGTTCTTGAATTTATTTTATCTACTTTGTGTAAATGACAATTGACAAGAATATACTTGATTACTTATGTAATGGTTCGATAGAGGCGCTTACACTCGTGTGGAGGCAATACTATTTAACACAACTGCAACACACCCTACACCTAAGGTGGTGACCACCATCCTATTCTTGCTAACACTCGGGTACTACTTGGCGTGGCCAAGCCAGGAGGTCTTCTGCTTAGCCACGATGACTGGAGGCTTCTTCCTTCAGAGTCTTCATGAGACGGCTTTATCCCAGGCACCAACAGCCCAGCTCTCTTCGCTGAGCCCGCTTATAAGCCTCTCTGGCGTGATTGGCCACACCCTGGCCACGCCCCCCTTCTCCAACCCACGAGAAGGCTCCACTCCCCGACTACATGACCCCCAGGGTCCGCCAGGGCCCCTGGCCGCCTCCTGGATCCAGTTACGTGCCCAGCCGGGGTCACTCAGAGTGCCACGGCCTGACACAACCCCCGTGGCACACATCAACAGCCTCCATACCGAACAGGCAGTGACGTCACGTGTACAGAGCCAACATAGCAGTGACATCATGTGTATACAGACCCGATACAGTAGTGACGTAATATGTCACTACATCTCCCCCCCCCCCCGTGTAACATACAGCCATCCCGGCTGTGACCATATAAAGAACAAAACGTGCGCCTCCCAACAAATCAGAACGCGCAAACCCGCAGGTGCGACACATGCCACCAGCCCCGTTCGTTTCTTCAACCCCAGGTGAGTCTGTATACAATGAGCGATCACGAGGGATGACGGATCATCCTCCTCCAAGGTAGCTAGGGCAATGTCCAGCTCCTTTGCCAGCCCCAACAGTCTGTCTAAGACTAAAGAGTCAATGCCCGCCGCCTCCATCTTCGGAAACGCCGCCTGCGCCAGGAACAGCAAAGCGCTTCGGAAGGCTAAGGGCGTCTCGGCTTCCCCTCGCCGTCGGTCAACAAATCTGTTACGTACACTGGACGGTGGGTCCGAAACTGTGGCCATCGCCTTGAACGCATGCGATAGCGTGGACCGCTGTGCTGGCAGGATAGCGTAAAATGCCGCCAAGGCGTCGTTGTCAAGAGAGGTGGGGAGTGCTTTCAATGCTTCTTCCTCCGTCCACCCTGCCAACATGCAGCTTGCAGTGAAGCGGCGTTTGAACACCTCCCAATCCCTGCCAGCAGCTGTGAATTCACGAACAAATGGGAGCCGGCGATGCAGCGCAGGAACGTCCTGCGGCGTGCCCAGTGGGTGGGAGGAAATGGCGGCCTCCCTGCCGCGCGTTCCTGCCAAAATGGATGCTGCTCGGTCGGGCGGCATGGCGGGAGAGTCGCGCGCTTGGACGGCGGCAGCGACAATGTCGACGCCACTTGGCTCCAGGGCGATCTTCTCCGTCGACAGCTCTCTGGCGTCGAGTTTGGCGGCCAACTCGGCCGCGGTGCCCAGCAACTCAGCAAGGCGGGCGCTGGCCATCCGACGAGTGTCGGACGGCGATGAATCTACCGCATGAGCCGCACAGCGCTGTTCCGCTGGCGGCAAAGCCTCGGCGGAACCCTCCGGGGTTGCCATCCCCGGGGCTGTTGGAGGGATGAAGTCTCCGTCGTCTTCTTCTCCCGAGGAATTCTTGGCAGGTTTTCCGACGATGTGTGAGCATCCCGCCTTGCTCTAAGTAAGTCTAACCTAAATTTTGACACTTCTGTCACCAGATGTAATGGTTCGATAGACGCGCTTACACTCGTGTGGAGGCAACACTATTTTTTTAACACAACTGCAACACAATTGCAACACAACTGCAACACACCCTACACCTAAGGTGGTGACCACCGTATATTCTTTTTTTATTTTAAAGATGTGCTCTATTATTTAAGGTACATAAGTTTTTCTGCTCTAAGAGTTCATTTTCAAGATCTGTCCATGACTTGTATTCATGTAGTTAGGAAGGTTATATCTATTTTTTCGACTCACTTATATTTCAATTTTCTTATCTACAAGGGTTCCCTTCGCAAAAGCATTGTTGTGTTAATGGGCTCCTACAGGATTTGCAATAAAGTGTTTTAGTTATTTGATTTATAATGGTAGAAGCAGTGGCGCGCCGTGTATTTTACATCTAGGCCTTCAGTGCTATCCTCCCGCAATTAAACCACCTTCGAATAACCTCACCATGACACTAGGGCTATAGGCTATTGTCATTCAACGTAAACACCCCATATTCACAGTGACAGTAACCTTTATCGAATGGAATAAGGTGATTTAACACGAGGCTCAACACCTATAAGAGTTACAATAGACTAATTGCAGAGACATGAATACTTGCTTACTGAAACCATCAAGGATGTACCACTATTAAGCAGTATGACAAGATGCTGCATCACAAATAGACATCGCATAGCCAAAATCAATGTCATTACCAAAGAAATAAGAACAAACTCACAACAACCGGTCACATTTACTCATACGACCATCAAGCAAGCAAAAATTCCGTAAAACACAAATAACACAATCAGGATGACAACAGGCTTCCCACAGAAAAAAAATCTATAGCACTACATCTAAAAATCTCAACGTCACGAAAGAAAGTTTTAATAAAGTTTAGGTGATGCTATGTTACGTGCTAGCTAGTTTTACTTCAGTTAGCTAACTGGCCCTCCGATCGCGCCACACAAAAAATGCTAACGTGGCTAGGCCAGCTAGAAGGCTCCGGCGTGTCAAAGAATACGCCCAACATGGAAAACTCGAAATCTAGTTGGTTAAATAATATGACGATCAACAACATCGTCCCCATTTGATTCAATAGCAGAGGGGATTCACTCGACATTCTGAAGGCCTCAGGGTAGATTTTTCACCCGGAGAGGCAGAGACAGCACAGGTGGAAAATCTGATTGGATAAAAGCTCTAATTTATGAGCTGCACTGGAAGCAGTGCAACTGTGGGAGAGAGTAGCAATGGAATGATGTTAATAGACTGATGGGAACGAACTTTGTAAAATACATATAGCAATAATGAAAATATATATGAAATTATAAAAAATATTATTTCTGATTCTGATAATCTCTAGGCCAGCAGAGAAGGCCTTGCTGGCCCTGACGGCCCACCTCTGGGTAGAAGTATATTTATTAAATGGGCATTTATTACGTTTTAAATTCATTACATTCACTTCTTCGTACCCTCCATTGCTTTATCACTTCTCACCACGCCTCCCTCCCTTAATTGTCAGGAATCAACAGCCAATGGGGAAAAAGGATGGATTTGCTGCATTGATGTTAGTAGCCTGAAGCTACTGAGATGCCTCATACAGTAACGTATAACATTTCACATTTTACTGTACTCAGGAATGAAAATTAATCATATTTTCACATGAACGTAAGTTTTTCTCTTCTCATTAAATAAATATAAGATCAAAAGCATAAGCTATTACCGCAAGTAAAATGTATTTATGAATATAAAATTCATTTCAGCGACGCAATAATTATGATTTATGCACCATAATCCACATTGATATGAAGGACATTTTAAAGCAAATGTTTCACAGACCATGCAAAATTATTTTTATGTAGATCTTTTTAAATGAAATAAGGCTACATAATAAGCCTAGGCAAATGCAATAATAAATGTATGCAAACCGCAGGTATTTGTGGTGCTGTTCCAAAATGTTAATGGTGATGGAGTCATTGGGCATGAGATGAGATTGGATGTGACTAAGACTTAACTGTGTTCCATGAGTGTGCTGCAAAGCATTGGTGCACAGACCATTGGGCCATGTGGCCTGGTTAGCATATTTGTGAATCACTTATCTGTGGTACCTCCCAAAATTCAGTGCAAATGAGACTAATAATGAGTGGTAGTAGGCGTAGCAGTAACATAAGCATCTTTGCAAATAATAATTTGTGTCCCTTAATCACATAACTGATACGTGGCAATGAGGAAGTATTTTGCAATTTAAAATTCATATGCTGTGTTGCAGCTGTGCAGGGAGTGTCTCTTTCAGAAGCATGAGCATGCAGCGGTAGTAGCATAAGTAACGACACATTGAGCCTGCAATTAACGTGGATTGCTTGCAAATCAAGACACCTTCCTTGCATACACAGCCCCCATGGTTTTGTGTCCGATGTATGAACACGTGTCAGACGAGCAGCAAAATGAGATCATTGGAAGAAACGCATTGTAATGTTGCCAAGCAGTGTCACTCTTCAGTGCAACATTTGTAAGACAGAAAACATACTAAAGAGAATGCTAATTAAGTGTTAAATGAAAAGATAGTTTTAGTGAGAAATATTGCATTTATGTATTATGTACTTTGAATCGCCTTAATTCCTTTCATGATGGGAAGCCTCAATATTTTTAACGCTTTTCCAGGAGCATGCTGCAGAGAGAGAGAGAGATGGAGATATAGACAGTCTGAGACACACTCAGGTGGAGATACAGAGAGAGAGATGCAAATTCAGAGATACACACGCAGAAACACGCAGATGCGTTCACACAGATATGCTAACACACACACAACATGTACACACACAGACGCACAGCTGGTCTTTCTCAAGAATACACACAGAAAACTACATATAACCTTGCAAACATAGACACAACAACACGCGCACACGACACAAAAATGAACACATGGATGAGCCCACACACAAAAACATATGCGCCTACGAACATATACTCACATGCGCACATACGCGGGAACACACAAACTCACAAATACAAAAACACACGTGGACATGTATTACAATATCAAACGATTCAAGTTAGCAGGGAATTACAAATCCCATCTATCATAGGAATTTATATATTTTCTATTTTATTTTATCAGGTAAATCCCACTGAGCTATATCGGTTTTTTCAGAAGCGACCTGGCCATAAATGATCACCCAATTAAATGGCGTATGATGTGAAAATGTACAGCAGCCAAATACTCTAAAAGCATGTTTTTTAATGTGGAGGGAAAAACAGGAAGACCCAGAGGAAAAAATCCACGCAACCACAGGGAGAACATGCAAACTCCAAATGTTATCTTGATGATGGCCTCACAACGGAACAATTTGTTCATGGCATAATAGTGGTAATTGTCAATGTCTCCTTTACAAAAATGAGCATTGGGCGGAGCTCATCTCCATTGGTAGCTCTGAACCCGGAGTGCAAATTGCTCATCTCTATAACAGGACATATTTCCTCCATAAATTTTAAACGGTTTAATTGTATTTACATTACTTTTCTAGTTGTGACACGAAATAAGTGATGAAATTGCGATCCTGTGCAGTGTTGTGCCTTTTTACGTTAATTCCTTTTTTATCTCTTCTGTTCCCTTGCAGTGATGACGGAAAAATACAAATTACTTGAAGCATCTTATTTAAGAAAAATGCTTTGGCTATTTGATGAAGGCATAGTGAAATTAAGGCATAAAACAATGAAGGAACATGTCATTAAATAAAATACAGAAATAATTGTAAATTAAAAGTTCTATAATCTGTATAATTTTCCGAAAATAATAGCAGAGGCTGTAAATTAAAGTAGTACACTATAACACACATCCTGGAGCTTAGAATTGTCTAATAACATTTCAATTGAATAAAAAATCAACAAATTATCCATATAATTTAGGTTTTTAAAATCAATGTCTCCCTTCTCAAATGAGATTTTGCGTGGTGTGCATTTCCACTGGTGGTCTTCAGCAGCAGAAATTCCTATTTGTGTCATAAATTCCCACAAATGTGCACTCAATTTTACAACTGGAGGAATAAAAAGATAAGATGACCTCTAACCAGGATTAGAACTCATACACTGCCAATTGAGTGCTGCACCAGCAGAAACACCTAGGCAGATGAAATAGAAAAAAATGACAGAGTTCTAAATATAAAGTACTGTAATACTATGTTCTAATATATATGTAATTATGAATATGCTTACAAAAGTTCAAAGGCGTTCAAAACATTATCTTGTATCTTATCTATATAAGAGATGACAATACATAGCTGGATACCATTCCTTAAGGCATGGGTGATTATAAGCAGCAGATATTAGATTCGCACGTACTTTGATAGAATAGTATGCAAAATCACAATATTCTGACTCCCTCCCATATTATAGAATTACAATATAATTGCAAGCAAGTGAAACACGCAGTGGTAGCAATTAGTGATCACATTGACTTTGCTTTTCAACGTGTGATAATGAGTTGCTTGCAGAGCTATCCGTTCACCACAAGTAGAGAAGAACTGACTGCATAGCCTTGCAACTAGCAAGCACTCTGTGCTTCGCAGACTCTCACACTGGTCGTATAATTAGCTAATCCACCACCAGGTTATCTCAAAAACGCAAATCTATAAACTAAGCCCAGGAGTCTACTGAACCAGAAGTTGACGTTCATGCCAAGTGACGATCTTTAGCCAAAGTGAGGAGGGGGAGGGGGGATTTAATTATATGCCTTTACTTCTTTGCAACTTTGGCTTCTGCTTCCCTGAACGAACAATGTATGTTGGTTAAAGTAGCCGAAGTTGGCTGAAGATATAGCATTTTTATTCATTCGGAGTGGATCATGAAGATCATTTTGCACGAAAAAATCACAACGGAAGATAAAACCCATGGGATCTTTCGTAGATAATTTACAGATGGATGTGCAGTAAGAAAATAACTGGATGCAACCACATCTGCTCTCCAGATAAGAGCGAAACTGACTGAATATTGAAGATACTACTCTTTGGTTCAAATCAAGTATTGAAGATACTGTATGACTCTTTTATTTGCAGATTGTAGACATCAATAGCAATAAAACCTGGTTTAAATCCAAATTGACAAGAACAGAACAATGATTCCACAGGGTAAAACAGATCGTGCAATTTTAAGATGAAAAATGTTTACTTATTGCCAATGTTCGTAATGGGACTATAATGTGAATATTTTTGTAGTATGTGTAACAAAAACAATATTAACGGCAATTTTTAACAGATGCAGTAAACATCAGTGTAGTACTCTGGAATTGTATTAATGTTGAAAACGATACAACCTTTAATTAATACACACTAGAAATGGGAATATGTTCTGACCTACAGCAGTAGATCAGTGCACTTGTTCAATTAATCCCATTTAAGATTTCTGGCCATATAAATGCAAGGGGTGTGGGTACTTAGGGTATGAGGTTGTGATGTTAGTGGAATTATTTCCTAATTGTTTCCAATTTTGTAGAACTTATAAACATCAAACCAATGATATTTCAATGCAATGTATCATTGACTGAAAGAGGGAACGATGAAGTAGTGATATTCTATAAAATTTGTAATTTATTTTAATGCAGAGATATTTGTGTTAAGTAATTTTGATGTGGTAAATGACCTGTAAAAGACGTCCCTATTAGAAATAGTCTGCAGATTAAACAATGGAAATTATAGTCTCGACATTTCTGTGCATCTGTATCTAGGGTCGAAGTGCAGGCAAACCCTTTTGTCTTTAATTTATTCCAGTAAGTCTACACCATGTACCAAGGCCCACACAGGACCGTGGAATCCCAACGCTTATCGTGATATCATCGTATTCTAATGTAAGGTCAGTAGGTTTGAACTCTGGGATCGTTACTTATTATAGTTATGCAGCAACAAGGTAGCTCTCAGAGCATGTTTCAACTATTTCAGGGCCTTTGGCACATATTCTTGAGGTTTTATTGCTGTCATATCAGTGCATTTATGGGAATGTAATATCCAGGTCAACTGACTCACTGTTATGTGGGCCTTGTTCCTATAAAGTTAGAAACCTGACTGGCAAATGTACTGTCAAAAGGTCCCATTAATTTTGTTTTGCATACGTTTAAAATAGAGAGAGGAGGGTGACTTTAGCAACAGCTGGTGATGATGTCATACACACAGTAATACCTGAATAAAGTTGAAATACCTTTCTATACATGTGTTGATAATCACTTTAGAGGAATTTTGTGATAACAAATAAGTGCAATGTTTGTATGCTTGGAATTACAGAGCGACAGAAAACAATGATCAGGGAAAAGCACAAATGAAACACATTCTATTGATTGTCCATGAAAGTAAGTGGGCTTGGGCAGGAGAAACCATCCTCTGGAAGGAATGGTGGGCAATGGATTAGACAAGGTAATGACAGTGAAGGTCGTGCTCATTACACACGAAGTGCTTGCCTCAAATGAACCAGAATACCTTGCTGATCTCGTCAAGGAGCATAAACCATCACACAAATTCCGGTCATCCTCACAGCAGCTTTTGGCTTACCATCGAACAAAGACGGTCACTGCATAGTGCACTTTCAAATACGCTTCTGCGGCCGTCAGGAACGCTCTTGCTTCCGATATTAGGAAACCACTGAAGCTATGCACTTTTAAATCTAGATTGAAAACGAATTTCTTTAGAACAATTTTTTGTGTTTAGTTTGTTGTCCTTCCCCCGCACCTCCAATTAGTATGGTTGGCTACATACAGTGCAAAAGAAGTTTAACATACATATGTACATACACAACAGTGGAAACATCCAAGAAGTCGACCTCCGTGAAGATATAGCAATAAGATGAACTCATGTGAGATGCATTGGGGCATCGATTCTTAGAGATATCAAAACCATAAGTCAACGAGCATCATAATATATCTGTAGTATAGTAAACTACGGCGGGAGACCACTTGACGGGTAGCACACTTTATTAACACTTGTCTTGCCACAATAACACGTGTGGTCACTACAGCTCACGCTACACGTTCCACCCGACACGTGTGGTTACTACAGCTCACGCTACACGTTCCACCCGACACGTGTGGTTACTACAGCTCACGCTACACGTTCCACCCGGCTACACACACACAGGCATTCCAGCCCCGTAGCATCCGGGGGAACCTCCAGACCCACCCCAGCTTGGGTACGGGTCACGACCACTGGGTCCCGCGGCCCGGCCCTCACACGGACGTCCGGCCCCGGGTCCCAAGGTCCCGCCTCTGAGCCACACAGGGTCCCGGTCCTTACAAGGACAGCGGGACTAGGTGTCTCAGGGCCCTATCTCTTCCTCCTCCGTCTTCCGTCTTCACTGGTCACCAACTCCCCGAGCGCCCACGCGCACCGCCTTATATAGCCCTCCGCTCCGAGGAGACGGAGCCTATGCGGACCGCGATGTGAGCACCCACCCTAGTCGACCAATCACCACGCGCTGCCACACGATCCCTTCTTCCAGCTTGTGTCAGCGCACACAACCAATCACCACGCGCTGCCACACGATCCATCACTGTCAGCGCGCGTCACCAACACACAGCCAATCACCATCACATAACCCATGACCCCGCGCTGACCTACGATCCCTCGCTGTCAGCGCGCGTCACCAACACACAGCCAATCACCACGCGCTGCCCCACGATCCCTACTGCCAGCGCGTATCACCACTACATATCCATTAGAAGTCTCTCTTATCTGACTGCTCCCATCAAGAGCGCAAACTAAATTAGGTAGAATTTAAAGACAATTATCGGAAAATTTACTCTCCAAGCATTATTTAGCAACAAAGAAAGAGAATTGACCTTAAGCGACTGCTTTAAAATTTTATTTTCAAATGGAAACGTATTTGCAACACCTTTAAATAATTCTTTTCATAACAATAAACCCATTTATATTCCGAAAGAAAATATATATTTCCTTTCCGTTGACAATATTCGCCAATGATATGTAAACTAGCTCATGTGTGGCTCTAGCAGGACTTGTGCTGCCTCCCTTTGATGCATTGCAGCAAGATGAGTCGGGAGTCAGATTACATAGAAAACTTCTACAAAGGCTTCCCAGCGTCTGTACACGAAACCCAACTGCCAAAGCTGTCAATCCTGACACAATGTGTATAACTTTGTTCTTGCATTGACTGATCCATCTATCTTTTTTACATGCCCCTAGAGGTGACATTTGAATGTTGGTTGGGCAAATGTGCTGAAAATAAAACTGGAGTAGATAGGGTGCTCTCAATGCCAAGATGATCGTACATATTTTCCTTATTGATATCTATATTTTTTGCTGTTATCTAAATATAAACTAACAATGGGAGTAAAAAAAATCACTAGATACAGTATGAGCATAATATATAAAAAATGGTCCACATTAAGGTCATAGGATTACATTTTACTGAACTACACATACTATAGATGCTAGTGTATTGCTATTCCAGCTGAATAGCCAAGTATTTATGACATTGGTTCAACTTGCATGTGGTCGATGGTTTGATTCCCTCTATTGCTTAATAATTTTAGAGGTGAATTAGTTAACAATAAATAATGTTCTATATTTAAACCAGATGGCAATCCATTGATAAATGTATTTCATAAGGGAGACCTGGAGTGAATACGACCTTGCAACAAGGCAAGATAAAATATAAAGTAGCATCATATCAACATTTTTGGTGGTGAATAGAATATTAATTTGAAAATGTTAGTGTCTCTCTGCTGAAACAAATGTTGGTTATGTTAATTTTTGTTAGAGACCATAAACCAACAGTGGAAACCCCACATTCCCATGGTAGATGTGAGTCTCTAAAGAATATCAGCCTGTTGTTTTTTTACAAAACAAGCTTGTTTTATTGACCCTTTATGGATAATTGTCTGAGTCAAGTTTCAAATGGCATTTTAATTCACGAACTTCAAATTGTGATATGAGTGCTCTGCCACAAACACCATAATTGTAATATATATTGTATGAAGTATTGTCAATAACAATTATATGTGACACTGGACATTTTAATTGAATGTGTAGTGTCTTCTCCCCACTCTTATCTACCTTTCACCTCGCTTATCCTGCACTCAGCAGTTCTGCTCTCAGCGACTCCGCACACAGCGTCTTCACACACAGCGTCTCCTCACACAGCTTCTCCACACACAGCGTCTTCGCACACAGCGTCGCACATAGCAACTCTACACCTCCACCGCTGCCCTAACCTACGCTCCCTCAGACCCGCTCACCCGTCTGTCCCGGGCAGGGGGATCAGCCATCACTCGCCCGGCGACGGCGTGAGGGTTGAGGTTGCGTTGACGGCTGGAGCGGCAGCGGCGAGATGTCTTCACACTTGGTCCCCGGCAACAACAATCCGCTCTGCTCACGCACACGCCCTTATATTCCTCTGCTAATCATCCGAGAATTATCCGAGACCTCTGGTGCGTCTCTTTAAGCTCTCGCTAGGCTGGCATCTGTTGGCCCATCAATCAACCGTTATCTCCCGTCTCCCTGGCAACACCTCCGGTGTCAGCGTGCACAACTGGTCGACCCCATTTGCACCTGCTTCGCCCCTTACAACTGCCGGTTTGTCCGTGCAAATCTCACGTGCACCTGTTTGCCCTCAGTTGCCCTCGGTTATCAGTGCGCACCGCGTATTTCACTACTCTACAAATGTATGCCTCATAGCCAGTATTTCATATGCACAGTGAGGGAAAAAGTATTTGATCCCCTGCTGATTTTGTATGTTTTCCCACTGACAAAGAAATGATCAGTCTATAATATTAATGGTAGGTTTATTTGAACAGTGAGAGACAGAATAACAAGAACACAATCCAGAAAAACGCATGTCAAAAATGTTATAAATTGATTTGCATTTTAATGAGGGAAATAAGTATTTGACCCCTCTGCAAAAAATGACTTAGTACTTGGTGGCAAAACCCTTGTTGGCAATCACAGAGGTCAGACGTTTCTTCTAGTTGGCCACCAGGTTTGCACACATCTCAGGAGGGATTTTGTCCCACTCCTCTTTGCAGATCTTCTCCAAGTCATTAAGGTTTCGAGGCTGACGTTTGGCAACTCAAACCTTCAGCTCCCTCCACAGATTTTCTGAGATTAAGGTCTGTAGACGGGCTAGGCCACTCCAGGACCTTAATGTGCTTCTTCTTGAGCCACTCCTTTGTTGCCTTGGCCGTGTGTTTTGGGTCATTGTCATGCTGGAATACCCATCCACGACCCATTTTCAATGCCCTGGCTGAGGGAAGGAGGTTCTCACCCAAGATTTGACGGTACATGGCCCCGTCCATCGTCCCTTTGATGCGGTGAAGTTGTCCTGTCCCCTTAGCAGAAAAACACCCCCAAAGCATAATGTTTTCACCTCCATGTTTGACGGTGGGGATGGTGTTCTTGGGGTCATAGGCAGCATTCCTCCTCCTCCAAACACGGCGAGTTGAGTTGATGCCAAAGAGCTCCATTTTGGTCTCATCTGACTACAACACTTTCACCCAGTTGTCCTCTGAATCATTCAGATGTTCATTGGCAAACTTCAGACGGGCATGTATATGTGCTTTCTTGAGCAGGGGGACCTTGCAGGCACTGCAGGATTTCAGTCCTTCACGGTGTAGTGTGTTACCAACTGTTTTCTTGGTGACTATGGTCCCAGCTGCCTTGAGATCATTGACAAGATCCTCCCGTGTAGTTCTGGGCTGATTCCTCACCGTTCTCATGATCATTGCAACTCCACGAGGGGAGATCTTGCATGGAGCCCCAGGCCGAGGGAGATTGACAGTTATTTTGTGTTTCTTCCATTTGCGAATAATCGCACCAACTGTTGTCACCTTCTCACCAAGCTGCTTGGCGATGGTGTTGTAGCGCATTCCAGCCTTGTGTAGGTCTACAATCTTGTTCCTGACATCCTTGGAGAGCTCTTTGGTCTTTGCCATGGTGGAGAGTTTGGAATCTGATTGATTGATTGCTTCTGTGAACAGGTGTCTTTTATACAGGTAACAAGCTGAGATTAGGACCACTCATTTTAAGAGTGTGCTCCTAATCTCAGCTCGTTACCTGTATATAGGACACCTGGGAGCCAGAAATCTTTCTGATTGAGAGGGGGTCAAATACTTATTTCCCTCATTGAAATGCAAATCATTTTATAACATTTTTGACATGCGTTTTTCTGGATTTTGTTGTTGTTATTCTGTCTCTCACTGTTCAAATAAACCTACCATTGAAATGATAGACTGATCATTTCTTTGTCAGTGGGCAAACGTACAAAATCAGCAGGGGATCAAATACTTTTTTCCCTCACTGTAAGCTAACGCAAAACTCACTTTTGTCCCAGGCAACTTGGGCATTGCATGCAATATATTTGGAAACAAAGTATTAACATACAGAATGTAAAAGATTACCATCTCATTAATTGTTGTATTGTTTTGTGGGTAAAGCAGTACTTTGAATTGTTTTGGTGAAGAGTTATATAATCTCAATATGAATATCAATTACAGTGGATACAATGCAATACATATTGCTCACAGAAAACAGCAGTATAGATCTGATGTGAAATGCAATGCAGTATGGAAAATTAGCTTTAAGCAATGTAGGTTTGTGGTTGGGGTGACTATAAATAGAATGTAGTACCTCTGTAATCTTGATTAGGCATGGACATCATGGATGTGAACTTCTTGTTTGTAAATATAAAATTGTAGGATTCATGTGAATAAAATATAAGTTAAATCTAATTTAGTTTTTTAGATTTGACAAAATTCACAGTAATGCTTAAATACGTTCCGAACCAGATTCCATGATAGAGCATATCACCTGCAGTAGATTGGTATTAAATACTCAATAACATCATTCACAACAGCCAGCCTTGCTCTGTTTTTTTAAGACAAATTTCCACATTTGAAATTGGCCTTAAAACGTTTGCAGACATTAAGCCAACTGTGTCCCAAATTAAGGCAATGCTTAGATATATTTTGAAAAACTAAAATGTGTATCAATAGACTCTCAATGTTTTACATTTATCTGGATTTCATATTTGTACTTCAAATTAGGATAAGAACAAATATATGTGGAAAGTCTTAACATTGCTATTTTTTATTCAAAGTGCATGTGGCTGAATTATGAATGAGATGCTTTACCCCCAGCCTTAGATTATAATCATTAGCTGGGAGTCGGGTAGAATGGGGAAAATATATTTTTTTAAAGAAGATTGGTAGCGTGGTTGGGTGTTTGGAATTAAGGTGGCAATTGTAAAGTATGAACCGCATAGATAGTGCTTTTTCAATCAATTTCTACACCTTCACATAGAAAACGTCTTTGCATGGATGCTTAGAGCAGTCATTGAAATGACCCATTCGCATATGTACACTACTTAAACAAAACCTAATTTATTTTACAGCAGGGATGTTTATTTTTATAATTTAGTATAACATTATAAATAGGGCAGAGTGCTGCCTATTTTGATGAACACATTTTCCACACAATAGTTTTAAACAAAATAACAATTAGGATCAGTAAATGATGGGAAAAAATGCTCACAACAGAAAACTTAATGCGGCCAGAAAAAAATAGATTTAACCACGAACAAATGTATGCAGTATTGTATACACAATAGCTCTCAAGCCTTATGCACCACCAGCTTCATAGAACTGGATGTGTGGCCTTCATGTTGTTTTAAACCACCACTCAAAAGCTTTAGAAACTGTGGCAAACCAACAGACAGTAGTATACAAATACACAATACCTTATTAAGACTCACCAGTATCTGCAAAATGCATTACATCAATGCAGTAATTTTCAGCTTCTGCATGTGCATAGCGGCCAACATAGTCCCTTAAGTTTATTTGCTTTTGTAAATAGATGTTGTGGGGATCTCACTACATTGTGCTTCAAGCCAAACAAACTGGATTACATTGCTGGCAACGCAAATAAGTGGTGAATTGATTTGAAGCTTTCGTGACTGCAGGAATTACTCTTTGGTTCTTTTGGTAAAGTCACGTAGAAATTAAATAAATGAAATAATAGAATACGACGTTTCGATTGCAACACAAGCAACCGTCATCAGGTAAAACTAAATTTGAGAGAGAGACAAAACACAGACACGGAGACACACAGACAGACACAAAAGCAGAGAGAGACAACACAGAGACACAGAGAGAGACACACAACATAGACACACAGAGACCCAATGCCTCTGTGTCGAGGTCTTAAATAGAGAGGGGGGGGGCAGAGAGAGAGGTGGGTCTGGAGCAAAGAAATTAGCATGTCACTGAAAGACTCAACAAGACTGGTACATTTTAGAGAGAATTGTGTGGAAATCCACCCCGAAGTGACCAAGGGAGAGAAAGAGCGAATGGACCTATGAGAGCCTGGTAAATTTTAGAGAGAGAAATAGGCAGTTTGAGAAAACAAAATGTAGCTACACATTTCCCCAAAATTTGTGGTAAATAGTTAACCGTACTTTAAACAGCATGGGCCTCTCATAGGGTTACGGGAAGGGTCAGGTTCCCGAGAACGATCCGTGACCCAAATTTTCCGTATGTCACAAACTTTACAATTTTCCCTCCATAATCAAAATATATATGCCTCCGCTACTGTTTTCCCTCAGTACTGCATCGCGCTGTTCGTTTTCATCACGACTTGTATCGTATCGATGTATAACACTACCCATAATTAAACTAGTGGAGCATACACTGTATCCAATTGTTTATGAATACCAAGAAAATTTTAATATTAATTGTTAATAAAAAGCAGTCGCTTCTGAATGTTCGTTTGCCATTCATTAAGCTAGGCCTAGACTTCTCCGATCGCTGTTGGCTGAGACCATGATCAATCAAAGTGTAATTGTGTTAAATGAAATACCTACAGGAAATAGCTCATGAAATTAACTTAAAATGAAGAAAACTAGCAATATAAACATGGGAAAAAATATAGTTCTCGGCATAGAAAACAAACAATTACATTATGCTACAAAAGGAAAATAATTACGTAACGCTACATAAAAAGCAATTGACCGTAATCCAAGTGAAGCTTGGGATTGGTGAAGGCGGCAGTGGCATCTAGACACTCTGTAAATTTAAAATCGCATTATAAGTTGAATTAGTATTTTATGTATACGTGTATGATTATTAATGTGTTTTGCCTGCGTGTATGCGCTCGTGTTCATGTCAACAGGAGCTGGTGGGCAGTAACCCCCCGCAGAGGAACTGGAAGGGAATTGCCATTGCCCTGCTGGTCATTATGATTGTCTGCTCACTCATCGTCACCTCCGTGATTCTCCTTACTCCGGGTAAGACTAATGCAAACCTTGAACTTTATTCATCTGTATCATTCGTCACTATTTTAATCAGTCGCAATGTTTTGTCCATATGTAGACACAGTAAATATACTCCATCCAAATGATAGGCAGGAGTTGCTGTTTTTTGGCATAGCCTGATAAAATGAACCCTCTACAAACTGGATGTTGTGACGCCCCAATGTAAAGCACTGCTTTATTATGATGATCATGAAAATGTACTCCTCAAATTAAGTTTAAATCGTTTTTATTTCCTTTTGCAAACTATACTTGTTACGTTTTGACATTTTTATTCTTAACGAGAATGTAAATTATTTGAACTCAACGTGCCTCAGTATTGACACTTGCTTTGTAATTAAGAGTTCACACCTCCCAGAGTTCAAACTAGTCTAGACACCCACTTGCAGGCACAAAAAGGTGTCTTGTTGGAATTAGAAGAGCAAGTCAGTTGTTGAGATATTCGTTCATAGTTTGCATGTGTTCTTGTCCATGTGTTCTTAAATGCAGCTTCTACTTCATATGAGATGCTTATTGACCTTTACCAAGACTTTTGTAAAATATAAATATACATTGCACGTAGGGCAAGGTATCCATTACCAGAATCCGTTGACTATATTGTTTAGAATTATGTAGCAATATATAAACATAAGGCTAATTGGGATGTAAATCCATGTAAACCCTCTGATTTATTCATCACATTGTTATTATTGTCTCTAGCCTGAAACGACTGCAGTTATAAATTAGTTGATATTGGGATCATGCCAACTCGTTACAGGAGACAGTGCTTAAACAACCAAAATCTGTTGAATCTGCTCAGACATTATTTTATTAATTGGCTGTTTACTGGTTGTATTTAGAAGCTGTGTTTATTGTAGGATAATTTCATTTTATATAGTGTCATACTGTCGTTCATGCCAACAGCATCCCACAACGCTGTACATGAATTATATATAAAGACCAAATCCCATTTACGCGGTTGGCCATGTACGGCACGAAAGAAGCCCAACACATACATACCAAGTAAATGAAAACCCTACTACCAAGCAAAATCTAAAATTAATAAACAAATTAAGAAATCGCACACAAAAAAAAACATTTGCAGTTACCTTACAGCGGCCATTTATTTGCATGTTCAATGCTCAACACACATTAACTCTGTTCCATGCCCTTTCACAATATGAAAAAAAAATACAATATATATTAAAAAGACAGGCAAACTGCTCGGTTAGTGCCTCAGCTTTGAACTAGTTGCACATCACGTGACTTCCTTTCCTGCCCACAATTCTCAAGTGTTTTAAATTTCTGGGGCCCATTGACCATAAATCTGCAGTGCTCCACACTGGGAGATATCGAGTGTGTTCTGAGGGTCCGTGGGCCCCTGAATTCTGTGCAGGGATGTGCCGTCAGGGGAGGCAGGGGAGGCAGAGCCTCACCTGTCATACTCCAATGAAAATAGCTGTTACGAAAAAAAAAAGAATAATCAAATAAAATAAATATTAAGATTTTTCCACTGATCTGTGTTATAAATGTCATTTCTGTACGATTACAATCATTTTTATAGTCAAAATCGCCAAATTTGCGGAGCTCTGCTGAAAATACAGGAAGAGACGAGAGGTGAGGCAGCGACGAGCTAAGCCTCCCCTCTGATTGCGCAACCCCTCAGTAACTGGATGGAGCACGGGCAATAAGCGCGTGCCTGTTACTATCTCAGTATGTCACCAATGTAATGTTTGTAGACCCCTTCATTTCAATGTCCTCGCCTTCCATACTCCAGGTAACTTATTTCACGTCTGTGTATAAAGATGTTTAGGCTCGCTGGTCTCGTCATGAAACTGCAATGAAAAAGCACCAGGGGAGGCAGCTATCACATCTGCCTCACTGAGGGGGACGTGTGTAACACGCCCCCCTCAGTGAGGCCACGCCCCCCTCAGTGAGGCCACGCCCCCCTCCGTGAGGCCACGCCCCCCCTCAGTGTGTGAATCTGGCTCTGACACTAGCCAGTGCCTCCCCAGCCATTGACCTCACCGCACGTCACTGATTCTGTGAGCATGACGGCCAAAGGGCTCACGTGTTTGGTGTAGTGCAAGCAGCTCATTGGTGTTCTGTGGAGAAAGCCGTCAAAAGACATGTGGTTCTTACGATCCCTTGCGCTTTGCGATGCCATCACCTACATAGCCGTTCGTGACTGGCTTTGTTGAAAATGCAGTGTCCCTTTCAAACATGCATGTACGTGTGTGTGCATGTGCATATGTGTGTGTACGATGATTGCATTGGCCAATCATCTCAGTCAGTCAACCCATGGCACCTCGGTCTGTCCGTGACCTCCTGCCAGTGGGCATTCGACACTTCACGTGGCCTTAAAGTGCACATAGCCTGACACAATTGCTGTGGTGACGTCACCACCACTTAGTGGTGAATGGCGGTTGCTGTTGTACATTTATAGTTTCCATTTGAGTAGTGTAGGCCCAGACGAGAGTATCCCGCTTCTTGTGGCTTAACAAAGGGAATGATTTTTTCGATAATGTTTTCTTGGTGTTAATGTTTTCTTTGGTATTAGGCGATATTACTGAAATCACCGTACCATGACACGTCAAGGACTGGTTAGGGAGGATAGAATGACATCGGGTAACTGGTGAGGATGAGAGTAGAGGCGTAGCTTGGATATTTTGCGCCCGGGGACGAACTATAAAATTGGCGCCCCCCCCCCGTTTATTCACATTTTCCTATTACATCGAATAAGGAATAACAATTTAAATTGTAATGAAACATTGTATTTAAAGAAGCAAATTTATAGAAATTATATTACATGGCTCACTCAGTCACTGTCGTAGACTGGTTGACATAGTCTACAAAAGATTATTTTTTCTTGATTTCACTGTCGCAAACTGGTCAATCACGTAATCAAAATCAGTTTTTTCCAATGTTTCTCTTTCAACGCTAAGAAGAGCAAGATCGCTGAGACGATCTTGTCCCATTGAAGCACGCAAATACGACAAAATAAGTTTCAATTTGCTGAACGACCGCTCACAGCTTGCAATTGAAACTGCTATTGTTAATACAATTTGCAGTGAAATTCGCAAATTCGGAAATACGTCGTCTCCATGAAACACAATAAAACCAAGAAGATCCAAAGGAGTTTCTGGTAGAACTTCATTCCGGTTACTGAGCAGCATTTTGGAATCTCCAATTTCTGTGAAAAGTTCGTGGCCATTGATGTCGGTGTCATAGAAATTTCCAAAATCTGTGCAATTTCGACGAATTGCATCGACATCTGTGTCGGATAGAAGAGTTTGTACGTCCAGCAGAAATCCAAATTTTGTGTTCAGGTCTTTTTAGTCGTAAAAACCGTGTTGACATCTCCTGTTGAAGTCGATAAAATACACTCTTCATAACGTGCACAATTTCTTCTTCTGCTGAAAGTCCTGCAACTCTTGCCAGTTCTCCTGGCATCTTCCAACGTCGCCTAATTCTTCTGTCCACATCGATCCCCCAGGCTGTGCATCTTGTTTTGGCGTTTTCTACAGCAACTTGGCTCAAATCATCACGAAGCTTGACAAATTCATGCTCCAAAGATTCAAGATCAGTTGTTGCTTCCTTGAAATTCATAGTAGGATCATGTAAGCGCTTCTGATCACTTCTGGTTTCAGGCGTCATAGTTACGTCCTCCGATAATTTGTCTAGTAGCCCTACTAGTTCATCCAGTCCTTCATAGATAGCTTTAACAGCTTCTGATCGTGCACTCCAGCGTGTTTCAGCCTCCCGCTTTACTGTGATGGGCACAGCTTGTTTAACTCTTCCCAAAGAATTGTTGAACGAGAAACAAATATATACTTTCAACTGTTCCAAAAAATGTGACGACAAGTGGATCCTGTTTAGCTGAGTGTACTCCTGCTAAGTTTAAGCTGTGGTTGTCACAGTTGACAGACAATGCTCTGTGATTTTTGTCACATATTCGTTGTTGAAGGCCGGATATATGCCCAGTCATCACAGCAGCATTGTCATAACATTGTGCCCGACAGTCGGCTAGAGGTATGTTGTCAGATTTCAGTCTCTCGACGATGACTCTTTCTAGGCTTGCTGCATCTTTTGCATGTATCTCGATATAACCTAAAAATGATTCTTTGATAGTTACTTTTTTAGTTTGAAAATCCACATCCACAAATTTTATGACCTGAGAAAGCTGTTCCCGATGTCCTAGATTAGGAGTTGAGTCAAGTAAGATACCGTAGTATTTGTTTTTCCTGATATCACTCAACAATTGGTTCTTTACAGTCGACGCAAGTATGTGGATAAATTCATTCTGGATTTCCGGTGACAAATAAGAAACTGATCCCGGATTTTCTCCTGCGTGCTGTACGTGTTTTGCTAACAATGGGTCATACTGAGCAACGAGTTTGATCAGCGCGAGAAAGTTTCCAACATTTTTATCCTCATCCGCATTCAAATTTTCCGCGTACCAAAATGTAATTACATGACATGTAGGCTGTGTGTGGCGGGATATATAAACTTTTAGGTTGAGGTGTAGATTTGTGCAGTAGTTTCAGGCTGCCGCGCCCGCCGCAATAAGTTATATTGTAAAGTTGTAAGCCTCATTTTGGCGCCCCTTTACCTTGGCGCCCGGGGACATATGTACCCCCCTGCCCCCCCATAGCTACGCCTCTGGATGAGAGGTAGTGATGAGAGATAAGGAATTAATTCACTGTGGCAAAGATAAGTCACAAAGTGCGATGGCAGCATGCCATCTATGAAGTGGAGAGTGAAGTGAAGGGAGCTTGGAGTTGAAGGGAAATGTTTTGAAGGGAAATGTAGTGATGATATGGGAGTTATCTGGAAATGGTGGCTCTTGGGAGGGGTTATGGGATGAAATATGAATTATTGGAGGGTAAGAGTAAGAGAGGTGGATGGCTCGTGGGTGGGAAAGGAATGGGGGTGATGGGGTGAGGTGAATGAGTGAGCGGATGTACAAAAACATTGTTAGAGTAATGTGAATTAAAAGGAAAAGGCAAGGGTAGAATTATATTTGATGGTGTGATAGAAGGCAGATAACTGATCGTGTGCTGGGGTACATGCATTTTTTATCGTTATTTATCTATTCATTTTTTTATTTGCTCAGTGGGGTTTTGTTTTTGTATTATCTGTGTACGGAACTGGATAATTGATGTGCAGCGTTGTGGGATGCAATTACATGAATTACACTATATAAAATGCAATTATTACGTATACGAAGACTGGCACGGTCCTTACAAGTCATACTTCTTCAGAGAAAACAATGTTCGTTTGAGCATGCACAATTCACTTAAATACCTCACTGATACTCCTCACGCCAATTAAGTCCTATGGCATTTCCAGTGTGTAATACAACGTATTGTCATAAAAGCCATTGCTTATAAATAAAATCAAAACTTCAGTCCACAGAGCAAGCACAAATTCTGCAGCCTATCTGTGATTTTACAAAAGGGATTCAATTAAAAATTGTTAACCATGTGGATGCATTCGGTTGCTATTTAAAAGTGTTAAAGCGTATGGTAGTATGAATGACACAGCCACTCAAAACCATGGAACGTTGTATTGTATACATGTACATGTGCAGCCATTTGTCATTCCACTTCTAGACTATGGTCTCCCCACATGGTACAGGTAGTGGGAAGGGTTTGTCCATACTTCACCACATTAGTCAGTGCGAGTTGGTGAAGGAGGAGAGTATGGATGTGAGCACATATAAGTACAGTGCAATAGGAACAACCTGCTCTTTTCGATTTAAAGCTTTCGTGACTGCAGGGATTCATCTTCTTGGTTCTTTCGGTAAAGTCACATAGAAGGGAAGTAATAAAATAATAAAAATAAAACATAATAAAACAATTCTCACGACGTTGCGGCTACAACGCAAGCAGCCGTCTTCAGGTGAAGAATGAGACACTGCCAAGCTAGGAGCTTATATATAAGCTGAGTTGGAGGTGGAAGAAGAAGAGAGCCTTAACAAAAGAATGTGCATATCAAGAGGAATTTAGCATATTCATGGGAAATGCGTAGGAGGTGGGCGGGGGGGTTTCAAAGTCATATTATGCCCATGCATTATGCAGGATCAGCAGCACCAAAGGGAGGGGGGGGGTAGCATTAACAAAGGGAGGGCATGTTAATAGTATGTAGAAGCAATGAAACATGTGAATGGGAAAACGGTGGCAGGAGATCCGCAGCGGAGCAAATAATGCATTCCCTGTGGAGAACACAAGATACACAGTTAATGCCAGTGAGTGGACTGCAGTCTGAAAGTCACCATAAACGTGAATAACAATCAGTTAAGATCCGAAGTGGTTTATTACGTCCTTCCAATGATTGCTGAGCCAGAATCCATCTTCTCGGTTGAAATTGTCTCTGTGTTTGTATATGTGGATCGCCTCATGAACGAATCTCTCATGGTAGCCAGATGGCTTGCAGAGAACCTCTGTCTTGGAGAAGTCAATGTCATGTGAACCCACTGAATTGTAACAGTGATCTGCCACGGCTGAGGTGTTTGTCCTACCGTGTTTCAGGTCAGCTTTATGTTCACGGATGCGGTCCGAGACATGTCGTTTGGTTTCTCCAATGTAACTGCTACCACAGAGGCAACTTAGTTTGTAGACGCCAGGGTACTGTATGTCTGGAACCACGTCTTTTACAGATGGAACCAGATCACGGATTTTATGTACTGTGTTGAATCGGACCTGGATCTTGTGTTTAATCAGGATTTTGGAGATCTTTTTGTGACCCCAGCAATGTAGGGTAAGGTGATGGTCTTGAAAGGCTCCTCAGCAGGATCCTTCTTGACGGTTGGAGTGATGGCCTTGCGGATTGTGTAGTCGGAGTAACCATTAGCCTTAAGAGCTTGGCGTACGTGTTTGAGTTCACTGGCAATGTGTTCCTGGTCGGAGATGCATTGGGCTCTATGGTATAGAGTCTTGATGAGGGAGTTCTTCTGGGATGGATGGTGGTGGGAATCCGGTTTTAGGTAGGCATCCGTATGGGTGGCTTTCCTGTAGACAGAATGGCTCATTGAACCATCAGGTCTCCTTTTAATTAGGACATCCAAAAAGGGTAGCTTGCCATCTTTTTCGACTTCCATGGTGAATCTGATGGCTGGGTGTATGGAATTGATGTGGTCAAGAAATTGGTCTAGAGCAGGCCGGCCATGTGGCCAGATGACAAAAGTGTCATCTACGTACCTCTTCCATAAGGTCAGGTGTAGAGTGGCAGTCTGGATGGCGTCAGTCTCAAATTTCTCCATGAAAATGTTGGCTACAACCGGAGATAGGGGGGAGCCCATTGGGGTGCCCTCAGTTTGCTTGTAGAAGGTTCCATTCCAGGTGAAGTATGTATTGGTTAAGCAGTGTCTCACCAGGGGGGGTACCCCAGCATTCAGTCCTTGATGAACCAAGTCTTCAATGATTGCGATGGTGTCAGGCACAGGAACCTTGGTGAACAAGGAAACCACATCAAAACTGACAAGCAGGTCGTCTGGGGACAGGGAAATCCCCTTGATTGTCGATACCAGGTCAGTAGAGTTTTCTATACAGCATCTGTTAATACCCGGAAACACCAACACAATGAATGAACACCATCAGAACATTGTCTTAGATAACATGTTTCTCAACAATAGACCCTGGATGGACCAGGCCCCTACATTACCACTGAATAACTATACAAGAGCATAAAGGCACATCGTGTATTCATCACACTGCACCCCAAATGTACAGTATTAAACATAACACAAAATTGTGGATGATATATTTCGTCATCCTTGCTCTCAGGATCGCAATATAGTTACTTGGGTACAAGTTTGACTCGACTTATTAAATTACAAGTAACATTCACAATAAGGAAAGTTGGAGGCTTCGTTGTTAACTAGGTCTCGTATTTATCATAACAATTTAACAGCATTATAAAGGCATTTACATCATTATAACGGTCATTCTAACATTATAACAGTGTTGAGTAGTAGACGGAGGTACTCGGAGACGGAGGTGAGTTAGGGGCTTCCGCCAGGGTTTATTAACACGTATCACTATCCCTGGTTCCCTCTTCACCCCTTGTACTATCCCCGTTCCTCCAGTGACCCCGCTTACGTCACGGGGTCTCCCTTAAATACCCTCTGAGGCGTGACGTCACGTGCACTGCCCAGCGCGTGCGACCCCATGTCCCGTGATGTCACCGCACCGGACAGCGCACACGACGCCACCACTCTCCTCTACTCCTCTACATCACCCCCCCCGTGAAAAAAAAACAGCCGACCCGGCTGCAATCACCCCGCAAGCGGGGCCCCACACCGGACCGAAGACCGAATACCGAATAATCACGAGTTCGTGTGCCTGAAGGTAAAACCGGCTGCTAGAAAACTCAACCTTAGGGCAGCACGGCCCCTCAAGCAGAACAGCAACAACAACCATAACAACAAAAAAACAAAACAAATAGAGCCCGAAGGCCTCATCCGCCGGATAGCGCCGAACGGGCGCCAGGGGCTGGGCCCGCTGAACGGTCATCAGGGCCGTCACCGGAGCCGCATCCCCCTCGAGCGGGTATGCGCTGCTGGCCCGCTCCCCCGTGCGGTGTCCACCACCCATGCAGGTGGCCCGTCAGCGGGCAACAGGCCCACCGCCGTGGCCTCCGGTGACCGGGGGGTCTCTGTCGGCCTCACTCGGGAGGGGCCTGGGGGCACACACACAGGTCGGACGTCACCTCCGTCAATGAGACCCGGCCGGTCAGGCACGCCGGATACATCATCAGCCGGCCGTTCCGGAATTGGGGGTGGATCCCCCAGGGTAGATGGAATATAACGTTTGAGCCGGGACGGGTGCCCTATCCACTGCCGGCGACCGAACCGAATCCGGACGCATTGCGGCCGGCGGACCTCCACAACCTCCACGGGTCCCTGCCAAGGGCGATGCAATTTGGCCGATGTGCCAACGGGGACCTGGGGACAATGCAGCCACGCTTTTTGACCCGCTACCCACGGGAGGCCAGCTGCCTGGTGTTTGGGCAGCCGCTCATTAGCCGCCTGCCGGCTTGCGGAATTCTCGGCAGTGGCCTGTTGCGCCTCGCGCAGCCGATCAAGCGTGACCTTCAAAGGGGTCGGCACCGCCGACCCCTTCTTGGACGAGCCAACGTCCATCTGGACGTGCACCGGGGGCTCCGGTTCCCTACCGTACATCAAATAAAAAGGCGAAAATCCCGTGGAGGCATGAGGGGCGAACTGATACGCCGCCAAGACCCCCGGGACGAACAGGTCCCAGTCTGACTGGGACGTGTTCACCTGGTGGCACAGCATGGACGTAAGGGTGCGGTTCAAGCGCTCTACCATCCCGTCTGACTGGGGGTGGTAGGGCGAGGTGCGGATTTTCTTGGTGCCAAGGAGGTCACACACCTCCTTGAGCAACCTAGACAAGAAATTCCGCCCCTGGTCAGTCAACAATTGTTCCGGCGCGCCCTTGTCAAACACGTACCCCTGGATGAAGGCCTCGGTGATAGAAGAGGCCGACTGATCGACCAAAGGCCATGCCATGGGCCAACGTGTGAGGTACTCAACGCCCACCAAGAGGTATTTGTGGCCCCGTTGGGATGCAGGGAATGGCCCCAAAATGTCGAGCGCCACGAGCTCATTAACGCGAGAAACCCGGATGGACTGCAGCGGGGCCCAGTCCCGGACAACTGGGGCCTTCCTCCGCGCGCAGTCGTGGCAACCCTTCAAAATCAGTGCCACGTCACCCTCAACACCCGGCCAGTAATACTCCCGCTTAAGGGTCAATAAGGTCTTGTGGTAGCCAAGGTGCATAAGCTTCTCGTGAATGGCTCGGGTTAATTTACCACGCAGGCTAGTGGGCACAACCACACAATAGCGTTCCAATTGGGCATCCCAACGCATGAGTAGTCCGTCATGCACGGCGATCGCCGGGGCAGCCGACGAAGCTGAGCTCCGGGCCTTATGTCCGACACGGCGCTGTAGCTTCAGCAGAGAGGAATCCTCCATCTGCAAGCTGGACCATACCTCCCGGGGAAGTCCAAGGCCGAAATCCGTGGGTGCTGCCACACCTGGAGGGGTGGCCGCCTCGGCCGACGCGACCAACTGGGCCGCGGCGTCCCCTGGGGCCTTGCAATGGCTAGAGCCCAGGGCGCAAGCACACCCGCCGCCTGCCGGCAATCGGGATAAACCGTCCGCATTTCCATGCTGTGTCCCCTTCCTGTGGATTACATCAAAGGGGTAATCCTGGAGCACTTTGAGCCAGCGAGACAGCTGACCCGAGGGCTGACTAATCTTCAGCGAATATTGCAGGGCCGCGAGGTCGGTTCGGACCGTAAACAGCCTACCATACAAATATGGTCTATACAACTGAACAAAACAAACTATGGCCAAAAGCTCCCTCCGGGTCACACAATATCGCTGTTCCGTCGGGGACAGAACGCGACTGCCATAGGCTACTACCCTCTCAACCCCATCGACCACCTGGGCCAGGACAGCCCCAATTCCCGTGTCGCTGGCATCGGTATCGAGCAGGAAGGGTTTCGAAAAATCCGGGTACCCCAAGGGCAGCGCATCCGCCAATGCCGTGCGAAGCGCCGCAAAAGCCGCCTCCTCCTCCGCGCCCCAGTGAAACCTTTGGCCTTTGGCGGAAAGGGCATGCAGTGGCTTCGCAATTGTCGCAAAATCGCGGACAAACTGGCGATAGTACGATGCGAAGCCAACGAAGCTACGCACCTCCACGACAGATGTGGGAGTCGGCCACGTCCGGACACAAGCCGTTTTATCCGGGTCCGTGGCGACACCTGACGTGCTAACAATGTGTCCCAAATACCTCACCGATGGTTGTAGCAAGTGGCATTTCTGGGGTTTGAATTTCAAACCAGCAGCACGCACTTTGAAGAACACCGCTTCAAGGCGTTGCAAGTGCTCGCCAAATGTACGGCCAAAAACAATAACGTCATCCAAGTAGATTAGACAAGACTCCCACTGCAGCCCCGCCAAGACCATCTCCATGAGACGTTGGAAGGTGGCCAGGGCCGAATGGAGACCCATAGGAAGCCGATTGAACTCGAACAACCCCTGGGGCGTGCGGAACGCTGTCTTGGGTCTAGAGGCCTCATCCAGTGGCAATTGCCAGAAGCCGGAGAGCAAATCTAAAGTCGAAAAGAACCGCACGCCCGAGAGGGTGTCCAGGGAATCATCCATGCGAGGCAATGGATATTCATCAGCTACCGAGATCTTGTTCAATCTACGAAAATCGACGCAGAACCGGAGACTCCCGTCCCATTTCTTGACTAGCACAATGGGGGCACCCCAAGGGCTAGTAGATGGGGAGATGATGTCCGCCGCCAACATTTCCTCGACAGCCGAGCGGACATGATCTTTTTCCGCTGGGCAAAAGCGGTGGGAATTAAGTCGAATAGGGGCCGCGTCGCCCGTGTCTATGTGGTGGTCCAAAAGAGTAGTGCGACCCAGATCAAACTTACTTTGGCTGAACACATCGGTGAACCGCTCGATGAGGTCGCAGAGTTGCCGACGTTCCCCGGAGGACGAGGCATTCTCGTCGCACAACGTGGCGATCCATGATGCGTCGGGGTCCCCCGTGCGCATCACGCCTGCCACGACCCCTCCATCCGGGGCAGCGCTCTCGGGTGGAGGAGCCGGGGTTGCGTGTGCCAGGACGGCGCCGGCCGGGACTACGACCGGCAAGGGTCCCGAATTGAGGACCTGCAAAAAAAGGTCCTGGCTCCCCGACACGGTTGTCAAGGCGCCCACCAACCCCTTCGTCCTTGAAAAGTAGCTTGACGGGGACAGGAGGATACCCGTCTCCGTGGAGCCCATTTCGAGCGGTTTGCGCAACCTAAGGGGTATCAGGATTTGTGATGCCGGTGGTACGGTCACCGGCGCTTTATTCAAGGCCCGTACACCGGCGACCAAGGGAGACAGGACAGTAGGCGATTGTATGAATTGCAGCCGCCTCCCTGACGGCATTTCCACACAGCCCTGGTCAACGAGAATTCGGATGGGCATCCTAGACAAAAAGTCGGTCCCCAAGAGGCATGGCACTGCCAAGATCCTGGAGACCAAAATAGGCCCGGCCAACTCAATCTCGTCAACCCGAACCGACGCTACAACGTGACCCAAGATGCCCAAACTGCCGCCGTTCGCGGCGACACAAGCCCCGCGAACCGGCCTTAACGGACCCACACTGCGGGGTAGCAGCCCAAAAATGGCCTCAGAAATAATGGTGGCCGACGCCCCCGTATCCACCAGGAGGCGAATGTGCACCCCTTGCACATATCCTGCCACCGCTGAGGAGCCGGCAGCTGCCGCCACCATCCTATGCGCAAGCGCATCCCAGTGGCGGGTCTGTCTGGGCCATTGAGGGGGTGATGACGATGGTGCACCCGACCCTTCGAGGACAACCCCATGACGATGGGCCCTAGCCCCGCTAGATGCATGAGGTGAAGGGAGCGGCCGCGCAGATGATGTGTCGCGACTCGCCTGGGGCCCCGGACCCGATGCCAACGAGGGTCTGGGAGAAGGTGGAGTCCCTTTTCCAAAGGCCCCCGGGGCATTCCGGTAGCCCCGCTCAATGTGGCCCCGCTGACCACAGCGGAAGCAGGCCACCGTGTCCACCTCCTGCGGACGGGATGGTCCCAGCCGCCCCCGCTGCTCCGGACGGCGACCACCCGCCCCCCTTCCTCGACGATCGGGCATTGCCAGGGCCGCGAGGGTGTCCACCCCCTGAGAGGTGGCCCCCCCGTCTGGCGCCGGGACCCCCGCACACGCCGCCATCTGAGGCCGTTGGCGGAGGGAGAGGTGCGCCTGAATGTTTTCGGCGACCGCCAAGGATGTGATCTGCCGATCATTGTTGATCGACAGAGCAATTCCTAGCTCCCTTGCCAGGTCAAGCAGCTTCCCCAGGGCCATAGAATCAAGTGCCCTGCCATACAGGTCAGGGTATGCAGCCTGCGCCAGGGCAGGAGCGAGCAGCGGAAGGCCAGCGGCAGTTCCCTCTCCTGCCGCCGCTGCAATGAAAACTTTAGCTGCGCGCAGGACGGCGGCTCAAAAACGTTGGCCATTTGGATATAGGCCGCCGGGAGCGTAGCCCGATTGGCCGGATGGATGGACTTGAAGGCCTGCAGAGCCCTTTCGTCCAAGCAGGTCGGAAGCGCCGGCAAGGCCTCCTCCATGGACCAGCCGACCGACATGTATGCCGCGTCGAACCGGTCCTGGAAGGCCGACCAGTCGCCCCCTTGCGCGACAAACGGCGCGTCGTCGGGTAACCGGCGCTGCCATTGGCCGCGCGGCGCCGCGAGGTGTGGAAGCCAAGCGGCACCTGCGGGCCACCCGGCAGACGCGACGTGGTGCTGCGGTGGCAGCGTTGCGGCACCCGTGGGCCACGCCGGAGACGTGGCAAGCGGCGGGTGTGTTGCGGCACCCCCCGGCCACGCCGGAGACGCGGAAAGGTGCGGTGGTGCTGCGGCCCCCATGGGCCACGACGTAGGCGCAGTGAAGTGCGGCTGAGTTGCGGCCCCTATGGGCCACGCCGTAGGCACAGTGAAGTGCGGCTGAGTTGCGGCCCCCATGGGCCACGCCGTAGGCGCAGTGAAGTGCGGCTGAGTTGCGGCCCCCATGGGCCACGCCGTAGGTGCAGCGAATTGCGGCTGAGTTGCGGCCCCCATGGGCCACGCCGTAGACGCAGCGAAGTGCGGCTGAGTTGCGGCCCTCATGGGCCACGCCATAGACGCAGCGAGGTGTGAAGGCGCCTCCGCTTTCGCGACCCACCTGTCAGCGGCGGCGTACGATGCCACGGCGTCGTCCGCGGAAGCCTCCTGCGACGCGGCGAGGGACCACGGCGTTGCAGCCTCAACGGGCCACGCCGAAGACGCGGCGGTATAACACGGAGCCGCAGCGGCCCCCGCGGCCCACCCCGCCGGCGCAGCGAGGTGCGGGACAGCGGCCGTAGCCGCGGCAACCTCTCGCGACGCGGCGAGGCACCACGGCGTTGCGGTCTCCCCGGGCCACGCCGAAGACGCGGCGGTATAAAACGGAGCCGCGGCGGCATCCATGACAAGGGACGCAGGCACGGCGAGGTGCAGAGCCGCGGCATCGCCGGTGGCCGGCCCCGTGAGCGCGGCGACAGGTGGAGCCGCGGCAGCACCCGCGGCCCATTCCGGCGGCACGGCGATGTACGGGGCAGCGGCAGCCGCCGCTGGCCACCCCGGCGGCCCGGCAAGGACGGCACGCGCGTACTTACCCGGGGCCCCCCCGGCGGGCGCAGCTTGATGTAGAGCCGCGTCATCGCCGGCGGCTGGTCCCGCAGGAGCGGCGTGCCGAGAAACCCCGGCCGCGTCGGTGGAGAGACGCAGCGTCGCGGTCGCCATGGCAGCCATGGCGCCGACTTGCGGCGTCGCAGCAACAATGTCCGCCGGCCGCCGCGTCGCAGCCGTAGCAGCGGCCACATACGGCTCCCGAGCCAACATGGCCACCGCGGATTGCGTCGCAGCCAACATGGCGGCCATTTCCGGTGGAGCGGTCGCTGGGAAATCGGCGGCGGTTTCAACGTAGGGCGGTTGACGGTTGCTCCCGTCCCGAGTGCGGGCCGGTTGGCTGCGTCCGCGCCTCCACCTCGGCCAACCTGACGGTCAGCTGCCCCACCGCCTGCAGGACCTGCTGCAGCAGAGCTGCGGGGACGCTCTCCGTCTCTGGCGGCGGCGGTGAGCTGGCACTCCCCGCAGCCGACTCCTCCCGCTCCGGCCCGCTCGTGTCCATGGGGACCGTCACCGGGGTCCCGGGCTCCGGGGTCACTGCTGGAGCTTCCTCTCCGCCTTCGGCACCCTCCAAGAGATGTGCCGGTGGGTTCTTACGCCGTGCGCCGCTTTAGACATGTTGGCGATGGTGTAAACTACTGACACCAGTTTTTGAGTAGTAGATGTAGGTACTCGGAGACGGAGGTGAGTTAGGGGCTTCCGCCAGGGTTTATTAACACGTATCACTATCCCTGGTTCCCTCTTCACCCCTTCTACTATCCCCGTTCCTCCAGTGACCCCGCTTACGTCACAGGGTCTCCCTTAAATACCCTCTGAGGCGTGACGTCACGTGCACTGCCCAGCGCGTGCGACCCCACGTCCCGTGATGTCACCGCACCGGACAGCGCACACGGCGCCACCACTCTCCTCTACTCCTCTACAACAGCATTGCCAATATTATAAGAACATAAACGAACTTACAGACAATGCTTCTTAAAGTCCCACAATGGACAATTGCGGCTGGCTTCACTGGGACACGATGTGTGCCGCCATCTTGAATTATGTGTGTAATGGCCGATGCCCGCGTGGTTGAGCGGGAATCTTAAATCGCAACTTCCTGGTCACGTGACCAAAATTAGCATCAAAAACAGGAAATTCCTGTGTACATACGCCCCCCCCCCCCCCCCCCATCTGCCGTGAGGCAAAATCCCTGCTGTGAGGCAGAACACCCATCTAACCATGCTACGGCAGAACTAGACACGGACCCAGACCGCGTGGCTAGAAGCTTCTTCAACCCGACGTGGATCTTCACTCACCAACAGTCAAGAACCCTGAGCCCCACACGGGCCCGTTATATCAACCTGAGCCGGCGCTGGCTCCGCCCCCATCCACCGGTGGTTCCCCACCAATAGCATCCGGTCACGTGTTAGCAGTATCATGCCCCAATGTAACCCTGGCTGGCAGACACTCTCTCTTGCTCCCTCACCGGGAGGCCGCACCGCATACTGTACATGGTGCCCTCGCGCTAACCTGCGCTCACCCAAGCCCCGCTAGGGCTGGAACTGCGCCCAGTAACCGGGCTACACATAATGGCAACATACTATCCGCCGTGGGCTCGCAGGCCCGGCACCACATAGTGACATACCCAGTCACTACATCACTACATCACACCCCCCTCCATAGCATCCAGCCGTCCCGGCTGCCAGAGTATTGAGAGCTCGGGGTAAGCATTTACACTATGAGACATCTCCTTTACCAGTGTACTGTTTTTGAGTTGTACGCCTTTTGGCGTCATCTGGTCCAACACCAATGGAGACTAGGCTCTAAGAAAAGCTGTCTCGGGTGTGGACCAATCAACCTCAAGGACAGTGCATATCATTATCATTATCAGAGTTGTTTCTTTTTGTTTGCATTTTGACTGCTTGTGTTGTGGTTTTTGCAAACATGATCCCTTGCATAAAGGTGTCAGTTTTTGTACCAGTTAAAAGGGTAAAAAGCTATTACTAAAATATTAATTAATTATAAAAACACATAATTCGTACATACCACTCCCAAGTGATTGTATCACTGACGTTGAGTAGGCTATGGTTGCTTGCATACATAACATTAAGCGCATGATTTTCAGTTGTAAGATTTGAAAAGATAATCATAAATGTGTACACAAACAAGTTTAATACTAATGAGGGATGTTAAAATTATTTATTTTACTTTACTGGAAACGGAAGGAATAAATCCGGTTAACAGTTTGCCACACATATAGAAACGTCTTTCAATAAACAAAACATCTTCACCATTTTAACTGAGAAATTAACAGAGCTGTCGTGGTGTAATAGCATGCTGTACTTGCAATCCAGAGCACCATAATTAAATTATATTTATCTGTATGACAGTTAAAATGAGACAAGTTCCTCTTCCATTCAGATCGATGCGGTTTGTACCTTCGTGCATACCAATCAGTGCATTACTTTCTAACATTCCACTGGAAATGGTTCCCAGTTCCCGACTTTTGGAACCGGTAGCAGATTTTAAAACTGTTACCAGCTTAGCGGTTGCCATTTAACAATAACGGACAGCAACCTTTGGTGTTGTCCTCTCCCGTGTTTTCTGAATTTTATACTTTTTTAGGCCTCAAATAAAGAAAGGTTGTATATAGTACACAGGGAAATATCAACCCGGAAACCACGTTTTATTAAAGTTAGAAGTAATAATACTTTGCCTGTTTGACATTGTTATTTTTCATTGTTAAAATCTGGGGTTGTGGTACGTGCACTTTTGATTTCTCAGAGATATTTTTCAGCAGTGTTTGGTTTTCCTTGGGACTTATTTTTTTTATTTTTTTGCATGACGTCCTGTTGTTTCTCAAGGCTTGAAATCTCCTAGGCTGGTGTCCCAATGGGGCAGTAGCAGATCAACAACAGGGTGTATACCTTACATTTCCTGTCTATGGAAAATGGTATCAACAAATCTTATTGTGTCACCTCTGGGGGGCAGTTGATCTGTAATTGTTTGGGCTACCTATGGACTCTAGTGATTTGCAGATATGATAGAAGAGCAAAATCTTCACCTTGTCAACAATGTCACTAACAATGACATTTTTTTGTCCTTTGGAATTGCATCCCCATGGTTCTGTGTTTCACACGCTGCCACATGCACGATGCGTACGATAATTTGTGAGACCTCCTCTCACATAGTCTATTATTTTGAATTAGGCAGGAACCACTGGTGACACTTCCAATCTTGGTGCATATTTCTATTGCCCAGTGGGCACAGCTGGACAAGAGCAGCACAAATCATTCCTGCTGGGAGGCAATAGCTTTAGGCTGAACCCTGTCACCCATTCTGAGAAAAGCTACAATTGTGTGCACTCCTGGAAAACACATTATCAAGAGAACATTTGACATTTTGAAAGTTCGCTTTTGCTTTCTCCATTCCTCTAGGTGATATTTTGCAGGACAGTAGTGTGTGCTGATGTGTGCAGTTGTTGGATGAAAATATGTGCAGCATTGATTAACATTGCGAATTTGTGAGACTGGAGCTACGTGGCTGAAGGGAGAGTGGTGTTGGCCCTGGCACCAGCACACTCAAAGCTCCTACCATACGATAGTGCACATGGATTGACCGTTCTTTATCGGGCTGCAATGTACATACAGGTATCCACAAGCAGTGGTTTTGGAAGGTGAAACGTATGCTCTTGGCTGGTGTGGCAGCAATACTGATATAACGATGGTAACCTCTCCCATGTTACTCCAAGTTAAATTTTGATTTAAAGCTTTCGTGACTGCAGGGATTCATCTTCTTGGTTCTTTCGGTAAAGTCACGTAGAAGGGAAGTAATAAAATAATAAAAATAAAACATAAAAAAATTATTCTCACGACGTTTCGGCCACAACGCAAGCAGCCGTCCTCAGGTGAAAACCAGGTCCGTCGAGGCGACAGAGTCTGAATGAAACAGCACACGAGCTTGGAGCATATATATAAGCTGGGCGCCTTGACAAAGGAATTTGCATATCAAGAGGAATTTTGCATATTTATGGGAAATGCAGGAATGTGATTAGTACTACATATGCATGTGCATTATGCAGGATTAACAGCATCAAAGGGAGCTGCAGTTGCAGCTGCTGCCGCAGCTGCTGCTGCAGTTGCTGCTGCTGCTGCAGTTTCTGCTGCTGCTGCAGTTTCTGCTCCTGCTGCAGTTGCTGCTGCTGCAGTTACTGCTGCTGCTGCTGCAGTTGCTGCCTTATCCATTTTAATATAACACTATGTATTATATTACCCACCCTAATGTGTATCACACTGCTATATATTCACTATACAATTACGACACCATACATTGCTCTGCACACTGCACCATGCCAGCGAGTGGAACGCGGTCTGAAAGTCACCGTAAACGTGAAAACAATCAGTTAATAATTTTATTATGTTTTATTTTTATTATTTTATTACTTCCCTTCTACATGACTTTACCGAAAGAACCAAGAATATACTCCAAGTTACTTAGAAACAAAAAAATAGCAGTGGTTATTCAGGCACAATTCCTTATATAAGGTCATATTTTTGTATCTTGATTTGAAGCTTTCGTGACTGCAGGAATCCATACTCTTTGGTTCTTTTGATAAAGTCACACAAGCAACCGTCATCAGGTGAGACAAACACAGCAGGAGAACTGCTGACGCAGGAGAAAGAGCTGCTGCAACAAGAGGTTATATAGCAGAGGTCGCAACCGGATACCCGATACCCGTACCCTACCCGATACCCGGCTACCCGTACCCGGCTGGGTACGGGTACCCGTTTGCGACCCTGGTGCGGCCGGGTACGGGAAGACCGTGAGTCACTGGTGAGTAACTGTTTGTCACTCATTTCCCAACGTCTTGTCTCTTCTCACAATTCAAGTTCCTAGAATCAACCCGTACCCAGGCGGGTACGGGTAGGGTACGGGTATGGCCGGGTACGGGTACGGGTACCCGTTTGCGACCCTGGTGTGGCCGGGTACGGGTAAGGAATCAAAACCCGTTTGCGACCTCTGTTATATAGGCTTTAGGTGGGCTCAACCCAATGGTAAGTGGGCGGAGCTAGATATGGAATTTGTACGTAAATGTAAGAGATTAGCATGTCATTGTGAGACGGCTCCAGCTACCAGGGATTGTGCCAATGAGAAGATTATCATTTCAACGTCAGAGAACCGGGCAACAAGAACAAAAAACCCGCAAGAGCAACTACGAGGAGAGACCAGCATGTCAACGAGAGATACACATGGAGAGAGAGAGACACATACACAGAGAGAAACACACAAAGAGACAACAACAACAACCGCCATTCGCCACTAAGTGGCGGTGACGTCACCACGACGCTTGTGCCAGGCCATGTGCACCCTGAGGCCACGTGAAGTGTCGAACGCCCGCTGGCAGGAGGTCACGGGGCAGACCCAGGTGCCACGGGTCGACTGACCGAGATGACCGAGATGACTGGCTGATGCACCACCTGTGCCCCCTACTGTGCCAAGAGACACACACAGAGAGACACACACACAGAGATACAACCACAGAGATACAACCACAGAGAGAGACACACACATAAAGATACACATGCACATAGAGACACACAGAGACACACAGAGATAGACATACAGAGAGACAACAACAGAGACACATAGAGAGACACAAGCACATAGAGAGAGACACACACAGGGAGACAACTCCTACGCAGAGAGAGACACACACATAGAGAGACACTGAGAGAGAGACACACAGAGACAAAGAGAGATACATAGAGACATATACGGAGAGATACACACACTAAGAGACAAATAAACAGAGACACAAACACGGAGAGACACATACACAGAAACATCACAGCCAGTTATAGTCTGCTAAAAAATGAGAGGGAAAGGGGCAATGGTAGCTGTGTTAGTGAGATACTTAGCCCGTTAATGTGAAGACATTTAACCTGGTGATGTACTCAGAAAGTCGGAAATAACAGCCGACATCGGCAGGTAGGATGGAAACATCACAGTCAGTTAAGACTTTACCTGGTTAATAACGTCCTTCCAATGATTGCTCAGTTTGTACCCATCTTCTCGGTTGAAGTTGTGTCTGTGTTTATATATCTGGATGGCTTCATGAACAAATCTCTGATAGCCGGTGGGATTGCCAAGTACCTTCGTCTTGGAAAAATACCTTTCGTGTGAGCCCACAGCGTTAAAACAATGATCAGAAGCGGCAGAGGTATTGATCCTACCGTGTTTCAGATCTGCCTTGTGTCCGCGAACACGATCCGAGACAACTCGTTTCGTTTTCTCAATGTAACTTCTGCCGCAGCCACAACTTAATTTGTAGACACCAGGGTATTGCATGTCAGGAATCACATCCTTTACAGATGGGATCAAATCACATTTTGTGGACTGTGTTGAAACGAACCTGGATCTTGTGTTTAAGATTTTGGAAATATTTTTGGTAACCCCTGCTATGTATGGCAAGGTGATGGTTTTGATTGGGTCCTCAGATGGTTGTCTCCCCATTGCTGGGGAGACAGTTTTGCGGATTGTGCGGTCAGAATATCCATTCATCCTGAGGGCTTGGTGTACGTGCTCCAGCTCGCTGGCTAGGTGGGTGGTGCTGGTCGGAGATGCAACGGACCCTATGGTGTCGTGTTTTGATGAGGGAATTATTCTGGGCTGGATGGTGGTGGGAGTCCTGTAGACAGTGTCCCAACGAGCCATCAGGTTTCTTCTCAAAACATTATAGACTGCCAGTACACTCACCCAACTTAATAACCATTGCTACAGTCTACATTTTCGACTGCCAGTACACTCACCAAACTTACAGTGAGGGAAAAAAGTATTTGATCCCCTGCTGATTTTGTACGTTTGCCCACTGACAAAGAAATGATCAGTCTATAATTTTATAGGTAGGTTTATTTGAACAGTGAGAGACAGAATAACAACAAAAAAATCCATAAAAACACATGTCAAAAATGTTATAAATTGATTTGCATTTTAATGAGGGAAATAAGTATTTGACCCCTCTGCAAAACATGACTTAGTACTTGGTGGCAAAACTCTTGATAGCAATGACAGAGGTCAGACGTTTCTTGTAGTTGGCCACCAGGTTTGCACACATCGCAGGAGGGATTTTGTCCCACTCCTCTTTGCAGATATTCTCCAAGTCATTAAGGTTTCGAGGCTGACGTTTGGCAACTCGAACCTTCAGCTCCCTCCACAGATTTTCTATGGGATTAAGGTTTGGAAACTGGCTAGGCCACTCCAGGACCTAAATGTGCTTCTTCTTGAGCCACTCCTTCGTTGCCTTGGCTGTGTGCTTTGGGTCATTGTCATGCTGGAATACCCATCCACGACCCATTTTTAATGCCCTGGCTGAGGGAAGGAGGTTCTCACCCAAAATTTGACGGTACATGGACCCGTCCATCATCCCTTTGATGCGGTGAAGTTGTCCTGTCCCCTTAGCAGAAAAACACCGCCAAAGCATAATGTTTCCACCTCCATGTTTGACGGTGGGGATGGTGTTCTTGGGGTCATAGGCAGCAATCCTCCTCCTCCAAACACGGCGAGTTGAGTTGATGCAAAAGAGCTCCATTTTGGTCTCATTTGACCACAACACTTTCACCCAGTTGTCCTCTGAATCATTCAGATGTTCATTGGCAAACTTTAGACGGGCATGTATATGTGCTTTCTTGAGCAGGGGGACCTTGCGGGCACTGCAGGATTTCAGTCCTTCACGGCGTAGTGTGTTACCAACTATTTTCTTAGTTACTATGGTCCGAGCTGCCTTGAGATCATTGACAAGATCCTCCCGTGTAGTTCTGGGCTGATTCCTCACCGTTCTCATGATCATTGCAACTCCACGAGGTGACATCTTGCATGGAGCCCCAGGCCGAGGGAGATTGACAGTTCTTTTGTGTTTCTTCCATTTGTGAATAATCGCACCAACTGTTGTCACCTTCTCACCAAGCTGCTTGGCGATGGTCTTATAGCCCATTCCAGCCTTGTGTAGGTCTACAATCTTGTCCCTGACATCCTTGGAGAGCTCTTTGGCCTTGGCCATGGTGGAGAGTTTGGAATCTGATTAATTGATTGCTTCTGTGAACAGGTGTCTTTTATACAGGTAACAAACTGAAATAAGGAGCACTCCCTTTAAGAGTGTGCTCCTAATCTCAGCTCGTTACCTGTATAAAATACACCTGGGAGCCAGAAATCTTTCTGATTGAGAGGGGGTCAAATACATATTTCCCTCATTAAAATGCAAATCAATTTATAATATTTTTGACATGCGTTTTTCTGGATTTTGTTGTTGTTATTCTCTCTCTCTCACTGTTCAAATAAACCTACCATTAAAATTATAGGCTGGTCATTTCTTTGTCAGTGGGCAAACGTACAAAATCAGCAGGGGATCAAATACTTTTTTCCCTCACTGTAATAACCAGGCTACAGTCTTCATTATAGACTGCCAGTACACTCACTCCGATCAAAAACCAGGCTACAGTCTACATTAATGGTTATTTTTGTTTCACTTTATTTTTATTATTTTCCATCTACGTGACTTTACCGAAATAACCAAAGAAACAGGACCCTGCGGGGTGGGCTGGTAGGAATAATACTAATACCGGTACAGGGATATCGACCGCACACACACGCGCACACACACACGCACATACGCGCACACACGCACATACACGTACACACACACCGCACGCACACACACACACACACGTACACACACATGCACGCACACGCACACGTAATGAAGTTGTGTTGCTACGCTTCCAGTTCGCCGTGAATAACGATCCGAAGCCCAATAGCGCCCATTCATCACGCCGCTCGAGTGGGCCGGACACGCACACACGCACGCACACACACGCACACAGTCACACATATACACACACACACGCACACACAGACACGCACACACACGCGCATACACACGCACACACACGCACGCAAACACACACGCACACACACGCGCATACACACGCACGCACACACATACACGCACGCACGCGCACACACGCGCACACACACGCACCTCTCACCTGCAAGGCAGCGGTCGCTGCTTCTCCTCCCACATCTCTCGTCGCGGCAGCTGTAACGATGGTGCAAGTTTGTTTTTATCATCAATTCCTCCTCCACCCCTCCCCGCCACTGTTCACCCACCAGAATAAATGAGTTCGCCCATAGTCAGTCGATCAAAAAGTTTCGCCGTGAGGCGCTGGAAGCGACGGCCATCTTGTTTAATTCACAGATCGCAGGGGGAGCGGGCGGCCATCTTGTCGGATAGGGTCATGCCAAGTGTTTTCAGTAGGGGGCGATGTTGATACACGGACGGACGGACGGACGATATAATCTATTGGTGGGTCTGGTACACTTCGTTCCTACCAGTATAAGATTCCATTATCTTCTGCAGCGTGCGTTCATGTCAATTTACACCATTCAAAGTGCCCCAAGCCTTCCCCCGATCCTCTTCTCCTCTCTCTTTCCTGCTTTCTCTCCCGTTTTCCTCCAACCAATCACTTCTCTCCTCTCGTCCTTCGCCACGCCTCTCCTCATCTCCCATTTGCTGCGCGCACCTTCCGATCGCTCACCTTCCACATCGGGAGGCACGTGCTGACGTCATTCGTCTCCCTCCACCATTGGCAAGTTAGCTTATTCGTAGGTGCGCTTTTGCAGCCAATAGGAAGCCATGTTGCTCGTCGGCCCCGCGGTCCACACAATGCTCACGCATGTCTGACTGCCTCTCCATTTGTGCAGGTGACTACAGTAGTCCTCTACTTACGATGGAGTTGTGTTACGACGACTCCATCGTAAGTCAAAAATATCGTAAGTCGAAGATGGCCTAGCCTACCCAGGAGTCTTAAAGAATGGTGATAATTTAGCAAAACAGAGCCATTTACAGTACCGTACTGTATAAACTATATGCTGTATGCATTTATTAATTACAATACTGTATTACACAGTAAAATGTAAAGTGAAAAACAAGGTAAATTATTAGCCTACCTATATGAACTGCAATTTAATAGAGAGTTTTTTCAGGAAACAATCCTATAAAAACTTGTAACATGCATTGAACGTATCGTATCGTGGTAACCCTAAAATAAAATCGCTAAAGCTATGTATCATACATGCATTAAACTTATCGTAACGTATCATATTGTACTGTACTCACCAAGATTATGTCAGTCGTCTGCATACTTGAACGATGTTAGGTTGTTGATGGCAAAAATTAACTTAGTACCTCGTACGCTGCTGCGTTTGCCTGCCGTGCGGAATTTTAAATATTTTACAATTTTGTCGTATCGCTATCGCCATCGTAAGATCGAAATATCGTAAGTCGGACCATCGTAACTCGGGGACTATCTGTACTCGATATCTGTAATAAGTCGTATTTTCATTCTGATTTTCACAACATGAGATATTTGAACAAATTATATAAATGGGCCATTTTAACTGCACTAGGCATGGCCGAATACAAATTCTACTTTTAATACGAACATCCTTGAACTTTAATTGGAGTACATTGGAGTACATCTATATATATAAAAGGGAAATGTGTGAATATGTGTGTCTGTTCTAAATGTTTTGCGTACTTCCCGACATGCAACAAACTTGAAATGTGGCATGTGGGTAGCTTCCAGACTGTACACAATGCAAAAAGTATAAAAATAGACTTTTGTATTTTTTTGGGGGGGGGCGCAATAATGGATATATTTTGCACAGCAAGTTAGCGGTGACATCATATATTACCCCCCAACCCTCCGCGTAGGCCGTGTAATAATCCAAGACAAGAATCCAAGTCTCGGGCGAAGCCGGGTAAAAAAGCTAGTTTGCTATATTACGGCTTTTGAAATTCAAACGACATAATCTCTATCATAAAAAATATCTATATATTTTTTATCTATATCTTTTTTACAGCTCAGTCGCAAATTGCTTAAATGTCAAGACATGTTTACCTACAAAAATTGGAAAATGAAAAGAAGAATCAAGTACATCATAAAAATAAATTAAATGGCTACTGGTAACATTTTTTCACTGTTCCCTCATGGATGTAAGTGGATGAATTCAGCAAATGGGTTGTGTAGAAAATACATCTTAGCAAGAATGCCTTTCATTTCTGTTGAAGAGTGGTGTGATATGCAGTTCTAACAAAGTGATGGCTGCTTTTAGGTATGTGATTGTCATGTTGCCCTTGAAGGAAGGCGTCATGGCGCTGGTGGTTGACCTGCAGGTTTTGTATTTTCTGCCTCGGCAAGTCCGGCATCACAATTTTAGCCATCAATAGCCGGGAATGGAGGCACATGCCTGCAATCCAGGAATCTGCCTCGAGGTATGGTTGATAGATCATGCAGATTTCTCCTCAGATCCAAGGAAAGTGTGTTCTGCAAAAGTGGTGTCGAAAAATTACAAATTTTACCAGTTGGAAATGTTTATTCTTGTGGAAAATAAATGTTTATCCACCCTTGAACAAAGTGTCTGCTGGTGGCATGAAGATCATTAGTTAAGGGTGTACAGTACATTTTGGATTAATGATGTGAAAATATTTAAGGGTAACAATTCAAGCTGAGAATGGAAGCCAATGCAATAAAGAGTGAAGAAGATCAAGTTTACATCTGAAAGACATATAATGGTCATATCTTAGGGGAGAGATGTATGGCTATGACGAGTATACACTGACATATGCAGTGACTATGGCCAACTGTCATCATAACCTCTAGTATTCCATCATTGTGATTGGAATATGCAATGTGTCATCAGCAAACACAGTAAATTACATATGTTTTGCTATATCCGTGCAATGAAAAGGCGTTGCTTTTTTGAACAAAATAGCCTCAGAGTTGTCTTTGTTAGCTTTGAAAGGAGGTAATGTAAACAAGACAATCACGCAATGGGAATACCGGATGGTTCAGGGATTTTGCCAGTACATCTTGGTCCACACATTCAGTTAATACATGTGTGGAAAAGCACACGTTGGTGTTGTACAAAGCAAAGGTGATGTGCATTTCATCCCTGTAATGCGTTAAGTCACTTTTACTTCACATGTTTTTACCAATAACGTGCATATACAGCAACATCTTTATCTGCTGTGTACAAACCGGACGCAAACATTTGCCACTTACATCAATTAAAAATGTTTTACAACGCGAGAACTCAAGAGACCACGGTATTGTTACCTGGGGGCATTAGCTTGCCAGTAGCGGCCGACGATTGCTATGTGCCATCCCAATTGAGAAATATGAGGATACAATTTTCGAATTTGACAAATATGGACCCTCACGCTGGCACACACTGGCCAACTCTAGCAAATTACTTCAGGGTATATTTCGCATGCACTGTGAGGTAGACGGCATGTAGTAAGTATTATTATAGTTATTACACCTGCAGTATAATCAGGGCGGCCGCTTGATTAACACCATAAACCTCTGCAACGAGTGGCGAACGTGCTTTCGCTGGGCCCTGTCACTGTCCAACTTGACCATCACGTGCGATGATCATAATGCATCTGTATTCCCGTGCGTGTAGCCGTTATATCCTATTTAAAACGTGTGTAATATTGTGGCATTTATAAACTTGGTATAGGGCCATTACATTGTTGGCGTTAGAATTAAACTTTTGTGGCAAATGCACACTGACCATGTCGTCTTCATCACATCATCATCAACTTATGAATAATATATGTGTAGTATTGTAAATTACGGCGGGAGACCACTTGACGGGTAGCACACTTTATTAACACTAGTCTTGCCACAATAACACGTGTGGTCACTACAGCTCACGCTACACGTTCCACCCGACACGTGTGGTTACTACAGCTAACGCTACACGTTCCACCCGGCTACACACACACAGGCATTCCAGCCCCGTAGCATCCGGGGGAACCTCCAGACCCACCCCAGCTTGGGGTATGGGTCACGACCACTGGGTCCCGCGGCCCGGCCCTCACACGGACGTCCGGCCCCGGGTCCCAAGGTCCCGCCTCTGAGCCACACAGGGTCCCGGTCCTTACAAGGACAGCGGGACTAGGTGTCTCAGGGCCCTATCTCTTCCTCCTCCGTCTTCCGTCTTCACTGGTCACCAACTCCTCGAGCGCCCGCGCGCACTGCCTTATATAGCCCTCCGCTCCCGAGGAGACGGAGCCTATGCGGACCGCGATGTGAGCACCCACCCTAGTCGACCAATCACCACGCGCTGCCACACGATCTCTTTTTCCAGCTTGTGTCAGCGCACAACCAATCACCACGCGCTGCCACACGATCCATCACTGTCAGCGCGCGTCACCACTACACAGCCAATCACCACGTGCTGCCCCACGATCCCTACTGCCAGCGCGTATCACCCCTACATCTGTATAGTTAATTGTCTCAGTATTTTCTCAACCCCACCCCCCATGTAGAAGGCTCATTGGCTCGAGCCAATCGGCAAAAAAGGTTAAATAATTGAGGTTAGTCACCCACAATAATTATAATCACCTGTCCATCCCAGAGTAATGTATTCGATGAAAGTGATTAATTTATGTTGTAAATGGTGAGTATAATGTTAAAAAAGTAATATATAAAATACTTTTTTTTAAACACGCTTTAATGAAATGTACCGTACTTGTAATGAAAGAACTCCACGTCTCCAGGAAGTGGCCGCAAAGCTTGCCATAACGTAAGGGGACCGTGGTGATTTACAGCCAATGTTAGCCGAGCGTGGACAATTAGACCCAAGCCGAAACATAACATAAAAATTAATGTTTAAAAATACTTTTTATATATATATATATATAGATAGAATATAGTATTGTCATCAGTATGACATAAGTATACCAAGTTTGCAGTCGATACCACATTGGGAAGTGGGTTAAAATTGAGTTACAAGATTTGAGGATACGACAACAACAGACAGTTAATTAAAAGCGTGTAAAAACTAGTTACTTGTCTGCCAATCGATGTGCTTTTCTCGCTTGTGACCTGTCCTTGGTTGATTACATGCGTGCTTGCCGCTGTACTCATTTGTATGTTTGTCTGATTTTGTACCCCTTTTCTTAGCTACTTTACTATATTTGACCTAGGTCTCACAGCTGGCAGAAAGCACTGGTCGTTAATGGGGGTCACGTGAATTTGACTTTACATGTTGCAATAAAACCCATAAGCATCGCAGTATCCATATTTTATGCACTGACCTTTCCAGAGGAATAATTTTATTATTTGATTCCTATACTAGACATTGTAGCATTATGTATTCATCTTGTTCATCTTGTTACTTAGAGGTTTTCACAACGCTCAAAGCATATGTTGACTTGGTAGCAGCAGTGGCTTGATCATTTTCATTGCATTATTGTTCTATACTACCCGTGTGAATGAGTGCTGTTTTTGTCTCTCATTAATTTTCCTACAGTTTCTGTCACTGCAAGCCATGTTGACATGACTGATTAACAATGGATTTTACCGTTTCTCTCGGCAATTGGCAATTATATCCACTGGGTATAAGACTTGTTTTAAAAGGAGACTGCTGGTATCATTGGCCATCCTAGCTTTCACAGTGATTTAATCAATGTTTAAAATATACATTTACTTATTATTCGATGCGCAATCTCATTTGCACGCAACATAAAGCATAATCCATGCGCAAAAATGATTTGCTGAAGAGATCTACAGACCTAAATTTGTAAACCATATAATCATCTCTCACTGCGGAAGGTGTGTTTTGTTAGTTTCTTTGCCGTTATAATAATATTGAAATGTTGCAGGTCCTGAGAGGCAGGGAGAAAAGCATGTCAGCCTGGCACATACTGCACTGCATTTGGGTCATTGTTGGAAAAATCATTAATACAATACTTCCTAGATAAATAACAGGAGTTGGAATTTCGATTTAAAGCTTTCGTGACTGCAGGGATTTATCTTCTTGGTTCTTTCGGTAAAGTCACGTAGAAGGGAAATAATAAAATCATAAAAATAAAACATAATAAAATACAATTCTCACGACGTTTCGGCCACAACGCAAGCAGGCGTCCTCACGTGAAGAACAGGGCTGTCGGAAAGACAGCCCTGTTCTTGCAGCCGTCCTCAGGTGAAGAACAGGGCTGTCGGAAAGACAGCCCTGTTCTTCACCTGAGGACGGCTGCTTGCGTTGTGGCCGAAACGTCGTGAGAATTGTATTTTATTATGTTTAATTTTTATTATTTTATTATTTCCCTTCTACGTGACTTTACCGAAAGAACCAAGAAGAGGAGTTGGAATGTATAGCTGTTATTAAATTTAAAGACAAGTTGAACGCCAGATAACATAAAATAGCGCACTTGGAAGCAGACTGGCATGTTTAATCTTTTTTACTGTAACTAGTCTCGATTTAAAGCTTTCGTGACTGCAGGGATTCATCTTCTTGGTGCTTTCGGTAAAGTCACGTAGAAGGGAAGTAATAAAATAATAAAAATAAAACAATGAAATAAAATAATTCTCACGACGTTTCGGCTACAACGCAAGCAGCCGTCTTCAGGTGAAGAATGAGACAATGCCAAGCTAGGAGCTTATATATAAGCTGAGTTGGAGGTGGAAGAAGAGCGCCTTAACAAAAAGAATGTGCATATCAAGAGGAATTTAGTATTTTCATGGGAAATGCGTAGGAGGTGGGCGGGGGGGTTTCAAAGTCATATTATGCCCATGCATTATGCAGGATCAACAGCACCAAGAGAGGGTGCAGGGAGTAGCATTAACAAAGGAAAGGAATGTTAATAGTATGTAGCTGCAGTTACTAAACAACCACGTAGAAAACTAAAGTGTAAACTACATAAAAAACTAAAGTATAAACTGCATAGCATCATCAGTATACTTACTATACTCTACAATAAGCTGAGTTACTAACAGCAAGTAATACATTACAATTCTACGTCGTAAAAATTATATAATATGCTTCCATCTAAACTTTATTTTCTTACATCACACGAGCATACACCATACTATATACTGCCATAGACAAACCCAACATTAAATTATATACTGTATTGCTATAAACCACCTATACCTTATACATTTTAATATAACACTATGTATTATTCTACCCACCCTAATGTGTATCACACTGCTATATGTTTACTATACAATTACGATACTATATATTACTTTGTACATTGTATTAAGCATATAAATATACTATTTGTTATTATACACTGTACCATTGACCGTCATGTCAATGGGTGAGTCGTGGGGGGGAAACTTGCAGCGGAGCAAAGAATCCATTCCCTGCGGAGAATACAATGCCAGTGAGTGGAACGCAGTCTGAAAGTCACCGTAAACGTGAACACAATCAGTTAAGATCCGAAATGGTTTATTACGTCCTTCCAATGATTGCTAAGCCAGAATCCATCTTCTCGGTTAAAATTGTCTCTGTGTTTGTTGAAACCTGCAGCCAGGCCACCAAGATTATACGGCTTGCCAAAGATACATAAAGAAGATACACCTCTTCGTCCCATTGTCTCTACTATCAACTCCCCCACCTATAAATTGGCTCATTTTTTGTCTAAAATCCTACGGCCTTTCACTGGAAAAACCACCCCTGCGGTACTAAACTCTACTGACCTGGTACCGACAATCAAGGGGATTGCCCTGTCCCCAGACGACCTGCTTGTCAGTTTTGATGTGGTTTCCTTATTCACCAAGGTTCCTGTACCTGACACCATCGCAATCATTGAAGACTTGGTTCATCAAGGACTGAATGCTGGGGTACCCCCCCTGGTGAGACACTGCTTAACCAATACATACTTCACCTGGAATGGAACTTTCTACAAGCAAACTGAGGGCACCCCAATGGGCTCCCCCCTATCTCCGGTTGTAGCCAACATCTTCATGGAGAAATTTGAGACTGACGCCATCCAGACTGCCACTCTACGCCCGACCTTATGAAAGAGGTACGTAGACGACACTTTTGTCATCTGGCCACATGGCCGGTCTGCTCTAGACCAATTTCTCAACCACATCAATTCCATACACCCAGCCATCAGATTCACCATGGAAGTCGAAAAAGATGGCAAGCTACCCTTTTTGGATGTCCTAATTAAAAGGAGACCTGATGGTTCAATGAGCCACTCTGTCTACAGGAAAGCCACCCATACGGATGCTTACCTAAAACCGGATTCCCACCACCATCCATCCCAGAAGAATTCCCTCATCAAGACTCTATACCATAGAGCCCAATGCATCTCCGACCAGGGACACATTGCCAGTGAACTCAAACACGTACGCCAAGCTCTTAAGGCTAATGGTTACTCCGACTACACAATCCGCAAAGCCATCACTCCATCCATCAAGAAGGATCCTGTTGAGGAGCCTTTCAAGACCATCACCTTACCCTACATTGCTGGGGTCACAAAAAGATCTCCAAAATCCTGATTAAACACAAGATCCAGGTCCGATTCAACACAGTACATAAAATCCGTGATCTGGTCCCGTCTGTAAAATATGTGGTTCCAGACATACAGTACCCTGGCGTCTACAAACTAAGTTGCCTCTGTGGTAGCAGTTACATTGGGGAAACCAAACGACATGTCTCGGACCGCATCCGTGAACATAAAGCAGACCTGAAACACGGTAGGACAAACACCTCAGCCGTGGCAGATCACTGTTACAACTCTGTGGGCTCACATGACATTGACTTCTCCAAGACAGAGGTTCTCTGCAAGCCATCTGGCTATCATGAGAGATTCGTTCATGAGGCGATCCACATATACAAACACAGAGACAATTTCAACCGAGAAGATGGATTCTGGCTTAGCAATCATTGGAAGGACGTAAAAAACCATTTCGGATCTTAACTGATTGTGTTCACGTTTACGGTGACTTTCAGACCGCGTTCCACTCACTGGCATTGTATTCTCCGCAGGGAATGGATTCTTTGCTCCGCTGCAAGTTTTCCCCCCACGACTCACTCATTGACACGACGGTCAATGGTACAGTGTATAATAACAAATAGTATAATATTTATATGCTTAATACAATGTACAAAGTAATATATAGTATCGTAATTGTATAGTAAACATATAGCAGTGTGATACACATTAGGGTGGGTAGAATAATACATAGTGTTATATTAAAATGTATAAGGTATAGGTGGTTTATAGCAATACAGTATATAATTTAATGTTGGGTTTGTCTATGGCAGTATATAGTACGGTGTATGCTCGTGTGATGTAAGAGAATAAAGTTTAGATGGAAGCATATTATATAATTTTTACGACGTAGAATTGTAATGTATTACTTGCTGTTAGTAACTCAGCTTATTGTAGAGTATAGTAAGTATACTGATGATGCTATGCAGTTTATACTTCAGTTTTTTATGTAGTTTATATTTTAGTTTTCTACGTGGTTGTTTAGTAACTGCAGCTACATACTATTAACATTCCTTTCCTTTGTTAATGCTACTCCCTGCACCCTCCCTTGGTGCTGTTGCATGGGCATAATATGACTTTGAAACCCCCCCGCCCACCTCCTGCGCATTTCCCATGAATATGCTAAATTCCTCTTGATATGCACATTCTTTTTGTTAAGGCGCTCTTCTTCCACCTCCAACTCAGCTTATATATAAGCTCCTAGCTTGGCATTGTCTCATTCTTCACCTGAAGACGGCTGCTTGCGTTGTAGCCGAAACGTCGTGAGAATTATTTTATTTTATTATGTTTTATTTTTATTATTTTATTACTTCCCTTCTACGTGACTTTACCGAAAGAACCAAGAAGATGTAACTAGTCTATTTGTTATATTTTTCTGCTGTTTGCTGCCTCCCACATTATTTCAATTACAGTACAATAAAGTGTCGTATAGATATGATCAATTCCATGGAAACAGATTTCCAGTACGTACACTGGGACACAAATCTTGATACAAAATGTAACATGAGTGCCATTTGAGGTTTTATCGTCTCTCATGGTTGTTAAATAGAAGGGGTGCATTATACAATGTAACCAATTTCAGTGCCATGTCGAACACTTTCAGATTGTTCTTGTAATTCTGTTTGCCGTCGAATGGGGCCCATTGGTACCTTCAACTGCACAGGCAAACCTCACATTTTTGCCCATCAACTAAACATAAATCCACGACTGCATTGTAGAGAATGGAATATTCATTGAGACATCGAAATGATTGCATAAAGTCTCCAACAAAAATGTTTAACTGAGAGCTGTGTATTCTCCTGTTTTGACAAGTTGTATTTTTTGTATGGAAAAAACTACTATAAAATAATAGTTGTCTTAAAAATTTTGTGAGTTAAATCCTTGTGGTATACAATAAGCCTACAAGAATACAAATGATGTTTACAATTTGCACAACAATCCTTCAATTTATTTAGAATAAAAATGACTACATTTTGTAAAGCAGTTCCTTGGCACCAGTGTGAATACATGTTTATCTGCTGTGTTGAATTGACTGGTCCTGCATTCTATTTTTCATTTAGTTTTATTCTGTGCTTTGTATATTGCACTCAGTTTGAATTTGTGAATGTTGTCCCCTTGAATGTTTAGCCTGGTTTCATTTGTAATCGACACTTGTCTCAATAGCGTTTTAGTTTTTTTCAACTTAAAAGAAAAACTGACATTGATTGCTTTAAATAGAGCTTGCTTACTTTGGACAATTGACATAATTCCTCAACTTTTGTTTACATATATAATGTTGTGAACAAAAATATTGTATGCTCAATTTTTGGTTCTCCCAGTTATACTATTTTCTATTAAAGCACAGACTGGTTTGCCCCTCTTTTTTATCCGCCTGATGAAGACCGCTTGTGTTGCGATCTAAACGTCGTGGATTTTTTGTTTTATTATTTTCAATTTATTATTTAATTATCTTTTATTTTATTTTCTATTTACGTGACTTTACCGAAAGAAACAATACATATATAACCACATTTTGTATTTAATGACTTCAAGTTGTGATCAGATGTGAAGTTGTGGTCAGGTGTGAAGGCGTAGATGGGTAATGAGTTCCAGAGTTTATCAGTACGGGGGTGTGAAGAATGCTGTAGACTAGCAAGGAAACACATTTTAGCATGGTATGATGAAGATAGGTGAGTAGTAACAATACTGTAGCGTGGCAGGCAGCTGGAATATTGTGCAACACTTCAGAGGAGCACAGACCACAGAAGAGGTGAGGGGAAGCAAGTGGGATAGAGATCCCTTTAGTCTCTACTCTCAGCTCTGAATTGCCCATACCCCAAACTTTATCTAGTTGTATCTGTTTCAGTCATAAGTGAGTATTTGATAATAATACATCGTTTTACTTGTGGCACACCACGGACCCGGGAGTAGAGTCAATGATACAATGTATGGAAAAAAAAACTGGCAAGGGAAGAAAGAAGAGAAAGAATGGGGAATTAGAGGAATAATATTGAATAGAAATGGGAAAATGGGATCAAAGGATCAGTGTCTGTTTTTACAGGGGGGTGGGGAGAAAAATTCAGAGTGGGGGTGGCCACACATAAGTCATTTGATTTACAGGAGGCTTGCCCTGATTTAGATGTATAGATGAAATTAGCTAAGTTTTGTAATATGTTAGAGTATTATCAGACTGCTGCTACACTACTGACAATACAGACCAGCCAGTGTATGGTATATATCAGGGGTCGGCAACCTACGGCTCCGGAGCCGCATGCGGCTCTTTACGGGCTGCTTCTTGACGATATATACGTATGTACAGTATGCATTGCGGCTCTTGAAATACTGAATTTTGTACCGAATTGGAAAGAAATGGCTCTTCTTGTTATTTTGGTTGCCGACCCCTGGTATATATTAAATATATATGTATTTTAATTGGGTGCTGTATATCTTAGATTCCTTTGGTAGAGCCCATTTCTATGTAATGTAGCACTCAGAGATGCTGTTCCCTATTTGTTGTACTGGGAAAAGGTCCCAGGATGTCAAGGGCTACGAGCTCATTGACACAGGATACCATGATGGACTGCAGGGGGGGTTGAGACTTTTTGGCAGGTGGTGCACGCAGGTTGACTTTATAAAACTGGGTGACTATGTAGCTGCTACATGACGTTCACTATATATCTGACTGGCTATATAGGAGCCGACGATGTAGTAGCCACGGCGAAGATATATAACTCCCTTCCCAGCCTTCCAAGACGATGAGGGCGATCCACAGCGATGACAGCGACGACGGTCCGGACCCCAAATCCCCATGGCAGCCACGAGCCCCGCTCTGCACTCTCTTATATCTCACTTCGGCTTGGCCACGCCCCTTTTCCCGAACTCTCTTCTGTCGGAGATTTTCCTAGCCTCATTAACATCTCGTGGGTTCCACCCTCCCCTCGCGGTGACTCCTCACCCAGTTACCTCACTTGACCCTGCCTGTCCTCATCACTGAAATCATTATTTGCGGTCACTAGGTCACGTACTGTCTTTACATCTTCAACAAGTGGGAATGTGGAATTCAATTAATTAACATCTGGGTATATTTCTGACAAAATTCAGAACTTTTAAAAGGTTATAAAAATTAATATTCACATAGCACAATGTAAAATGTACCATTCAGTCGGGGTAAAATGTAGAGCAGTAGATGCATGCCCTTTCTGATCAATACATGTGCACTACTTTTCTTGTAGAAGTACATTTTACAATATCCAGTACTCTAGTGTACTGTATATACGGGAATGTTATCATAGGACGCGTTAAGCCTGTTTAGATTTAATACCATAATTAGGTAGCATGACCACCATATACCTGGTAAACACTCATTGACCGATAATACCTTATTGACTGATAATACCTTAATATATAGAGGACCACAGAGCTTGGGAGGGGATTTGGTGCCAGCTCACCACCTGGCTGCTGCCTTCCCATGCACCTGTGGTTCCTCGCGCGTCTGAGATGTCTCTCTTCGACAGGGAGTACTGTGCAGCGCGTTATAAGTTGAACACATCACATTCTTATAATACCTATGTCTGATGAGAATTGAAAATACAACTTTGGTCACAATTAGTGGAGGAGGTTTTAAGTTTTATTGGACCTTATTTAATTTTCTACATGCACACAAGGCACATATGTGCACAAACACACGGCATAATTCCCTCAAGTTTCATCTCTTGACAGTCTTAACAACTAATTCCATTACCAGACCACAATTACTTCTCAGTGTAGCATTGACCTTTCTCAATCATTAAGTATATATTTACGCAAGGGAAATGCACAGCCGGGCTTGGATTGTGTCTGCTGACAGTCTCAATTTGCTCACAATGTTCTATGCCTGCTCACTTGTACCTGCTACGAGCACTTAGAAGTATTATCATCAACAGTGATGCTCTGGGTACCAGATGTGTGTGTGGTGCATATGTCATGTCCAGAGCAATTGTATATATTTGACACAATAAATTAAGAACAACAATGGTTCAGCCCTCTTTACTGAACACTATACTTGCATATGTCAGTATGTTCAGGAGCTTAATGCCAATGTCGAGATCTGCTAGCCACGAGAGGGCTTTGGTAGAGAGTTTGTGTTGATTTTTATTTTCCTCCATTGAAGGGGCGTAGACTACAGTGGTATACTATATGGTCCATAGTTTGGGTTGCATGTCCACAGTTGAACTGTGGCTTGTCTTTAATTTTTCATTCGTGAAGGAGATGTGCACATCAGTCGGGTGGATGTTCTGATGCGGTTGATGGTATGGCAGTATCTTCGAGGATAGTCAAAGACAGAAGGTGCGATGCTTTGGGTCTGGAATGAGGTGTTTACTTGGGGTGTCCGTGTTGCTCCACTCTGTTCACCAGTGTTCTTCCTTAAGAGCCTAGTCTCACATGGTGTTGGACCAGATGACGCCAAAAGGCGCACAACTCAAAGACAATGTACCATCAGAGTATGAGAGCTCAGGCTAAGCATTTACACCATTGGAACCTCCTTTGCCAATAGCAAAATATGATAATTGGGTTTTTACCCTTTTATCTGACAACAAAACTGACACCTGTTTTTTTACAAGGAGTCATATTTGCTTTGACCACAATACCTGCGGTCGGAATGCAAACAAAAACACAACTCTGATAATGTATGCACTGTCCTTGAAATTGATTGGTCCACACCCGAGACAGCTTTCCTTAGAGCCTAGTCTCACATGGTGTTGGACCAGATGAGGTGTAATGAATCATAGTTCTATGAATTAATCAGGCAAAAGCCGCTTCCTGTGGGGAAAAAAGTAAAAAGAATGGGTTTGTTAACGTTCATAATCTTATCTTTATATTGATATAGCACTTTTATCCATCACGTAATCCGTGGTGAGCAGCGAGGCTGAATATATTTAACTTGTATCCACGTCGACTATCTGTACTCTTTATGCATTGACTTCAAGCGTTGAAGTTGGCACCTGTTGATGTTTTGGTCTTAATTTTCTTTCCTGCAGATGTTCATCATGACTGCAATGTGCTTTTTTTCAAAGTTAATACAGAACAGTAATAGGCATTTTCCTCTCTTAGAAATTAATTCACATTTTTTGTGACATGTTGTCTGATCTCTGACTGCTTGATGAGACTAGAATTTATTAACAATCTACACTGTGAATCTGTGATATATAATGGGGCATATTTAAATGTAGCGCGAAATGCAAACATAACAGTCGTCAAATAATGTGGTCACATGCATGGCAATTAAGGTTTCCATGGTGTTGCTTTGCGAGTTTTTCTGTCTAAAAACATCGACAACAAACACTTTATGGGATTTTAACCACTATGTTGAGGTTTTTAACGAGGTGTCATATATTTTTTTTATCGTATTTGCGTATGTTTAACGTGTTAAGGAATGGAGCACAGACCTGTATTGATCTTTGGCACAGAATTTATGTTTTTTTACCAATTGCCTCAGTCGCAAGTACTGCATATGTTGAAGCACGTGAAACTGGAGAGGATGGGAATGGATAAAAGGCAACGATCGAAGGCACAAGAGAGTGAAGGGAATGAGAGTCGGCACGAGATTGTAGGGAGCACTGGCCAGAGACAAATGAATACATGGCCGACCTGTATCAAATCGGCTGAGTTATATGGGAAAGAAACGGCAAGATAGTGGACAGTGGTGTGGAGATGGATGATTGTATATGATATAGGCTGTGGTGTTGGAAGGCTGCGCTATTACAGGCAGGTGTAATCGAGATGAGGTGTTGGCAGGCAAGGCAGGTGTGAGAGTGGTGAAGCGTCTCGCGGGTACGACAGGAGTGAGAGATGTGAGGTTCTGAAGGGCTGCACGGGAGTGGGAGGGTAAGGTGCTGAAAGAAGGCAAGATGACAATGATAGAAGCTGAGATATTGTTGTGACAGAGCCTAGGGAGCATATTGATGTGGCTCCTGTCAATGATGTATTTCCTCATACAATATCACTATACTGCATAAACTTTAACGTTTTATGTAAATCTAAAAGTTTTGATAAGCTAGTGCATTTGGTATTCGTGTCATTAATTGTGTTGACCCCAGAGGAATGCACAGCCACATATAGCCTGCCAGTTGGAAGTGATGGTGCTATGTGTAATTACAACCATCACAGGTTATACTTTTTAAATCCTTTATATTAAGTTTGCTTGCTTGCTTGCGTGCTTGCTTGCTTACGACCGTGCAAATCTTTTGGTCGTTTTTTAACCCACTTCCCGTGATCCAATCGAGCTGAAATTTTCCACACAGACTCGTTGTGCGAGACAATTAATGTTCGTGGAAAAAAAATTCCCAAAATGTTACACTTTTTAGGCAAAAAAAATGATTTTACATATATTCACATAGAACTCATTCATGGCTTTGGCTGAACATCACAGTGTAAGAGCCCAGAGCGTAACCCCTCCACAGGCTGTGGCGGAGTAGCGCAGTTGGTAGCGCCCTCGCTTCCCATGCCAAAGGTCGCGGGATCGATCCCCGCGTCCTCCACAGGCGAATATATTTTTAAATCCTTTATATTAAGTTCGCTGCCACGCATATAAAGGATTTATAGTGAAAAACTTTGTTTTTACGGGTTATACTTATTTCTGTTATTTGCAGGGTATTTTTTTTCAAAATGGGACCTCCCTTGCTAGTATAAATATATAAGAATAGATTTGACCTTTTCTGGCAATAAAATAGGTGTTAAGATGTTAAAACACCAAACTGAATCCTTTTGCAAGGAATCATGTTACTGCATTAACCACATATGCTTGTGGTGAACATGCAAACAAAAAACATGCTCCGGTAGTATATGCATTGTGTTTGAAACTGATTGGTCTTTGTGCTGTTCACCTTTTGGCGACCTCTTATATAACACTGTTTGAGACTAGGCACCTTTTTATGGCACAGTATTTGGTAAAATGTATTTCTTAAAAAATGTGATTTAGTAAAAATTACACGTCCTAGCGATTATAATGTTTTACATACCACAAATAGAGTCCGGCAGCTTTGATTTGATATCTATATGTAGATAATGTGTGGATGAAGAAGATTAAGATAAAGTTTATATCCTTCACATAATCACTTACTACATACATACAAAAGTTACGAATCTGATTTCCTGCTGAAACGAGCATTGGATAGTGCTCATTGCCATTGTTACCTTGATATGTGGTGAATGTTCTGCATTCTTGTGGTTGGGGTCAGTCTACCCATAGGGCAGCTACTGTTGAAATATAATACCACCGCTTTTGGAGAAAGTGGTAACCAATCTAGATCTGAAGTTTTCGTGACTGCAATGATCCATACTCTCTGGTTCTTTCGGTAAAGTCACCGAAAGAACCAGAGAGTAAAGTGGTAACCTAAGGCCAGTATCCTCCCCATCGATGTTTCTGCTGTTCAGGTTACGTATGGCACAATTGCTGTAAATATAGTAGTAATGCCCCAGAGATGCTGTCTGCTAAGCAGCATGCTCAGCATATAACATACCAACGTATGTTTCTACATGTATGACAATTGGCGTTGCTTGACCTTACCACAATGAGATATAGTAATTCTTTAATGCTCTAAAAGTGTGTGTTTAGCCTGCCTAATTTAACATTATGAGTGTAGAACAATATGGGTTCAAAACTTAGGATATGGTGGCATATGTCTGTAATCCAACACTGGGATTGGTGGATCACATCGATTGTGTCACGTGCATGAGATACCCAACAGCAAGGGTACAAGGTGGCTAGTAGATGTCAGTACATCAAGTGTGTATTCTTGAGTCATTCCTTTGTATCGCTAGCGTTTAATGCAGGAAAAACAGCTTCCTTTCAAACATCACAACACAGGATCCTCTATAAAACGAGTTGAGACAGAGGTGTTCGTGGCCAGATATGATTGTTACTATGAAGCCCATATGCCAATTTAAACCTTAATGCAAATACAGACGATGTGGCTGATCACTGCAGCCAGGAACCAGTATCCACGCCGAAATGCTGTTTTATTTGTTTAAAACTGCCCAAACGCTTTTTGATTTAATTCATGACCAACATTTAAAATGGAACATCATCCAATTATGAGTCAAGACTGACCAAAGGAATTACATGCATATGTTATTGGTATGTAAAACAAAAAACATGTTATTCTTTATTTCAATGTAAATGTAGGGTAATTTAATCACAAGCACTTAGGATGATTTGTGTGCGCTTTTGTGGGTAGTGCAAGCTTTGTGATGGATTAGTGGGATTACCGTCAACGTATTATTAACCTGAGGTTGCTACTATCACCTTGCCTCCCAAAAACCAACCCCTCGTCCACGTCGTGGGATGTGGTAACAGGTAAAGTACAGGATTGCCAGACAGGGCGAAGTATGGTGGGTGGTTCGACTATCTGGGCCGCTTCGGTAACCAAGAAGGATTGTCTGAACTCACCTGGAAACGCGCTGGCTAACGGGGCTCTGGTTAGCCACTTAGGCTAAGGGAGTAAACCCTGATAAAATCCTGGGTGGATACCAAGTGGCCAACGGCCCACCTCCGTGGGGCAGATGAGCTACGGTCCAGATGGCTAACGGCATATGGTGTAGGAGCCACTGGATGTCTGGTGCTTCAGGACAAGCCTTCCAATCATTCTTAATTTTAGAACTTTCGTGACTGCAGGAATTATTATTCGTTTCTTTCGGTTAAGTCACGTCTAAAGATAAAATAATAAATTAAATTAAATAATAGAATACGACGTTTCGATTGCAACACAAGCAATCATCATCAGGTATAATGAAATAGCGACATAAAATCTAACCAGAAAACTATAGACAGACATATTAGCAGACAGATATCACCAAGATACATAGCGAGAGCAACACAAGTAACAGAGAGGGGTGATCATCTCTGTGGGGTGGCCTTAAATACCTCCTCCCTCTCTCTGCCTCCGCCCCCCCCCTCTGTCTATTTAAAGCCACCCCACAGAGACGATCACCCCTCTCTGTTACTTGTGTTGCTCTCGCTATGTATCTTGGTGATATCTGTCTGCTAATATGTCTGTCTATAGTTTTCTGGTTAGATTTTATGTCGCTATTTCATTATACCTGATGATGATTGCTTGTGTTGCAATCGAAACGTCGTATTCTATAATACCTTCCAATCATCTTGGTTTTCTGCCTAGCCATTGGACCCAGGCTTGGTTCCTGGTTAAGCCCCGTGCGGTAGCTGGTGTGCAACAGACACTGCACGTAAATTAATTCACGCACTGGCACCCTCCAGGGAAACTGTGCCATCGCACCACCACACCACACACCCACAGCCCTTGGGCGATTGGCAAGTGGCGAGCGGGGCAGGCCTATGCAGCTAGAAGCTCCTAGTCACAACCCAGCACCAAGGCGGCAGCTATTAGAAGGTCGCCATGCACTCGGATTAGGCAGGAGTACAACTCGGCAGCTGCAGCTGCGACTGAGCAGCCCACCAGGATCCATTCTGCTCACCCCAAATGGGGAGGGGGCTCGAAAAGGTGCCCTAAACATAGCCTGCCTCACAACATCCTGTCTGGCTTACTGCGACCAGAGGGAGCATCAATAATTGCGGTTGAAACAAAAATAAATATAACCTAAACATTGGATCCTGGAATGTCAGGACCCTCACAGACAACCCAAACTTGCAACATCCAGAACGCCGAACAGCTCTTTTGGCACCCGAGCTGAGACGATTTAATATCCATATTGCCGCCCTCAGCAAAACTCGTCTGGCGGATGAAGGCCAACTGACCGAGCTAAGTGAAGGCTACACTTTCTTTTGGAAGGGTAAACCAGCGCATGAACGATGCCTGCATGGTGTAGGGTTTGCAATAGACAAGATGCTCATCAACAGCTTAGGTGAGCTCCCAATTGGTATCAATGAACGATTTATGACCCTACGCCTGAAACTCGCAAAAGACTAACATGCAACCATCATCAGCACCTATGCACCAACACTGGACTCTGAAGAAGACATTAAGGAGACCTACTACAGCCCACATAACCAAATCCTTCAGAAGATACCAAAAACTGACAAGCTGATTCTCCTCGGTGACTTCAATGCTAGAGTTGGGAGAGACCATCAAATGTGGAACGGTGTAATTGGTGTAGAGTCGTGCTTCGTGATGCCCTGTGGATTGTAGACTCAGACGGAGACCAGAGTTGAATATTCGGGGCTGTTTGCCGTGTATTCATGCCAACATCCGCACTCTTAGTTCCGTCGCGGGTACTCACAACTCCCTGTCCCCTAGCCCTCTCTTCCGACTCCCTCGACCTTCGTCCAGGCGTCCTCGTATTCTTCCACCCGTAGCCTCCTTTGTCTCTCTGGCCCAAGAGCCTTTCTACCTGCTACCTGGCTCCTCTCTCTCCCTCCCTGGCTCTCCTTTGTCTCTGACCCCTCCCCTTCCATCCAGGTTCCCCTTTTATCCCCTTAGCCCGGGTTCCTACCTTTTACCTGGCTCTCCTCCTTCTACCTGGCTCCCTCACTAGTAGACGTCTCACTCTTTCTACTTACCCTCTTTCGCCCTTCTGGCACTCCCCTTTTTGCTTGGCCCCCTTCCCGCCATTGCCCCTCGTTGGGTCCCCGCAGTACTCCTCTACACCGGTAAAGAGGGAGTTGGAAAGTCCAACTCCAATGGTCACCTTCTAACAACCTGTTCTGAGCATGACCTGACAATCACCAACACCCTATTCAGGCAGAAGACTATCCTTAAGACCTCCTGGTGCCACCCTCGATCACACCAATGGCATTTACTGAACTACGTGATTGTCAGGTTGCTTGATAGCACAAACGTCCGCATCACTGGTGCCATGATCAATGCAGACGATTGCTGGACTGACCACAGACTAATTCGATCAGTGATGACTCTCAAACTAAACCACAAACACATCCACTGACCAAAACTACAGAGGAAAAGACTCAATGTAACCAGACTAAAAGACCCAGCAGTACAGGCCCGACTAACGAACAACTAGCTCAAAGACTCAGCACCAACCAGGCTTCAGGAAATGTTCATGAGTACTGGACACAACTGAAGACGGCAGTTATAACCAGTTGTGAAAATACCATTGGTAGCACAGGAAGGAAAAACTGTGACTGGTTTGATGATAACGACCAGAAAATCACAGGCCTCATTGACAAGAAGCGGAAAGCATTCATCGCCTGACAACAACACAAACAGTCTCGACAGAAAAAAACAATGATATAAGGTGGCCAAATCGGAAGTACAAACTAAAATCCGAGAATTGAAGAACAACTGGTTCAGAAACAAAGCAGAAGAAATACAAGATCTTGCAGATTCCAATTACCCACATGAATGTTTTTAAAGCAACCAAAGTCTTATATGGACCATCAAAACAGGGACTTGCACCACTTTAGTCTAAGGATGGGACATAAATCTTCAAAGACAAACATGCAATCATCTCCGTGGCAGGAACGCTTCAGCACTTTTTTCAACTGCAACGCTGTTGTAGATGCTTCTATATTCAGTGAGATTCCGCAACACTCTACCCACTCTACCACTGAGGATTTAGTTGGAGAACCAAAGATGCTTGAAGTAGCTAAAGCTGTCAAGCAGATGAAAGAGAACAGAGCTAGTGGGCTAGACCAGATTCCTGTTGAGATTTACAAACATGGAGGACAATGCCTACTTAAACACCTGCACTCCCTCATAGCCAGGATCTGGAATGATGAAGACATTCCCAACGAACTGAAAGATGCCATCATTGTCACCGTCTTCAAAAAACGTGACAAGTCAGACTGTGACAACTACAGAGGTATCTCTCTTCTTTCCACTGCTGGAAAAATACTGGCAAGAATCCTACTAAACAGACTTCTACCATTTTCTTGGTTCTTTCGGTAAAGTCACGTAGAAGGGAAATAATAAAATAATAAAAATAAAACATAATAAAATACAATTCTCACGACGTTTCGGCCACAACGCAAGCAGCTGTCCTCAGGTGAAGAACAGGTTTGTTGGAAAGACAGCGTCTGAATGAGCACCACCAAGCTTGGCAGCGTATATTTAAGCTGGGTTAGAGGGGGAAGGGCACCTTTGCATATCAAGAGGAATTTAGCATATTTATGGAAAATGTAGATATGGGATTAGTCACTACTTGTGGAATGTGTGGGAGGTGGGGGGGGTGCGGTCTCAACGTCATATTATGCCCGTCCTTTATATAGGATTAGCAGCAAGAAAGCAACGGGAAACTACTTGGATTATTCCTCCCTTGAAAACTTCAATGATGACAAGCAAAATCAATAAAGGCCCTGAGTATCGGCGTCCTTTAAATAGGACAGGGGTGCTAAGAATCTCCGAGCTTGTGTCAAAGAACGCTTTCAAAGTAGCAACTTGGAACGTTAGAAGTTTACTTCAAGCAGGAAAACTAGCCAATGTCATACAAGAAATGGATCGACTTAAAATCAACATAATCGGTCTAAGCGAAACTAAATGGCCTGGAACAAAAAAGATTATATCGAGCAAACACCACATCTTCTGCTCCGGAGGAGAAGAAAACACCAAACAAACATACTGTGTCGCCTTTATAGTACACAAGAAATTAGCGAATAAAGTCATCAACTTTACCCCAGTATCAGAACGAATAGCACTACTACAATTAGCAGGCAACAAAGTCAACGTGAACATTCTACAGGTTTATGCTCCAACAGCAGACAAACAAGATCATGAAATTGAATCGTTCTATGAGCAACTAACCAACACGCTGAAGCCGCTGAAGAAACAAGACATCACTATAATCCTCGGCGACTTCAACGCCAAGGTTGGCCACGGTCGAATGCAGAACATTGTCGGAGAACACGGACTAGGAACAAGGAATGGACGAGGCGACAGACTGGTTCAATTCTGCCAAGAAGAACGTTTCAGTATTGCTAACACGTGGTTCCAATTACCACCTCGACGACTGTACACGTGGACCTCGCCGCAAGACTCCGACAACAACATCGTCAGGAACCAAATCGATTATATCCTAATTAACATCAGGTTTAAGTCCAGTGTGATTACAGCAAAAACCTACCCTGGAGCCGATATATCGTCAGATCATAACCCAGTAACAGCTACAATAAGACTCAAATTGCGATCAATACAATGTACAAAGACGAGACGAGCAGACTTGGAGAAACTGAAGAACAGCGCCGATAAAAGACAAGTACAGCAAGATCTCAACGATAGCATCCGCTCAATAACAACAGAAACAGCAGATGTTCAGGAGTACTGGTGCTCGTTCAAACAATGCATCACAGAAACAACAGAAGTCATGCTGGGACACCAGTCACTGAAAAAAAAAAGAACGATGGATGACACAATATATTCTCGATCTAATGAGCAAACGAAGAATGTACAAAAATAACAACTTGGAGAAGTACAAACAAATGCAACAGAAGATCAGAGAAGCAATCCGACAGGCAAAAGAAAAGTGGATGGAAGAACAATGCGCCGAGATTGAAGAACTAATAAAAAACATGACAATTTTAATCTGCACAAGAAGCTCAAAGAAGCTGGTAACATCTACAGACCAGCCCCAACAGCTACCTTGTATGCGGACAACAACCAACCAATCCTAAATAAACAAGAAAAAATGGACACCTGGACAAACTATATACACAAGCTCTTTGGCGCCGCGAGAACACCTGCAGAAAAAGACCAACAGAAATCGAAAGACGCACATTTTAACATCAGAAGTAGAACGTGCAATCAAAACAGCTAAGCCAGGCAAAGCGTGCGGGCCCGACACAATCCATGTAGAATTGCTCAAACTATTAGACAGCAACAACATACGACAACTGACTAATTGGTACAATCAAATATACAACGGCAATAAAATTCCATCCGACTGGCTACAATCCATCTTTGTGGCCATACCAAAGAAAGCAACAAGCCGGAAATGTGAAGACTACAGACTGATAAGCTTGATGAGCCACGTGCTGAAAGTCTTCCTGAAGGTGATCCAACAGCGCATACGCTCCACATGCGAAAATGCATTGAAGAACACACAGTTTGGCTTCTGCAAAGGACTAGGCACAAGAGAAGCAATCTTCTGTCTACAGATACTACTACAGCGATGCTACGAACATCAGAAAGAAGTGTACATCTGCTTCATAGATTACGAGAAAGCCTTTGACTCAGTAGACCACGACCGACTAGCAGCTCTATTAAAACAACTGGGACTAGATAAAAACGACATCGACTTCATCATTGCTCTTTATTGGAAGCAAACAGCCCAACTCCAATATGACAACGAATTGACAGACCTAACACCAATACAAAAAGGTGTACGACAAGGCTGCCCACTGTCACCGATTCTTTTCAACATCTACTCGGAGAAGATTTTTGATCGAACACTAGCAGACAAAAACATTGGTATTAAAGTCAATGGACAATACATCAACAACATCAGGTATGCCGACGACACTGCACTGCTGGCCGATTCGGAACAAGACCTACAACAAATCTTGGACGCGGTTGCCGCAGAGAGTCAAATATGGGGCTTACGAATTAACAAAAAGAAAACAAAGGTTATGAAGGTCAGCCGAACTACAAGCGAAACAACAATCAAGCTGGGCAGTGAAAAATTGGAACAAGTACACCGATTTAAATACCTTGGTGTAATCATTGACGATCAGTTGAACCATGAAGTCGAAATCAAGAGCAGAATTGAACAAGCAAGGCAAGCATTTATTAAATGGAAAACACTCCTTGCAGACCGCAACTTGAGTACATCACTGAAACTGCGCACACTGAAATGCTACATCTGGTCAATTTTGGTGTACGGAGTAGAGACGTGGACACTGACAACAACAGCAACAAAAAGGCTCGAAGCTTTCGAATTGTGGCTGTATCGAAGAATGCTGAAAATCCCATGGACAGCCAAAACCACCAATACACAAGTTCTGCAAGATATGGGCACTGACAGGCAACTGCTGAAGACCATCATTAGCAGGAAGTGTTACTACCTAGGCCACATTGCCCGAAACGACCACAAATACCAGCTATTAAAGCAAATCCTGGAAGTAAAAATCGAAGGGAAAAAACGACCAGGACGGCCAAAAACGACATGGCTCAGTAACATCAAAACATGGCTACAATTAACAACAGCACAAACTCTACACGCCGTGCTAGACCGGGACCAATATCATCGTGAAGTCGCACACGCCGTTAAGCAGCACTAAAGAAGAAGAAGCAGCAACAAAGAGAGGAAGTAGCAGTAAAAAAGGTAAGGAATTTTTAATAGTAAGGCGCTGCAGCAGCCAGACCACCACGTAAAAAACTAAAATATAAACTACATCAATGTCTTCAGTATACTAAATATACTCCAATATGCTGAGCTACTAACAGTAAGTCATAGATTACAATTTTATGTCGCAAAAAATATAATATGCCTCCAGCTAAACTTTTTCCTTACATCACATGGATCTACCCCGTGCTATATATTGCCATAGACAAACCCAACATTAAATTATATACTGCATTACTATACACCACCCTTTACCTTAGACTATACATTGTGTAATAAAGGACTCGTTCACTGGGTCTGTCTCCGTTGTCCTTTATTTGGGTTCTTTACACTTGTCCCACACGGCCCTCGCTCAGAGCCTCCCCGCTTGGCAGCTCCACAGCTGCCTTCGCTCCCGTAGCCTTTCTCGCTCCTGCAGCTCCGCTGCAGGTCCACTGTGCAGTCCTCCGGCTGCTCTCGCTGCAGCTCCACCGCTGCTCCCCGTTCCTCCGTGCTCGGTCAACGCTGGCCGACGGTGCCGAGTCTTACTGTGTGTGTGGCGATCTCGCCACTCTCCAACCTCCGCCCTGCGTGGCCTCACTCTGTCTCTATCTCCAACACTCTCCCGTCTCTTCCGGTATCTCTCCCTTAAGACCTCACCCCTCTCTCTCACGTGACCTAACTCCTCCCCCCCGTGACGTCATATCCGCGAGGCCGTTTACGCCCGCATTACACCACCCTCCCCCGTAGAAAAAATCCAGCCGACCTCGGCTGAAAAATAACGATGTAATGCGAGCGAACACAACCATCACACATGCAAGGACAACGAAGCATACAATAAATATAACAATAACAACAAGAACACAACAGTAAAATTCAACAAAATTTAAGGGACTTCGACCGCGTGCGGGTCGCCGGTCCGTCCCGGACGGGCGGCGGCCCTCCTGCAGACCGGGAACGTGACGGGGTTTTAGGAGCGACAGGATGAAGTCCCCCTGTCGCTATTGGAGGCCCGTCAACGTCCCGGTCCCGTATCCCTGAAGGCCCAGCGTCGGGGGTGTCCCGCGATTGTGTCTGCGGCGGGGTCGGAAGGACGGCGGGGCTCGGAGTCCCCGCAGCCGTGGTAGGCACACCCCGAGCAGAGTCCCCTGTCTCCTGCAGTGTCACGGCCGGCTTGTCTGTGAAAGGCACGACAGACGCTCTTGCAAGGTCAACAGGCACAGGCAAGGGTGAGTCGGCAGCAACAGACCCCGGCAAGGCAACATCAGGAGATGATGCATCAGTTCGAGGGGCCACATATGGTTTCAAGCGCGACGTGTGAACGAACCAACGCCGAGATCCAAACCGAACACGCGCAAACTGTGGGTTGGGAACCTCGATGAGGCGAACCGGCCCTTGCCATGGTTTATGTAATTTAGGAGAGGTACCTGGCCACACCTGCGGGCAATGGAGCCAGGCCATGTCCCCCACCTTCCAGAGGCACTCCCCCTTGGAGCGTCGAACACACCGCTCGTTCCGGGCCTGAGCTTTGGCCGTAGCCATGCGGGCCCCTTCCCGCGCCTCAGTAACACGGCGAACGGTATCCTGAATGTAATCAGGAAGAGGCTTAGCAAGTCCCCTCACTCCAGTTCCAAACTGCACATCCATCGGCGGCACGTTTTCGCGACCGTACATAAGGAAAAACGGCGAATATCCTGTAGCCGCATGCGGCGTCATCCGGTATGCCGAAAGTACCCCAGGGATATGCAAATCCCAATCCGATTGTTTTTCACTCACCGTGTGACACAACATGGCGGACAAAGTCCGATTTAGCCGTTCGACCATACCATCCGTTTGTGGGTGGTAGGGAGATGTCCGTATCTTTTTAGTTCCAAGAGCCGCACACACTTCCCCCAACAATTTAGAAGAAAAATTCCGGCCTTGGTCTGTGAGGAGCCTCTCCGGCGCCCCCTTGTCCATAACGTACCCAAATAGAAAGGCGTCTGTGATAGACGCCGCTGACTGGTCAGGCAAAGGCCAGGCCATCGGCCAGCGGGAGAGGTACTCCACCCCAACCAGCAAGTATTTATTACCTTTAGCGGATGGCGGGAAGGGTCCCAAAATATCCAACGCCACCAATTCATTAACTCGAGACACCTGAATAGAATGTATCGGCGGCACATATGGTTGTTTAGGTGGCTTTCGCCGGGCACAATCAGGACACGCGCGAACGTGACCGACGACATCTGTTGTCATGCCGTGCCAAAAGTAACCTCGCTGCAACGTCAATAGGGTCTTCTGCACCCCCAGATGTAAGAGCGTGTCGCAATGCAGAGTCCTAGTCAATTCGTACCGCAAGGATGCCGGTACAACCAGACGCCAGCGTCCCTGTAACCCTTCCCTCCACATCAGCAGACCATCGCGGAGAGCGGTTTCCGGCACACCCCCCGTATCCGGTCCCCCACTCTTCTTCGCAGGCCGATTCCGTAAAGTCACCAAGGACTCGTCCAACATTTGTTCCCGAATCCACACAGCCCTTGGAAGATTCAAAATCCCATCAGCCGGTCCCGGCTCCCTTGGAGCTTCAGGCACCTCGACCGCCAACGCAACAGGCTGAGGGGGGTGCTGAATCGGCGCAAATCTATGCGTCCCAGACGCGCACGCGCCAGGGGATCGCTGCGGCAACCTAGAAAGGGCGTCTGCATTCGCGTGACGCACCCCCTTCCGATGGTGAATTTGGAAGGAAAATTCTTGCAGCGTGTCCAACCACCACGCCAACTGGCCGGATGGTTGGTCCATCTTAAGAGCATACTGCAAGGCCGCATGATCCGTGGGTACAATAAACGAACGACCGTAGAGATACGGTCGAAATTGGCGGAGAAAGAAAACAATAGCCAAAAGTTCCCTGCGAGTGACGCAGTAGCGGGTTTCTGCGGGGGACAAAACCCGGCTACCGTACGCCACCACGCGCTCCACACCACCTTTGGACTGAGACAACACGGCCCCAATGCCCGTGTCACTCGCGTCCGTATCCAGAATGAAGGGGTGATCGAAATCAGGATAATCCAACGTCAGTGCCGTAGCCAATCGATCGCGCAGGCCCTGAAACGCCGCCTCTTCTGGTGGTCCCCAAGCAAATTTCCGTCCTTTACCCGTAAGGAGGTGCAAGGGCCTCGCGATCGTCGCAAAATTCGGAACAAACCTCCAATAATATGAGGCAAACCCCAAAAACCGACGTACATCCCCCACCGTGGCCGGGGTTGGCCAGTCACGGACGCACGCTGTCTTGTCCGGATCCGTGGCCACCCCGTCCGCACTGACGATATGCCCCAAGTAGCGCACGGACCGTTGCAGTAGGTGACATTTCTTAGGCTTAAATTTCAAATTAGCGGAACGCATCCTGGCGAACACAGCCTCCAACCGCATTAAATGCTCATCAAATGTGCGGCTGAAGACGATAATATCGTCTAAATATATCAGACATGTCTCCCACTGCAACCCCGTTAACAGCAACTCCATCAACCTTTGAAATGTGGCAGGGGCAGCATTCAACCCCATCGGAAGACAATTAAATTGGAATAACCCCTGCGGCGTACGGTAAGCAGTCTTCTCCCGCGAGGGCTCGTCAAGGGGAAGCTTCCAAAATCCCGAAGAGAGATCTAGCGTTGAAAAGAACTTCGCCCCCGACAAGGCATCGAGGGAGTCGTCCATACGCGGCAGGGGGTACGCATCTGCCACAGATACTTTATTTAATTTCCGAAAGTCCACACAAAATCGCAATTTGCCGTCCTTCTTTTTAACCAAAACAACAGGCGCGCCCCATGGGCTGTTAGATGGAGATATTATGTCCGCAGCCAACATGTCATCCACTGCCCCTCGAACCTGATCTCGCTCCGCCGGACTCATCCGATGCGAGTTTAACCGAATAGGGGCAGCATCCCCTGTGTCAATATGATGGTAAAGCAACGAGGTGCGTCCCAAGTCCAAATCGTTGGAGCTAAACACATCAGAATAACTCAATAATAATTTACGAAGCGTGCAACGTTGTTCCCCGGAAAGGGAAGGATTTTCCCCACACAATTCGGCGATCCAGCGATTATCTGCGGCCCCAGGGCCTGAAACACCACCAACCATGACCTGGCTGCCCAGATGATCCTGTGCCGTAAACGCCGTAGTGGCATGTGCCACAACCGTACCCGCCGGCACACACACATTTTCGGTACTTGCATTAAGCACCTGCAGAAACGGCTGCTGGTCCGGCCGGACAATAGTTTGCGCCCCAACGAGCGCCGATCTGCCCGTTATGGTGGGGGACGGCGACAAAAAAACTCCAATTGCACCTTGACGACCAGGCACAGGCTTCCGATATCGCAAGGGGATAAGCATCTGTGAGCCAGGTGGAATATCAACAGATACCTCGGACAGCGCCTGCTCCTGGGCGACCGGAGCAGGTCGCACCCAGGGCGACGGTAGAAATGTAATTTTTCGCCCACCCGGTAATTCAATGCAGTTTTCATTAATTCTAATTAGAATGGGCATCTTGGCCAGAAAGTCAGTTCCCAACAAACAAGGAACCGCAAGGGACCTCGAAATTAACACAATTCCCGAGGCCGACACTCCCCCGATAGATATTTTAGCGTCCACCTGGCCCACAATGCCCATGCTACCGCCGTTCGCAGCGACGCAGGAATCGTAAACCAGACACACAGCCTCTGGTGGGATGCCCAACAGATGGAAAATTACATCCGATATAATGGTCACGGACGCCCCGGAATCCACTAAAATACGCACGTCCACCCCTTGTATAGAACCAGGTACAGTGGACGAACCAGTAGTGGCCGCGACGACCCGCCGTGCCAATTTACGCCACTGCGTTACCGAGCGACGTGGCCCAGTCGATGGCCTCCCCCCGTTATTAACAACACCCGGATCGCACGACAACGGTGATGAGTGAGGTGTCAAGCCTTGCCGGGTGTCTGGTGCGCACCGACTTGCCTGTCCTGGAGGATCCTTCCGTGGCACGTCCGCTGTCGAGGCCTCCTGCTGGGGCGGACCTGGGACACGGGCCCAGCAGTCCCTGGCGTAATGGCCCTTACAGCCGCAGCGGAAGCAGTCGATGTCGTTGCGCCGCGCCGCAGGCCCCCCGTCCTGACGCTCCCGTGTCGGCGGTGCAGATCGCGGCCCCGGCCTACTGCGGGCCGACCACTGAGCAGAGGCGGCTGTCAGCTCCTGCGGGCCCCCCCCATCAGGAACGTACACCGCCTTCTTGGGATCCCAACCCACGGCACCTCCTTCGACGATGGGCCCCCCCGTCCACGCCATGACTTGCTTCCAACGGCGCAGGTTGAACTGGGCATCAAGACATTTAGCGGCCGCCGGGGATGTCAGCTTTTCGTGGCCACACACCGGCATAGGAATCCCCAAATCCCGGGACAGCTCGAGCATCTTACCCAAGATGAGAGGTTCGAGCAGGTCAGGCTCCGTCTCCGGGTATGCGGCCATGGCCAACTCCAATACCGCACCCCTGTATGCCACCGGCGACTCCTCGGGTGCTCGCTGACGTTGAACAAACCGGCGATGAGCATCATCCGGTGGCTCATATGCATCTGCCATCTCGTCGAAAACTCCTCTCAATGTTTTCTTCTTCTCGGCCTTTATAGAACGGAAGAATCTCACCGACTCGTCATCGAGAAGAGTCGGTAAAACCTCCAATGCCTCAGCGTCCGTCCACCTTGCTGAGCGTACCGCCGCCAAAAATCTGCAGGCGAAAGCACCCCAATCGCCACCGATGGAGAATTCTTTAACGGTCGTGAGATGACGACTGCGACTCCTTGTTGCGCCGCCCTCAGCCGATGACTCACCAGGCGGCATATTCAAAATGGCGTCGCATCGCAAGGTGTTCAAGATGGCGGCCTCCCGCCGCGGAGAGCGCAAGATGGCGGCTTCCCGCCGTTCTTCTCCTGCCACGCCCAAGATGGCGTCTTCGTGCCGCGTGGCCGATGGCGCCGACAGCGGAGGCAAGGCGGCGACCTGCGGACCTCCATCGGCTCTCCCCAACGCCGTCCTCGGCGTGACGAGCTCGCACAATTGCGCGAGCACGATTTTGAGTGTCTCCAGCTGCACCGCCATCTGTCTCTATCGCAAGTCCGCGTCCTCCGGCGCAGACGGTTCCACCGACGCGGTGACGTCTTGGACTCCCGGACCCGTACTCGTTCCCGCACGGATCTCCTCCATCGCAGGCAGGTCCACCGCCTGAGGAAGGTCGTCGTCGTCGGATGATGTAGCAGATGATGGCGCAGGAATATTCTTTCTCCTGAGCTGTGTTGACATGCCGTTTCACTTCTGACACCAGTGTAATAAAGGACTCGTTCACTGGGTCTGTCTCCGTTGTCCTTTATTTGGGTTCTTTACACTTGTCCCACACGGCCCTCGCTCAGAGCCTCCCCGCTTGGCAGCTCCACAGCTGCCTTCGCTCCCGTAGCCTTTCTCGCTCCTGCAGCTCCGCTGCAGGTCCCCTGTGCAGTCCTCCGGCTGCTCTCACTGCAGCTCCACCGCTGCTCCCCGTTCCTCCGCTGGCCGACGGTGCCGAGTCTTACTGTGTGTGTGGCGATCTCGCCACTCTCCAACCTCCGCCCTGCGTGGCCTCACTCTGTCTCTATCTCCAACACTCCCCCGTCTCTTCCGGTATCTCTCCCTTAAGACCTCACCCCTCTCTCTCACGTGACCTAACTCCTCCCCCGCGTGACGTCATATCCGCGAGGCCATTTACGCCCGCATTACAATTGTAATATTACACTATGTATTAATCTACCCACCCTACTGTATACCGCACTGCTGTATATTCACTGTACAATTAGGATACTATATATTACCTTATACATTATATTAAACATTACACTTTTATACTATTTATTATTATGCAATCTGCTAAACACTATACCATTGACCGTCGCGTGAAAGGTGCTAAGAGGAAGCAACGACATATGTCAATGGGAGAGTGATGGTTGGAGACTGGCAGTGGAGCAAAGACTCCATTCCCTGCGGAGAATACAAAAGATATATAATCAATGCCAGTGAGTGGACTGCGGTCTGAAAGTCACCATAAACGTGAACACAATCAGTTAAGATGCGAAATGGTTTATTACGTCCTTCCAATGATTGCTGAGCCAGAATCCATATTCTCGGTTGAAATTGTCTCTGTGCTTGTATATGTGGATCGCCTCATGAACGAATCTCTCATGGTAGCCAGATGGCAATGCCATTGTCATCATGGACAAAATAGACTACAACAACAAAATTCAAGAACTACTCAACGATGGCAGCTATACAAAAATAAAAGGAGACCCCACCAACAGCCTCGTCATTAAAAGCAACAAAATCATTTCTGATTCAACCACATTAATTGATCAAACCAAACAGTTCTCGTTGAAACCTTCTGCAGCCAGGCCACCAAGATTATATGGCTTGCCAAAGATACATAAAGAAGATACACCCCTTCGTCCCATTGTCTCTACTATCAACTCTCCCACCTACAAACTGGCTCGTTTTTTGTCTGAAATCCTGCGGCCTTTCACTGGAAAAACCATCTCTGCGGTACTAAACTCTACTCAACTGGTATCGATAATCAAGGGAATCTCCCTGTTCCCAGACGACCTGCTTGTCAGTTTTGATGTGGTTTCCTTATTCACCAAAGTTCCTGTACCTGACAACATCGCAATCATTGAAGACTTGGTTGAATTCCAATATGCTGATGATGCCCAAGTCAGTGCATGCTCAGAAGCTGACCTTCAGTTCATCGTCAACATATTTACAGATTCTTACAGCAGGATAGGTCTAACATTGAATACCCGCAAAACAAAGATAATTTTTCAACAAGCTCCAGGAGGACACCTACCACCCCATACAATCATTACCAACAATGCAATACTGGAAAACGTTCTCAGTTTCCCATACTTTGGGAGCCATCTCTTTAACAATGTCTTAATTGATTATGAAATTCAACATCGGATTGCCCGAGCTAGTGCTGCCTTTGATCATTCCAACCCTCTTATATGGTGCAGAAACCTGGACCACTATCGTAAACATGTACAATCTAGATTTGAAGCTTTCGTGACTGCAAGGATTCATATTCTTAGATTTTTTCGGTAAAGTCACGTAGGTAAAACATTAAAATTAATAAAAGTAAAATAAAACAAAATAAAAATCACGACGTTTCGGAGGCAACACAAGCTTCCGTCTTCAGGTGGAACCGTCACAGCCACGACTTACCTACGTGACTTTACCGAAAAAACCTAAGAACACGTACAATCTCTCGAAATGTTTCATCAACGCTGTCTCAGGAAAATACTAAACATCACCTGGGAAGAAAGACAAACTAATATCAGTATTCTGGAGCGATCCAACTCATCCAGCATAGAGGCCATCATGATGAAGTATCAACTCAGATGGGCAGGTCACCAGATCTTCTATTTCCAGCTCAGCGATGGATCATGTGCCCCCGGAGATCAAGAAAGTGTTTCCGTGACAACCTTAAAATGCACCTCAAGCGTAGCCACATAGATCCAAACAACTGGGAAATCTATGCTCTTGATAGACCATCATGGAGGGCCAAAATAAACAATGGAACTCAGCATTGTGAGGCCGAGTGAAGAGAGTTGATAGCCAGGGAAAGAGCACGCTGCAAAGCATATACACCAGAGACAGAGACAACAACAGTGGGAGCTCCAGTATGGATCATTCGTGTCCCCAATGTGCCAAGATCTGCAGGTCACGGATTGGCCTATTCAGCTATCTCCGGACCTATGGACAGCCAGGTCCACCTCACAACAAAGACAAGTAACACCTGGAGGGAAATCATACCCAACTACGAGGGATCCCAGAAGACAATCACCTTATTACTAAATGTACTTACTAATCTAGTGTGAGAATTGGCTTATGTGTTGGTGCATGTGATATGTGTCTCTCTTTACAGTTCCCGGTTGGGTGTTGCTGTTTAAAGTATAGCAGATCCACAGTTGAAAGGTTGTGAGCTCAAATCCCAGTCAGGGGTAAAGAGCAGTTGTCCTATGGAATACTAGCCATTTCCAACTCACTACATTTGAGAAAAAAGTTTAACCATGAGCAGCTATCTCACTAACCTGCTAAAACAGTTTGCCAATGACGTTTAACGTGACAAAGAGAGTATACTCATGACAATTCAATGTAGTAAACGACTTACACGACACGTTGAGACTTGCGTCCTTTCTTTATTAGTTATGACTGCTTGGCTCCGCACTCTCTTTAGACGGTCACCCTCTCTCTCTTTCTGCATGCACGCGCTCACTGCTCCTCCATTCCTGCGTGGCTTCCCTCGCTCTCGCTTCCCCGCACACCGCTGGTCGACGGTGCACCGGGAGTCGGGAGAGCTTCGCTCGAGGCTGCCATGTGCTCGGTGGCTGACGAGATGGCGGAGATGCAGTCCGGACCCAGGCTTCCACACAGAACCCCGAGTCCTCCTCTTGCCTCTCCTTATATCCTCCTTGGCGGAGCGAAGCCCCGCCTCTAACCACACCCCCTTCAAAACCTTCTCGATGGTTCCTCCATGTACCCATGAGCTCCGCCCATGAACTTTGGCCCAGATTGAACCCGTAGCCCTGATTGGCTATGACCGATGCGGCAATGCCTATGCAGCCCTCCGTATGTCGGTGTGCTCTCTCATTACATATGTATGGCGTGTTTTAACGACACATTTATATATTTATGCGATCTAACCCAAAAAATCTATATTATGGATATGTATGTATGTTGGACTTCTTTTGCACCGTATGTAGCCAACCATGCTAATCGAGGTGTTTTTGTGTGTTTCTTTCTACAGATGAAGACTTGAGTTTGGCTTTGAAGGCAAAGGTGTCATTGGAAGACCTTTTCAATAAGAACTTCCAACCCGTGGAAACAGAAGTACATTGGATAAGTGGTAAGTTGTATGAACCAGTTCATTACCCTTCTTTAATTGAAGACTGTGCATGGCCAAGTGCTTGTGCTATGCATGATTGTGGGCCTCAGTCCTTTTGCTATAGGCCAATGCAAAACTGGTAGAAAAATAAGTCTGTAGGAAATATCACAAACACATAAAGGAAGCCTTCTGAAATGTTCACGTTCTTGGCAGTGCAGTAAAACATCACGAAGCTGAAATCATTTTTGGAATAGCCTTTCCTGTTTCAGTCTCTGTCTGACATCCTGAAAATAATTAATTCATACAGCAATGCTACATTTAAATGACAGTCACACTTGAACAGATTTCATTGACATTTAATAACAGTAAACTAAATATTCTCAATGTAATATTTAGAATTCAATAAAACTTAAATAATCAGCACTGAATTTCCACGGTGAAGCGGATAGGGAAGGCTTGAGGTTTCTCACTGGATGTGGAAGGCTGGATAGATTTTTTAAAAATAGGTTTGAAAACTGTATTGTATTTTGTTTACTTATTTGTAATATAAATCTAAAATAGCTCTAGAAGTATGTTATATAGCAAGAATGTAGCTTTATATTGACGTATATTGCATGTACATAGCTCTACAGTTGCTAGTGCACAAACATATATTGTTTTTATTACACCTAGTGCTGACAAGTGCATCTCAATATTCTATACATGATTAGCATGGAGTTCTACCACCAGGTAGACAGATGCAATTAGATTGGCTGCAAAGTGCCACGTCCTACCATGCATTAGCGTATGAACAGTGATGAACAGTGCTCCTGCTGCAGTATTTTGGTTTATTTTTACGGATAAAAAAAAATTGGGTGACTATCAGAGCAACCGACTCACAATTTGTAGGTTGTGGGTTAAAACCCCCGTCAGGGGTTGACTTAGTCTTTTATCATCCTGGGGTTGATATATTTAGCAACACTTCATGACAATTGAACACAGGTTCTATGGAGAGACTGCTTCCCCATCATATGAATGTGGAATATACTTCACTCGCTCAAGGCCACCAACACAGAAGAGTGCCACCCCCATTGCTCATTGGAGCAAGTGGACTCTTTAGTCTTTCAATGATTATGCTCTGCATTCATTACCTCTACATTTGGCAGTGCATTTGGTGGGTTAATCTATGGTAGGGTGAGTGTATTGTGTAACTTCTGTAAAGGGAAGCAAATTAGATCGGGATTTGAAAATCCTAGTGTATATAGTTGATAGCTTGAAGTGTCCCATAAGGAAGAAGGCCAGTGGATTGGCTCATTTATCAAGCTTGTTAACATTTGGAATGACTAGCTGTCCTCAGTCAACTGGGTGTCCCAAACAGCCCAAGGAGACGACTTTCATCTCACTGATAAGAATGTCTGCTTCCTGGGTGGTCTCTCGTTTAAATCCAAACTTTTGCACACAAAGCCTCCGAGCGGATTATGGATTACAACAGATTTCCCTTTGTCAGCTGTCCCCTGAATCTTGGCCAGCAATCTGCATGACTGAAGCACTTGCTGCACCACCTCCTCCCTTCCACACCACCTATGGATACTGCTTTTGATAAATTGTGACTACGCCACATTTTATGTTTACATTTTTTTTTCACAAGAGCAGGTTTTTATCTACTAGTCCAACTTTGAAAAGTACCTACTGTACATACATTTTTTTTTAATACTCTTTGGGTGTTTTGGTAAAGTCACGTAGATAGACTTTACCGAAAGACCCAAAGAGTATGAATTCCTGCAGTCATGAATGCTTTAAGTCTGATTATGAATATCAATAGTTTTTTGAGGAGTGAGTTAATTTGTGAATCATTGTGAATTAGCCTCAGACATTTAGTGCATGTAATTTATATGTTAGTCAGGGACAGTACTAGTGTAGTGCTAATTCTTACATGATCGATGGGTAGAAATACCCACGGGATCCCAGGTTACACTTGAGATAATGTCATCAAGGAAAGGAAAGAGAAGGCGGAGTGTGTGAGAGAGGGAACGCCCAGGAGGAGAGAGTGTGGTGACATCACGGGATGAGGCTGGGTGATCGGGGCGCTTCCTGGTGGGATTCAGAGTGGAGTGGTCGCATGTGGCATGAGCTCGTCCAGAAAATACCTACTATAATCACCCATGAATGTCTGTCCATAACGCTCGTAACGTCACTCCACATCGACCAGCCCCCCTCATTAATAATCATGAGCAGGTGACGTCCTCCACATGGACCCCCCCTCATTAATAATCATGATTCGGTGACGTCTCTCCACGTGGAACACCCTATCCCCTCATTAATAATCATGTGCAGGTGGCGTCACTCCACATCGAACAGCCCCCCTCATTAATAATCATTATAAGGTGACGTCCTCCAAATGGACACCTCCCGCCCCATTCATAATAATTAGCGGCTGACGTCACTCCACATGGGGCCCGAGGGTGCCTCCTCCCCCCTCATCAGCGTCAACTTACAACCCTCACTACAAAGGCAGAACCCAATGTCACGCGATCTTCGTAACGCTATTGAGACATAAAAGTAAAAAGGACGTCATGATGAACAAGGGATTATAACCTTAAAATGAAATAGGTCTGTGTCACCGCGCCCTTATAAATTGCACACACATTAATGCAATGAATATCACGTCGCGGTCTGCTTTTCGCTTGCAAGTTTCAGATTTACTGCAATACACCCGTCCTTGGATGGGAAAAAGGCTAGGAAAGAAGAGTTGTGTTGTCGAAATCTTCGTCTGCTGGACGCATTACACTAGCAAGACAAACTGAGTGTCACTGGTATTAGAACACTCGGCTCAAAATTAACAGGTTGAAAGTATAAATCGTGATTGGGATACCTACTTTATAATTTTTCTGGAAAACAATTAAGAGAACAGTTATAACTCTTTAGAAAGTGTGGTCTCCACCTTATATGATATAATATTGCAATTACAACCCTTTGTCACCACTTCTGGATAAAGGCTTTCCCACATGATGCTGGTCATGTGGGGTGATTGGCTATACTTGACCATGCTGCTAAGTTCGGTTTATTGAAGCCTTGGGGATGTGGAATTCTCACCATCACGTGAGGCTCGTCAACAGAAATGAGCAGCATCCAATTGCTCAATGAAGCAGGGTGATACTTTCATCTAATATTATTTTAGGTTACCATATGACCCATACCAAAATTGTATGAATATCAATGTTCCTCTTACAAGAGTAAACAAAGGACACAGCTTAGTTAAATGCTGTGTGGATATATACAATCGTCAACAAAATTGGACTTTAATATCGAGCGCATATTGATGCTCTATTAGTAAAGGACTCTCGATCACATTTTGGGAATGGAGAAATGTGCTTTGAAGAAAACTAATATGTTGATTGGCTCAAAATTGCGATGTTAAGGGACACAAAGGGGGCTTTCTCTTAATATTTGGAGATAACTACCTACAGTATAGGCATCCTGTTAAAAACACGCCCCAAAGGTTGAAGGTCAGCTAACCAATTTTATTCAACCTTCCAATTATCATTCTGACTCCAGTGAGACCACATTTGTCAATATTTGGTCATTTGTGGTGAAGCAGAAGCAGATACATTTCATGAGCCTATTCTTTGGGTCTTTCGGTAAAGTCACGTAGATAGGTTGCAAGAAAATTACAAAAAAATACGACGTTTCGATCACAACACAAGCGATCCTCGTCAGGAGGAGACGATCGCTTGTGTTGTGATCGAAACGTCATTCATATTACAAATATGCCATCAGTGACCATTTCTATTCTTTATTTTTGTTACATTGCCGTGAAGTAAAATGTTTATACGCTGCACTGTGTCTGATGTGTTAGTCCATTGCATCTATCAAGTAAAGACAATCCAACAACTGAAGCCTACTGTGGAGACGATGAGAGTGTTTTTACACCATTGGTGTTATCCACAGGAGTCTTCTTATCCACCACATTTAAAAACACGACGGGTACAGCGTGGGCGAGCCACCTTAGCCTACAAAAAATAAAATAATACGTTAAGATAGTGGGGGGGGGGGGGGTGCTCCACATGTTCAATATAAAGCAGAGCTTGTCACAACACTGGACTTTGGACTTTGAGCGTGGGGCCTTCCCCGTCATGCAGCAATCAAGAAAAACATTCCCAAGACTGTATATAGATATCTCATATTGTATGAAATAACAGCCACAATTGTGTATGTTGGTGTCTCATGCTTATCCGAGCAAGATGAGATGGCAGAGGCATTTGACTTCCACGAAGTCATGCTTTTGCAAGATGAGAAATATGTTCATGGCTAGGCTCGATGCGTGCATTCTGAAGTGTCCCGCGATCGATCACGCCCGAGCTCCACGCGCAAGTATCGTGTAATCCATACTTGTGGCCTTTTAGAGATGTATGTGTTGCTTTCTGTTCCCTATTGTGCTGCATCAATTTGAGTTATGACAATTGTTATATGAGGATGCTTTTTGGAGTCTCTCGGTGATCAGTTGGGGGTGGAGGATGGATCCCAACATTTTAAATGTGATGCTTTGTTTACCCCCACTGAGCAAATTATGAGGCCTTTAAGGAATTTGCATTCGCTTGCACGAGGGCTTCACTAAAATGGTTTGGGAAAAATGTGCACTTAATAATGGATGCAGTTTAACCGCTATGAAATATTTGCTTTTATCATTACATCTCTATTCTGGTTAAATACATTATTGTGCCAAGCGAGGCGTGTTGTCTGTAATTTGGAGTGGCAAGCTTCAATCTTCGTTTCAGATATCATACGTAAGAAGTTTTTCCGTATTATAAATAAGGTAATTTGCTTTTTTTCATTTGAGGGATATTCAAGTACCCAGAGAAAATAAAGCTTTTAGATGTGCAAATTTAAAGCTGTACGAATGGATCAGCAGCATTCAGTAATGTACTTGTATTTGTAAGTACTTGCGGTCTCATCACTGCATGCTGAAATTCTCTCATGTACACAATGTAATTTAATCACCCCACTTCCAAAACACTAGATTGCAGGCATGCACAACTTAACTGTTGCAATACTTTTGATGATAATATGGCAGTAACATTTTTTTTCTTGATGACTTATCAATAACATTTCGAATATTACAGTGGAAGAAAATGAGAATGTTTCATGAAGTTGTGGTCAAACCAAGTCTGTACCAACAGGAAATTTGGTAAACATGTTTTATATATGAGATTGTTTTATATAAGAGACTATCAGTAATCTGGATATGTGCCTTTGTGATTAGAACGCTTGATGGTGAGTTAAACTCCTAGTTATGAGTCAACAGTCCATCGTCGCTTTGGGAATGATATAATGAGTATCACTGTAATGTTATGTATCCATCACTGTCTTGGAGCCACCAACATACTCATTATTCGTTTGATCAGAGAGACACTTTGGCCTGGCAATGGTATAGCTGCATCCCATATGACGGTTATGCATTTGGCAGTATAGACACAACCATTATATTTTGGTCTTACAAAGAACGTCTCATAAAAGAGCTGCTTAGCTCAATTGGCCTTACCAGCTAAAATAGAGTTTCAGTTGTTCACATCTACAAGGAATACCTTTCGTGGGGCAGACAGTGGGGTGGGGTCTCAGGCGCAACCAATAAACGTTGCAGCTGTTTCAGCCGTTTCTGTGTCGACGCTTGCCCCCAATGAAATATATATAAATTGTATTCTTGTGCTTCAAGTTAAAATACATGAAACATACTACCGTCACCTCAGTTGCCCGAGGTCACAAGTTCAATATGAATTATGCTTGTCTGTCTGCTGAACCAGACAGAAGAGTAGTGTTTAAAGTTAACTATGAAGCATTTACCAGAATGATTTAACGCAACATTACAATGACTTTTAGAGCAGAGAAACAGAAAGGGGAAATTGTCAATTATAATTGGACGTATTATTTTACAATGTGTTGTGCCTTCAGACTTGAAGCTTGGGAAAAAATAGGTGTATCATCTCTTCAAATACAACACAACAGAGTGTTGGTATCCATAATACATATTTTTTTGGGTTAGATCGCGCAAATATATACATTTGTCATAAAACCCACCACCACCCGACACGGCCAATTAGTAAGGTTTGTCACGTAAACAGAAAATGCCAATTCGTTATTAGTGTAGTGAGCGACTTCCGAGACAATGTGTAGAGGGCTCCTTGTTTATTTCTCACAATTTACAGGCAGAATCACTGAGCGACATATACACTGGGCTATGTATAGCTGACCCACTCATACAGCCACATCGCCGGCGTCTAACTATATAGCTGGCTGACTAATACAGTGGCGACGACGATGGGGACCGTACAGCGAATCGGCCATACGGCCGGACGATGAGGAAGAGATGACGGCGAAGACAGAGACGGCAGCCAGGACCCGAACCCCCACAACAGCCTTGAACCTCCGGATACCTCCCCCTTATATACTCCTCGGCATGGCCAAGCCCCGCCTCTGGCTACGCCCCCCTTCTAGAACTCTCGTGCAGGTTCCAGGAGCTTCCCGACTGATCCCCGCCTCTGACCTTTAGCACAGTTACACCCCCCTTATGGTTGGCTATTATATAGCGCACTCATACCCATAATTATCCCTCCTGGTCAACAGATGGCACCCTATCACTACACTAGTACAGCACACCGGTGTTTTGGAGAGCCAAGCCACAACATGTATAATCTGAGTACGACGTTTCACCAGTAATTACAATTAGCTTCATCAGGCGACAGCCAGATTCGTGTTAAACTGAATGTTGGTAGTTGTGTGGTATAGCGGTTAGCGCGCTGTGCGATGAACGCGGCGATTCTCATTTGATTCCTGCTCATGGCCAACACCAGTGATGAGTATCTGAACCAGTCTTGGGCCTCCCCTAGGTTGACTCAGCCTCAAATGAGTCCAGTACCTGGTGTGGGGCATACCACCCACCCCCTCGTGTACCGTGCTGGCCTACATAGGTGCTCACTAACAAAACTTTCCCCAACAGTTTATTAAGGCTATAGGGGGATTTGTTTTCTACTTGTCTTTGTATAATAAACAGAAGGCCCTCGCTGCCATCATCATAAACATTGCTTCATAACAGAACAGTATACACTTTAATGGGCTACAGTTTCAGACAATAGTACTTCGTGTCTCTTAGTTTTTCCACTGCCTGAAATATAAGCTTGAATCATTATTTTATAAGACAGTACTAGCAGAAGTACCCGGCGTTGCCCGGGTGCAAATATATATTTCTTAATAACCTTACATATATACACAGTTACTAAGGTATTGTCAAAGCCCGGTGGGCTTTGACAATACCTTTCACCACTCACCACTCACAACTCACCCTCACCACTCATCCTCACCACTCCCACTCACTACTCACCATTCACCATCACAACTCACCACTCACCAATCTCCCTCACCAATCTCCCTCACCCTCACCACTCACCCTCACCACTCACCCTCACCACTCACCAATCACCAATCACCACACACCCTCGCCACTCACTCTCACCACTAACCCTCACCACTCACTCTCACCATTCACCCTGACCATTCAGCCTCACCACTCACCACTCACTCTCACCATTCACCCTGACCATTCAGCCTCACCACTCACCACTCACCCTCACCATTCACCCTCTCCCTCACCACTCACGCTTACCACTCACCCTCACCACCACCACTCACCCTCACCACTCACGCTCACCACTCACTCTCTCCCTCTCCACTCACCGTCACCTTCACCCTCACCACTCACCCTCACTACTCACTAATCACCCTCACCCTCACCACGCATCCTCACTACTTACTACTCACCTTCACCACTCACCTTCACCACTGACCCTCACCACTGACCCTCACCACTCATCCCCACCACTCACCCCGAACCACTCACCCTCACTACTCACCATCACCACTTATCCTCACCACTCACCATTCACCATTCACCACTCACCCTCACCACTCACCCTCACCACTCATCCTCTCCACTCACCATCACCATAAACCCTAACCACTCACCCTCACCACTAACCCTCACCACTCACCCTCACCACTAACCCTCACCCTCACCACTCACCCTTATTACTCACCACTCAACGTCAACACTCTTCGTCAGCACTCACCCTCACCACTCACCCCTCACCATCACCACTCACCCTCACCACTCACCATCACCACTCACCCTCACTACTCACCATCACCACTCACCCTCACCACTCACCCTCACCACTCACGCTCACCACTCACCCTCACCACTCACCCTCACCACTCACCCTCACCACCACCAATCACCCCTCACCACTAACCCTCACTACTCACCCTCACCATTCACCCTCACCACTAACCCTGACCCCTCACCACTGACCACTCACCCTCCCCACTCACCCTTCCTACTCACCACTCAACCTCACCACTAACCCTCACCCCTGACCACTCACCCTCCCCACTCACCACTCACCCTTCCTACTCACCACTCAACCTCACCACTCACCCTCACCACCCACCACTCACCCTCACCACTCACCCTTCCTACTCACCACTCAAGCTCACCACTGACCACTCACCACTCACCCTTACCCTCACCACTCACTCTCACCACTCACCACTCACCCTTACTATTCACCACACACCCTCACCACTCACCCTCAACATCAACACTCACCCTCACCACTCACCATCATCACAAATCCTAACCACTCACCCTCACCACTCACCCTCACCACTCACTCTCACCACACCCTCAGCACTCACCCTCCCCACTCACCCTCACCACACACCCTCACCACTTAACCTCACCACTCAACCTCACCACTCACCCTCACCACTCACCCTCACCATTCACCCTCAACACTCACCCTCACCCCTCTCCCTCACCACTTTTCCTCACCACTCACCGTCACCACTCACCACTCACCCTCACCACTCACCCCTCACCCCTCACCATCACCACTCACCCTCACCACTAACCCTGACCCCTCACCACTGACCACTCACCCTCACCACTAACCCTCACCATCACTACTCACCCTTACTACTCACCACTCAACCTCACCACTCTTCGTCATCACTCACCCTCACCCCTCACCACTCACCCCTCACCACTCACCCTCACCACTCACCCCTCACCATCACCACTCACCCTCACCACTCTCCCTCACCACTCACCACTCACTCTCACCATTCACCCTCACCACTCACCACTCACCGTCACAACCACCACTCACCCTCACCACTCACCCTCACCACTCTCCCTCACCACTCACCACTCACCCTCACCACTCACCCTCACCACTCACCACTCACCGTCACAACCACCACTCACCCTCACCACTCACCCTCACCACTCAACCTCACCACTCAACCTCACCCTCACTACTCACCATTCATCCTGACCAATCACCACTGACCAATCACCACTCACCACTCTCCACTAACCCTCACCACTCAACCTCACCACTCACCCTCAAAACTAACGACTCTCTCACCACTCACCCTCACCACTCAGCACTCACCCTCACCACTCACCCTCACCACTCACACTCACCACTCACCCATCACCACTCACAACTGCCACTCACCCTCACAACAACCACTCACCCTCACCACTCACCACTCACCCTCACCACTCACGCTCACCACTCACCCATCACCACTCACAACAGCCACTCACCCTCACAACAACCACTCACCCTCACCATTCATCCTCAACCACTCACCCTCACCACTCACCCTGACCACTCACCCTCACCACTAACCCTCACCACTCACCCTTACCACTCACCCTCACCGCTAACCCTCACCATCACCACTCACCCTTACTACTCATCACTCAACCTCACCACTCTTCGTCACCACTCACCCTCACCACTCACCCCTCACCCTCACGACTCACCCTCACCACTCACCATCACAACCACCACTCACCCTCACCACTCACCCTCACCACTCAACTTCACCACTCAACCTCACCCTCACTACTCACCATTCATCCTGACCAATCACAACTGACCAATCACCATTCACCACTCTCCACTAACCCTTACCACTCAACCTCACCACTCACGCTCACCACTCACCCATCACCACTCACAACAGCCACTCACCCTCACAACAACCACTCACCCTCACCACTCATCCTCAACCACTCACCCTCACCACTCACCCTGACCACTCACCCTCACCACTAACCCTCACCACTCACCCTTACCACTCACCCTCACCACTAACCCTCACCATCACCACTCACCCTTACTACTCATCACTCAACCTCACCACTCTTCGTCACCACTCACCCTCACCACTCACCCCTCACCCTCACGACTCACCCTCACCACTCACCGTCACAACCACCACTCACCCTCACCACTCACCCTCACCACTCAACTTCACCACTCAACCTCACCCTCACTACTCACCATTCATCCTGACCAATCACCACTGACCAATCACCACTCACCACTCTCCACTAACCCTTACCACTCAACCTCACCACTCACCCTCAACACTCACCCTTAAAACTAACCACTCTCTCACCCTCACCACTCAGCACTCACCCTCACCACTCACCCTCACCACTCACCCTCACCACTCACGCTCACCACTCACCACTCACCCCTCACCGCTCACCTATCACCACTCACAACTGCCACTCACCCTCACCACTCACCCTCACCACTCACCCTCACAACAACTACTCACCCTCACCGCTCACCACTCACACTCACCCTCACCACTCATCCTCACCAATCACACCCTCACCAATCACCACTCACCCTCACTGCTCACCCTCACCACTCACCACTCACGCTCACCCTCAGCCCTCACTAATCACCACTCACAACTGCCACTCACCCTCACCACTCACCCTCACCACTCACCCTCACTACTCACCACTCATCCTCACCAATCACCCTCACCATTCACCCTCACCACTCACCCTCACCACTCTCCCTCACCACTCACTACTCACCCTCACCACTCACCCTCACCATTCACCCTCACCACTCACCCTCACCACTCTCCCTCACCACTCTCCCTCACCACTCACCCTCACCACTCACCAGTCACGCTCACCACTGATGCTCACCACTCACCCTCACTACTCACCCTGCCCACTCACCACTCACCCTCACTCACCTCATCGCTCACCACTCACCCTTACCCTGACCACTCACCACTCATCTTCACCAATCACACCCTCACCAATCACCAATCACCACTCACCCTCACCACCACCACTCACCCTATTCCCGTTTAAAAAAAAACTTGCTTACGTGTCGCCAAGTATGCTTAACATGTCTTACAGACACACACATTCACTAATATAGATTTTGACATTACACATACAAAACGTCAGCTTGTACTACTGTCATGATAGCAGGTACCACCACCACAGTGATGGTGAGTGGTGAGGGTGAGTGGTGAGCGGTGAGGGTGAGTGGTGAGGGAGAGCGGTGAGTGGTGAGGGTGTATGGTGAGTGGTGAGGGTGAGTGGTCAGGGTGAGTGGTGAGGGTGAGTGGGGGATGGTGAGGGTGAGTGGTGAGTTGTGAGAGTGGTGAGTGGTGAAGGTGAGGGTGAGTGGTGAGTGCTGAGGGTGAGTGGAGAGGGTGAGTGGTTAAGGTGAGGGTGAGTGGTGAGGGAGAGTGGTGAGGGAGAGTGGTGGTGGTTAGGGTGAGGATGGTTGGTGATGGTGAGTGTGAGTGGTAAGGGAAAGGGGTGAATGGTGAGGGTGAGTGGTGAGGGAGAGTGGTGAGGGTGAGTAGTGGTGGTGAGGGTGAGTAGTGAGTGATGAGGGTGAGGGTGAGTGGTGAGGGTGAGTGGTAAGGGTGAGTGGTGAGGGTTAGTGGTGAGGGTGAGTGGTGAGGGTTAGTGGTGAGCGGTGAGGGTGAGTGGTTGTTGTGAGGGTGAGTGGCAGTTGTGAGTGCTGATGGGTGAGTGGTGAGTGGTGAGCGTGAGTGGTGAGGGTGAGTGGTGAGAGAGTCGTTAGTTTTGAGGGTGAGTGGTGAGGTTGAGTGGTGAGGGTTAGTGGAGAGTGGTGAGTGGTGGTTGTGACGGTGAGTGGTGAGTCGTGAGGGTGAGTCTTGAGGGTGAGTGGTGAGGCTGAATGGTGAGGGTGAATGGTGAGAGTGAGTGGTGAGGGTGAGTGGTGACGAAGAGTGGTGAGGTTGAATGGTGAATAGTAAGGGTGAGTGGTGATGGTGAGGGTTAGTGGTGAGGGTGAGTGGTAAGGGTGAGTGGTGAGGGTTAGTAGTGAGGGTGAGTGGTCAGGGTGAGTGGTGAGGGTGAGTGGTGAGGGTGAGTGGTGAGCGGTGAGGGTGAGTGGTTGTTGTGAGGGTGAGTGGCAGTTGTGAGTGGTGATGGGTGAGTGGTGAGTGGTGAGCGTGAGTGGTGAGGGTGAGTGGTGAGGGTGAGTGCTGAGTGGTGAGGGTGAGTGGTGAGAGAGTCGTTAGTTTTGAGGGTGAGGTTGAGTGGTGAGGGTTAGTGGAGAGTGGTGAGTGGTGATTGGTCAGTGGTGAGGCTGAATGGTGAGGGTGAATGGTGAGAGTGAGTGGTGAGTGGTGAGGGAGAGTGGTGAGGGTGAGTGGTGATGGTGAGAGGTGAGTGGTGAGGGTGAGTGGTGAGGGTGAGGGGTGAGGGGTGAGTGGTGAGGGGTGAGTGGTGAGGGTGAGTGATGACGAAGAGTGGTGAGGTTGAGTGGTGAGTAGTAAGGGTGAGTGGTGATGGTGAGGGTTAGTGGTGAGGGTGAGTGGTTTGTGGTCAGTGGTGAGGGGTCAGGGTTAGTGGTGAGGGTGAGTGGTGATGGTGAGGGGTGAGTGGTGAGTGGTGAGGGTGAGTGGTGAGTGGTGATGGTGAGTGGTGAGGGTGAGTGGTGAGGTTGAGTGGTGAGGTTAAGTGGTGAGGGTGTGTGGTGAGGGTGAGTGGGGAGGGTGAGTGCTGAGGGTGTGGTGAGAGTGAGTGGTGAGGGTGAGTGGTTAGGATTTGTGATGATGGTGAGTGGTGAGGGTGAGTGTTGATGTTGAGGGTGAGTGGTGAGCGTGGGTGGTGAATAGTAAGGGTGAGTGGTGAGAGTGAGTGGTGAGGGTAAGGGTGAGTGGTGAGTGGTCAGTGGTGAGGTTGAGTGGTGAGTAGGAAGGGTGAGTGGGGAGGGTGAATGGTCAGTGGTGAGGGGTCAGGGTTAGTGGTGAGGGTGAGTGGTGAGGGTGAGTGGTGAGGGTTAGTGGTGAGGGGTGATTGGTGGTGGTGAGGGTGAGTGGTGAGGGTGAGTGGTGAGGGTGAGTGGTGAGGGTGAGTGGTGATGGTGAGTAGTGAGGGTGAGTGGTGATGGTGAGTGGTGACGGTGAGTGGTGATGGTGAGGGGTGAGTGGTGAGGGTGAGTGGTGACGAAGAGTGGTGACGTTGAGTGGTGAGTAGTAAGGGTGAGTGGTGAGGGTTAGTGGTGAGGGTGAGTGGTGAGGGTTAGTGGTGAGGGTGAGTGGTTAATGGTGATGGTGAGTGGTGAGGATAAGTTGTGAGGGTGAGTGGTCAGGGTGAGTGGTGAATGGTGAGTGGTGAGGGTAAGTGGTGATGGTGACTAGTGAGGGTGAGTGGTGGGCATGAGTGGTGAGGGTGAGTGGTGAGGGTCAGTGGTGAAGGTGAGTGGTGAAGGTGAGTAGTAAGTAGTGAGGATGAGTGGTGAGTGTTGAGGGTGATTAGTGAGTAGTGAGGGTGAGTGGTGAGGGTGATTAGTGAGGGTGAGTGGTGAGGGTGAGTGGAGAGGGAGAGAGTGAGTGGTGAGCGTGAGTGGTGAGGGTGAGTGGTGGTGGTGAGGGTGAGTGGTAAGCGTGAGTGGTGAGGGAGAGGGTGAGTGGTGAGGGTGTGTGGTGAGTGGTGAGGCTGAATGGTCAGGGTGAATGGTGAGAGTGAGTGGTGAGTGGTGAGGCTAAATGGACAGGGTGAAGGGTAAGAGTGAGTGGTGAGGGTTAGTGGTGAGAGTGAGTGGTGAGGGTGTGTGGTGATTGGTGATTGGTGAGTGGTGAGGGTGAGTGGTGAGGGTGAGTGGTGAGGGTGAGGGAGATTGGTGAGGGAGATTGGTGAGTGGTGAGTTGTGATGGTGAATGGTGAGGGTGAGTAGTGAGTGGGAGTGGTGAGGATGAGTGGTGAGGGTGAGTTGTGAGTGGTGAGTGGTGAAAGGTATTGTCAAAGCCCACCGGGCTTTGACAATACCTTAGTATCTGTGTATATATGTAAGGTTATTAAGAAATATATTTTTCACCCGGGCAACGCCGGGTACTTCTGCTAGTATTCATATAAAACTAGACTTTCACCATGTGATAATATTACACGACATACATGTTATTTTACATGCACTTTACATAATAAATCCATCCAGATAGTGCTGTTAGTAGAGGGTTCAACTTACAGTCAAATCCTGGTCAGGAGTAGACCCTGGTCACCTTCCCTTTGAGGTTCATAACATATCATGCTATGTTGTTGGAAGTCAACAGTGGTCATCTTATGTAGAGAATGGCCCCTGTCATGAACTTGGATTGTTTACTGGTCGTTCATGTCTGTCTTTAGAGATGAAGCTACACCGTCATGCAAATTAACTTACAATCGCAGCTAAAATAAGTAATGTGTGACAGAAGAACAAATAATGCAATGGAATAATACATTCATGGTATGTTTGTTACAGTAGCGGCCTCAGTCTTGTGGCCAAATGCATGCATTGTACAATAATGTTTTCCCTCAGTCAGTGAGATTCGCAACTGTAGTTTTATGATAAGAATTTGCAACGTTGATAATGCAGTAACATTATTGTCCAGAGCTGTGCTGCATTGTATTGCTTTCTGAAGGCTTGTTATCCAACCGGACCCTGTTTCACCATCCAGCATTTCAGTGTCTCCACTTGGGCTATGTTTATCTTTCGAGTACTGCACTACATCTCGAAGGCATAAACATTGTATCTCTGAAACAATTAAAATTGGTACTAGCTTTTAATCCGAGTTTCCCCTGTCAACATCTGCCCAAAGGCAATATTTTTGATAAATAGATAAGCAAGCAGATGGTACTAGGTATAAAGTACTCGTACAGTGTTATTGTAATTAGCAGATGAATGCCTCTTGCCAATCCTAATTACCATCCAGAGCAAGCCCGCACCATCAGTTAACAAAACAGTAAATATATTGAAGCCTTATTAAATTGTGTTGGTTAAAGATTTTTAAATACAGCAAGTTATGTTGTATCACCTCTTGTGGCTAGAAAATCAATGCTGGGATATTTATTGTGCACCTTCAAATGCTGACATGGCTGCAAAGAGCAGTTTGGTTAAAGGGGATGGACTGGCTCTAAGCATTCATGCCAATATGCCTGTTTCTATGGGATCAATGGTCCGATTTGTTAATTGCCCTGGGGAATTACCACACCATACCGTCTGCTGTAAAATAGAATTTAAAGACACCTAGACGTTATTCGCAACAGGATGCCTTTGCATGCCATTGCCATAGTACACATCCCAAATTTGAAAATTACCTGCCAATAAGACAATAAAAAACATTACCTCTTATATAGCATCTTCTTTTCTAAAGAAACATGAATTATGCTTGCATGGCGATATTAATTTTAAGTTGTATATTAGCTGTATTTAATTTGTATTTAACTTATTAGCTCATTATCTGTAAATTATTTTCGAGAAATTATTGTGATTGTTTAGATTTGAGGTTTCAGCATCCTTGATTAACGTTGATTTTCACCAGATTTGCATGTGACTTCACCTGATGTGGACTTTGTTTGGCTAATTACCAAACCACCTACCTTTATGTATTATAAATAAGCAGGAATTGTTTGCTTAGCTGTCGAGCCTGCAGGCTGGCTTATAATCTCAGCTGCCAATGAAAATTTAATTAGGGAATTCGACCTGCAGGGGAAAGTGGGGGATGGTAACTCGCCCGGGGAATGAGGGATGTGATCCTCGGGTGTATTGTCTGATTTATAATTAAAGTTACATTAGAAAGCTAAAGTTAACACCTCAATGCTAACTCGCAGGGATGTATCACTCCATCTGTTATGGGAAAGTGCAAACTTACATTTTTTTCAGAAAATCTTGGTCATATTCCATCACAATATTCATGTAGAAATACATTTTAAAAATATATTTCCAGGAGCCTAAATCACTCACAATATTGTTGAGAGTGGTGTCCCATGTAAAGTATACATACCAGCTTGTAGTATTATACATCCTGACTGAATTCTTTTATGAAAGGTCACAACCAGCACTGAGCAAAATACTGCTGAGATATGGGTTTATATATCAGGTGGTCAGCTGTAATTAAAGCAGGTTCTCAGGTGCAGTGAGTTGGCAGACTGACAGCTCCTTTAAGAAAAAGACGTGACATGAGATTTGGTTTTAAATTGATATGGTCTTCCCCAGCTGTGATGGCCTTAATCAGTTGCTGCTCTCTTGAAAATAGCACGAGATTGCAGTCTGGTGTCTGGAGCAGGGGGATCCACAGGGGAGACAATACAAGTTTTACTTGGATGTCATCGTTATTCTCTGCATTTGTTAGAGGTTGAGGTTTCACTTTTCAGCCAAATGAGAGGCTTGTAATCTCACTCAGATAGCACAATTAGAATGCGATTGGGGATACAATCCGAACATAAATAAAAATAACGCCAATCCTTTCATAAAAAATAAAGTCAGTGCTTTATATAGTCTGGTATTACATTTCTAGCCCTTCTAGAATCTCATTAGAATTTATATCAGTAAAGCCGTCACTCGATGCAGCCTATTTGCTTCCCCATTACTAGAAACATTCTGCCATCCTTCAGTTCCATAAATACCCATTTTTCCCTGAGCAGCAAACAGTGAATTTGTAGGAAACCATCTTGGTTTGTTCGATAGCAATATTCAACAAAGTGACCGCCTGAAATGCAGTTTACTCAAGGGAACATTGGAGTGTCTGTTTTCTCCTGAAGTCCATTTTACCAAGGTAGTAATGTATTTAATCTTGTTTTGTTTGTATTCGTTGTTTCTAAAGTAATGTTTTTTTTGATCAATGAATATTCTGAGTTACTTTTTTAAATAGATGTTCTTTTACATCATTGGAAATTAGCTGGAAAAGGCTGATGTATCAGTCTGATGTATCAGTCTTTTGTTAGAGAATATAGAGATGGTACAGTTGCTTGTTTAATATGAGCAAATTGTAAATAAATTGTAAGTAAAGCACATGCAGGAAGCAGAGCTTCATATGTGTAGAAAATACCATGGAAAATGTGCATGAAGAGAATTTTATATGCAGAAAAAGCATTGAAGTGTGGATAGAATATGACATCCTGCAACGCAGCAGACCTTTGTGCTGTGCCGAATGCATGCTAATATTTACAACTGGAACTGCAAGGGTATGCATCCTGGTGCAATTATAAGCATGACAGCATGCACATCATGCACTTGACAAACGCGCATTAATGTGAATTTAGTTTTGTACTTCAGAAATCTGCCTCCTGTCAACTTTGTCCGATTTTGAGGCAGGATAATGTTTTACTTGAAGGTTTATGATTTTTCAGAAAATGTTGAGTTCTTTAGAAACATCTGGGTTCCCCTTGCCCCAGGTATCAAGACCGGGAGAGGGTAGGCCTGACCCTTGGAAATGATGGGCCTTAGCTATGTTTCTGTTTAAAATTAATACGTAAAAAAACGAGATGATGGTATCGCGTGACGACCTTTCGTTACATATGATGTAATCTCTTTCATAATTAACTTACTGACTTGAAATATGTATTTGATGTTCAGAGGAGGAGCCATGGAGTAAGAGAGTCAGGCACTTTGAATTGAAGAGGTGCCGGATGGGAATGGGAGGAAGAAGTATAGGGAGCACAAGGCAATTGTTGACTACTACGCAAGTGGTGCATGCACACGTAGCTACATTGACTTGCAAGCTTTTTTTAACAATACAATTTATAACGTGTTCAACCTTAGGGCGAGAATTATTATTATTGAGATCACTATTTTATTCCCTGTTTTCTATATTAAATTACCTGAAATAAAAAAAGTTAGATAATGTTTTACTTAAACTAAATTAAATACAAAACAATGCTTACTTTACCAGGTAAGGCCCACTGAGCTATGTAGCTCTTTTTCAGAAGCGACCTGGCTACAAATGATAACAAAATTAAATGGCTTATAATGTCGAAATTGAAAACAGCCAAATACTGCAAACGCATGTTGATTCTCAATGTTGATGGGAAAACCGGAGGACTTGGAGAAAATTCCACACCGCCAAACGGGAGCGTCAAACTCCAAATATAGGGTCGGGATCGAATCCACGACCTCCTGTATACCAGGGGAGATATTTAACATCCCGACACCGTGGCACCCTGAACTTGGTGCAGCAGTAGATAGAGTATGATGAAGATGATAAACGTATGTAAATGAATACACCTCACTGTACATATGTTAATGGTAGATTGTATAACATTCTTTTATTTATCTGTTGCAAAACAAAATGTATGGATGCAGTATTTTGTTATATATTTCAGCCCACGAGTTTGTAACTGTAAACTTCTGTTTGAACAGTATACCCTTGAAAACATGCTTTTATTAATAAGAGGTTCTCTGGGTGTAAAACAATAAATGTTGGCAAAGAGAAAGGCAATTGATAGTAGTGCAATGCTTTTAGCTGATATATTTTGAGTGAAACTCTTACCTTTTGCAGTGTGAAAATCACAATCAATGGCAGCCAGTTGAGGGCTGGTAAACCGAATTTTATTCAGAAACAATACTCTCCTGAATACAGTATATGCAGATCAAGTAATTCCTGAAAGTCAAAGTGCGTTCCTGCTCTAATGAGTGAGTGATGGTGCCTGTCTCTGCGGGTTGTTCTGAGTCAGTGGTGAGAATTCTACATTCACATGATGGGGACCAGTCTCTCCAGAGCACAATCATTGTTGACTTCCTGTTGACCATCAGTGAGCACTGAAACGCACGTAAGACCTTCCGATTGAGTGCCATGCTCTGCCTGGTCAGATCGACAATGTCTGGGCTAGAAAAAATGGCTCACAGCAATGTTAATAACTTTTGAGAAAAATATATAATTTGGAAAAAACAACACTGAGAAAGATTCATTTGAACAAGTTTTAAGTACATAAAACTAGAACAAGATTATGCTGTACCTTTCAGCGCAAATAGCATGTAGATTTATGAACGTGTCTGCAACCATTGCACGGAGCTGTTGTACTTCTTACAATCTTCACCTAACCAAATGCAATTACAACGTGCATCATTGTGCTGCAATTGTGTGCGTGCTCGCCATTTCTAATTAATAATCACAAGAATGTGTGTAATTTTATAGGAGTGCGTGGCTGAGCATTGCACATAGTATGTTCAGCACGAGTGGCAAGTGTTTACAAATGACAATTGCTCACATCAATTGAGTGTGTTAGAACAATGAGTCGCCACAATGAGCATTTAGCCCATGCCAATATTCAGCAATGTGGCAATATAATATCATGAAAATTATGTCAAGACGACTTGACACACTTTTCTTGAGATTGTTTCTTTATTTAAGACACGTTCACTGCAACAGCACCGAGTCTCTCGCGCATCTCCCTTATAGGTGGACCGAGGCCACGCCCCCCTCCCCGAACCTTCTCGCTGACTCTGGACGGTGGCTCCACCAGCAGACTCTATCGTCCTCTTCCATCACCTGACCACGGTCCCATTCTCGATCATTCCCACAGCCACCAGTCCCTTCGTACTCACAGCTGACTCCCCTGTCATTACCTACCGTGGCCACTAGTGCATTCACACTGTAGGCTGACTCCCCTGTCATTACTTTCCGTGGCCACTAGTCCACTCACACCGCAGGTAGACTCTACTGTCATTACAATGATTTGCATGCTTATAATCATTTATCGGAATACCCTATTAAATGTGTGACTCGTGATTCTTGTACTGCAGTTAATAACTTGTAGTAACACAGTACTTGTATCGGTGAAATTATAAAAGCATTTTGTTTAATAATCCGCGGTATTTTTTCTAGTATCCTTAATTAGTAACACATCCTTAATTACCCTTTCATATAATCTTCTACAAATAAAAATGATTACTCCTAATAACAGAGGGACTCAGGTTCCCTTCTCTTTTAAAAATTACATGGATATTATTGACACTTAATTACTGCTGTTAATACACATTGTATCAGTTAAAGCATGTGTTTAATCATGTGCTCCTTTAATGGCGGGTATAAATAAGTACGTTGGTCGGTTATTGTGATTTTTCCCATATACATTTTCATGCAGTTGTAGTGACATAAGAAGGGAGGGGCTGCTGGGGGCTCTGGGTTCCCGGGCGGGTCCAGACGCTTAAGCCTCTGGGCGCCAGGCACTGGGTTCCCAGGGGGTCCAGACGCTTAAGCCTCTGGGCGCCAGGCGTTGAGTTCCCAGGCGCTTAATCCCCTTGGCGCCGCCAAAGGGGGGGGCTGTGTGTGCTCTGTGGGAGATCTGGGAGCGCACACGGCCCCACCCCTCGTTGGACTAGGCATAAAAAGGGGAGCTCCCTAGACGATCGGGGCGAGTTGTAACTCAAGACCCAAGACCCACGACCAGCCATCTGAAGACCCTGGGATGTTGTGAGAGTGAGTGGTGGGACTCTGCAACTCCCGACTCTACGACCTTGTGAGGGCGAGTTCCAGAGCGTAGCCAGAGTAGAGTATCTAGGCTGTGTACCTAGGCTGTGTACCTAGGCTGTAACAGAGTATCAGGACTGTTGGAGTGTTGTATTGTAATAAAGGAGTTACCTCTACAAGTGTCTCCGGAACCCGTTACACAGTGAATAAGAAGGGACTTGTAAACTGAATTTTTTTACCCGGTATGAATAATTCAGAAGCATGCACACTGTTCATAAGGTGCTGCATTAACTGCGTGCAGGATTTTTTCAAAATAATGAAAAGGATCTGACTGATTTTGAAGGGCATAGCAATATTGTTGCTATACTATATTGTTGTATTATATATCAATTGGTGTGCTTATTTCTGCTTCTATTTTACTGCCTCTATATATTTCACTGCCTATGTTGTGCACTGGTCTCATCGTTTCGTAGTGCTTTAAAGTGAAAATATTGCATAGAAAGAATCTTGCTAAGTATGTCTCCTGTTACTAAAATGCTTTCCAAGGGATGTTTCTCCGTCTTATTAGTAACACATTAAATACAGAGATATTACACCTCTTTCACATATCTGTCAGTCCATGTGAAAAATTAAAACTTTTTTTACACATCCCATCAATTACAAGGCCTTCCTGGAGTGTATAATTTTATCTGCATTGGTTCAACACCAGCAATCTTTGGAACGGTTTCGACATATACATTGTCTCATCAGCACAGTCAGATTTACAAAGGTCACTGAGGTCCACTCAGTTATCATGGTCGCTGGAGAACATTCTGTACAAATTGGCAAAACACCTTCATGGGGAATAGTGAGCAAGTTTTATTTATTGAAGCATTGATCACTCTAATGCAAGATGGAGCAATAATCCATATGAGAATCTGGCTACCCAAATTTGAGGAACAATTATAGTTATGTATGCTCTTGTCGTGTCAGGATGCCGATATGGGTGGCTAAGCTATAAATGAGTCAGCGCTTATGTTATTCTGTGACCCTGTCCTTAAAGTATTAAGAAATAAATAATAACCCCTCTACAAGTTGCATATCGGAAGTCGTTCATTACACTCTGAAGAAGTACCATTGTCCATAATTGCATATTTTCCTGTGATGAGGTCGAGTTAATAATGCTAGTCTCTTTATATAACGTACTAAAGTCACTAACAAGCGGTCCACGTCGTGAAATGTAAAAACAATGTATTACTCTTCATTAACACAGCTGTAAACATCTTGTCATGAAAAAAAGAAGCCATATATTATATTGGCTGCTTATATGGCTGTTAATTTGAAAAGTTGGTAAAAAGTATTGCTGCACAAGATGAAGGCACTTTTGTTTAATCATCCTTGTCTCATTCATATAATGGTGCCAATGTATTTAATCATATATATTTTACTGTTCCATACTGAACATTACTGTCAGCGGCAGTGTGGGTGGGAAAGCTTGTCCCTCCTCCTGTGTGGAGCAAACATGACTTTTAGTCATTAGTGGTCATCCTTCAGATAGTTTAATTCTTGTCCTGGGAATATGGAATTTCGTCCACTAGCTCAGGGCAGCCAACTGAATGTATGTGCAGGTAGATAACTTGATTTTACTTTGGCTTGTATTTATGCAAAGAATTGAGTATCTCCAAATAATTATGTACCCCACTTATCTCTATAAATGAAGATCATAATCTGAAAGTCTCAAAAACCTCTAGGGTACGTCCCAACAAGGTAGAAAGCTGAAATTTGGTACATAGGTAGCCGTTAGGAAACAAACAACATGAATAATCTAAAAATCCAAGATTCTTTATTTTAAGGCCCTCAAATCTCGATTTTAATTGCCCCATAAACATGTTTGTGCGTGTCATTCAGAAACCGTTCAAACTATTAGATTGTGCTCTTTGGTTCTTTGGTTAAGTCACGTAGAAATTAAATAAATAATAAAATACGACGTTTCGATTGCAACACAAGCAACCGTTATCAGGTGTGAATGCAAGCTTGGAGAGAGACACATATACAGAGAGAGAGAGACAAACACAGACACGGAGAGAGACACATACACAGAGAGACACACACAGAGAGAGATAGAGAGAGAGACACACACATAGAGGAGAGAGACATAGAGAGACACACACGCAGAGAGAGACACACACATAGAAACACATTATTAGATTGTGTTTTTTTTTCGTTTGATAGAGCGTTAAGCAGCAAATAAAATTTAAGCGAGAACCATTGTGCTATCTTTTATTGTTTTTTAGATATTTTGGATTCAAATGCATATTTGAACGAAAAAATATGCATTTTATGACGTATCATATCTGAATAATTCGAAAAGATAAAAGCTTCTCCTCATAGAGTATTAAGTTAATTTTGTTCTTTCTCATAAACAAGAACAGAATATTTAAATTGAGTGGTTTCCGATGGCTACGTCTTTAAATATAAGAAGTTGAATCAAGTCGTCAACAATTTTCGTGGGTTTTTTTCTTGAAAAATCCCCCAAAAAATTAGTAGTTAGTGTCTGAGTGTAGATAATATATATATATTTTAAAAATCATATCAGGTAAATTAGGATATTTATAGAAAACTTTGCCTGGCGAAGACAGGCTTCATGAACTGGTGTTAAATAATATGGTGGGTTGGAGTGGTGGTGCGCAATGAACTCAGTGCCCACCCTTCCACTTCACCAACCCGCACTGACCAGCTTGGTGAAGTATGGTCAAACAAACCCCCACGACAATATGAGTGGATAGTAATCCATCCAACAGTGGGTAGCCAAATAATTTTACAAAACATACAGTAAATAATCACTATGTAACACAATTTTTGTTCCTGGGTAGTAAGTTTTATTTCGTTATTGCTTATGCCTATAAAGTATATAAAATGGCTATTATTCCCCACAAACTTTACTTTTGTGACCAGGACAGTGACATTTTAAAATTTACCTATTTTCAATAAGAAAACGGGCAAATTTGTGTTTTTACCTTCACATAAAGTCAGAAAAAAACTGTAATCAAAATTAACATGTATTTTTCTAAAGTAATACAAAAATGACCACAAAAGATTTAGAAGTGAGTAGTATTTCGAGATTTATGATTATACTGTAAATCACTTTCACGAATCAGCCTTGGTAGCGGCGTTTAAAGTCCAGTTTATCCTGGTGGAAGCGCTCGCCTTGGTCCTCCGAGTATGCTCCCATGTTCTCCTTGAATTATCAAGATGAGCATCAAGGATATAGACTCCATGTAGTTTTCGACCTTGTGATTGCCCAGGAAGCCACGAACCACTGCGACAAAGCTGTCCCATTCTGCGTTTTCCTTACGAGTGAGCTTCTTTGGGAATTCATTGCACTCCAGGATCATCTTTATCTGTGGTCCGACGAAGACACCAGCTTTGATCTTTGTCTCAGACAGCTTAGGGAAGAAGTCTTGAAGGTACTTGAAGGCTGCCGACTACTTATCTACAGCTCTGACAAATTGTTTCATAAGGCCCAATTTGATGTGCAATGGTGGCATCAGCAACTTACAAGGGTCCACCAGTGGCTCACACTTGACGTTGTTCCTCCCCACAGAGAACTCTGTTTGCTGTGGCCAGTCCCGCCTGTGGTAATGCACGTTCGTGTCCATGTTGTCCCAAACGCAAAGATAACAGGGAAACTTGGTAAAACCGCCTTGGAGACCCATCAGGAATGTTACCATTTGAAGTCTCTGATGACCTCCCAGCCGTACTCATCATACTTCAAGACGTCCAGCAAGGTCTTGATGCTGTTGTAATCCTCTTTGAGGTGCACCGAGTGAGCCAGGGGAAGAGACGGGTACTTGTTACCATTATGGAGCAGCACGGCTTTGAGGCTCCTGGATAAGCTGTCAATGAAGAGGCACCACTTATTCTGGTTACAGGTGATTCCGATTGCCTCGAATAGACTGGTCACATTGTAGCAGAAGCAGAGCTCATCTTATTCTCATCTTGATAGGTGAAACAGCTGCAAAAAGGTTGGTGACGCTTCTTCTGATCTGTGACTTGCACACTTTCATCCAACAAGTTCCACTGCTTGAGCCGAGACATCAAAAGTTCGGCACTGGACTTGGTGAGACCAAGATCTCTGATCAAGTCATTGATATGAGTCCAACTGTAATTGTCACCAGACAGTGGACAGAATTTACCTTAATCAAATGCATTATTATTTCGCTATTGTTAACTGGTAGGGCCTTTGTAGATATTAAAGCATTCTTAACATTCCGTTAGAGTTACTATACATACAGGAGGGCTGATAGTATCTGTAATGCTTACTATCTGCACCTAAAGTAACACTGCATATGATTACATTTTCTGCAACCAATACCTTCTTTTATTCACCAGATTATGGCCAGGGAACACCTCATTGAGACAATGTGTTTTCTTTTTCAAGGGACACTAGGGGTTCAAAAAATGCAGAAAACAAGTTCACCAATGCAAAGATGAAAACAAAATAACACTATGTTCACGAGAAGCCAAGTAATACATGAATAATTTTATCAATGCTAATGTGGATTAAAATGCTTTCACAAAAGGACTGAAAATTAAATATATAGTGTTTACTTTTGATTAATTTACCGACAATCACTCACACTGCAATGCTCACTCCCGGTATTGACTAATTAAACTCTTATGAAGCATGTATTAGTTTTATTGTTGCAAGTTATTGAATGTATCAGTCTATCTGGAGCTAAAGTATGTCTCTGCTCAAACTAACGATACAAAAGTAATCATCTCCATGAGCAGTCCTGAACAAGTTATATAAATTCTATATTCCGATGGCAGCTGCTAGTGTATCCATGGGACGGTCACTGATGACCTTGGAATTTGAACCCACAACCCCTCCATTGTAAGTTGAGCGCACCAATCACTGTGCTTGCTGGTACTGGAATGCAACGCGAGCTGCGGAAGCAACGCGCTAAATGCTTACACGAGCTGCGGGAACCGTTGCTTGCGCAGCCCCTTCCCCCGCCAATTCACTCTGGAACCCTTATAAGCAGCTACATTTAGAGGCTTGCCCCCACTTTTCTCTCCGCCTGATGAAGACCGCTTGTGTTGTAATCGAAACGTCGTAACGATGCCGCAATGGAGGATATATTTAGTCACTGCCATATTAGATTGTCTGGCAGCATGTTAAGAAGTGCTTATCCAGGTGTCGGTGTATTCATATCGAAACGAAAGGGAGAGTTCATGAGGAAGCTGGCACACATCATCTCACCACAGTTAATAATATCACGGTTGAATAAATTTGTGTTTAATGCACTCACGAACCAAAGGCAAACGTCAAAGTGATATCCTGCTCAAATGAGCAGTGTGAGGCAGTGCTCATCTTCTGTTTACAGCCCTGAGCTAGGGGTGGTAAATTCATATTACATTAGCAGGGGTGAGTCTTTTCATAGGACAGCCACTTCTCCCAAAAGGTGTATTTTTTTCATTGATGACAGAGGCATAATGGGCTTAGTAGTCAACCCTCAGCGAGGATTTGAACTCGCAACCTTCTGATTGCGAGCCATTTGCCACTCCGCTGAGCCATATAGCAGGCTCGTAGTTTGAATGGAGTGTAATCTACTGACAACAGTTTTCTCAAAATAGTGAAATAATTACCTGACCATATGGAAATTCTGTTCTCCCTTGCAAGATGTTTATATGCTCTCCCATGTGGTTAGCAGGTTGGATGATATTGCAGTTGTTTCTAAGGGGCAAAGCCGGTGACAATTAAGATGTTTTAACATTGTCAAATTTACGTGGAATTTGTCTTACTCATGGAACATTGAGCTTTAATTACAGTAATTGCCTTGCCCTATTTCAAACTGAAAAACTCAACACAGTGCATATGATCATCTGATAGATCATGTGTGAATTAAATTATATAAACATCAGTGTATAAACATTTGGTTATAAACAACTGGCAAGATCACTTAATTTTCTCGAATATGCAGTAGACTAAATGTTTTAAGTTAAGTTATGCACAAAAGTCCCGGGAACAACCACAGTGCATACAAGTTTGAGTATTCTAACAGACACGAATTGGGATAAATAAAACCCCATTCGACAGAATGTTTGAACTGCTTGTATCATGCGTTTGCTTCAAGACAGCAAAGCTCGTATGAAACGCTTGCATGCGATGATATTTTCCTAGAGCACCAGGAGGGCACAGAGCTCTGCTAAAGAAGATTACGGCTCGAGGTGTAGAGTACACTCCCGCATTATTTTAACAGGAGAGACTTCGATGTTGATTGGGTTTTTTTTGCAATACATGGTCAGTTATTAGTGTGAAGAGCAATGAATTATATGTAACTGATATATAATCTCTTTAAGGGAGGCAAGAGTGCTAATGATGACAAACTTGAGTGAATTTTCATTATTTTGCTTCTACAAAGTTGTATGTTCTAATTGTTTTTACCCAGTTCAATAGTAAAAGCTGATAGGTAAAACAAATATCAATGTTGTTTTAAGAGAGTTCCCTCGATAAGAGGACTGAATATTTGTTTTCTCCACTACATATTTTATATGAGTTTGTAAAATGTGTTTTGTGTGCCAGATTCGACTGCTACAGAAGTAAAAGAGTAGAAACAAATGTGGCCTCATTGGAATCAGAATGATCATCCAAAGGTTATAGGAAAATGACATTAGTTATTTGAGAGATCTATGAGGAATAAAAGTAATTTGTATGAGAATGTATGTCACTCACCAACTTAAGAGATTAGAATTAAATCCTCATAGACCATTAGAATAAAATAAATCCCATTAATTACTAGATTTAAATCTTTATTCATTTCTTATTTTCCATGATAGCTGACTTACTCCATCTTGGAATTACCATTTTAGCAAATTACAGATTTAATAATACTTGCATTATATTGTACCCATAACATAACACAATGTCTCTGATCACAGTTTGTTTTAGCCTAGGGGACTCCGTCATGGCAGCTTGTCCCTGTGCGGCACAAAGGTGAAAGCAGTACTGCCCTGCAAATGGGCATAACTATGCCAGTATATATATATTTCACAGATTGATTTCAGAATGAGAATAGGTTTCCCCCTTTTTTCAGGCAACAAAACAAGTGTTGAGATGTTAAAACACCAAACTGAGACCTTTTACAAGAAATAATGTCTGCATTAACCACAACACTTCTATTTAAGGAACAAAACATAATTTCTCCACAAATCTGGCTGCTGCCTGATGATGCCGGTTGTAATTGCTGGCGAAACTTTGTACTCAGATTTTAAATGTTGAAGATATGCTGTACTAGTAACGAATTGGCATTTTCTGTTTACGTGACAAACCTTACTAATTGGCTGTGTCGGGTGTTGGCGGGTTTAACGACATTTATATTTACGCAATCTAACCCAAAAAAACCTGTATTATGGATGATATTGGTCGCGATAGCCTACGTGTTAAACAGTGTTGTCAATATCAGGACTGTGGAGATATATCAGTGCAGTGTTTAAGCGTGATAATGGCAGCACCACCCCATCGGTGCTGGCTAAATGCACTTGCACCATCTGTTTTTGTGTTCTTGTAAAAACACAGATGTCTATAAAGGCAATGTGCTATATTTAAATAATTCCGTGCAAAATGATACCTGCAAAATTGGATACGTTCTTATATTAGAAAATGAGGTTAAATTTAGGAATATAAAATTCACGCAGCCAACCTGTATTCATGCGGCGATACCATGGAGCTGTGAACAATCAGACAAGCTGTCTTGGCCGGGCTTTGTTGAAAGATGTATTATTCGGTTTCTTCTGCTCAGGTTAGAGCATAATAAACTGATGACATTACAGGTGGCTGGGTGGTTCTGGGAGTACACACTTTGTCAGAGCACTGAACTGGCACCACTGATATCCTGAGATTGAATCTAGGCAACCACCCATGAATGTACCAGGTGATTTAGTATAGAGAGTTGATGGCCTAGTCTGAACGGCTATGAAAAAAAACCCATGATGCGTAAAATATCTTAGAGTAAACACCTACCTATTTTGACACTTTAAAACATTTTACCTTCAGGGTTATAGCATTGTGTTGTGTGGTTGTCCTTGTAATTATATTTACGTATCAACATAATATCATTTTGTTCTATTTCCCAAGTATACTTAGTGAATATAAATACAACATTTTCTAGTGTAAATGACACTAAGATCAATATTGCTTATATAAATAATGATAGCCAAAGGGTGCTGCTGTTTGCAAAAAATATATAATTGCGGCATACAGAGTGAATGCCAATTTCCTTACCATTACCACCACAATTACCTCTGCCCCTTCCCCATTGTCAGTCTGACGTTAAATCCATTTTTCTAAACTAAATGAATGAAGCAAGCAGCCAAGTCTGGCAGAAAAATAGCGAGAAGACTGTGCCCCGATAGCAACACCAACTTCACCAAATTATCTGGCAGAAATGGGTCGTGTAGTAATGCGTATTAGCACTGGCTATTAAGAAAGTATATTTTTTAATGCATATTTGTATCTTTTTATACATGAAAATATATGTTTTTCATGAAAATGGCCTGCTGTATTTTCATAAACAAGCGACTCATGGCTATTTTTGTCTTTGGGATGCAGTTTTTTCTGTTACGTTTGTTGCATCATTAAACATAACTTTGGTATTCCTGTACTTGTGCCTGCAGGAAGTGAGCTGATATACCGTAATAACAATGGAGACGTAGTCCGACTCAACGTGGAGACCAATGCGAGCTTTGTTCTGGTGGAAAATTCCATCTTCGTGAGTTATGCACAGTTCTCACTTCTGACGCACTGCAGATGTCTATTGTATTCCGCTCATGTTCTCATAATTAAAATCTTTCTTCTATTCATGCAGAACCTTGTCATCGTGGAATTTTAATTATATTCAACAGATATGGTGGGTGAAAATGTATAAATGTAATATTAGTAGCTAATTTTGTTCTAGATTAGCTAATTTTGATCGCATGATAAATTGTCAAAGACCAAAAACCCTCAAAACCAGATCATAGCCCAGAACTAAATACAAACAACAAGACACTCAATTGAAAACATTCACTATCTCAAACATTAACTTATCAAGAATGCATGTGGTCTACTTCCTAATGTCAAATACAGAATTACATATGTATTTTTCACAGGAAAAATCACTGTTGACCTTCTGCATAAATATATTTGGATGCCTACCAAGGTGTATCTCCTGAGGAAAAGCAAATGTAAATGTATATACACAGGGGTGAAAAAGCAGTGACACAGTTGTAAGCACACTGCACTATGAACTCAGTGTGATTTCCAGCCATGGCTAACACTAGTGGCGAGTGATACCTGAACCAGGCCTGGGTGTCCCCTTCATCAACGAAATGGTGAAGTATGATCAAACAGCCCCCCATGATCAAATGGCAGGGGGAGGCTTTCATGTAGCAATGAATTTATAAAATTATAAGTATGTATTTTTTTTCATACGTATTGGCCTGAGGATTCACGACCATGTACCTCCCACTTTGTACCGGCCTCATGTGAAGGCTTTCTTGGCTACGGCAAATAAAGCCTGATTTTAATACTCCCTTGCTATACGAACGGCTACCGGAGTGAGACACCTACCCTCAAGTCCCTGGATTTGCTAATACAATCTTCTACACACAATAAGACAAGCCCTCACAGTTAAGCCATATTTTACCATTACGCTGTTGTCCAGATGTGTGACGCATGCTCTATTTATTTGCCGATGCTGGTATTTTTTTCACTTTATTTTCAGTAGGGAGAAATATGCAATCATAGTTGGTCAAGATTGAATGAGCTTCATATCAATGTGTTTTACTATCGTACAGTAATTTTACTTTATTATTCAGATGCATCTACTTCACTTGCCATTGCTTTTATGGTATTACTTTAATTAAAAGAATATACTGCTATGTTGATTCAGAATGCTTGAAGTGAACAAAGCGTTTGATTAAGTGTGTTTTATTAGCATTGCCATTTTTTAATATCACAATACTTTTAAAGTTCTTTAGAATGTTTCATCAACTGTATTCATGTTTCTATCGTAGCCTATTTAAAATGCTATAAGCATGACACAGTTTCAAGTTTGTGCATAGTATTTATATTCATTTATACATCCAAAGAAGTGGTGGCATGGTGGTTACCACATTGTGCTATGAATTAACTGACCAGAGTTTGGTCTTGGCCACAGTGGATCGTGATATCCAAACCTGCCCTGGGGGTTCACTTTACTAATGTTCTGAAACATGGTTAAAAAAAAACATTTGTCATATTCACGTCGTATCATGCCCTGGGCAGACTTGAATGTGTAATAAGATCCCTTTCGGCATAAATAGCTCAGGAATGCAACGAGTACTTTGAATCTCTACATATTAATCATCGTCATGAGCTGTTGACAATTCACTACTGGATGAAGGCCTCCTCACACCATCACAATTGTTCACAGTCCTGCTGTGCCACAATCCATCTTCTGGACGTGAACTGATCTCATTATTCCATCTCCATGGCTGTCATCCTTGTGCATGTTCTCTCTTTTGACTTCCATTCAATCACCAATCTCATCCATCAGCTGTCATCCCATCTAATGTATCCTACCAAGCCCACTTACCATTCTCAACAGTCAATGCGGTGTGACTGATTTTCATTTGTTTCCTAATCAATGTACTACACTTTTTGTCCCCGAGTGTAATTCCAGATATGCTCTTTTATTTTGTATGCACTTTTCAGCTTTGTTTCATTTTATTTGAGTTTCTATATGCTTGTATGAACATCGATAATGCCGTAGTCACAAGTGTAGTACACAGCCTAAAAATACAACTGTATTAAACAGCAGCATTTGTGAATGTAATCTTAATACAGTTACAACAAAACATGATTCTGAAGAAATAAAATCAAAGGGAACACCTGAACACGAATTTTCTGTTATATCCACCCTATCACACCCTTTGGAGCCTGAGCTCACTGCCTGAGTAACTCTTGTCTACCATGCGGACAGCCCGAATGACTCTTAGCTTGGTAGTCTTTTGCACAGCAATCTAAATACAAGTCTGAACACTCACTGCAAACCCACATTTCCGATCACCGAATACATTTGTAAGCTCTTCTGATATCGGTGTCTGCAAATCATAATCATTAGATATACATAAAGGGATATTTTTAGGACACAGATACAGGATCCTAAAATTTACGTAACTATCCCCGATCCCTGAATTATTAAATAGTCCTGGCCCCTTAACTAGCCCAGGTCCGAGAATTGTGATTACCTCAAGTTTTTGTATCCTGATTGGTTGTGCAGCTCTGTTCTCTGACAAAAGATGATGTGCTGCTCACATGCTGTGAAGGTGCCAGATGGAAATGCATTTGTTTCTTGACATGATGACAATGGCATAATTTGATTATAATCAGTATGGGGAAGAAAATGAACCGTACAATAATGGCATAAATTTGACAGATTATTAGTGCATTTTTTTATATACATATATTTCCTTATCCATTACAAATTCAAATGGTCTTCGTGCTTAAATATACATGGGCCAGTGTTCATCCCTTTTTTGAGCTTTGATCCTGTGGTGGAAAATCAGCATTTACAATGAGAAGGTTTCCCAACACGACAGCGACTGGTAACTTCTAACAAAGTGGTACTTTTGTTTTTATCAATCCTAGATGGGTTATGGACTGACATTCCTCATGAAAGTGACAAAATATCACCTGTAATTAATGCAACGTTGGTGATTTTGTAAAGTTTATATTGAGAGTAAATCGTCTTGTCCTTCACTATCTTGACAGGTATCCCTAAAGGCAACCAAGTATCAAGTATCTCCGGACCTCAAATACGTGCTGCTGGCATATGATGTCAAGCAGGTGAGGCAAGGCACGCGTAGGCATTGATTTGTCACTCTGTTTTAAATGTCTATATTTTAATATTTCAGCAGGTTCTTCAATATTTTAATATTACATTTTTGGTCCAACTTAAGTGAACAATATAGTACATTGTATTAACCTGTGCTAGAGAGGTTTAGATGAGGTTTTTTGTATTGAAAAGTGAATGTAATTTCAGTGAGTAAATTATTGATGTATTTTTTTTTATATTAGGTCAGCATTATGTATTATTTAGTTGTTTGAATATGGAATAGTAACAGTTTTAATTTCACCATCGGCTGTGGCTTGTATTTCTCTGCTTTTGATGCTATGAACCCTTGAAGCATTGACTCATTGGTTGCGTCACTGGTGACATTCCTACCTCATGTGGTGTCTCTGAGCCAGAGAGGACCAGGAATAATATAAAATCACAAGAGCACAAAGGAGGTAGATGGTATTGTTGCAACTCTCATCAAAAGGGCAGTGCAGTAACGATTTCATTTGCTCATAAAATAGTGAAGGATGTTTACTTCTTGCAGAAAATGTAAAGAAATGGTGTAAAAGTGGTTTAAGGCATGCGGATTTCAAAGTTTAAGGAAAATAAGTTGTTGGACAAATGTTTTTCCGCTCAAATGTAGAGATAGAAATTTTTGATATTTTTTTTACTTATTAAAAATGAGTTGTACTGGACAAGAGTGACATTGCATCCTACTTTATGTTATTACTATATTTCAACAAATGATAATTTGCCATTTTTTCCCATGTAATTTTCAAACATTGTATATCTAAACAGCTATTTACCCTTACAAGTGATGTTGGTTAATCACGCTTTAATTGGCTTTGTTATGGATTACATCTATCTGCATGATTTGTGATACATGGCATCGGAGGCTGTCTTGTCTCCTGACGAGAGTTGTGAGAGCAGTTTTGTTTCTTGACTTAAAGCTTTCGTGACTGCAGGAATTCATATTATTTGGGTCTTTTGGTAAAGTCACATAGATAGGTTCAAAGAAAATAACAAAAAACTACGTCGTTTCGATCGCAACATAAGCGGTCGTAATCAGGAAGAGGGGGTCAGCTTCTAAAGGCAAACTATTTATAAAGGTTTAAAATGGGCATAGCCCAAATGTCAGCAGCATGGGTGGGACAGCTAATGTTAATGTAAATGATGGGCAGCGACCGCGATTGGCGGTGGGTTTCCACCAATTAAAGGGTTACCAGGTAAAACTTAGCATGTTAATATAAGATCGCAGAGTCACCGCCACATCGAGGTACGGTGCGCGAAGGTGGCTGTGTTGGTGTGAGAAATTTTACCTGTTAATGTAAAATCGGAGAGCCGAAAATAACAACTAACATTGGAAGGTAGCAGGTTGGGAACATCACAGCCAGTGATGACTTAAACTGCTTGATAAAGTCCTTCCAATGATTGCTAAGTTTGTACCGATCTTCTCGGTTGAAATTGTGTCTGTGTCTGTATATATGGATGGCTTCATGAATTAATCTTTGTTGATAGCCAGTGGGTTTGCAAAGTACCTTCTTTTTAGAGAAATCAATATCGTCTGAGCCCACCGCATTAAAACAATAGTCCGAGACATGTCGCTTAGTTTCCCCAATGTAACTACTGCAGCAGACACAGCTTAGTTTGTAGACGCCGGGGTATTGCATATCAGGGATCACATCCTTCACAGATGGGATCAGATCACGAATTTCATGTACTGTGTTAAATCGGACCTGGATCTTGTGTTTGCTCATAATTTTGGAAATCTTTTTGATTACCTCTACTTTGTATGGCAAGGTGATGGTTTTGATTAGGTGCTCAGATGTTTTTTTTCCCAACGGTTGGGGTGATAGCTTTACGGATTATGTCGTCTGAATATCCATTCATCTTGAGAACTTGGTGTACGTGTTCCAGTTCACTGGCTAGGTGATGATGGTCGGAAATACATCGAGCTCTATGGTGTAGAATTTTGATGAGGGAATTTTTCTGGGATGGATGGTGGTGGGAGTCATGTTTTAAGTATGAATCTGTGTGGGTGGAGTTCCTGTAGATATTGTGTCGCAACGAGCCGTCAGGTCTCTTCTCAAACAAAACATCCAGGAAAGGTAGCTCACCATCCTTCTCCAATTCCATGGTGAATTTGATAGATGGGTGTATGGAATTGATGTGGTTCAGAAATTGGTTCAAAGCTGGCAGGCTATGTGGCCAAATGACGAAAGTGTCATCTACGTATCTCTTCCACAAGGAAGGACGTAGGGTGGATGTCTAGATGGCATCTGTTTCAAATTTCTCCATGAAAACATTCGCTACCACTGGCGATAAGGGGGAACCCATGGGGGTACCTTCATTTTGTTTGTAGAAAGTACCATTCCAGGTGAAGTAAGTGTTGGTAAGGCAGTGCCTAACCAGAGTAGGTACATCAGGATTCAGTCCATGTTGGACTAAGTCTTCAATTATTGCTAAGGAGTCAGGTACAGGAACATTGGTGAACAGAGAAACTACATCAAAGCTGACGAGCAAATCATCTGGGGACAGTGAAATGCCCTTGATTAGAGAGAGCAAGTGAGCTGAGTTACGTACTGCTTTCCCGTGAATGGAAGCAATGTATCAGACAGAAAACAGGCCAGTTTGTAGGTAGGTGAGTTGATAGTGGAATCGATGGGGTGAAGTGGAGTACCTTCTTTATGGATTTTAGGAAGACCATATAATCTGGGTGGTCTGGTAGCAGAAGGTTTTAGGGAGAGCCGTTTGAATGGTCCGATTAGAGAAGTCGAACTGGTAATGATATTGTTGGTTTTTGTAGCCAGGCTGTTAGTAGGATCTTTGTTGATTTTGTTGTAACTGCCATCATTAAGAAGGTCCTGGATTTTGATGAATGGGCACTCGGACCGCATTATTCGCAAAGCTGTTTCTCCAACTATGGAGAAACAACCCCCTGAGAAGCCAATCAAAACCATCATGTTACCATACATAGCAGGTGTTACCAAAAATATTTCCAAAATCTTAAACAAACACAAGATCCAGGTCCGATTCAGTACAGTACACAAAATCTGTGATCTAATCCCATCTGTGAAGGACGTCAATCCTGACATGCAATATCCTGGAGTTTACAAACTGAGTTGTACCTGTGGCAGCAGTTACATCGGGAAAATGAAACGACATGTCTCAGACCATGTCCACGAACACAAGGCAGATCTGAAACACAGCAGAACCAATACCTCTGCCGTAGCTGACCATTGTTATAACGCTGTGGGCTCACATGATGTTGTGTTTTCCGAGACCAAGGTACTCTGCAAACCTTCGGGCTACTATCAAAGGTTTGTTCATGAAGCCATCCAGATATATAAACATAGACATAACTTCAACCGAGAAGATGGATACAAATTGAGCAATCATTGGAAGGAATGTATTAACCAGGTAAAACCCTAACTGCTTTTTGGTTGTTGTTTATCCTATCTACCGGATACTAGTCTATTTTTAAATCCTTTATATTAAGTTCGCTTGCTTGCTTGCTTGCGTGCTTGCTTGCTTGCGTGCTTGCTTGCTTGCTTACGACCGTGCAAATCTTTCGGTCGTTTTTTAACCCACTTCCCGTGATCCAATCGAGCTGACATTTTCCACACAGACTCATTGTGCGAGACAATTAATGTTCGTGAAAAAAAATTCCCAAAATTTTACACTTTTTAGGCAAAAAAAAAATATTTTACATATATTCAAATAGAACTCATTCATGGCTTTGGCTGAACGTCACAGTGTAAGAGCCCAGAGCGTAACTCCTCCACAGGCCGTGGCGGAGTAGCGCAGTTGGTAGCGCCCTTGCTTCCCATGCCAAAGGTCGCGGGATCGATCCCCGCGTCCTCCACAGGCGAATATATTTTTAAATCCTTTATATTAAGTTCGCTGCCACGCATATAAAGGATTTATAGTGAAAAACTTTGTTTTTACGGGTTATACTTATTCCGAGTTAACTTCCCCACTGCATCCCCAGCTCTCTCGGCCTCCCACTTCTAGCCCGTCCACTTCCCTCGCGTCCCCTCTCATCCTAGGGCTGACGCAGCGCTCCCCTACCCTACACCCCCCTACCCTACACCCCCCTCTCTCTCCCCCCTTGCCCCTCCCCATTCTTACCTATATAACCTCTTACCACGGCATATCTCTCCCACTTCAGCAAAAACAAATTATTGCTGTGGTTTTCCCACCTGATGATGATTGCTTGTGTTGCAATCGAAACGTCGTGATTTATTTTATTTTATACCTACTGGACTTTAACGAAAGAACAAAAGAGTAGAATAATATAGGTCATGGGGGATCATAATGAATTGCCTCAGTAGCAGTCAGCTTCTTCAACTGACTCTTTTCGGAATTGCTTTTTTTCTCATGTATTTTCTCTCTCCTTTTTGCTTTGTGACAAATTGTATGTGCATTTGGAGTCACGTCAAAAGGTACAAATAAGTCCTTATGGAACTTTCGTATGGTCAGCAGAACTTCACATCATGTCAGAGAATGATACCTGGAATAATACCAGAAAATACATTATTTTGCACTTACTTATGTAGACCGCTGTCACGCAACGCCAGACGTCGATCCTTCATGCGGTGTGGCAAATGGTCAACCACATGGAATTTATCTGATACGTTTTAGCCCATAATGCTAGGCTTAAGTGGATTTAATACACTAATTTTTCTTCGTGTTTTTGTTTTGTGTGCCGTCATTAATGGCTGGGATGAGGTTGACAACTGAGAACCTGATTTTAAGGTTATCATGACGGACAATGCTGCCCTGACATGGGCCTGGGCCCTCTTAACCAACTGGCCACTGCTCCCCCACATGTTTGATCATTTCCCAGAAGGCATTTCTCATTCCATATTGCCTCATAGTAAATTAAGTTATGGCAAAATTGTCTCGGAGATGCCATAATGCTTGCATTTCTTTGTGAGCCCTAATCTCTGCATATGTTGATCTCATTTGCATATACATTTATCTGAGTATTCCTGTATTGTATTATTTGATGCATGTTTGTATCCCCTGTCTTCCACTTATATCTTTCATGCAATAAGTTGGTCTGCAATAGCAGCATACGTGATAACAATTTTTATAAATTGTTTGCAATATTTTTCATTCGTATGTAAATTGTATCCCGACTGTGCTATAGTCACGAAATGGAGTGTCATTTCGCCTCTATCGCAGAGCAGTACAACTTTGTGTATTGGAGAATAAGCCACAGAGGTGGATATCACGGAGCGACCTCTGAGACCCATTCAAGTGACTTGTTCACACACATAAGACGGCTCTGCATATGAGAGTTAAGCTCAGTGCTTGTCAATCAACCAGATTTTTTTTTATTCTCAGAGTGGGAATTTAGCCAAAGTAAGTGCATTTCCAAATTATTATATATTCTTTAGCCCAGTCATTGGTGGCCAGCCTGAGACCATCAACTTACTACACCTAAGAATCGGGTTTAACCACAAGCAGCTCACTGGATTCTAACCCAGACGTTGGTTCTGCGCTTTGATCTTTTGAGCCATCCGGCCACTTCCTTTAAAGCAGACACACACGGAAGCCTTAATATTGGCGGGGACACATTCCTCGAGAACAACACGAACATTAAATCCGCAAATATTACCACTCAAAGCTTGTGATAAAACAGGGTTAGGGGGCATAAACATATGTTACGTTTAAACATATAAACTGGATGTATATATCAACGAATACATATATTGTATCGTATTATTTCGTTATTTAATTTACCTTAACGGTTAATGTAAACATTTAAAAGTGCAAGTATCAATAAATACAAAAATCGTGTGCTGTACGTAGCAGTCATTCCCAAAAAATTGTGAAGGAGAGGACTCGCATGTAAACTGTGCGGTAGAGGGAGAGTGGGCGGCGTCGCGTTAGCAACTTTCGTGCTCTCACGATCCACGTCGCTCCCGTGCTTGATAACTTCTTGTTGGGTTGTCGCATGCGACAGCGGCGAGAATTTCAAACGCAACCCCGCGAAAATCAATTAGCACTGCAATTAAACTGTCGCTACAGTAAAATATATTCTCCTTTGGAACCATAATATAACGTTTAAGACACATGCTGTATGAGGTGAAACAGTGATTGCTGTTGTAAAAGTTTAAAAAAATATGCAGAATTTTTTTTCATAAAAAATGCAATTGTGGAGCGTTAACATTTTTATTTGTAGCATGATTTTTTTGTTTTATCAAAAAAACAATGATTGCATTTAAAGCACAAGAAATTTCATTAGAGCAAATTGGAGCCTATAACAATTACATCATTTTTTTTTAAAATCCTGGTTTTATCTAAAGTGCAATTGGCTAAAATTCCAAGAACAAGTGTAAAGTGCACTGGCATTGAAATAATGATTGTAAAATGAAAAAATATCATCGGTTTCATTTAATCAACAGTGGGCCTCAATGAAGTGGGCGTATTAAAGATGATATTGGCCAAGATCAGAGGAATAACACCACTGTGATAACAAACATTACTGTGCCAAGAAGTATGAAACTTGTTTCAAAGAGTTTCTATGTATATGAAAAAAAGTCCTTCTGCAGACTGTATATTAAAATATATCTGCCGTGGTGAGACAGCTGATGAAGGTGAACAGATGCTATGGGAAACATGGTTTTAATAATCTCAGTATGCAATATTTATTTGTGTTTTCATTAAGTTAAGCAAATGCATGTTGTTGTTGGTAACATAGCAATCCTGGGAACCAGGGCCATTTAACTAAATGTTGTTATGGCAACACTCACTGTCATTGCATCCAACTTAAATTTCGATTTAAAGCTTTCGTGACTGCAGGGATTCATCTTCTTGGTTCTTTCGGTAAAGTCACGTAGAAGGGAAGTAATACAATAATAAAAATAAAACATAATAAAATAATTCTCACGACGTTTCGGCGTTGTGGCTGAAACGTCATGAGAATTATTTTGTTATGTTTTATTTTTATTATTTTATTACTTCCCTTCTACGTGACTTTACCGAAAGAACCAAGAAGATGCATCCAACTTGTCAACCACAATTATGTTCTTACACTGCTAAAGTCAACTTCTTTAACCGTATTGGTAAATATATGCATTAATGTAAATATTTTAACTGGATACATGAATTAACATCTTACTCCATTTGATTGCATTGCAGTATTTTTACTTCATCATCAGCCATTGCCTATCCACTGCTGGATGAAGGTATCACGTTGTCTGCACATCCCTAACAGTTTTGCAATGTTGCAATCCTGCTGCCCATGAACTGGTCTCATCGTTTCATCTCTACAGTGGTCGTCCTCTCCCAGCCCTTCTTATTTGGCTGCACGTGGTAGCAATATGTTAAATTACCACGCCTGGTATACAGGAGGTCGTGAGTTCGAGCCCGACCCTGATGGCTGTATATATAGAGTTTGCATGTTCTCCCCATGGTCATGTGTAGTTTCTATAGGTCTTCTGTTTTTTTCATCCACAATTAGAAACGTGTTTAAAGTATTTGGCTGCTATAGATTCCCACTTGATAAGCCACCTCGTTGAGCTATCATTTGTGGCCAAATCGCTTCTGCAAATTAGCTACATAGCTCAGTGGGCCTTTCCTAGTGAAAACATAATAATTTAAAGTTTTTAGTTTGTGTCTTTACTGAGCTGCCAACAAACATGAAATCATCTTCGATGCCATTGTTACCAATGCAATACACGGGGAGCTATTACATGTGTAGTGGGGTGAAATACACGGCGCACACTGTTGGCCGAGGATAACCGAGGACAAACACGTGCGTGTGTGCAACATGAGGTTGCACGGGCAAACCGCCACCTAATTTGGGGGAGAAGCTGGTGCAAACTAGGTCGGCTCGGGGTTGCACGCTGACACCGGAGGTGTTGCCAGGGAGACGTGCGATAAGGGGTGATTAATGGCCTGACAGGCGCCAGCCTGTCTGGCCCTAAAGAGACACAAGGGAGGTCTTGTATAATTGGGAGTGGAATATAAAGAAGGGCGTGAGAGCGGAGCGAGGAGTTCGTGTTGCTGGGGACCAGAGAGAAGACGTCTCGCCGTTGCCGCTCAAGCCGGGAACGGACCTCAACCCTCACGAGTCGCCGGGCGGGTGATGGTTGATCCCCCCGCCTGGGACGGACGAGTGAGTGGGTCTGAGGGAGCGTAGAGGTGAGGGCAGCGGTGGAGTGGGAGAAGCTGTGTAAGAGGTGCTGGATGCAAGCCTCTGAGTGAGAAGCTGTCTGAGAGCTGCTGAGTGCAAGCCTCTGTGTGAGAGCTGCTGTGTGCGAAGCCTTGAGGCGCAACTGCTGAGAGCGGGAGCTGCTGTGTGCAGGTTAGTGAGGTGTAACGTAGATGAGAGTGGGAACTGGTTAACAGAAGTAACCATACAGATAGCAAAAAGAGTGCCTACAACATGTGCGGAAAGAGGTTAATAAAGTGTAAGCAGGTGACTTGTTACAACGCGCCAGTCTAAGTGATTTTACAAGACACTACACATGTGCTAAATTAAAAAAAAGTGTGAGCGTCAAAGCTGACTGAAGTGTATTCAACTTATGTATGGAATAATCTTAATTTTAGATCTTTCGTGACTGCAGGAATTATTATTTGGTTCTTTCGGTTAAGTCACGTCTAAAGATAAAATAATAAATTAAATTAAATAATAGAATACGACGTTTCGATTGCAACACAAGCAATCATCATCAGGTATAATGGAATAGCAACATAATATCTAACCAGAAAACTATAGACAGACATATTAGCAGACAGATATCACAAGATACATACATAGCGAGAGCAACACAGGTGACAGAGAGGGGTGATCGTCTCTGTGGGGTGGCCTTAAATAGACAGAGGGGGGGCGGAGGCAGAGAGAGGGAGGGGGGTTAGAAAAAATTAGCATATCAATGAGTGGTCCAAAAGAAAACGTGGTGCTGCGAGTACGATGGCACAGCAAGCAAGCCTGAAAATCAGGAGAAAGACACACTAAAATTAAATAACCTAGTAAAATATCGAAATGTAATGTAATACAACACAGAGGGTCGGTCAACACACAATTAACGCATAGCCTGGTTGATTACGTATTTCAAAGATTGCTAAGTTAGAATTTAAGTGTGAACATTCTAAAGAGGACACAGGCAGAGAAAACAAGTCGCCAGAGAGAGAGAAAAAAAAGATAAGCTTAAAACTTCCCCGTAGAAGTGGTTCAATCTTAATTTTAGAACTTTTCTCTCTCTCTGGCGACTTGTTTTCTCTGCCTGTGTCCTCTTTAGAATGTTCACACTTAAATTCTAACTTAGCAATCTTTGAAATACGTAATCAACCAGGCTATGCGTTAATTGTGTGTTGACCGACCCTCTGTGTTGTATTACATTTCGATATTTTACTAGGTTATTTAATTTTAGTGTGTCTTTCTCCTGATTTTCAGGCTTGCTTGCTGTGCCATCGTACTCGCAGCACCACGTTTTCTTTTGGACCACTCATTGATATGCTAATTTTTTCTAACCCCCCTCCCTCTCTCTGCCTCCGCCCCCCCTCTGTCTATTTAATGCCACCACACAGAGACGATCACCCCTCTCTGTTACCTGTGTTGCTCTCGCTATGTATCTTGGTGATATCTGTCTGCTAATATGTCTGTCTATAGTTTTCTGGTTAGATATTATGTTGCTATTTCATTATACCTGATGATGATTGCTTGTGTTGCAATCGAAACGTCGTATTCTATTATTTAATTTAATTTATTATTTTATCTTTAGACGTGACTTAACCGAAAGAACCAAATAATAATTATGTATGGAAGTTAAACAGCTCAGGATGCTGTGCTGGCAATGCTCAGCACTCAAGAAGTGGGGTCACCTCTCAGGAAGCACGTGACCAAAATCATTAAGTATGTCAGCATGCGGTGTGCCACGTGTTTCATGCTGTGTGCAATGCTCTTCATTAAAATACAAGAGGAGGCAGTGTGGAATTTTAATGATTTCATGAACATTCAAACAAAGACTTCATTATTTGCATATTGATTTCGCCTTTGGAAATCCATAAATGAGAGTCTAGAACCAACCAAGCTTAATATCAAAACATCAAAACCACGTGGACACATGCTAATATTAACACTGATCATAGCAGTACAATGCAACTTCTGTCATATAAAACTATGAAAGCATTAAAATAATCTCTAAAAGTAATGAATGTACATGCACAACCTTTTTTCAATCCACTACTGGATGAAGACTTCTGCATGTTGTGCTGTCCTGACCATACTATACCATGCTTGTCAGCACGGGTTGGTGAAGATGGGGGAGAAGAGGTGTGGGGGCAGAGGCACAATGTAACAAAATATATTACTGCACTCTCCTCTGCTGTTCATAGAGCAGCCTGTAACACCTGTTATGCATGGTGGTCACCCATCCAAGCACTACTCAGTCTCAAAGCCTGCTTAGCTTCCAATATTTCATGAGATCGGGTGCATTTAAAGTTATATTGTCAGAGGCCACATAATAACTTGGTGATAATCGTGATTGGTTGTTTGGGACGGCCTGATAATAAAAAAATAGATACATTCGCCAACTAAAAAACATTTAGTAAAAACAGTATAGGTTTTGAATTGGAATAAATCATTCATACGTTCACAAAAAGCCAGCAGTGTTTCGTAAATAATAAAAACAAAACATTTTTACAAATCTTGAGAACGTAGATTTCTTAGCATATGAGCTAAAATTACGTGAATGTTATGGTATTGTCATGGGTTTCCAGACAGTCATGTAAGCGTGCGTAAACCTACTCTTACATGAAAGTTACCGGTTACTCATCAGTAGTTTGGTTAATGTATGCACGCCTTTGGTGTACTTTGTTCATCATCCTGGCTTGTAATTAGACCATGTAGTTGAATTATATTTAACTGCTAGTAATTACCCAGTGGTTCTTAAAAGCCCCCATTCCTGCCTATCCTGCCACCATCGTATTTGCTAAATCAGAGTTGTGACATGTAAGTGACCAAGGACCATGATTTATATATTCTCTTCTGCAGTTTATATTTAGTGCACAGTATTTTAGGAAAAGTTATGTAGTGTATATTTTAAATGCCCTACAATAGCGTGTATAATGTCTATTTATACTCAATTATATATAATGTACATCATACCATTTAAATACACTGGGATAGGCATTGTAGTCTGATGTTTGTTTGTTAGAATGAAGTTTATTTAACACATAGGCTTTCGCGACCAGTATTATTCATAAAGGTTTTGGGTTAGATTGCGTTATTTATAAATGTGTAGCAACCCCTCCACCACCCGACACGGCTAATCAGTAAAAAATGTGTCACATTTGCAAAAGACAAATATTTCACTACCAAAGTTAGCAACAGAAGCTGTATATCGGATCAATTGCTTATGCGGTAAGTGTTATATTGGACAGACGGGACGTAACATTAGCGTAAGACTAAAATAACACCAAAGGAACATTACATTCTCCAAAACACAGCTGTCAGCAGTGGCAAAGCATACTTGCCAACAAGGACATTCAATTGATTTTGATAACGTTGAAGTGTTATGCAGAACTAATTATTACTGGCCAAGATTAGTTAGAGAATCAATTGAAATTGAGAAGAATTCAAATAATCTTCTTGGTTTTTTCGGTAAAGTCACGTAGAAGGGAAGTAATAAAATAATAAAAATAAAACATAATAAAAAGAAACAATTCTCACGACGTTTCGGCCACAACGCAAGCAGCCGTCCTCAGGTGAAGAATGAGACAATCCAAGCTAGGAGCTTACATATAAGCTGGGTTGGGGGTGGGAGAAGAGCGCCTTAACAAAAAGAATGTGCATATCAAGAGGAATTTAGCATATACATGGGAAATGCGCAGGGGGCGGGGGGGCTTCAAAGTCATACCATGCCCACGCACTATGCAGGATCAAGAGCACCAAGGGGGGGGTGCAGGGATTAGCATTAACAAAGGAAAGGAATGCCAATGATATGTAGCTGCAGTTACTAAACAACACCGTAGAAAACTAAAGTATAAACTACATACAAAAAACTAAAATATAAACTGCATAGCACCATCAGTATACTTACTATACTCTACAATAAGCTGAGTTACTAACAGCAAGTAATACATTACAATTCTACGTCGTAAAAGTTATATAATATGCTTCCATCTAAACTTTATTCTCTTACATCAACCGAGCATATACCGTACTATATACTGCCATAGATAAACCCAACATTAAATTATATACTGTATTGCAATAAACCACATTTCAACATAACACCATGTATTATTCTACCTACCCTAATGTGTATCAAAATGGTTTATTACGTCCTTCCAATGATTGCTAAGCCAGAATCCATCTTCTCGATTAAAATTGTCTCTGTGTTTGTGTATGTGGATCGCCTCATGAACGAATCTCTCATGATAGCCAGGTGGCTTGCAGAGAACCTCTGTCTTGGAGAAGTCAATGTCATGTGAGCCCACTGAGTTGTAACAGTGATCTGCCACGGCTGAGGTGTTTGTCCTACCGTGTTTCAGGTCAGCTTTATGTTCACGGATGCGGTCCGAGACATGTCGTTTGGTTTGTCCAATGTAACTGCTACCACAGAGGCAACTTAGTTTGTAGACACCAGGGTGCTGTATGTCTGGAACCAGCAATGTAAGGTAAGGTGACCATCACCTTACCTTACATTGCTGGGGTCACAAAAAAGATCGCCAAAATCCTGATTAAACACAAGATCCAGGTCCGATTCAACACAGTACATAAAATCCGTGATCTGGTACCGTCTGTAAAAGATGTGGTTCCAGACATACAGCACCCTGGTGTCTACAAACTAAGTTGCCTCTGTGGTAGCAGTTACATTGGACAAACCAAACGACATGTCTCGGACCGCATCCGTGAACATAAAGCTGACCTGAAACACGGTAGGACAAACACCTCAGCCGTGGCAGATCACTGTTACAACTCAGTGGGCTCACATGACATTGACTTCTCCAAGACAGAGGTTCTCTGCAAGCCACCTGGCTATCATGAGAGATTCGTTCATGAGGCGATCCACATATACAAACACAGAGACAATTTTAATCGAGAAGATGGATTCTGGCTTAGCAATCATTGGAAGGACGTAATAAACCATTTTGATACACATTAGGGTAGGTAGAATAATACATGGTGTTATGTTGAAATGTGGTTTATTGCAATACAGTATATAATTTAATGTTGGGTTTATCTATGGCAGTATATAGTACGGTATATGCTCGGTTGAGGCGCTCTTCTCCCACCCCCAACCCAGCTTATATGTAAGCTCCTAGCTTGGATTGTCTAATTCTTCACCTGAGGACGGCTGCTTGCGTTGTGGCCGAAACGTCGTGAGAATTGTTTCATTTTATTATGTTTTATTTTTATTATTTTATTACTTCCCTTCTACGTGACTTTACCGAAAAAACCAAGAAGATGAATCCCTGCAGTCACGAAAGCTTTAAATCGAAATTCAAATAATTTTAATCGCTGCAAACGTGACACATTTTTTACTGATTGGCCGTGTCGGGTGGTGGAGGGTTGCAGCACATTTATAAATAACGTGATCTAACACAAAAACCTTTATTATGTTAGAATGAAGTAAGTTTCATTCGTTTCATTATTTGAATGTACCACATGGACCTTTCTACGTACATTTTCTTCTTTAAAATAAAATCTCAGCTGGCTGCACACTCGTAGATGCTCGGCTCTCATTCTTTACTCCAATGCCAAACCTACCAATCTTCCCATCTCTGCATCTTTTGCCCACTTTTGTATAAAAGTCCTCTGGTTTGCCATCCACGTTTAAAAACATGCATTCAGATAATGTGGCTACTACATATAAGCCCCGTTGATGAGCTATCAGGTGTGGCCTCTAAAAAAGCTAGTATCTTGGTGGGCTTTACCCGGTAAATAAAACAATTTATTGTTCTTACCCAGTGATTCCTAGCACATACATCTACCTAGCTACTGCCATGGGCAACATTATGCAAATGAAATTCCATAAAATACATAAACTAAATGGTCTTGTTCATTGCATTGCAGTAGTGTTGGAAAATTCCAATCAGTTTTGACTGCACTAGGTGTGTCCGGCATGTTGAAAACATTTTACTGGGTGCATCCTATTTATACAGGCAACAACCATCCACAAACAGCATGGGATACGAAATTTTGTATTTAGCAGAGTGAAGCATTGCAAAATTAATCTGGGTAAGATCTTATGAATTTTTTAAAGACAAAATTGGTAACCCAATCATGTTTCGAGCACCTAGGTCCCAGTAGTATAAAAATTTACACATTTATTTAATTAATTGGCATCTTTATGATAGTCACTAATGGTTTTAATGTGATAAATGCACGCATGCATAATAAATAAGCCACTCTTACTCTGCCTCATGACTGGCATTTTGAAAAATAGCACAGCTGCAAGCATAAATAACCAATTGTTATAAGAAGCTAATTAATTCGCTTTCAAGGGGTGCTGGAGTGAATGCAACAGGCTATTTGGTGACTGCAATTTGAATTGACCTCCGGATCATCTGAAAAATGTTCAATGCAAAACTCTTCCCTGAACAGTTCCTCATGCTGTTCAATATTTTCAGTTGTTTATTCTGTGCTCAATTTGTTTAGCGACTTGTTAATCTTCATCTAGATCCAATTCAGAAATATACTTATTTTATACATCAACAAAAGTTGCATGCTACAAGAGCAGCTAAAACAAAAACCCAGTTATAACATTCTTTGGTTCTTTCGGTAAAGTCACGTATAAAGATAAAATAATAAATTAAATTAAATACTAGCATACGACGTTTCGATTGCAACACAAGCAATCATCATCAGGTATAACTTAAATAGAAACACAAATCTAGTATACTTAGAAATGTAATGTAATACAACAGAGAGTCGGATAACATATCAGTCAACACCCTATCTGGTTGATTACGTTCTTCCTGAGAATGCTAAATTTGAGAGAGAGATTAAACACAGAACCAGAAACATAGACAGACATATAAGCAGACAGATATCACAGAGATACATAGAAAGAGAGCAAACATAGGCACAAAGAGGAACTACGCCTCTGTGTCAAGGCCTTAAATAGAGAAAGGGGGGGCGGGGGCGGGGAGAGAGGGAGGGGTTAGAGAAATTAGCATGTCCATGAGTGGAAACGGTGAGTGGCAAGGTGTAAAAAGCTTGAGAGAGGGGGGCAGGGGCAGAGAGAGAGGGGTTAGAGAAATTAGCATGTCAATGAGTAGCACGATGAGTGGTACGGTGCGAAAGCTTGAAAAAATTAGGAGGCAGGGAGAGAGACACACTAAATTAACTAACCTAGCAAAAATTTCGAAATGTAATGCAATGCAACACAGAGGGTCGGTCAACACACAATTAACGCATAGCCTGGTTGATTACGTTCTTCCAAAGATTGCTAAATTAGAAGTTAAGTGTGAAATTTGAAAAAACACAGACACGAAGACCGATACACAAGCAGAGAGAGACAACGAAAAAACCCAGAGAGAGAGAAAAAACAAACTTTAAACTTCCCCGTAGAAGTGGTTCAAACTTAATTTGGAGCTTTCGTGACTGCAGGAATTATTCTTTGGTTCTTTCGGTAAAGTCACGTATAAAGATAAAATAATAAATTAAATTAAATACTAGCATACGACGTTTCGATTGCAACACAAGCAATCATCATCAGGTATAACTTAAATACAAACACATCTAGTATACTTAGAAATATAATGTAACTAGCGGTTAGTACCCGGCGTTGCCCGGGCGAAAAAGGCAGACACACATGTAGTTACACACGCAAATCCATTGACACACACATATAGAGTTACACTCACAAATAGACTCACACATACATACATAGACTGAACAACAACCGCCATTCGCCACTAAGTGGTGGTGACGTCACGACAACGCTTGTGCCAGGCTATGTGCACCTTGAGGCCACGTGAAGTGTCGAACGCCCGCTGGCAGGAGGTCACGGGGCAAACCCAGATGGCACAGGTCGATTGACTGAGGAGACTGGCTGATGCACCACCTGTGGCCCATACTGTGGCAACTTTCTGTGCTTTAGCCACCCGGCGCTCCGCTCGTTGTTGTGAGCGTCGCTCCTCCGCCCTCCGTTGTTGTTGGAGGGTGACTGCCTCCAACTGCCCAGTAGCGTCCTTCAGGAGCCTCCTCCACAGAGGCCGATCTTGACATGGCTGGTACCAGTCATCCGCAAGTGGACTCAGCACCAAGTCCTCCTGTAGCACATCACTCCATGTCTTCTCCAGCCCGTGCCGCGCCCGTTTAGCCCCCTCGATCTGGCAGAACAAAAGCTGTTTAGGCATGCGGTGGCTGGCCATGCGGGCTACATGACTCAGGCAACGCAGCCTTACCTGCCGGACGTCACCGATGGGACTGTCCAGATCTTTCAAGGATTTGCTCCACAATGCAGCCTGGTTAAAGCCAGGATGGATCGTAGGCAGGCCATCCTAAATGTTTTTAACCGGCGAAGATGTTCCATTAGGGGGGTCCAAGTTTTGCAAGCATAGAGAAGGGAGGGAATGACCGTGGCCGAGAAGACCTGAAGCTTCGTATGAAGTGATAGACCAGGTAGCTTCCACACAGCGTCACCCAGGCAATGAAAAGATAATGCAGCTCGATTGATTCGGAGTGAGACCTTTGCTGTTAAACCGGAGCCGGTCATTAGCACACTGGCAAGGTATGGGAAACTCTCCACTGTCTCCACAACTGCCCCATCACAAATTGGGAGTTGCGGGGGTGGAGTGTCCGATGGTACAAAATAGGCAGGCAGGTGCTTAGTTTTGGTGGGGCTGATGGTAAGGCCCCCCAACTGTTGGTGGCAAGCTCCAGGTTTAGCAGCAGCACCTCGAACTCGTCCTCCGAGTGAGCAGCAATTAGCAGATCATCTGCATACATAACGTGGTTGAGCAATAGGGAGCGATCCCTTGACCGCACCCGGCCATCGATCAGCCTCCTATTGTATCTGTAGCAGATGGGAATTCTTCCAGTACAGGCATTGAAGACTTGACGAACTACGTGGTCCAAATATATGTAAAATGATGTGGGCGCCAGAGGACATCCCTGTTGCACCCTAAGGTGTAAAGAGAATGGCGCTGATTCACGGCCACGTAGTTAGACGCGGGGTCGCTCATCATCATGAAGGTCCTTAAGGATGGTGATGAGTGGGTCAGGGACTCGGAAAGCACGAAGAGCAACCCAGAGGCCAGGCCTACTGATGGTATCATTGGCCTTGAGCAGGTCAATAAAGCACACGCATGGACTAAGATGCACACATGGACCTACAGACACGCAAATAAATGGACTTACACTGACTAACATGGAGGCATGCACACACAGCGACTAACACACACGCACATATCGACTCACACACAAACACATCGACTCACACACACGTATGGACTCACACACACATAGACATCCACTTGAGATACACACACATGTAATTACACACACATATCGACGTACACACATACAGCGACTCACACATACATCGACTCACACACAGACATACGTGGACTCACACACATTGACGTAAACACACATGTACTTACACACACACATCGACTAAGACACACACACATGGACTTACACACATACATAGACTGACCCACACATTACCCTACACACACATACACATATGGACTGTGACACACAGACATGTACTTTAGATACACATGGATTAACAGGCACATAGACTCACACACACGCATTGACTTACATACACACATCGAGTGACACCCACACATGTATGGACTTACACACACATGTGGACTAACACACACACAGCGACTGATACACACACAAATGGACTGACACACACGCACTTGTACGTACACACACACATGGGGCGTTGTCCGTTTGATAAAGACAGACACACACATGGACTAACACACAGACATGGACCCACACACGTAGAAACCCATCGACTTACACGCACACAAACACATATGGACTCACACACACAGACATCGACTTTAGGGACACACATGTAGTTTCTGCACACGAACATTATAATTGTAATATTAGGCAACTTATTAGTTTCATAATAGTAAACGAAGCAGAGTTGTTATGTGCACACAAACATTGTCATTGTAATATTTGTAAACGTATTTGTTTAATAATAGTGAACAATAAACCTCAGTTCTTAGCGAAAGATGCAATTAAATTGTACTTTACATTGGCGTGGTGACGCCTCGTCCCGTGCAGAGCCCGCGGCCTCGGCTAGATTGGCAAGCCGGAGGAGGTGAGACATTGCCAGGCTGCTGGCTGGGCCGCTACCCCCCCCAACCATCCCCCCGCCCGAGGCAGAATAATACCATGTAAGCGTTGTCATAATATTAAATTAATATGTAAGGGCTTAATAGCAGTAAATGCACGCATTGGGGTGGTGGGGGGGGAAGGGGACATCACACTGTGAAGAGAAACCGGCAGCGTGATGTGTATATTTATTCCATGTTAAACGCGTGAAATAAAATGTCCCTGTGAGCTGGAGCGAACGCGCAGTACTTGGTAGGGTCCGCCCCCCCCCCACGCAATTGGCGTCACTTGGTACGGTCGACTGCGTGCAATAAGTAAATAATTAATAATAGAAACGGCACAAATTTGTTAATTAAAGTACTTTAACGTTTACGGATGGGAAAACGGAATAGCCTATTCTCACCGCGGGGCTTAGAGCGTGCCGCCCGGCACATTTTTTTCTACGTGAAAGTCACCGTCCGAGAGCCAAATCCCCCGCAAGCTCGAGCGCGCAGAGACTTTTATATATAAGAAGATACAACAGAGAGTCGGATAACATAACAGTCAACACCCTATCTATGTATCTCTGTGATATCTGTCTGCTTATATGTCTGTCTATGTTTCTGGTTCTGTGTTTAATCTCTCTCTCAAAATTAGCATTCTCAGGAAGAACGTAATCAACCAGATAGGGTGTTGACTGTTATGTTATCCGACTCTCTGTTGTTTTACATTACATTTCTAAATATACTAGATTTGTGTTTCTATTTAAGTTATACCTGATGATGATTGCTTGTGTTGCAATCGTAACGTTGTATGCTAGTATTTAATTTATTATTTTATCTTTATACGTGACTTTACCGAAAGAACCAAAGAATAATTCCTGCAGTCACGAAAGCTCCAAATTCAGTCATAACATGTCTGAAGATACCATGATCGCATTTATGAGGGAATGAATAAAGCTGGGTTCCAAATAATGTATAGAGAATTTGAGTGTTCTCTATTTGTGGCCTCTATCTATACCCTCTGTTTTCCTGTTATGCTTAATAATACTTTAATATCAGTCAAAGCAAGAAACTCGGGGAAGTGTAAAAAAAATATCAGTATTTAGAGATAGTATTGTGGAGTGTTATTTCCAATTGTCACTCATCTTCAACATTTGTTTTCTAGAGAAATGTTTTGAAGTATTTGTAAAGGTTTTGCCCCAATTCTCATAGCCTTTAAAATAATATTCCATAATATTTATAAATAAATTTAAACCGACATATTCTTGGGTCTTTCGGTAAAGTCACGTAGATAGAATCAAAGAAAATAACAAAAATAACAAAAAAAACTAGGACGTTTCGATCGCAACACAAGCAATCATCATCAGAAGAAAAAATAGTGGGAAGGCTGCTGAGGCAGGCTGTTTTAAAGGTTTGAGATGGGTGTAGCCCAAGGGTCATAAGCGAAGTGGGCGGGGCTAGTGATGTTAAAGTGAGAAATTTGCATGTAAATGTAAGATAGGAGAGCTACCTCCACGACGACGAAGCTGCGGAGGTGGCCATTGTATTGTGAGAGACTAGCATGTCAAGATAAGATCGCAGAGCCACCGCCACATCGAGGACACGGGCAACGGTGGCTGTGTTATTGTGAGACCTTTAACCTGTTAATGGAAAGAAAAAGAGTGGGGAAGCTGCTGAGGCAGGCTGTTTTAAAGGTTTGAAATGGGTGTAGCCCAAAGGTCATAAACTAAGTTGGCGGGGCTAGTGATGTTAAAGTGAGAAATTTGCATGTAAATGTAAGATCGGAGAGCTACCTCCACGACGACGAAGGTGTGGAGGTCGCCATTGTATTGTGAGAGATAAGCATGTCAATATAAGATCGTAGAGCCACAGCCACATCGAGGACACGAGCGACGGTGGCTGTATTAGTGTGAGACATTTAACCTGTTAATGTAAAATCAGAGAGTCGAAACTAACTACTTACATCGGAAGGTAGGATGGAAACATTACAGACAGTTATGACTTAAACTGGTTAATAACATCCTTCCAATGATTGCTTAGTTTGCAACCATCTTCTCGGTGGAAATTGTGTCTGTGTCTATATATATGGATGGCTTCATGAATGAATCATTCTTGATAGCCAGTGGGCTTGCAAAGTACCTTCGTCTTAGAGAAATAAATTTCGTGTGAGGCCACTGCATTAAAACAATGATCAGCCAAGGCCGAGGTATTGGTCCTACCGTGTTTCAGATCTGCCTTATGTTCACGAACACGGTCCGAGACATGTCGCTTAGTTTCCCAAATGTAACTACTGCCGCAGACACAGCTTAATTTGTAGACGCCGGGGTATTGCATGTCAGGGATCACATCCTTCACAGATGGGATCAGATCACGAATTTCATGTACTGTGTTAAATCTAACCTGGATATTGTGTTTGCTCATGATTTTTGAATTATTTTTAGTGACCCCTGCCATGTATGTCAAGGTGATGGTTTTGATTGGGTCCTCAGATGGTTCTTTCCCAACGGTTGGGGTGATAGCTTTACGGATTGTGTGGTCTGAATATCCATTAATCTTGAGAGCTTGGTGTACGTGTTCCAGTTCACTGGCTAGGTGATGACAATCAGAAATACATCGAGCTCTATGGTGTAGAGTTTTGATGAAGGAATTCTTCTGGGATGGATGGTGGTGAGAGTCAGGTTTTACGTAGGCATCCATATGGATGGCTTTCCTGTAGACAGAGTGTTCCATTGAGCCATCTGGTTTCTTTTCAATTAAAACATCCGAGAATGGTAACTTGCCATTCTTTTCCACCTCCATGGTGAATTTGATGGCTGGGTGTATGGAATTGATGTGGTTGAGGAATTGGTTCAGAGCTGGTCGGCCATGTGGCCAGATGACGAACGTGTCATCTACGTACATCTTCTACAAGGACGGACGTAGAGTGGATGCCTGTATGGCATCTGTCTCAAATGTATCCATGAAAACATTGGCTACAACTGGAGATAAGGGAGAACCCATTGGGGTACCTTCAACTTGTTTGTAGAATGTTCAATTCCAGGTGATTACAGTAAGTGTTGGTGAGGCAGTGTTTCACCAGGGCCGGTACATCAGCATTCAGTCCTTGTTGGACCAAATCCTCAATGATTACAATGGTCCCAAGCACAGGAACTTTGGTAAACAAAGAGACCATATCGAAACTAATGAGCAAATCACCTGGAGATAGTGAGATGTCCTTAATTAACGATACCAAGTGAGCAGAGTTGAGTACAGCTGAGGTGGTCTTACCAGTGAATGGTGACAGAAATTGGGCCAGTTTGTAGGTGGGTGAGTCAATGGTGGAGACGATGGGGCAAAGGGGTGTACCTTTATGGATTTTTGGTAAGCCATACAATCTGGGTGATCTAGCAGAAGAGGGTTTTAAGGAAAACCGCTGGGTTGGTTCGATTAAAGATGTCGAATCAGTGATGATATTTTTGGTTTTCGTAACGAGGCGGTTGGTGGGATCTTTTTTAATTTTGGTATAGCTACCATCATTAAGTAGGTCCTGAATTTTGTTATTGTATGTGGTTTTGTCCATGATAACTGTGGCATTGCCCGTGTCAGCTGAGAGGATGAAAATGTCATCTCTCTTTTTTAATTGAGAAAGCTCAAAGCGCTCATCTTTACTGATGTTGCTAATAGGTGTCTTAGCGTTTTTGAGGATTGCAGCGATTTCCGATCTTGCCACGTCTGCAGTAATGTGTCCCAAACCCTTAAGGGCTATGTCGACCTGGCCAATGATATCATCAACTGGGATGTGTTTAGGGGTGACTGCGAAATTCAACCCTTGGGCTAGAACCGATTTTAGGCTGTCTGAAATTGGAATGTTACTCTGATTGATAACAATCTTGTCAATGTGTAGTGGGTACAAAGGAAGAGCGAGACTTCTTGGAGACACACGTTTTATTATAACAACAACTGCTAGCACAAGGGGTGGCTACCCCTTTCACTAGGTAACTGGGAAGATGGTCCCTCCGGGCTAATTAGCCCTAATGCGACTGGGAGAAGGGAGCCGTAAAGCCAGACTCCGACCCGAGTCCTGGTCTTGACACCGGGGCGTCTTCTTTAGGAGGACGTCTTCATGACTTCAGATCAGCAACAACCGCCGGACCCGTTCAGGGGTCCAGCTTATATTTCCAGTCCCGGGGCTTCCTCTGCCCCTTGGCAGGCCTCCCTTCTCAACCCTTCCAGAGGCCCCTGGAACCGGTCCAGGGGTCCCCCAGCCCCCCTCTTTGGGGGCCCCACCCCCGGCACATCCGGCCACTAGCCCTCCGGGTTCATCCGGAGTGCCATGGCCCCCTGTCACCCCTGCTCCGCTCCCGGCGCTCTCGCCCCCTTGTCGCCAAGGGCTGACACTGCAAATGGAATGCACGTTGCACAGCTGCCAGGCTGCAGGTGGTGTGAGAAGCATGGCCCATGCTCCACACACGGGCCGGCCTAACGTGGCAAGCAGTGGCATCCCACGATGCCACTACAAATGTATAACTTTTTGATGTGTGGATCTGGCTTCTTCTTGGAAAGGAGGTTGAACTTGGAATTTTAGCTGACATTGAGGCGGCTAAAGAGGTTGTCATGTTATCTACACGTTCCCAATCAGATGTAGACATGTTTTCCATCAATGTTAAGTGGGATTTCAGGAGAGTATTGTCTAAATTGTCTAGTTCAAATCGGAGCAATCTTATTCCCTCTGAGATCAGGGCTAGGCGAGCCCTGATCAAGATCCGTTTAGCATTGGGAGATGTGACAGCAGCAGATGTCAGTGTAAAGACGATCGGTATTACCTTAGTGTCGCAGCATCTCTTCAGAAAAGGGAGCAACTCGATCAGATGAGCCTTCTTGTCTCGAAGTTTGTTAAAAGATCTAATAGTTGTGTGGAAACCCTCCCCATAGAGGTGGTTAAATATTGATTTAAAGCTTTCGTGACTGCAGGAATTCATATTTTTTTAACACGGTACGTAAAATTCATGATCTGATCCCATCTGTGAAGGATGTGATCCTTAACATGCAATACCCCGGCATCTACAAACTAAGCTGTGTCTGCGGCAGTAGTTACATTGGGGAAACTAAGCGACATGTCTTGGACCGTGTTCGTGAACATAAGGCAGATCTGAAACACGGTAGGACCAATACCTCGGCCATGGCTGATCATTGTTTTAATTAATTCGGTGTTCATAGCCCACTGGCTATCAACAAAAATTTGTTCATGAAGCCATCCATATGTATAGACACAGACAATTTCAACCGAGAAGATGGGTACAAACTGAGCAATCATTGGAAGGATGTTATTAACCAGTTTAAGTCAACTGGCTGTGATGTTTCCATCCTACCTTCCGATGTTAGTAGTTATTTTCGACTCTCTGGTAATACATTAACAGGTTAAAGGTCTCACACTAACACAGCCACCGTCGCTCGTGTCCTCGATGTGGCGGTGGCTCTATGATCTTACATGGACATGCTTATCTCTGGCCACCTCCGCACCTCTGTTGTCGTGGAGGTAGATCTCCCATCTTACATTTACATGCAAATTTCTCACTTTAACATCACTAGCCCCGCCCACTTCGCTTATGACCCTTGGGCTACACCCATCTCAAACCTTTAAAACAGCCTGCCTCAGCAGCTTCCCCGCTCTTTGTTCTTTACATTAACAGGTTAAAGGTCTCACACTAACACAGTCATCATCGCCCGTGTCCTCGATGTGGCGGTGGCTCTGCGATCTTACATTGACATCTTAATCTCTCACAATACAATGGCCACCTTCGCAGCTTCGTCGTCATGGAGGTAGCTCTCCGATCTTCCATTTACATACAAATTTCTCACTTTAACATCACTAGCCCTGCCCACTTCGTTAATGACCCTTGGGCTACACCCATTTCAAACATTTAAAACAGCCTGCCTCATCAGCTTTCCCGCTAGTTTTCAACGGTTTTATTTCTCCTGGTAACAATTGCTTGTGTTGCGATCGAAACGTCTTAGTTTTTTTGTTATTTTTGTTATTTTTGTTATTTTCTTTGATCCTATCTACTTGACTTTACCGAAAGACCCAATAATATGAATTCCTGCAGTCACGAAAGCTTTAAGTCAAGATTAAACCGACAGTTTAAAGTAAATACATTAAATGATTACAATGCGTTCCTTGTCTGTTGTTATTGTGACATCCACTATGGGCCCTGGTTTTATTAACATGCAGAGCGAAGATTACTTTATGATGAACATCACATGCGCCACTGTACATTCGCACACACCAGAGCACCTATGAAGGCCGTCACGGCACATGAGGGAGTTGGTGGCCAGCACCATGCCCGGCTGCCTTTGTCTCCCGAGTAACAATATTTATACACCGCACCAGATACTCATTTGAGGCTGAGTCGACCCGGGGGAGGGGGGGGGGCAGGACCAGTGTTGGCTATGAGCGGGAATCGAACTCGGATCACCAGGTTCATAGTGCAACACGCTAACCGCTGCGCCACCGCTCCCCACATACACACACACTCTCTGCAGTATTCCCTTTTCTGTGGCATTTAAATGTAACAGGACATTGGTTTTAGTATTATTTTATTGCACCATGCATGACCTTTTTGTGATAACTTGTTGTGCTCCACATTGCCAGGCTTTTTACGAGGTATTGTGGAAAACAATAAAACTGTAAAATCTTAAAATACATATTACATGGGGAAAAAAAATACCGTTGGCAAAAATATTAAAACAATTGCTCTAATTTGCACCGTTTACAACATTGTATGACAGTTATCAGGATTCAAGCTATTACTTGGTTGTACATTTCAGAAATGTTGTGGTGAAAAGTCCTGAACAAATTTACCAAATTTTTATTTTGCATTCGTGAGTTGTATGGGCATGCATTTCACTAATTGCATCACTAATAGCGATGCCCTAGGTTATATGGAATCCAATGATACATGACAATGATGACTTAGGGGAAAAGCTCACAAAGGTGCAGGGCCATTACGTGTTTTGAAGAATTTTAATGAAAGCTAATTAATATATTTTAACCTACTTAAGCGACTGAAACCTTGTTATGAATACAAATTTGATCCTCAAGCCAAAGTGCATATTTAAAAACTGCCTCCATATGAAGGTATTTCTAAAAAGTGTAATTGTTTTAAATTTGATATACTTTTTCAGACACTAAACGACACTCCTTTGAAACTGGAAACACCCCTTAATTTTTTTGGGGTATTTTTAATTTAATAATAATTGTTATCTAGCAATTAATAAATTAATGTCAGTTAATTCAAGACTAATTATTAACGATACATTATGAATGAATACATGTTTTCCATGTTCATCTTAAGAGAACTACTGTTGACTTATCACAAAGTGGTACTCGCTTTTATCAATTCCAGAGATATTATAGGCTGAGTTGACTCTTATCAGAATATAAACGCACAAGTCAAGCACTTTAACCACAACACCAGGAAACTCTGAATATGGGTAACTTAAATGGTTTACATTCAACCCCGAGCATTTTAACGTTGTCATCGCGTGTAATATTATACACTGAGTTAATAATATAGCTTGCAGATTCCACGTTGTTATATTAATGTCGCTGCGTAGAGCATTGTGAAAGCGTTCTTCACTTTGCGATGCGCAAACACATGGGTGCCTGTACATGTACATTCTCACAGAGAGAAGCGTGGACGCGCTCCATCATTCAGAGGTCTCACTGCTGCCGCGGTATTAATGGAAACCAGTGTATGCAGCCGTGAACCGTTTGACAGGCGCATTCATCCCACTGCTCCCTATAGCGCACAAAGCCACGGGCAGTGCGCAGCAGGTCACTCAGACCCATGTGCTACCTCCCAACTATCTTTTTTCCCTGCCTGTGATGCTCGGTGGTTTGAGGGCCTGTGAGCTCTCCTGCAATAATAATATGCTGCAGCGAATGATATGTGGAATTGCACCAACCACCCCCGTGCGAACCAGGATGTCTCTGTAATCGGATATGCCTTTTGTGATCAGCTCCAGATAGTTTGTATAAGGTGCGTGCATTAACATTCGTAAAAAATGTTTTACATGTGTGTATATATTACACATCATATATGAACAATGTTAAGTACATCTATTAATATTTGTCGGCATACACCATCTTCATCACCACCATAATTCTGACTTATGTTATGTTGATAATTATTACAATGCGTGATATATAACATCTCGTTCATAAATCACCATACAAGATAGGTGTGAAAGTGTCTTCATGGGAAAATGTACATTGGGTGCTGATCATATCCACTTATGGTCCTAATAAGTGATGGAAATCCACACTCGTATGGCACAGGCAAGTTCCTTAAGAGGACATACACTATTTACTTCTCGTCAAGTCGTAGATATTTACTGTCCCCAAAGGGATGATGGGCTGACCAGGATTTTCACTGCATGACCTTCCGAATATCAGTCGAACACTTTGACATCACATCACCAGACCCAGATAGGATACATTGAGAAATGTTGTTCATGCTGCTTTAAGTAAACCGATAGCAAACCTAACTAAATAAATAAGCACTATGTTACGCACAAACAAATGCTGATTCAATTATTCAGCTGACAGAATTCAAGAAAGGCCAATGCCTTTCATTCAGAAGCATTGCCTGTACATGAGTCATTTTTGGGTATGGGTCACTGGTGAACTTTTAACTCTTTCCCGTTCCGAGATGTCTGTAAGTTGCAGGGTGGGTCCCGTTCACAGCTGAATCTCAGGACGTGCAAGCGGTTAGCGTAAATTTTATTTAGATAGACATAGCGCCGCTGTTTTTAAAGACATTGTACTTACCGCAGAGAACTGTAGCCACACGACCACACTCTATGATAGCTGGCGCCAAACTGTCCCACACGCCCTCCTGCATGTTATTTTACTTATGTCATCAGAACGGAATCAGAAGAAAAATTATGACGTACACACAAGTCATCGAAACGGGAAATGGTTAAAAAGATCCGTATATCTTCAGAATATTTGTGGCAATGCACAGTAGATGGCTTGCCGATGAGCACATTTCTCCAATATCCTCTCCAACCATTAATTACATCATCCTTGGTTTTTGGATCAATATGCCCGTTTATTTTGTTAACATTGTACATTTTTGTTTTTTTTCTGGCTGCACCTCTGACACGTTCTGTTCAGATGTTGCCTGTTCCTCCATATGGATCACTCTGATGTCATTCTTGTTCTGTGCTGATGCACCACAGATCTCCCCTGCAAACTAGCTAGGTAACTGACTAAACAGGACTGTGTAATTTAGTTGACTTGACATATAAAGGTGAAAAACATCTGTATGTCTGATATACTAAACAGTCTAATGACACGTTTAAGGGCCTGCCAAATGTAACAATGATATATATTGGATGAATAATCGGAATGATTCCAATTAGGAAAGTCTCACAGACTCCCTAGAGGGCCCTATGATTTCATGTTTAACCAATCACATTCATTAATGAGCGTCTTCATGTGGATAGAAACTAAAGTACCCGGATAAAACCCATGAATATGAGGGGGTGACACTCAGCACTGCCATTTCGTGACCACACCTCGCAGGCACACGCCTGGTACACCTGGTAAGCCCTGGTGGTCACTAATCTATTAATGAATCGAATTGAGTGCACTTGTGGTGATTTAGTGGTAGGTCATTTATTAATTTGTCTGCTAGTAAAATATGCCAGGTCTGCCACCTGGACACATGTTCCACCTTGTCGCTTTGTACATCCATTTATAAACAAAGAGTTGGCAGTCAGTTATTTTTCACAGCTGTATGAGTTCTTCTACTGTGGTTTATCAAAGCTGCGAACATTTTATTTTATTTTATATATGTAGTTTTGTATGTGATTTTGCAAATCCATTAATAAACCTACAAAAAATACAATACCGATACTTATTTTCTGTATTATTTAAATCATACCCATATGTAAATGATTCTCTGAATTCTCCTGTGTGAAAACAGCATCTCCTTCACTTCGACCATTGTAAAGCCTTGAGACTGTCTTTGTTATATTAAATTCTACCTGCTTGTGTTTACTCCATTGAAAACATTACCCTTTTATTGCATCCGACGGGTGTGTTTATCTTCTTGGTTCTTTCGGTAAAGTCACGTACAAGGGAAATAATAAAATAATAAAAATAAAACATAATAAAATAATTCTCACGACGGTTCGGCCACAACGCAAGCAGCCGTCCTGTGTTTGATGTGCATTTTTTTTGCTCCATTGACTTCATGACATTTAAATGTACGTGAGATTGTGGACCATGCACATCGTGGACCAGGAGAAATACAAGAGATGGAGGTTCATTCCAACAGCTGACCTTTTTAGAAATTCTCACACTGTCGATATGAAGCACCGATTTTTCTAATGGGGGATGCTGCAATGTTGCCTTAAAATCTATTGGCCTCCAGTTAATGCCACACTGCGCAGGGTTTATGGCCCAGTAAGAAATGTGCTTCAGCATTTCGCTCAGATTAGAGGTTAAGTCAAACACTAAAAATGTGGGGGATGTCAATGGAATTGGATACGGGGATTTTTTTCAGTAACAAGATGCGGTATTTTTAATGGATATTTAAAAACACTGACATCAATGTCAACATGTCAAATGTATGATAACTAAATATTACTTCACATGATTGAACAATAGACTATACAATTAACATTTTTTATTATGGATGTTTTGTGCATTTTATTCACCAATTACTATCAAATGTGCTATTGATATTTAGGTAAAGAGAACGACCATTTCCCATGATGCCATGCAGCAGCTGAACACACGTTAGCCTGGAGGATAATCTTGAAGTGACATCTGAGATCCTTTTGGGATCTAATTTTTAAAACGGCAAAGTGTGTCTCCATACTGGATTGAGTGTTGAGTGATTCTCATCTTTAGGGGCTATCCAGAGCTATCCTATCCTATGTTGGAAATTCCACATTACTGTGGTGGGAACTAGTCTTATCTATAGGAAACCCACGATTGACTTTTGATAAAGAGATACTCTATTGACTGAACAGCAATAAATTACTGGTACTCTACCAAATTACAGTCTCTAAATTGTTCCCGAGAAAATGAATATCAACTGCATCCTTAATTCTTTGGGTAACTTTTGAATTAGCCCGCATGGTTGGGTGAGATCGAATTATGTGCAAATCCAAATGTTACCATTGTTGTTTTTTATGCATTAATTGATATTTGGGGAATGAGTTGAGAACATCAGCTCACTGCACTTGATAACTTGAATTAACTGAGTGAAGTGGACACAACTCGCATGCCGTACAAGTGAGGCTTAGCTTGTAATGATATCGCTGGAGAGTCTAGCAATACATGTTTACCCATTGCATTGGATAATTATTCATTTGACGAATTTAACATTTAAATTTGCGATCCATTTGCAAAAGTAGATACAAATCTGCAAATGTGAATGCGTGTTTGTGCATGATTGGAGAAAAAGGTTTTGCTGGAGGTGGAATATACTCAAGGGTTAATTAAGAATTTTCCAAGAGAGGACATTCCCCCCAGCGAGGGCTTCCTGTGTAATGAGAACATATGCACTCCTTCCAGGCAGCATGACCTATCAAGCTCGAAGCACTGCCAGTTTCCGTGTCCCGTGCATCCCCAGCTGAGTCACCGCTGTGTTTATTCAGGGACTTCGGCTCACGGGGAGCAGGAAGCACATTCTCCACCTGGTTTACCCTGAATGGAACTAAAATTGGTGAGCGATTGCTCCTGTAGGTCCCTCCCTTTATTAATTCCTGAGCAAAATAAAGGGGACACCTGCAGTCCCGTTGTTTGGAAGCGTCATGCCCAAACTAACCGCTGCACAGAATTCTCCACTTTTTTACCCAACACTGCACTTCCTTTGGGTAATTATTATACACCAGGAGCAATGCCAACAGATCAATACCCAATCTACCTAGGAAGCATGTGTTTCCAATATTTAGATTAATCCGAAAAACAAAAACCAGGCTTATATACAAGATATTTTCAGACGAGATAAATATTTTTTTTCAGATTCATCTGAAAACCAGTTATATCACTCGTATGGTTTCATTTTCATTCTTTTTCCCACCAAACGTGGAGTGAGGTTGCATCAGGTGATGTCACTATTGTTAGCATGAAGATATTGAAATTAGTATTTCATGAAATCTGAAAAAGATCCAAAATGGTCCTTTAAAATCCTATACAATTTTATCTGACACTCATCCCTATTACCTACCATTGATTGAAGGGGTGGATGTATCTATTTTCTAAGTCCTAAAGCACCTCCTGCGTAATTTTTGTACTGAGGCGTTATCTAAACTCTTATTTACCAGGGTGTTCATTGAGCAGTAGATGCAGTTTATGAAGGTTGTGAGAGGTTACTTGGGGCCAATGAAGAGAGTGCTGGCTGAACTGGCGTTTGCATTACTTTCTCAAATTGGCGTAATGAAAGACAAACGTTTACATTTTCCTCTCAGCTCGTTGTGATGACACGGCCGCTAACGCGTCGACTTAGGATTAATTGCAAATATCCTCATTTTCTTGAAGACAAATCTAAGTCAAACAATCACGTGACTTGGAGCCTTTGTCTTAGAGTGGCAACAGAACAAAAGCCGTTAACTTCGCTAAAAAGTTGTCTCTGGTGCAAAATGTGATTATGGTACGTACCTATGAAGCTTTAGTTTACCATTTTAAAAGGTTAATCCGAACTGCTGTTGTGTTCTTTGGCGAGAACATTTACCATTTATGGAACAAAAAAATATTCATATGATTCTATAGGTCTTTCGATAAAGCCACATAGATTGAAAACAATTAAAAATATCACGAGCTGTATTTTTTCACCTGAAGATGATTGCTTGTGTTGCGATCGAAACGTCGTGATATTTTGATTATTTTTCTATCTCTGTGGCTTTACCGATAGACCCATAGAATATGGATTCCTGCAGTCACGAAACCTTTAAGTCAATATTTATTCATATTACTGTTATAAAATGTGTGCATGTCTGTCTTGAACACAGTCAACTATGAAAATCGTTTGTTGACCTTACATTTAGAATAGATTTCTGTTTAAATAAAATGTCTTTAAGAGAATACATGGAGGTAACTAACTTAAATTGTTAGAGTATAAACATTATGCACCCCCTGCCAGTGCAATTTCAAGTCAATCAGTAGATTAATGTATCTTTGTCATTAACTGTATCCTGCAATGGGTTACTTGCTTGTGTGTCCCGAGACTTTTAGCTTGTGTAACATCTGGAATAATGTATATGGAGCATAGATTGCATACATAACACCTGTACATATATAATTAAAAACATGTGAAGGCTTCAAATAAAATGTGTATTTTTACTCTTATGTATATTGAATAAATAAACATTGTAAATGCGCACTGCGTGCGCATTAAAGTTGCGTTTCGGAAACGTAACGTTCGTTCGTGGCGATAGAGACTGGTCCGTCATTCTGCTGCGTCAAGTATTCCGTGCAATTACATATTGATGGAAACAGAGACATAAATATAGGAGGAAAGTAAACTGCTTGGTTTAGACGTTTTATGGAAAAGTAATTGGCATACAAGTTATTTCAACTTGTGCAAAGTATGGATGAGATGTCCATGCGGAGTGGGT